>NW_028288900.1:620179-1237859 GCF_059628265.1 Tinamus guttatus | reverse complement strand
TTCCAAGGCAAGAATCAGCTAACCTAGGCTGACACACACACACAAAAGGTAACACCTGCTCTAAGGTTAACTGTCTGGACAACCTGTATGGTCAATGGAGATACACAGGGACCCCCAAAGAGGAATTCCTGCCATCTTAAAGCAGACATCTGAGGCTCTGAATCAGCTTCTCGAGGTGCCAATATCACTCCTTCAGAGGGAACAGAAATGGCCACTTTGATCAAGACACCTAACTTGAACGGAGGTCAGATGAATCCCAATACAAATAGTTCACATGCTGTATTTCCTTGGTGCAGAGTCTTCACAGTGTGGGTTTCACAGGAGATATAGAAATCAACATGAAGCTTTTTTTTTGGTGAAGAACCTTTATACTAGAAAGACAGTGTTTATCAGAAGATAGATGTCATTTTGTCTTCTTTCTTCTCTCCATTTCATTTCATTTCCATCACTTAACAGCTCTGACTGTACTGTGTTTATTTCCAAGTTTCCAAACAAGTCAAGGAAGTGTAATAGAGGGTAGGGCAGTCTGAGCAAGGAGATCAAGTCAGAGACAAAAAAAAAAAAGATTCAAGCAGATATCCTGCACTATCCAGACTGAGAGATGGAACATTTTGGAGAAGAGTGGGAATGGCTGGGCCAGCACAGCAGAAAGACACTGAGCAAATGGCTTGTGTCAAGGGCCATAGGGGAACAAATTGGGGTATCAGCTTAAAGGGAAGAGGCAGGACTTGCATAGGATTACTGTTTCCCAATATGATTTTACACTCCAGCCACAAACACTTGAAACTCATCAGCAATACAGGTTTAGCTCATCCTTAAGTAGTAAAATGAGTTGTTTTGGCAAGACTCCACATAGTCTCTTACACTTCAGACTAGACTAGATTCGTACTTTGCATAACATATTTCTTTGCATGGTTTTTATAACCAATTCATTTTGGTCATTGTGGTTTGGGGATAGATTTGACCAAATTTAAATGGCATCCCAGCCATTTTAATCACAGAGCATTTAGATATTACAACATTTCCAAATAGCCCACATTCAAGACTGAAATCCAAAAGGCCATTCATGAAAACCTGCAGCAATTGAGTGGTTAAAAAGAACTCAACAAAATCAACTTGTACTTGAATTATTAAAATTTGAATCAACATGTTCTGGTAAGCAGTAACCATACACTCAATGCCAGCTGAAAATTTAAACTGAAATGCAAAGCAGAAAAGCATAACAACTCGATTACCAACTTCCTTTCTAAAAAGGAAATATTGTTTTAAGTTAGCTGTTCTAATGATCACGTGTGCCACAGGAATGTGTCGGCAATTACAGCAATCAGCACTTTTTTTTTTCAACTTCACTTTATCTAGCATCTCCTAAAATTGAGAGGAGGCTATGTCCTTTAGCCCCCAATGACATCCATGAAAAAATGCTGGAAGCCAACTTTAAATAATTAGTCCTAAAGGAACACACATACTCAGCATGTGCCCTCCAATCTCAAACACTATCAGGCTTGTGTAAGGATCATGTAACTAGAGAACTGTGCAATCATCTGGGGAAGATGTTGAGAGAACCAAAATAAGTCAAACTTCATGAGATCAGACTTGAAACCTGTGACTTTATAACCATAACTGATCTAGGTTTCTCTGTAGCACAAACGAAACTGATGTCTGCTGCCCCAGGCGTGAGGCCGGTGCCAGGCAGGGACATGATTATTCCCCTGACAGTAGGAGTTGGGATGGGGAGCTGAGGGAAGAGGCTGGCAGGACTGAGGTATGTATAGCTCCTGGGTAATGGGAAGGGTGAAGGCAAGAACAGCCAACATCATTGTCCCAACAGAAACTGCAACCCTATGTTTTCTGCTTATTCTTCAGCTCATCCTCCAGATCAAACTTGCAAGGCTCTGACACTGATACATTGAAATCATGATGTATGGCTGACTGCCCACTGCTTTGAAGTGGACATGGACTGTAGCAGGAACTCCCAATGCTTCTCATCTACACGATTTACAAGAGGTATAGGACAAACATCTTTCAGAAATGAGGGAGGAAAAGCAATGCTCAGGCAGAAATCTGGTACAACTGTCAACTGAGTATTTTGTATCCATTAGTCTTCTTAAATACAGAGACTAATGGGATGGAAAGTTTGCTGGCAGAAGAATTTGTGAAAGGCTGCATGTTCTCAGTGTACAATTGCGCATTTGTAATTACAATAAATAAGAATTTTGATTTCAGTTTTGTTTTAGTGATAAAACCAATTATCAGGTAAGAAAATAGTTTCTTTTATGAGCAGGCATATTGCATATAGTAAATTAAGAGAATACAAATCTGGGAATTTCAGATCTGCAGGGGCAACATCTGTAGAAGGATTATGACCAAGTCTTAGCTTACAGAAGAGCTTAGGTAGGCAAGAAGTCAAAATATAAGCACTCAGGAAATCTAGACCCGTAAAGGATAAAGTAATGAGAACTATAATTTTGAGGATGTTAGTGATCTCTGATAGAGGCAACTAAAGAAGCAGGTAACTATAAAATTCTATTTATTTGAAGAAAAGGAACACTGAGGCTTATAGACTGAAACAGATAATAGAAAGCTGCTTCACATTTAGGGAAGAGACAACAGAAAGAGGAAAAAGAATGTGCTTCCTAGGAGCAAAACACTCTGGGCCACCTTGTTAGATCAGTCTCTGACAAATACTGCAACTTGGTGTCAGGTTGAACTCTGCAGGTACCAGAGGATCACTCCCTGAGGATCTAATACAATATTTGGCTTACATAAAGGGCCATCAATTACTTCACCTTTTGTAAGTGTAGCTGGAGTGTTGCAGAACACCATTATTTCAGTGACTGCTGTCTTTAGCAGTTACTGAGCAGAAATTTATAGCAATTACTTAGTGTTTTAAACCATATTATTTGGGGAATTGAGACTGAATCACCACTTAATTAGATTGGACTAGTTTTCATATAGCAGAATTTGTAGTGACACCTACCATGTCTCTATTCAGTGTAACTACTTAGGTCCTCCTAAAGCACATCTGTCTTCACAGCTCACTGAATAGCCCGGGGCTCCACTGTCCATACTTTTGACCTCTTTTTTTTTCACTTTAACATAGCCTTAAGCATCAAAAGCCAGGGACATTTTAAAGCAATGATGAGGATATTTGAGAGATCTAGAGTTAGTTAGAAGAGGTAACAATTAAATAATTTACTCCCTAAAGGTGGGTTACAAAAGAAAATACATGAACAACACCTAAGGCAACAAGAAAATCCTAACACAAATGTTGTGTTATAAGCATGCTGCTGTTAGTGGAGTCTCACATTTCATGCCTTCATGAAGCTTAACACTATGTATTATTTCTGACATGAAAGGATCTGAGCATATGAACGGGCATGCAGGTGAGAGAACAAGCAGATGGCAGAAGGAGTAGGTCCACGATTGTAACGGCTCTGAACTGTGGGTATTTCAGACTTTTACCACAACATTGATGGAATGTGGGAGAAGTTCCAAATTACTTGACTGGCTCATCATGAGTATAACGTTGAGGGTTTTTTAGAAATCCTGGGGAGATGACATGAGTCTGGGACAGCAGGAAAAGAAGAGGAGAAAAAAATGATGGAGATGGAAAAATGGAAAAAGAGAGAAAGAAAGACAGGGAAAGAGCAAGTGAGTGAGAGAAAGAAAAAGAGAGAGAGAGACAGAGAGAGAGAGAAATAAAAGATGCCTCAAATCAGTTCTTTCATTTTACAAACATTCCTCCAAAAGGTATCAAAATGTGTTGTGCCCCAAGGCTACAGTCTAAAAGCTCATCTCAATTGTACTTCGAGAAAGCAGGAATAATACCTCAGGTTTCAATCATGATTTATAATGATGTGAATGAAAACTGAACCTGGCAAAGCTCCATCCACTTAATGAAAGTCTGGCTAAAGAGGGGGAAAAAAAAGGCTGCTAGAAGATTAGCAAGACCTAGCATGAAAATGAATGTTACCATACTTGTATATCTATCACTGACCACTATCTGATTAGTCATAAATATTTTATTTCCATTTTTTTAATTGCACTATTCCCATTTTGACTCTACAAGGCCGACTATTATTGTCTGCCAGTTTCTTGTGGAAGTCAGGGAACATAAAAGTCTTGGACAGGGATTTGAAGCCTTATAGTGTTGTTCAAGGGAGGCATCTGTGCATGGTGGTGTGACAGAAAATATGAAGAAAAACATAATAGGAAAAGCACATCCAAAGGGGCACCAGTGACTACTTGGTTCCCCAGCACCTCTTAACTCTATCTGTGTTTGCCTCTACCCAGCACCTCACTTGTGAATTTTGTGTGAGTGTAGAGAAAGTATGCAAGGAAATCAGTTGTTCTTCTCCTCTTTTGTATTATTCTTTCTGAGAGTCAGGCTTTTGCTTTAAAATGTCAAATAGTAATACTATACCCTCAAAGGCATAGAAATAAGAGCTGAAAAGCCCTCTCTTACATCACCTAACATAGCCCTTGCCAAGAAGAATTACTCTCTACAGTACATTCATAAGTGTTTCGTACTCTCTGGTTCTAAATGACTGAAGTGATAGGGCTTCTGTTGTCTCTCTGGGGAGGTTTACCACAGCCTATTCAACCATGCTGCTAGGAGAGTGAGAGACAGTGGTTTCGTTGTGTATCACATCACGTCAGAGTTTCTACAGAAAGGTTAGCTCGACGCTACACCTGGAGCAATCTGAAATATTCTGATGACTCAGTGGTGAAATTTCCTGTTCACCTGCCATCAGGAACCTGATGGGCAACACCACAGTAAGCCAAATTACAAGCGAGCCAAACTGCCAGTCAGCTGGGCTCGAAATAGATTCCATGCTAGGATAACCCTCAAGTGAAAACTTCTTGTAGCTCTGTTTGGCTTCAGTTTATACCCCTCCAAAATCAATGGGCAAGAGAGAAAGCCTCTTAAATAAGCTTTTTTGGACAGTGACTAGCAGACAGAGCAAATATCAGTAATAACAAAAGTTATCAGAAGTCAATCTATGCAGTTCTTTCAATGAATTAACATGATGTATGACCTGGGATAAAGCCAAGAATTTATAACTCCCTGATTATGAAAGAGATTTTTCAAACTGTTAATGAGTTGTGCATTTGGTACAAAACAATTTTTCTTTTGTGATGATACAAGGCCTGATTCTGACGTAACTCTGCTTCACAGTGGGGTAACTCCCCTGACTCCTGCGGGGCTCTTCTTGACTGACACTAGTGCTGTGGAGTAATAGTACCGTGATACAGCAGTCTTGCTTCTTTGCTAGTGTATACAATGTCTGTATCCCATTCCCCTCTGTGAAATAGATGTTAGTGTTATGCAGGCATCAGAAATTACCACAGTGGCATAAAATATTTGAAACCACTAATGGGATTGTCCTTCCCCCATGTATTTAAACACAGTCTAAAAATGTTCTCTTTGTAATGTATTAAAGCTGCTGCTCTTCCCAGGAAAATAAAAAGAATCCTAACTTAATAACCTATTTTGTTACTCTATTAGGCTATTTTGAAGATAAGTCCCTTTAAGCATTTCACCTTATGGAACAGGGCGGCACACGTTACTGAGGGATAATTTATTTGTATATCTCCTGGGTACAAAAAAAAACCTCCCTGAACACTTGGTAATAGTATCTAAAACATTTATTTATTTCCAAGGGCAAAATGCTCAGCATTTTTAATGATGTTTCCTAGTGTTGCTAGAACACTTGCATCATATTGTCTGCAGTGTTCTGAGTTTTTAGGAAGTATAAGGTCTTCAGAAGAGCTTAACTTTTGTATAAATCTGTTAGCTGTGAAGTAACTAAGTGATTTCTTGTAAACTTCAACAGCTGCAGATCCAGGTAATTTTGCTGAGCACAAAGTCTCACCCTTGGTGACTGTAGCTGACCTCCAGAAAAGCCAGCATCACAGCTAGCATACTGTTTTTTTTTTCAGACTCCTTTGCTCCTTTCATTTGTACATAAGATCTATAAATAAATTCAGATATTTTGTTTTCAATAAGCTCTATTCATCATGACACTTTCCTTAAATGGCAGGAATTGGCTATAGTAATATAAAGAATTCTTTTCTCTGTGTTGTTTGCAAGTTGATTAAGTGCTTAAGTTGATTAAGTGACTTAGTTCAGAAATCTTCCATTGTGGAATACATTAAAAAGTAAAACAAAACACTGTCGCCCATGAAGTACTTCATAAAGTGTCCAGGCTGTGAGAGGCAGTCAGCAATGTGTACAAGGCACATTCAAATCTTTTGTTTGACAGACTTTCCCAGAAGATTGTCAAAATGTTAAATAGCAACTGTACATGGAATTAGAAAGGGTACAGAATCAGCTGACCTGAAAGAGATCCGAACTTGAAGTTCTTCCCACAGGCAGCTGTATCATGCAAAATTTTTCAAGAACATTATGCCTGATAAAATCTCCCAGGCCCTGAATATTCACTGCTCTGCCATTTATTGTGCATTTTAGTAAACAGGTCAGGGGAGGTATTTCTGAACATGGCTTATTTTTTTCTGAAGACATCTGGGAGCCAATTTTCTTCAGTACAATACCCTACTTGTCTTGGGCATCTTTTTCTTTCTGAACAAGGGCATGACATTTTCAAGGTTAGAAAGACAAGAGACTTATTTATGTTTATTCCTCTTTTTATTGTATCATTGCTTCAAATACTTTTTCACTTAATTCCACCATCCTTACCTTCACTAGTTATTTTAGGCTAGATAGCATTTTTAAGAATTACTACTATTTTATTGCAGATAATCAAATTCTGAGGGGTGCGCTGCAGTAATAAGCCAATCTTAATGAACATTTTTCTGCTTGCATCTCTTAGTAGCGTACTACTATGAAGACATGGAAGCTGTCCCTTGGTTGATATATTCAAAGCTGCCTGCAGATTCAATACTGTCAGCGTGTGAGACCCTCAAATATATATTTGAACATTTTTTGTGTTGGCTCCACTGCTAGTTCTGCATTCTTAGATTCTTATAACTTTTTTCAAGCTTTGAAATTTCATTAACATTTTCAAAAGCATTAGAATTATTTCCATATTATTATTTGCATCATTTTGTCAGTGTCACATCTCAATGTGACCCATTGGAATGGGGCTGTGATGTGTGGGTGGAGATGAAGATGCAAGAACAGGAGACACAGCTGTGGTAGGAGACTTCAAATGCTCTCAGATATACAGGCAAATGTCATATTTGGAAACAACATCAAAGCTAAGTCTTTATTTGTCATTAATGATTTCTTTCAGATTACGCAATCTGGGAGCTTAAACCAGAACGAACATCTCTTTACCTGGTCCTGAGCAAAGCTGGACTTTATTCATGAACGTTACTGTGAAAAAAACAAATAAAACAAATAGAACTAAATAGTTATTACTTTGTGCTTAATTTTGAAACAGGAGAATAGTGTAAAAATGTGGTAAAAAGTACTAAAATGTGTAAAATACATTAAAAAGGCAGCTTTAAACTTGTAAACAGTAAAATCTTTATAAATGGCATGGTGATAATTTACAGATAAGATACTGGAGACACACTGCAAATACACACCACATCTTGAAATAGATCACTAAAATAATAAAAGAAATCTGTGTAGAAAGGCAACATATTCAAGAAGGCATCCCTCAGCATGCTAAGGTTGTCCCCAGTTCAGGAAAATAGCAAGGATCATATTAACTCTGAAAGGTTAAATGTAAGAACATAAAAGAAGAGATGGAGGAACAACTGGCAAAAGATATGGGCATGTACAATAAATCCTTTTTCAAACATGTTAGGAACGGGAAGTTTATAAGAGAATCTGCAGGACAAGATATGCCTAAAAAGAAAAGGCATAAAGAGATGCCTTTTATGCCTATATTTCTAGGCATACAAAAAGAACAACATTCTCTTCAAGAAAATAGCTGCAAAATTATGTTTCCATTTCAGCAGCTTGGGGATATTTTCCCACTATCATTCTTTTCAGAGGATAAAGCATGTGATTTAGTTCAAATTCATGCTAAAAATGCTGTATAGCTACAGGAGCATTTCATGATAGTAAGTAAGTGGCAGGTGGAATTCAACACAGACAAATGTAGAATGATGCACAGGCAACTCACCCGAACCTCATCCTGTGGTGTGATGAGCTCTAAGTTACGCTCACCACTCAGAAACAAAATCTTAGTTATTTATGATATCATTATCTCAAGATTCAGTAATGGTTTATTGTATATAATTCTAGTCTTTTTTATCTCTAAAAAAAGATAGAGTAGGAAAAGACACAGAGGGGAGCAAAAAAGATGATCAATAGTGTGGAATAACTTCAACACAAAGACCATAGAGGACTCTTAAACCTCAGAAAGGGATGAGTGATGATCTCTTGACAGAGGTCATGGAGGGCAGGGCAATGGGAATGACTGTTCAGTGTCTCTCCTAGCACAGGAACTAGAAGGTATTGAGTGAAGGTAAAGGTTTCCAAAGCAAACAAAAGGAAATATTGTTTCATATTACAAAAGGTTAAGCCATAGAGCTCCTTGCCACAGGATGCTGAGTGTGAACAAAGTTTATATACGTTTAAAAATGATTGGACAAATTCCCTGAATAAAATTCTATCAACAGTTATTAAATATAAGAATATCACTTGTGGCTGAGGGGCAGCAAACCCCTGGAAGCTAGGGAAATAGCATGGACATGTATCACTGCAGACACAGTTTGCTCTTACACTTTCCCTAGGCGCCTTCTATTGACCTCTGTCAGAGGCAAGAACCTGGACAAGGCAGACCTTTGATGCGAAACGGTAAGCCTTATTTTATTATTACTTTTTCAGACAGTCTGTATGAAAAGGTAATTCTGTTCTTTACCCTCCACAGCACTAAGCCGCTGCTGGGCCATGTCCTGTAAACGAGGCAACTGGGTTTCCAGGCCCTCCCCCTTCGGCGCTCAACCTGGAGAACCTCATTCCGTAACACGAACAGGGCACGCTGGAGCCTAAATACAGCGCGGGAATGCAGGCGCTCCCTCCTTCCTCCCTGCACCATCCTCTTCGTTTGACACAGCTCCCCCACTGCAGGGAAGACAGATAGCTTGCGGGGGCTCCATTTTTCAGTAGCTTAATATAGAAAGACACCAGGATGAATGGCGCTGGAGTCAAATGTTTCCCTGGGGACAGAGAGCGCTTACAGGCATGGTGATATAATGTTGATCTAGTGATCTCTAAGCTGTGAGTAGTATTTTACACCACTATGACTAAAAACAGTTAGTATTTCATTAACCCATTTTTTATGTGTACGAAGCTCCTTAGGGAACTCTGTGAAACAGAACACATATGCTACTTCAGGCTGTTATGACATCCAAACTTATACCCAAGACAGTGACTGGATTTTTCTAAATATGTTTCTTTTCCATTCAGATGAGGATGAGAGAGGGTGGTTCCAATCAGTTACTCTGTCCGTCAGCTTTTACGTCAACCAGATATGGCAAACTGAAGGAGTGCCATACCAGGCATTACATTAAACCTGAACATTAGCCTACTCTTAAAATATCTGAACCAAATGCTGAAAACGTTTAGGACCTGCTTGTAATCCTGAGGCACAAATATCATTCCTTGCTCTCCTGTTAGGAAGGAGGCCAGCTCCCTACACACATATACATGAAGCACTAGGATCAGAGCCTGAACAGGGAAAGTGTGTAGGAGGGGGGTGATACAAGCTGTGCAATCTGTAAGACCTGAGAAGCAAAACATGGGGCAGGGATGGTCATTAGACCAGATGTAAGCATATAGTCCTTCTCTAACCCCAAGGTGCTGAGAAAGTTTTGATCTATTTTGATCTGCTGTCTTTCTCACACAGCTAGGATTTTGCTTTAAATCTGAAGATCTGCCAGAGGTGAGGACCTCTAGAAATTTGGCTGAACTGGTGCATACCTGGAAAGAAAGGGGGATGTAAACCCACTGCTGGAAAACCTCCAACAATACCCAATGTCTTTCTAAGCAGCCACTGGGCATGAACAATGCGAGAAACACAGAATATAAGCATACATGTTGCCATCAGAGCCATCCAAGCCATACAACTATCCAAAAAACTGCCTATCATATAAAGAAGGAAAAAAAATATTTGGGCTGTTTTTCTCCTGTATTTTGTGCAATTAGTATGTTGCAGAGCATGTGGTGTGTTGAGGCTACTGATATTGTCTAAATTATTTTTGGCCAGACTGTTGGTGCCTGACTCTAGTTTTTTTAAGACATGGCTACACAGCTTCTAGCATTATGGGCCTATGCGTGCAACTGCAGTACCAATAACAGTAAGAATAGAGGTAGCAATCAATTGTGATCTTGTTTAATGATCTTAGTGCATCCTTTAGTCATGAATGTGGTTGTTACAGGAAAATGCCATCCTCTTCTGTCATTCCATACCATATATTGCATGAAGCAGAGAAAGTAAGGAGCCTGCACTGGAAAGAGACTGAATATCATATGATGAAAGTTTTTCGTGTCTAAATCACACATTGAGCTGAAAAATAATTGTATAAGGAAAAATAACAAGGAAATCAGAAGAACAATATGCAAAAAATGAAGACCTCTTACTGATAGTATCAACAGATCAGCCTTACTCACAGATAGTATCAACAGATCAGCCTTAATCACAGTAATCTGCTGAACTCCAAAGGATTTCTAATATATTTGTCCTCAATTTTAGGAGCTGCTGCTCTCAGCAGAAAAACAAAGACCTATAAAGTGAAAGAAAAATGATACAGAAGTACAGCCCAAGCAAGCACAGTAAATAATGCAAACATGTAAATTAAGCCAGTGTTTATGAGAAAGAACTTTCTACTAATACAAATAGTGGTGATAAAGATGGACTATATCTAACAGTTCTAACCAACAAACATTATTTTTATGAGTCCATGCAAACCTGCTAGCTCTGTACTGCTAATTTCCTAGATATATGTTAGAACTACAGCATGCAGCTCCTATCCAGTAACACAGTGAAATAAATATGACTTTAGGATGTTAGACCTCTTCATTTTTTTGGAAGTTAGGAACTTAATTCTGCAATGGATAAAGCAAAGTCTTCACAGTCTTTTCCTCTTCTTAAAAAATGTCGTAGTGAGTACCACAGAACACACAGGGAAAATGTAGTTTGGCAGGAAGCTAGCACTGTGACAGAGCAAAAACTGGGTCTACTATCTCATTTTCTCTAGCTCCTCCTGTGTATGCCCAGACCTCTTTCAGGAACAAGGTTGTCCACTGCAATGATAAATATTGACTTTACGAAAGTTCTTGTGGTATGGAAAGAGCACAAGTTGAAGTTTAGGGGGATAATTTCATCTTTTATAGCAAACTTAGGAACATAATTAATTCAACTGGCTTAAAAAATAACAACAAAAAATAGCAATCTTCCTCATATGTCAGTGGAAAGTTGCTGAAGAGTTTTAGTTCTGTGAAAGCCATTCTACTTTTCCTGAAATCAGGAGAAATGTGTTGTTCGAGAGCTGTAACTGTTTTACAGTTTACCTCCAAAAGCCCATCTACTCTATGTAAATGCAGCCCAGGTCACCTCCTACACGTGATGGGAGAACAGACAAGTATATTCATTCATGTTCCTCTTTCTTAAAACAAAGACATTGGTATAGCTTTATGAAGTGGTCTTTTTTGTTGTTTTCTTTTTTTTTCTTTTTTCTAGTGAAAAGTACATCAGATCAAAAAAATAAATCCAGCCCTTGTCTTACATGGATTTGTGTGTTAGCATCTAACTTCAAGCATTAACGTTAATGGCAAGGCGGATTAGAAAATTGAAAAGCAATAGGTGAAGAGGAGTTCATATGAAGAGGGATGGGAAAATATCCAGGCAAGCGGCATCAGCAAGAGAGTTCATAATTGAATTAAATGTTGAAAAGAGTAATTGGTCAAGTGATGAAAACAATACAGCCTTTCAAAGCAAGAGGGATTACAGAAGCCATCTTCCAACTCACAAAAAATCAGTCCTTCATTCTGCTAACACAAGAGTAATTGTAAATTCTGTTGGTAGGGTCTGCATGCAATGACATTAGGTTTGCTCTAAGATCTGTAATACAGTATAGTTTAACAACTATTCTCCAACTTTACAAGGAATATTCAGACCAATTTTCTGCCAGAGGATGTTTATAGAGCACAAGTGTGAGTCAAGGTCATCATACAAAAAAACGCACTGGGGGAATGTTAAGATTGACCAAAAATCCTTTGATTTTGCCTGACCTTTCCTGACCTTTCTGCGACATTATGATACAGGCTCCCAAATTTAGCATATAGGAAAATAATTGCTATATTAACACCACAACAGGAAAGTTGCTGCTGACTTCTGACAGGATTTTGATTGAGCCCATTCTTCCCTGTCTGCTATCCTGGTTTCCTCTTCATTCTCCACTTGACAGAAGGGACAAATTCCTGATTCTTCCATATGGAAATTTAGGCTTTTTTCTCCTATTTTGTTTTTCCTCTTCCAAAATCAATTTGCATTTATTGTCTGTTTTGCTTTTACACTGTTAATTCCTTCACATCAGATAACCTTGAGGAGCAAAGCTTTCGGTATACATACAATTGCAGAGAATTTTTAGAGAATATTTTAAATGGCTTCAGGTCTTTCCTCTTCTCGTGTCATTTTTACCAAAAAGATACCAGAGAGATCAGAGATATGCTGGAATTTTAAAATATTACATATTTTAAAATATGTAATCTTTCTATTACTCCAATTTATGGTTAAAAGAATTATACAGAAGTTTCTAGCAATAAAACTTCATTCATCTTTTTTGCATGTTAGCAAAATACAGTTTACTATCCAGATCACTGAGTTATTTGCATTGTTTCTCATTTCAATTTTTCATCTCATTGGCATCACTTGTTTTCCTCAGGAGTTCAAAACCACTCATAAAATATTAGCAATTGCCAGCACTTTATATATCAGGGAGTACTGTAATATGATAATTTTGAGCTTGAAAATGACTCTATTTTTAGCAAAGAACAATACAAAAGACCTAATTAGGTTGCACCAAAAGAGGAAAGCAATATGAAGACAATAAGAGAAAATAGAGAAAATTTCTCTTCCTATGCTTCTCTGACATAAAATCTCTGATTTAATTAGGGAGACTGACAGACTGAATGACCAAAATGAATGAACCTCCAACAGAAAGCAAGCTAAGCTAATTTGTAATAGCTGCAAAAGTTTTTTTTTTTTTTTTTTTTTTTCCCCCTTATATGTCTACATGGTGACCCTGGACCAAGATTTCTATCAACAGGCTTTCAACATTATGACTGAAAAAATATTTTTCAAAAAATGTAATAAAGGATGTGTCTGTGTCATGCTGTCTCTCAGAACTAGAGATCTGTAGGCATTGTGGCTATCTGTGATAGCACTTGACCAGTGACTACTTTGTTGATTACCAAAAGTCTCTGATATCTTTCTAACCACATCATCAAATTGTATGAGCTATCTCTACAGCTTAAAGTACAATAAAGTATAAGCAGCGATCATTCAATTTATATTATTCCTTTCTTGTATTTTAGCGTAAGTTCATACATTTTTATCATGCAATTAGAGAGGCTGCATCATGTTCTTTGAGTGTTGTATTAAGTCGAATTGTTAAAATCCTTCACATTTTTTCCTATATCTGGACTGCAGTGGTTGATATAGAAAGCTGCTAAAACAAATGAACAAGACATTCCTACATGAAAAAAAAAGAACAACAAGTAGCACGGGACTTGTGTTTGATGCATAAAAGAGCTACAAATACTGAACAGATAAAGCGAGGCTTATTATCTCTTACTTTGTGCTTTAGAAGTTCGAATATGCTGGGAGACTAAAGAGTTTAAGTGCTGAACCAGGAGCAATTTGAAGAGCAAGAAACATGCCCTAAGTGCCGTGACTGTCAGCTTGTCACATTCCTACCTGGCCTGGGTCTCAGACAGAAGGGTAGCCGAAGGTCTGGAAGTGTCTTGTACACTGTGCAAACCAGAAATGAACTTGGAAAATGTTAATGCCACACGGTTGTTTGTTTCTTTAGTAATTTTTCTACTATTATAGTCAATATGCAAGGATTAATGAGAGTTTTTTTGCTTGTAATTGTAATAGAATTTTGATTTCATTCCAATTCTTTGTTAAGTTTGCATTGCTTAATGCTAAACTATTCAAGGTAAGAGTTAGCACTTTCTGCAGTCTGAGGAGAAGTAACTTTTTTCACGTTTTGAGGCACCAAAGTTTTCTGATGAAAGACAAAGTTTTTCACTGTGGGCAAATTGGTACAGTTCTTCTCAACTCATTCAAAAATTTGAAAATCTGTAGCAAGTGTTTCTTGTTTTGGATATTTTCCTTTTTCCTACCACTTGTCATTACTGGTCAGTCAAACACTTTCAGCAAGCTGGGAACGCTCTGTTACTGAGCTGCTGATACAAATTTCCTTGTCCCAGCTAATGTAATATTAAACACAGAACTTTACAGTTTTATGATATGCTTTCATGTCTGAAAGGAACTCATTTTTACTAAAAAACATACCAGGGGTCTGGAAACTGTCATCCTCTGAGTCTTAAAAATATGTTGTACAACAGAGATCTTGACTTTTTAGAGTTTGGGACATTTTGGAGGGTAGCCTGGTGGATGTCTGTTTTTAGATTTGGTGACAACACTTCTTTTTTTTCCCCCCCTAAAGCTACTTTCAGTTCCACAATATTCTTTTTAACCTTCCTGCTTCTTTAAGGCCTTTAATTACATTATGTGCTCCCAAGTAAAGTCAGGATATATGTGTGGTGCCAACTCTATTCCTTCATATGCTGCTGCAGAAAAAAACAGCTTTTTATCATTCACTTATCATCATGTATTTTTGTTTCTACATTAATCACTCCATTAGCAGGCTATAATTTATAGCTTCCTCCCTGTTATACCAGTAGAAATGCCTAATTTTACTCACATGAGCTGCCCCATGCAAAGGACATGCTTCATGTTAATCACGTTTGCATTACTCAGGCTGCATGCCTGATCTTGCAGCCTACAACCTTAAATTATACATTGCACAAGAAGAAAAATAATAAATGAAAAAAGAACGAATGACAATTAAAAAGGGAGAGATCTGGGGGGCAATCTTTTCCTAGGAAACTTAATTAACTCTGGATGAGTCCCAGAAAACTTTTTTTATAACAAAATAATCTGTAATTTGTGTCTGAGAGTGTTAACTCCTTATGATTTGGTGAAATGGATGAGAAATAAGTGCATAATCATTCTTATACCCTTTGGAAGCCAG
Source organism: Tinamus guttatus (assembly GCF_059628265.1). Lineage (NCBI taxonomy): Eukaryota > Metazoa > Chordata > Aves > Tinamiformes > Tinamidae > Tinamus > Tinamus guttatus. The sequence continues at coordinate 1,222,616 of NW_028288900.1, read as the reverse complement.
GGCAGCTCAGATGTATTCTCTCTGGGGCAGCACATCCAGTTGCCCCATGGGGTTCACCTGAGGGACTGAGACATCTGGGCCTCACTGAGCACTGAGAGGGCAGAGAAGTGGACGCCTGCCCAGGGACCTCCAGAGATCCCCAGATGAGGGAAGCTGCAACCCAAGGACACCCTCAAGGACATAGAATTAAAGAAAAAAAAAAAAGTGATTATGCTTATAAAATAAAGGCCAATGTGCATTGAAGTCTGGGGACCAACAGGAACCCAACAACCTGTTTGAGTAGAACAGGAAACCCCAAAACCAGTGAGCTGCTTTGCAGTTTAAGATGCTGATCTCAGTGTCCATAATGCTAGTTATGTGCATCTCCTGAAAGCCAGGATGTCACAAAACCAGTGTGGGAAAGAGAGAAAGCAGCCTCCAAATGTGAGATTGTTTGGCCTTAATGAAGGATAGCTGAGAAGTTAATTGTACCCACGCTTATATTTTATGAATGCAGGTAACGTGATCCTGCGACTCCTCTGGATGAGGCTCACTCTTCAGCTTCCTGTTAAGCTTGGCACTGCAGTTGCTATTACGTGCAGATTCGCAGGAGATGCAAACGCGATGGAGGCTGCGAGCTGCCTGTATTTGCTTTTGGCTTCCAAAAGTACAAGTCAACCCAATGTTTAGTTCAGAGTCCTTGTTTCTCGTGCTCAGGCAATCTCATTCCAGATGAGAGGCTTTGGTACGTGAAATAAAATGCGTAGCATTCTTCCAACCCAGTGGAATAAGAGACATGTAGAGACACTTTTGTTTACGACGCTGAAAGAAACTTAGAGGAGTGTGGACTGATCTAATGTCTTGGCCAGTGCTCTGGCTAAAAAAACTTTTCTCCTTTCTAGATATTTGTTAGCACAGCTCAAACCTCATTTGTTTTCCTGAATTATCACTGCTAGGCAATAATATTTTGTGGTCAGAGCAAAGGTTAAAAGAAAAGAGGAATATCCTCCACCCTGGAAGTGATACCAATCTCTCTGCCAAGACTCAGTGAGGTATATTGCTATAAAAAATAAAAAGCATCCATGACAGGTATAAATACATGGAGCTTTTTGTAGCTAAATTACACTGTCTTATTTTGCTTGGATATTTTATGAATGCAACTAGTTTAATCTTTGTGCCTTCACATCAGGGCTGGAGTAACACACAGGAATGCAGGAGGTGTAAGAACATCCCAAATAAAGTTTGTCCTCTTGTCAGAACCATGTCATATAACTTCTTTCATAAATTTGTCAAGCTCCATCTTAGCAGCACACCTGGACACAAGCATATTCAGGGCATCAGGAACACCAAGTGAAGGGTGTTACAGCACAGCCAGAAACACATCCCATCTATCCACTGGTGGTGGTCCTGACTTCCCATGAGAGCAAACACATCATACCCTGGTATGCATCATGGAAAGGTACCTACTCGTAACACTTTGGTATCAGCAGATCTGTCTTTGAAGCATAGGCAAGTCTATGTAACAGATCACTGGGAGCTCCAGACTAAAAATCCTCCCTCATAAGCCTCGCTCTAAGGTAGTGGCTCTTGTCCTACCACTCCATAAAATCATGGGAAACTAAACCACTAAACTGCATGGAAGACTTAACTACCCTATTCTCTTCTAAGTGACCGACTCAAGGCTTCAGCCTCAGTTCTGCAGCCTCAATATAGCTCATCCATCCACAAGGCTTCTGATGGTCCCTCCACCATCCCTGAGAAGCCATGTGAAGGAAAGGATGTTCTAATTCTCAGCCTGAGCCACAATCCTCTTCACCCGCAGCTCGTGGGCTTCTCCCCACTCTCACCCTCTCACCCTTCTCACCACTCTCAGCCCTCTCTTCCTTCCCATTTACTGTGCGCCATGAAGGTGAGGCAGACTCACATTAAACTTTAGGTTTTAACACTTCAAAGAGAAGGAGATCTAGTGCTTAAAGATGGACTTTGATTTTAGTTTAATATCCAGTGTGATCTTATCCAAAGACAAAAATTAACTGCCTCTGATAGATATTTCCATTATTATTTTATATATCTATCAAAAGTGTTGTGTTGTTCTGAATCTACACTGAGCCAGGCACATCTCACTACTGAAGCAGTATCAAATCCAAAACCAAAAATCCCAGGGTAAGAAAGCTTCCTACTGAATTCGGCCTGTTTTGGGCCTGCACCCTTATTTGGCAAGTTTCCTGAATGATGAAAAGGGGGAAACCAGCATGTATCTTCTCCTGGGAGACTGAAAGCATCTTGTCTGCCTCTCTTTCAAGCTTTTAAACAATAATTCTCCTTTATAACTGTATATTGTTTCTGGCAATAATTACGGATATAAAGCCAGACAAGTTTGGTGTAAATTAGCGTCACTCTGTGAAGTCACTGGAGCTCTGCCAAGATCTACCAGTTGAAGACATGGCACATAATGGGATGTCCCTGGGACTATGCCAGTATATTCAGCTAAAGGCAAGGCCCATAATTCTGCACTTCAGTATCTTCTCACTGCACTCCTTTATCAGCAGCTACTATCTATTCTAAAAACAGAAAGTAGAAGCCCTTATGTCAAGGTCTGAGGAGCAGGGGCTCATCACTCATTACATTACACATTTTACAGGACTCAAAAAAAAATTGTGATACTGGGTCCCTTCTCAGGAAAAATAATAAATAATAAATGTATTTGAGCCATGCAGTATGTCTGCAATTGTAAGGTGGTTTGGACCAAGTGATCTGGCATCCTTCTGCAGTTGAAGAGATGCAGTGAGTTCAAGCTGTTCCCTTCAGCTCCTCATATACAACCATTTGCTACAGAGGAGGTTCTGATTATTTTACTGCATAAAGAAAGGATGTACTATTTCTATCTGTATCTGAGATACGTCATAAGACAGGTTCTCAGGCATTACAGATCTTTTTATTTGTATTTTTATATATATACGTATGTATATGTATTACTATTTTTATGTATATATAAAATGTATTTATTAATATAATTGCATATGTAAACATTTGAAGAATATCATTGTGTATACAGATATTTAACATTGTATTTTTCCCTCCTTAGAATTAAAGCACCAAATTCTATGCTGCAGGGGATATATATTAAAGATATTTGCAGTCTCCAGTCACTGTGCTTGACGCTTTACTATAACACAGGACATGAGCTTTGCTCCTAGGTATTTATGACTGAATATTGACGCAGATTATTTCTTTGCCTCTAGTTTCCTAGAATCCACTACATAGCTAAAGCTCGTGACTGCCGCCCCCACACAAGTACTTTAGCTAGACCACCTAAAAGCACTTCTGTTACATAAATACAAACGAGGACAATTGCTAAGGATCGGCATTTCCCACCAGACAGCACAAGCTTTGTTCAGCTGATACGTGCTTGGGCTATTTTTCTTCTGAAAGAGTGGTAGCGAAAGCGTAGCCCTCCCGTTTTGTCCTGGAGCCTGGGATTGTGGGACTGTTGAGTGCGATTTCTTGCCTTATCTGAAACTCTCAGTGATGGTCGCTCGGGAGCAGACAGGCAATGCCACAGCCATTCCCAGACAGGAAAAAGTGGCCCCAGAGGAAAAGACTGAGCAGGTCTCTGCTTAAATAGATCTGACAGCTTTGCTTAGGGAAAGATGTTTGTCCCTGTTTATGGATGTGTCCTTTACCCCTTTTACGATTCCCAGGGTCAGCACTACTTTTTCCTGTATGTTTGGCTGTCTGGGTAAGGAGTTGGACAGTCACGTGTCCTGCAAGCAATGGGGATGGGTGAGAAAAAGTCCCATTAAGGCTGCTATTTGCAAAGGGCTGGAGTCTTTTCCATAACATTTTCATTATACTATTTAAAGTTTAATACCACTATGATGATAGTCTTTCCATTTATTTCGATGGGATTAGGATCAGCGGCTGCCATAACCTGTACGCACACATATATTTTCACATGAACCCTCCTCAGACTGGAAGACTAAAAATGTCATGAAAACATTTCTCTGGCATTTAAATTAAAAAGTGGAAATCAATTGTTAATAAAACGGTTTTCTGGATTCACAAACTTGCTTCTCAAGTTGTGCTTTATCTTCCTTTCCCTGGTAGATATGATGGGAACTGTATTATTTTCAAAAAGGAAAGATTCTATAGACTTTATTTTCAGCTGTCAATATTTACATTTTGAGTGCATCCAGCAAAAGTAAATGAATGTTCAGCCAGAATTTAATTTTAGAGAGGATATGTGGTATCTTGCATGAAGATTTTCCTAATCAGTTGGATTTGTCCTGACTTTCAACTCCAGATAAGAAAATAGACTATTTTATCACAAGGTCTTACTGTGTGGGGGGTTTAGTGCCAACCAAGAAAGGCTCCTGGTATCTTAGTTATTAAAGTCACATTTACTGCTGATTATAGCTATTTCCTGCATAAAATGAAGTTTCCACAAACACTTAATAAGTCAAAAGAAGCCAAATAAATGGCATGCCTGTGGAAATATGAAATAAAGTAATATTTTCTGAGACTTGAGTATTTTAGTGCACTGGGTGAAATGTGTGCAGGAGCTTAAGTTTATTCCTGATAAAGTCTAAAACATCCTGTATCTAATTAAGCCCTCCTAAATATATTGTTCCCGTCTTCCAAGATGCTGAAAAAATGTAATTTCTAAAGCTGGAACTGAATACAGTTCCCTGTCCTTTCCCAGCTGCAGCGCCTGGTGAAAGAAAACTTCTGTCACTGATATTTCTCAGGGAGAACTCTCGCTCCCGCCTCTCCTTGCTACCACGCAAATCTTAGAAGGGCTGCAACCTAACAGACCCCTGGCTGGATCACAGGGAAATAGAGAGCAGCAGCAGGCACCAAATCTCTTTCCACACAGGAAGACACACAAGGGGTCTTCCCTTGGTGTGGCTGTTTGGCACAAGGCAGGTGGGGAGGGCTCAGCTCAGTGTCCTGAACTAAAGCAAGTGGGGCTCAGACCACAGATTTGGCAGGTCTAAATTTATAGCACCTAGAGCAACTGGGTGGTCACAGATTCAGGACTTGAATGCCACTTCTATCATAAAGGGAAAAGAGAAAAACAGGGAGTCAAGCAATAAATCAGAAGGCAGATCTGTTTTGCATGCAGCCTCCAGGGCCCACAGGGCCTTCCCAGACCACTGTACTTCTTTCACATCTGGTCCTGGCCAGCAAAGCACCGAGTCAAACCCGCTGCACTGCCCATGCACCCACATGCCTACACCAGCAGCCACAAACACATGAGTGTCCAAGAAAACTGCTACAGCTGGAACACTGGGCAGCAGAGAACTAAAAAATGTCAAAGTTATGACTGCAACTTGAATTCAGTTACTTGCATATATAGCATTTGCATTGCATCTTTAATTGCCACCTTTTTTTTTTTTCTTTCTTTCTTTTTTTCCTCACGGGAGCATGGGAGTATATTGGGAGGAATAGGAAAAACAAGAGCTTTTGTCTTGCTGTTGGCAAAGAGGATAAAAAGGAGACAACTGCTGATCTCGGTGTTGATGGGAATTGGGGGTAGGCCATGCGGGCCTTGAAAAGGCTTGTGGCTTCGTGCGAGTTCACACCAAAGACTTTGGTAGAGCCTTTCAATGCTGACAACTTTCCACAACTAGCTAGGTTTAGAAATCAGTCTTCTGGTGTGAACGCAAAATATGAAACCTTACTGATATTTAAACACCCAGAGATTTTTTATAATAGCTGAAGCATTTTAGTCAGTGCCTTTGCTGAGTTCTTTTCTATAAACTTTTATAATATACATAACTCATATATTTTTATAAATTCTTACATAACTGATATGATTTTTTTCAATAGTGGGGTGGTAAATAAAAATAATACAGTTATTGTAATACTGTTGATACTACCTTCAGTCTGTAGAAACACACTTCTGAAAGCGCATTAGGCTGGTCAGAGACAAAAGGAACTTTGAAAAATTGCAGAATAGAAAAAAAAATATTTCAAAGCTTTTTCTTCCCATTCCCACAATCTTGTACTTCTGAAATAAGTGTTTTCAGGGCCAGATCCAAAACTTTTTTGAAGCTCAAGGGAAGTGTCATGCAGAGGAGGTTGTTTCTGAGCGCTCTGGATGCTCTCTGTGCTCCTAGTTCAGCAATCTGCTGAACCAGCCCACTGTGGAGCAGCAATATTTGGTGTCTGCAGGAAGCTGGCAGAAGTAGCGACGTGCATCCCGATGCCACTGCGTGTTTTACGTTAAATATCTTAGAGATAAACGAAGGAGTCTTGACTTCAGAGAATGTAAAACAGAACAAGGAGAGTATTCTGGGATGGCACAGCTCCTGCAAACGAAGAAGCAGAACCCGCCTCAGTAGTGTTGTGATTTGCAAGACAAATGAGAGGGACTTACAGGAGAGCCTGAAATGCCTAGTCAAAAAATAAAAGCTTAATCCGTGATACAGACGGAGACAAGTATTTGCTTGCAGCTTTTCCCTGGAAAGAACCACAAACTTGTGAAAAAGGGCAAAGTATTGTGGGGCACTTTAGTGATTAGTAACCACATCCCAGCAGGTAATGGGAGATTTTCAACTGCATGAAGCCGAATTCTAAGCTCCAAATTCATTTTTACACTGTCAGTCTCTCATAACATTGATCAAATGTAGCAACAGTTGAAATAGGCCTATTTTAGTCTGTAAACAGGCATCCACCACATAATTCTCTGAGTAAATTTGGCCAAACAGGTTTAGGCAGCCACAAATTAGAACAGAGTTTTGCCAGTTTGTTCTCCTTAATGAAAATCCCATTAAAATCACAGGGATACAAATGATTTGCAATAGGCAACTCAGTCAAGGCCCCGACTCATTCCTCACATCTGAAAGGTCTTCCTTCTCCATCTGGCAATTACCTCCAGAAAGTAGTTTGGCATATTTGCCTTTTATGCTAATGCTAGGAATACGATGGAGGCCAACTGCCAGTGTTTGCAACCACATTCAAGCATTTTTATAGCTAGCCACATGTTTTCAAGTCCACAGGCAATATCCATACACCAGGTATACAAATGCTGACCGACTTTAGGAAGAAGAAATTCTAGAAAGATTTCTACACTCAGTCACTATCCCAAGGGCCTTCAGGAGAGATCACAGGTTGAGGTGGGCTCCCTGTGAGGGCACATGGGACCTAAATCCTTTGGTTACAATTAATAGGGAAGATGAGCAGCATATGATTTGACAATAAGCACTGACCTTCTTGCTTTTTTTCCTCACTGTTTCTTCTGGAAAAAAAAAAATCTGCACAAAAGTTACCATGTCCCAGGTTTACTCTCAATGATGGATAATACACAGGAAGAGTCCTACCTTCCAAATATATCACGTGCAAATAGAAACAATCCCATGCTCAATGTTATCCCTAATCTCGGAAAATGGGAAATAAACAAATCCCTCTACTCTCCACATGGCAAGCGTTTGAACTACTGGGAAGATGGGAGACCTTGGAGTCTTTTAGAACATCCATGACCATGACACTTATTCAGTGTCCCTCCTCATCTGACAAATGAGTCACCAAACATGCCATGAAGTTTCTATACAGGCTCCTATTGGCTCAAATGGGAGATGTATTGGGCCCTGCCATGACTCCAAGTCTATTCCCGCTGAAATAGCATTTCTGGCCACGGTTAGTTGGGAACTTGGAATCCCCGACTCATTTCTAAACCTGAGGGCTCCAACAAGGGCATGCAAAGTGCTTAAGCCATGCCAGGAAGTCAGCTAGAATGATTTTCTTCACAAGAGTTAATTATACTAAGTGGGGTGCCCTGCTCTGAGGGATTCAACAGCAGAGGCAGGCAGGAGTAAGGGAATCTAGCCAGTTTTACGTGAGGAGTAGTGGGAATGGTGATTATGTTTGTCTGTGAGAAATTCGAGGCTGGCGAGCAGCACTCACTTGACGTAATCCTTCCCCTGACTCGCGAAAAGGTTGCAAGGACCTTCTACAACCCCTCCAGCAAGGCTTGGTCTTGCTGCAGCTGGATTTGTAGAGCATGAGTGCCTGGGCACACAGCTCATTAGGGAGATATGTGCAAGGCAAACAAACCCCACTCGGAGAGCGTGTTTATCTCATGGCACTGAGCACCATGTGCCCGCAGATCAAAGCCTGTGGGAACAGATGCTGTTAGCAGAGCAGCAGCTGCACTCCAACCCTGTCCACACCCTTCCTGTTTGCAGTGGCCCGCCCAGGGGCTATTCTCTTACCAACGGGGCGATGATTAGCCATCCTTGATGCCTCCTTCCCAGCAGGGCAGTTCTCAGGGGAGGGTGCCTGGGCGCTCGCCTCGCTGTCTGCCCACGGCCTCTCATTGTTCCTCTCAGGAGGGCAGATAGTGGGCTAGACTCGCCTTGGCTGTTGCGCTGATAAGGGTCTGGAAATCGTTCCCATGTACTCTACAGAAGCTTGCCTGCAAGAATGGCTGGTACTCAAATAAACAAAACAGGACTCGGGGGTCATTATTTTTGCTTAAGCAGAGAACTTGCAGCCAACCATACGGGAAAAGAGAAAGGTCAGCGAAGACAGAGACTCTGTCTTCTATTGCACTGGAGTAAGGTGCTATCACAGTTGGTAGTGTTACCATGTGTTCCCATTCAAAAAGTCTCTATTTCCTTACAGTCCTCCAATTCCACTTGCTGTTCAGCTCATTTAGGTCAATTTTAGCTTAACTGAACTAACCATAGCTGCAAAGAGTAGTTTAATTGCAGCACAGAAAGAACTAAATCTTTTATGAAAGGAGGTAACTTGGAATAGGTGTATAGATGGAATAGGTAGAATATACAACAAGAATAGGTTGAGAAGGAAACATGGTCCTTTTCAGCCTGCTTATCTAATAACCTGTGGTCAGTCTATGATCAGCTCAAGCATGTAAATTACAATGGCTTTCACTTGTGAAAATTAGGAGTAAATTCCACAGGGATCAGTGATCCTCATCAGTGGAATTTAAATAAATAAAAAAAAAGCCTTCCAATCCATATTTGTAGCAGAGACAGAATTCCTTCAGGCAGCTCTATTCTGGCACCATCAAGTGATCACGTAAGTGTTCCTATAGGTAAAACTCCTATCCCACTTCCATTGTGAAGCCTATCTAATTTTGAAGATATATCATCTTCAAAAGATAATTTTAAACACAATGCTAGCAGCTAGAGTTTGTGTGTGTGTTTTTTTTTTCCTATTGTGATTTCAAATTGGACAACAAAACCAACACAACTGGATATGATCTAACATCACCTCTCTCTCACTCTGGACAAATACAATATTATATCAGACTGCCATAAAAGGTAGCAATCAGGATTTTGTCATAGATTCTGCAGTAGTTTAGCTTCTTGACTAACTAGTCTTTGCTTATCATCTTACTGTCTCATACAGTCACAATCGTTTAAAAAAAAAAGGCGAAGACTGGTGACAAAAACAGTCAATAGCATTACATCAGACAAGAAAGAATTGCAGGGTCTCCAAATGACCCAAGCAACAGGAGTAAATGGATGAAATTATGCTAGTTTTTTGGGCACATAAATGCATTCTTTAAATTTGAGGGTCTCCTTAAGAGAAAGGATGATCTGAACTACTGATTTGTAGATTAATTAACTCATTCAGAATTAAGCAGAAAGGACAGACACTTGGGCATGCTGGTGACACCATGGAGTAGTTCTTCTGTAGTAGTCATGCTAGTCCGGTTTCCTCTGTAAGATCTGGACTTGATCCTCTCTTTAGAGACAGGACAATATTCACACAAAGAGGTTTTTCCATTTCTAATGTCCCCATTATTTATGCTTTATACTTTTCACAGTTCATCTTCCTGTACATCTCACTGTCAAGTCCTCTAGGTGCTGGCTTTTAATAAGAGTGATGCACACACTGCCATCCATGGCTGTATCTGTGGTGATGAAATATGTTGGAATCTGGGAACATGCACTCAATTATGTACATTTTTAATTTTCTAAAAGATCCATGCCATGGTTTAGCTCAGCCAACCAGCAATTCTCCCAAAGATCTCCTGGTCATGGTGCTCACGTAGCCTGTCGCAAAAGGCAGTTTGCCTGTGACCACTCTGTTTTGGAGGCTGAGAGAGTTTAGTAGTTACAGATGAGGCCAGACTGTGTGTCCAGCTTCAGGGTCAAAGAATGGGCTTTGTCTCTATTTAGTTTACTGATATAGAGGCTTAAAAAAAGACTCAGTGTTTTCTTCATCAACCTTTTGTTGAAATAATGCTGTAAAGGGAAACACCCTGCCTACAAATCCTACATCAGCCTCTGTCTTGGGTGTTTTCTTTCTGTTCATTTGTTATTTTCCCTGTCAGTGTATTTGTTTTCCCAGTTGTGCTTCCCTATCTGCCAGTCTGTGCAAGTAAAATTGCCCTTTCCCATTTCCTCTGTCTCTGTTATTTCCTCTCTCATCACCATTTTACACTGCCACATTTGCGGAAGCTGTTTTGCTCTCTAATCCTAGCCAGTATGTGCTGAATGGGAACGATGATGGAGGTAGCCCTGCCTGATGTCTAGGGTAGTTGCTTTCCCATGGAAGGACTGTCTTGGGTAGTCATATGCTGGAAGTTCCACAAACAGAAAGAAAAGAAAAGGTGAAGACACTTGTTTTTTCACAGCAATAAAAATAAAGGAGAATTATTAACACCAGCAAAGTGGTTTAGTGTTTCAATTCTCCCATGTTTCAATTCTTTATAGATATAGGATTATGCTGGCCTTCTGCAAAGCACTAGCCCATCGGATTTCAGCTGTATCTTAGAGCTGGGTTTCAACGTGCAAAGTTGAATTATTTCTTCTAGTTTGGAAATATCAGCTAGACTTAAAAAAGGCAGGCAGTATTCAGTCAGGAGGGAATAGAGCTGGATACCGATCTCTGCGGTCACTTTTTTTTTTCACCCCAAATCCTCTGTCCTGCTCTGTATGGTTTGCTTCCCTGTACAGTGGGATGGTGTCAGCAGGAGGGGTACCAAATACCCTCAGATACCCACAACAGCCTGCCAGGATGGGATGCCCCAACAAGGAAAGCTTTGAAACCCTTCCTGCTGAGGCGCAAGGGCACAATCTCCAGTTCTTTTCTTTCTGAGTGGTCAGAGTAAGAGGATTATCTATGTAAGAGGATCATCGGGTGCTATATAAAAGGTGCCAGCAGCTTGCATATGCCTTTCTCATTTTGCTCAGGGGAGAAATCCCACACCAGGGCAGGCTCTCTGTCCTCACTGCAGGAAGGCAAAAGCTTCCCAGTCCTCATGCTCTCTCCAACAGCTGAAATTGGGACAGGATTTCAGACGTACTGCCACATTTTGTGTTTCCCATTAATTTGCCTTAGGTTGGTGCTCAGCATGCCCTGTTAAAAGGCCTTCAGATTACATTCTGGCCAATCACACCACAATTTCTACATGACCACATCTTTTCTTGGTTCTATCTCTAAATAACTCTGCTTCCCAGCCTTTTTGTAAAAAAAAAAAAAAAAAAAAAAGGGCATCAGGTCATATTCCAAGAAGCTGAAAGGCACTGCAGGAAAACAGCGACACAAATGTCAATGAGGTTATTGTCTGATGAGTGCCATTCCCATACCTATTCCCAGGTCATGAAACTGATAGACAGAAATAGGGATTTTTAAAGTACAGCACAGCCAGACAATGATACCAAGACATTTTGGAAAATCAGAAGACCATCGTATGTATGTCTGCATGTCTGTGCACATTAACAAGTGCACAAACATATACACACACACTCAGACTGCATAAATCATGAGATGCCAGAATGCCGTAAAGTCCGATGACAAAGGGAAGTGACATTTTGGTGTATTTTCTAGATTAAAAATCAGAAAAAAAGTTTCTCAAGCAACATTCATGATCCTAGCATCAACTAACAGACATTGATGTGTGTTTTATCCCCCTAGAAGCTGTTGCTAGCCAAATGGCAGAGTAGAGAATGATGTACAGGTGGTGCATCATTTTTTTTTTCCATTTTGGTGTTTTTAGCAGTGAATTACACTTCCCAAATAGTTAATATACAAGACTGAAGATGTTAAGAAGTTTCATTTTGTTTTGATGATTATTCTGGGGCCAGACTCTCTAAGAAATATTAAGGTTTCCTAAGAAGCACTGCCAATTATCCTGTGAATTTTATTTATGTGCTGCATCCAGTGAATAAAGAGTTTGATACAGTGTCTTCTTGTGCCAAGGACTGTAATATTGCTGTCACAGGAACTGCTGCTGAGAATCACCGAGACTGAGATGATATTTGGAGAAATCTCCCCCTCCTTGTGTTGATGTAAGGCAAAATAAAGATTACAAGGCTCGGCGCTCTCCCTCAGAGGACATCCTGGGAGGCAGGAGGGACTCTTCTCAGGGTTATCTGGAGTCTTGACCCCGGGCTGCCCCATCTGACCAGCATGCCTGCGACTGCTGGAGGGTTATCTCTCGCAACAGGAATTTGCCTGCTCCTCATGCACCCATCTTACAGCCCACTTACAAACTGGATTACAGGACTAACACTTCAACGCTTCCGAGTGGGAAACCTGAGAGCAGGCCATGGTCTCCATCACAGGCGAGGTGTAGCAGAGTCAAGTGGGAGGTCAAGCAGAACTAACTAGATGAGGCAGGACATATTTCAAGACTCTTCTCAGCCAAAGGTAAGCTAAGTGTTGTCAGCATAAAAGCACCGCCAAAAACATCCTTAGTATCTTCATTATTACTTGAATATTATGAGTCATTTTGTCTTCTTTCTATCCTTCCCTAATTTGATCCTTCCAATACATTTTTAAATGGAAAATATGATACAGTACAATCTGTCTTATCATCTTGATCAAAGAATAGTATAGTATTTTTCTGGCATTGACTGCCAGTTGCTTTCTATGTAAATTCCAAAAGGCAATTTGTGGATCCAAATGGCAGCCACCACAATGCACATGGGCTTCGTGTAGACGTGGCATACAAATTGCAAAAGAGACATGTCCTTTGGTAGCAGGCAGGAATAGAGACCCGTCTTCTGAAGAAGAAAGCTTGTTGCCATGCTCTCCCCTCAAAACTACTTCATTTACAAGTATCTGTGGCTTCCTATAGGATAATACATCTCGTATACAGTTTCGGGCTCATTATTATCATTTGTAGGCTTGATCATTAGGCTAGTACATACTGCTTGAACCATAATCTTATTTTTTATTAAATTTATTTACCATTCCTTTTCCACATTCTATAAGGAAGTGTAGCATAATTTTGACTCTTAAGAGAAAGGTCCTCTTCAGTCTGTTTTTCTGAATTGATTTGTTCAGAATATACCTTTAGAACTAAAACAGAACAAAGGGAAATAATTTTGTCTGCTAAGCTACCAAATGGGAAACGTGAAAAAAAAAATACATTCCTTTGAAAAGTAATCCGGAAGATCTCTTTCAGCTGAGCGCACCATAACAGTCAGGCACTTAACCTCACCACAGTTCAAGCATTAACTATACCTCTAGAGACTCCTTAATATATATATTAAAAGCCTATTATTGATTGAATGTGAACACCACTAGGAAGCATTATCTAGAGGAGAAGATAGCTGCCTCAGATATTATTTGGGCTAGGTCCACAAGGAGGATTTTAGCACTGAAATGCTTATCTACTGTAGGCACACTGTGTTGCAATAGGATTCCCAGGACCCGGGCTAGGTACTGAGACTCGTGGTGCAGCAGACTGACAGAATTAGATGTGAAGAAGTGAAGAAGCCCGCGCACTGCCTGGGCTGGCGGGGCTGCCCCAAACCCCGTGTGGCCTGGGAGGGCCAGTGCCACTTCAGCTTCCCGCTGGGATGCAGCAAGGCACCTGGGTGCGATGGGGAGGTGACACAGCTCTACAGAGTCACCTCCTTCACTTGCCAGGATTCAAACCCATGTTTGCCTTTGTAGGATGTGCCACGGCCAGCAAGACAGAGGCTGCACTGGGGAGGGAGATGGGGAACCCATCCTTCTCCAAAGCTGTGGCGAGTGGCAGAAAGGGATAGAAGGCACATGCTGAAAAATAATAGAGTTATCTGAAAGGAAACTTGTCTTCTTTCTAAGGGGATATATGAGCTAAATGACTTTTTTTTTTGCCAAGTGTGTTAATATTCCCATCCATAACTATTTGTCTTCCGTCATCGCTGGTACTGGGATAGTGGTAATTTTCCACATCTACTGAATATGGCAGTGACTCCCAAGTCAGTGCTTAGGATATATTTATTTTCCAAAACTCTTTTGTTGTATTTGAGTGTATTGACTCTTCCCCCTCTACCATTACCAAGGATACAATTATTTTAAGCCGGAGCTGACAATTTACACTTGGTTATAATTAAAAAGCTGCTGGGTTATTTTATAGAGCTCTGTATTTCTTTAGGCTTGTGCTAGGGCAGTTGTCTGTTCACATTTGCTCTTCTGGCTAAGAGGTCGCCACTGAACAGCATGTCTTCAAGATGGCAAGGAGGACCTTCCCAGTGCTCTTCCCCAAGCAATCGTTCTTGAATCCTTAAGCACCATGAAGAGCAGAGGAACAGGCAGAGGCAGGAGGCTGTGCTCACTGCAAGCCAGCATTCAGTTTCGTCTGGTGACACATGGCTTTCTAAATTAGAGGGCTCTGAATAAAATGGAAATATCAAAGCCATGTGTCTGCTTGTGGGTGCCACATTCTTTAAGATCACAGTGGCCGTCCTCATGCACGAATGTCACAGAAAGCATTCGGTTTCGTCCCGTTTGAATGATGTGGCAACATTGTGAAATACGGGGTGGAAAGCGGTCCTGAAAGCAGTCAAATAAAGAAACCACCAAAGAACTCAAAAGCAGCTATAGACTGGGAAGGGCTGTCACTTTAAAAGCGCCACAGTCCTCGGTGCCTTTGAAATCATTTATCACAGAAGCCGTAACATCTGCCACCATCTTGGATGCATTCGAACAGTGCGCCTCAGTAGCCATTTTAAAAATGTTTGTTTTCAATTCCAAACACATAATTAAGTACAGGCCAGGGCAGAATATATGCCTTGAGCTGCTTTCCCTCACCCCAGCTCGGAGCATGGCTTTTTCACAACTATGCTCTTTGAATTGAAAGCTTTCTTTTCTTTCCTTTTTTTTTTCCTTTCATTTTTTTTTCCCCTTCCCAGTGACTGCAAGGCCTGCTGTTTCTCAAGAATAAATTGAAAGTTAGGTTACAGATTTAAAAAGAGCCCATTTGATAGGAATGGCTCAAAGGAGAAGGGGACACACGAGTCTCTCCTGCCGCCAATGCCCAGGCCACTCCAGGAGCTCCGAGCCAGCCCCTTCTTCCAGCGGGAATGGAGCTCGGCCCCAGGAAACCAGAGCTTTAATGGGCAAGAGACAATCAGATGATTTGTTGTCCTCAAAGGAATTAACAACCTTGTTACTAGTCTCCATAGAGGCTACCAGAAAGGTAGTTACGGAAACAGCTATGGGCGCTCTGTACTTAGTGTACTATGATACTTAATGTACTATTCAAATCACTTTCCCAGTCTCTCCAGGAGGCACTTTAGAGAGAAAATGTGAAGACAGTATGTGTCTGTTTACATTGCCTTCAGTTCAGCAGACTTTTATCGCCATCATTGACACGTTGCAAAAGAGCCTGGGGAAAAGACAAGAAACTGCTCAGGAATGAACCACTCCAGACTGGCCAGGAATGGGATGGACCTGGTGCTCCAGTACTATCTCCAAAAGAGACAGAAAGGCAAGTCACAGATGAAAGGGTGATTTAGAAGTTAAGGTGTAGAAGTATTGTGTGATACCTAAATTTTGGTCCATTCCCTGGAAGAACCAGAGGTTCAGCGTGACTGTGGGAGAGATTCTGAAATGTATTTAGGCATCTGTTATTTCATTTCACTGTTGTGAATCAGAACCTTCATTTCCACATGCCTCAAATTCTCCATTTGCAGATAAAAATCATGGAAATCCCCTCACTGCCCAAACTGCCCAGACACTTTGGCTACATGTGTTCTGGTAGAGCATCCAAAAGGATCTCTGGGTTCTTTAGGCAGGCACCGCAGACCAGTAGGTTTCCCGTTGTGTTTGCTGGACAACTCTTCCCCATGCTCCCTCAGCACTGTGTATCCTAGACTAAGGAAAATCATGGATATACAACTGCCAGGCACTGTGGCACGATCTGGCCACCAATTTCCAGGCTGAGATGGTTCCTGTGCAATGAGGGAACCTGAATTTTGTTTATGGGAAGCAAATGGAAGTCTGCCAGGAGCTGGCACAGAGTTGCCACTAGACACTTAACGATACTCCCAGTCATTTACCCTGGTGTCTCCTGTCCTCAGAATTATTGGCTCTTGAATTCCCCACCTGAAGACGAGATTGCAACAATTTCATAAAAAAATTAACACAAGTAACCACACTACCACCCTTCTCTCCACTCGTTTTGATTCTTAGACAGTTCTGGACATTTCTCAGCCATTCCTGGCTTCAGCTGAAGTGAGCCTCCAAAATGGACCACTGTGGCATGTAACCCCCTGAAGAATATATTCTCTCACACAGATAGTCAACATAGAAATCATACCATATACACCAGAACATCACTATAGTAGAAGGACCTATAACAGGATATTGAACATCAGAAGCTTTAAGTTGAATCAAATTCAAAGATTTAAATGTATTGTCTTGGATGCAGATCATTTTTCTCATTGTAGACAAAGTTCACTCAGGATACCAGATATAGGGGAAGGGGATATATGTGCAACTTGTGTTAATGAAAGCCAGAAAGAGATGATCTCAGATTTCACTGACTCTGTGTTTTTAAACATGACATCTTTATTTTAAAACACAGTGTCTACAAGGCAACTCTTCTCTCCCAAAGGTACCTGGCAAGATCTGAACTGAGAATTAGTCAAGGGGCTCTTGGCTGCACAGGGCACAGCGAAGCCCCCTCCACCCTCCGCAGTGAACCAAGAAGCAGGGAATTTTCAAATAACTTACCCTACATGCTTCGGTGAGAGAGATCCTTTTTTACCCCCAAAATCTGTCATTCTACTGATCATGGAATATAGTCACCATTCTAGCAGTGCTTTGACTGAGCTGGAAAGAAGAAATGAAAGAGAGCACTCCACGTCACTCTTGGACACTCATGGCAATGTTCCTGCAAAAGACACCTTCTGCCTGTGTTCATAGTACTCTACAGAGGAGAAAGGGAGCATCTGTGTTAAAAATAAAAGCTTAGTATGTATGTGCTAAAAGAGGCTGTAATGTGGATGCTGAGGAAAGTGAAAGCTGGAAAATACAGACACCTACAAACAAACTCTGTGAGGGGGGTGTTGCTATAGATTTCAAGGAGGAGGGGAGTTGCTTTTGTTTTTCTTACAAATATTTCTTCACAAGCTTTTTTCTTTGGGCATGCATTCCAGCCTTACAGATGAGCACGGAAATTACAGGAGTGAAAATGCAGCGAGGAGTGAGTAAAATGCAGTCATATGTGCAAAACACAAAACATCCCCTTTGACTAGGTGATAATTAGAAAGGCTGCTGTACTGTTGTGTGCATAAACAAAGTACATCCCCTTTGGGAATGTATTTTGTTTCTTCTGATGTGAAAACTTTTTTTTTTTGTGGACAGCTTTTTAACTGCTCAGTGATAAATAAAACTTTTTGCCTGGCCAGCAGCTGCTTCCAGCACCAGGCATACGACCAATGCCTGAGCAGGTCTAGCATGGATATTGGAGGACCAAACTGGTGTCTGATTAGAAATGGTTGATAACTTATCAGTGCTCCGTGTTATTTGACCAAAGCCAATTTAAGGTCTCTTGGAAAAAAGCTGCTATCTCCTCATCTTGAGCAGAAACGTACAAGCTGATAACCCTTCGGCCAGGGCAGCTGATGGACAAGCTGAGTCGACTATAAGCCACCAACTTTTTCTTCCATTAAAAGGTTCATCTCTGCCTATTATGATTTTGTAGTGATGAACTCAGAACATGCAGGCTTTGCTGCACGGCTGGCACAACCTCTGCATTGCTGCACAGCAGATGGACTGTAACACTGTGAGCACAGGACAAGTGCCCCAGAAATGCCCTATGTCCCAACACAGGCCAGGACATACCAGGAAGGAATATCCTTTATGAGTAATGTTGGATATGTGCATAAAGAGATAAGAATAAGACCCTCTCAGGGCATGTGTATAGCAGGCTGAGACAATATGTCTTAGGTGTCTTAGAGTGACAAATATGACATGTCCTTGTATTTTATTAAAAGGAAGGAAAGGGAAAGGAAGGGAAAGGACGAGAAGGATAAAGACAGCAGAGGGGAAAAACAGAAGGAAAAAGACAGAAATGGGAAGGGAAAAGAGGAAAACGGAAAGGGGGATTCAGGGGGAGGGAGAATGATAAAAGGAAAAACAAAAGAAAAAGGAAAGAAAAAGGAAAAGGAGTATTTGGTATCATTCCTGTGTCTGAGGAAGTCAAATTCTATATGATCTTCAAGAGAATTAACTATGTTCATTCAAAGTGTTAATCACTACGTGGTACCAAGGTCAATATAATGGGGAGGATAAAAAGCCAAAGCCTTCTACCTTGAGTTCTGCAGAGAAAAAGAGAGGGGAATAATGACAAGGGACAAGTTGTCCATGTCCTTTTAAGGCTGCTGTTACTGGCAGAGGGAAGAAGAGGAGTCAAGGGAACATTTGCTTTCAAAACAGCTAACTCTATTTTGCATTTGACCAAATGTAAAAACATCACTTGCTGGAAAAAAAAAAAAAGGAATTTCAGTGAAAATTGTGAAAAAAATACATTCTACTTTTTATGTACAGCAGTGGCAATATGCTAACACTGATGTATTTGAATATAGTCCCAATTTGCTTTTTTTTTTTTTTTTCTTCTCATAGCTTCAGCATATACACTCGTAGCTCACAAAAGGGACTTTTAAGTTAAGGTTTATGTCGGATTCACATAACACATTCATAGACAAGCACATTTTATTTTTAAGAATGAAAAAATCATGTTCACAAATACCCAAACAACCAAAATATATACAGCAACTCTGTAATGCAGTAAATGCCATCAAATTCTAAATCCATAGTGAGTAAAGTCACTCAAGTAGGAAGCACTAAGCATTTTGACAGATTTAGCTAGAAGGCATACAGAAACAGCTTTTATATTTTAATGCAGGCATATGTAGCAGCATTAGTGCTTCTACAGTGGGCCACATCATGCTGCCATTAATCAGATCCTGATTTAACAAAACCTTTAATAATATACTTCCAGAGTAACAAACGTTAGCCTGTCGATATTGGCAAAATGCATCAGTGCATGTCAAGCGTCAGTTCTAGCAAACTCTCAAGCATCTACGCAGAGCCATGCACAGGCAAAGCAGGGCCATCCCTCCCGCATCCCTCCTGCCCCGATAGAGCAGGGTAAGGATCAGCCCAGGAAAGGGCCCAGCCGGGGACAACGCAGCCGCTGGCCCACAGCCCGCTCCAGCTCTCCTGTGTAGAGGCACATCTGCCCTGGAGAGGTGGGTGATTCCTCTGCAGACCAACGGGAGCAAAGAAAAAAAAAAGGGCAGCTTCAGCTAAATTAGGGAGTGCAATACATAATTGGCTTTTTTTCATTTTAAAGGTAAGTAACCAAATGGCTAAAGCATTTATGTGAAAGAGAGCCTCTCCCAATGCACTGTACTGCTGGAGTAGATTTTGGTTGTAAAGAACTCAACATCTTGCTAAAGTTAAATAAAAAGAAAAAGAGAAGGAAGGAAGGGAGGGAGGGAGGAAGGAAGAGAGGGAGGGAGGAAGGAAGGAAGGAAGGAAGGGAGGGAGGGAGGGAGGGAGGAAGGAAGGAAGGAAGGAAGGAAGGAAGGAAGGAAGGAAGGAAGGAAGGAAGGAAGGAAGGAGAGGAAGGAAGGAAGAGAGAGAAAGAAAGAAAAGAAAAAGAAAGAAAGAAAAGAAAGAAGGAAAGAAAAAAGAAAGAAAGAAAGAAAAGAAAGAAAGAAAGAAAGAAAGAAAGAAAGAAAGAAAGAAAGAAAGAAAGAAAGAAAGAAGAAGAAAGAGAAAGAAAGAGAGAAAGAAAGAAAGAAAGAAAGAAAGAAAGAGAAAGAAAGAAAAGAAAGAAAGAAAGAAAAGAAAGAAAGAAAGAAAGAAAGAAAGAAAGAAAGAAAGAAAGAAAGAAAGAAAGAAAGAAAGAAAGAAAGAAAAGAAAGAAAGAAAGAAAGAAAGAAAGAAAGAAAGAAAGAAAGAAAGAAAGAAAGAAAGAAAGAAAGAAAGAAAGAAAAGAAAAAGAAGAAAAAGAAAGAAAGGGCAAAGCTGTGTCACCGGGCTGAATTCCTTTGACAGATGTAAAGGTCTTGATGACAGTTATTTTCCAGGTCTGCAGCTCAGCAATCAGGCCTCTGCACGGTTTCCCACGTGAAGTGTTTGAAGAAGCGGTCGACGTGTGACTGATCTCTAAGGCACATTGCCTGGTCTTCTTTAAGGACGAGGCAGAGGCAGAAGGAAAGGTGATGCTGATAAGGGAATCTGAACCAAATGTTGTCACGTCCTAGAAATGATTAGATGCCTTTGCTTTGACTTATACAACCTGAAGAGTGGAAAGGGGAAACCTAGGGTGAAATATAGCCACAAGGGGGGAAGCTTTTCACCAAAAGGCAAAAGTCAGAAAAGAAACTTTATTGATGACTAAGTTCTGTCATGGTATGAGAGTGTTCTCTTTGCTATGGGATAGATTTGATACTGCAGTAGATTTCCTGCCTGAATCAATCTTACTATGATCTAAATTCATATCTTGAAAAGATGTTGTTTATATAAAAAAGTTCGGCTTTAACAAGGGGCAGAAGAATATAATTAATATAAATATAAAATATAAAGAAAGACACTTTTGGTAGGTATGGGTTATATCAGATTTTACTTTTTCCTTGCTATTTTAGAATAAATAGATTTTAACTTGAAGCCTTTGCTAAACTTCAAGCAAATACTTGTATATTTCCACATAGCAATATTATTCTGATTTACTTATATCTCAATATTCAACACATAGTTTAAAGGAAGTACAGCCTTGCTCCTACACCTAAGGATTTTAGGATTAGAGGCATTTTCTGTGTGTTATCCTATGAGTAAACTATGATCAGGGGGTATTAAGCCCAACTGAAAAGGCAGGGGAATTTGGATTTCTGGAGGATTTCTTTAGTCAAAACTCTCCACTTTCTGTGTACTTTCACTTCTGTAAAATATCCTTCTTAAAAGCAACAGCAATGGCTGTTGTTTCGGAAAGCACAGATTTGCTGCATGAAGGACAGTCCTCAAAGCACAGCTTATACATGGCCTGTCATGCACAGCCATTGCTTAATCTGCAGCACAGATGCAGAAATTGCACACTATTTTATCAGTTGCAAAGACCCTGAAGCAATGATTTCAGGATTTAATGTTATTACAACCAGTTTTTCACCTGTGTAGTATTTGTATATATGTGCTGCTGTGTTTATTGGTACAGGAGCTTGGTGGGTACATGCCAGGGAAAGTGCAAATTTCCCAAGTGGAAGGGAAAAACTTCCATACCAGGTGCCACACTTATCTCCAGTCTCCATACCTATCACACACAGCCTGGATTCCTTCAGCCTGTGGATACCAAGGCAATCACACTCCCTCAGTAATTTTATCCCAGTTTGGTACTTTCTTGTTGAAATTCTGACAGGGGATAGCAGCAGAGGACACCATGCAGAAACATGGATCTGCACTGCATATCCTTTCCAAAGGACACTAACAGGCTTTTCAGAGTGTGGGAGAGGATTTGGTTTAAGATACCTGACTTTAAGGCCCTGCTCGATAGATTTCCAGTGATTTAGGCAAGTCACTCCATCTGTTTTAGCTCTCCATATGCAAAACAGATCTGGTGCAACACATCTGCAAATCACTGGTGAGGCATCCAGCTGAAGATAGGCAGTAATCCTAGCAGGAGCCTGGTGCCATCCAGCCCCTCTGGAGACACCAGCCAGGCAGAGCTAAGAGCACCCTGATGACAGCCTCGGCATCATCCTTTTGCCCTTTATTGAGGTGGCTGAATGGCCATTTTAAATCTGTCTTTTTAATCTGGTCTGGGATTGCCTAAATAAATCCACAAGTAATTATAACAGCAGAAGACTCATCGTCTGGACCAAAGTCCAGGTGTGGACTTTGTCTGTTACCTCACTTATATAGCTCAGGAGGCACCTCGATAATGCAAAGGTTTTACCACAATATAAATCACTGATTTGGGTGTTCAAGAAATGCCTCTCCTCAGGCAGCCAGGTGGTTCAAGCTGCTTCATAAACAGAAGAGTGCTGTGTTGAGCCAAACCCCATTGAGATCAGCAGGAGTTTGGGTCTGGAGTGTGCTCGTGACAGAGAGGATTTATGGCTTTAAGTTCCCTATTCCTCCACTATGGGATCCTGTGCCACCATGTGGAAAAGGGCAACAAAAGGACAAAGAAAGAAAGAAAAAAATCCTTTCCCCTTAGTTCCTACCTTCTCTAGTATTTTACCTCAGCAGTTGGAGAAGCAGATATTTTTTATGTCCTTCCTAAAGCCCAAGGAATTTTAAGGGCTATCACTGCACTACCTCTGCACCTCCTGTTAGTCTCATATTTCCCTTCATCGCAGCATTCACCCTCACCAAAATCCCAGTATATTTGTATCGCAGACACTGAAAGACGAGAACAGCAGCCTTCTGCACATCTTTGTTTCACCCCCACGCTGTCTTTCGATGAGTCCTCACCCTGCCCCTTTTCTGGCAGGCTCTGGGATGCCTAAGAGAAAGGTTATGAAGGATGAGCAGTTCATTCTTGACTTTGGGGCCAAAGTACATCAGTGGCACAGTGCAGGTGATCTTAGGATGCTGCTTCTGTTTATTTCTGTTCTACAAATAAGCAGGAGGCTTCCTAACACAGTGGTACGGCTTGGAGGTTCAAGTGCCTTCTCTATGTTCATGCAGAGCCTCCCTGTCAGGAGGTCAGCCCAAAATAGCCATTCTGAAGCCTTTATGAACATAGTAAAATTTGTTCAGAATAAGAACACTGCAGCCATCAAAATGTTATCTGCCCTAGAGACATGAGCTGGATGGCATGTGCAGCTCCTTGTGCAGTGATTAGTATGACGTTTCTGACCAGACATCCAAAAGATCTGAATGAAGTTTGAGTCTGCAAAGTAGCTAGAAAGGACACAGCAAAGCATGACAGCAGAGCACTACAAAAGCATTGGTTATAAATACTAAACAATGCTCTTACCCCTCTTTTTCACAGTGGGTTCTTTTAGCTATATCATTCCATCCTGTGCTTTTAAGTGAAGGCTTCACCATTTCATTTGCAAGGAAAAAGAGTCCGAATTTGTTTTTTCCTCCAATATGTTGCCCAGCTGTCTTCTTGATATTCTTACATGATATTCATTTCAGCAGTCACATCATTTTGAAAGGAAGCATCACCCGCATTGTACAGGTATATGAGGCACACACAGAATGTTTGCTCTGAGAGACGTCATCATGCAAGATGCTCTCCTCAGTTTCACCACCTCTCTTTCTTCTGCTAGCTTCTTATTCCTAAAAGCAAGAGGGGATGCCAAACTTCACAGAGAGTGAGCATCAGAAGGCGTGAGAGAAGAAAAGGACTCATGGCATTGAGTGCTTGCTGCCTATCACACTTTGTTGTGCATTAGCTTTTATTTAGAGAAAACTATTGAAGCTGTCAATGCAAAATATTAGAAAGTGAAGGAAAAAAACAACAGAGGAAAAAAAAAAACACAGTAAGAAGCGCTAAGTGAACCAGCTGAACTCATGCAGTTCATTCTGCAGCTCATAATTTACAGAGTAAACTGCTGCAATACTCATTTTCCTATGTACATCCTCCCCTCAGAAACCAGGATCACGGAAGAGGGAATTGCTTTACCCTTTCTGTCTGCAACAGCATTTCCCTTTTCTTCCTTTCCCTTCCCTGTTTGTGCAGATATGCTCTGCTATGTCCTCATCTTGCTCTATATCCTGCTCGGGTATATCCTGTTCTGCTCTTTCAGCAGCTTGTTCATCCCTTACTTTTAGGGTGCATGTTACGCTGTTGCCCTGCCTGTAGACAGCTCAGATTTGCCTTCAGCAGAGAAGAGCATTTTAGCTGCCCGGCTTGCAAAAAGCATGCATAGTGAGAGTGTCTACAGCTCCTCTGATCGCCGCTGAAAGATGAATTTGAGCTAGTTGGCCCCAGCACATCAGATGGCAAGACCACAGGGAGGAGCTGGGAGAGATGAAAGGAGAACAAGAAGTGGGAGGGAATATCTGCTGTTTCTGTGGAAACCAAGGCTTTACTCAAAATGAGGTTCCCTCATCCCTGACCCCAGGGCGACCTGCTGACCTCTCCTCTCAGCCTGACTCCAGCGCAGCTGTTTCTCCTGAAGGAAGAGGGCTAGACTTGCCTCCGGCTCTCGGCCTGGCAGCGTGTCCAGGCAGACTTCTTCCTGGAAGAATAAATACAATTAAAAAAACATAATGAAGAGGATTTGGGCTGCCTCATACCAAAGAGATCAATGGGATAGATGTTCTCAGAAGACCCGATGTGACAGTGTCATCACAACAAGAAGTACGTGCCTGTGCACGTGCTACTCTTGAGATTTTGCCAGCTGCTAGGAATGGCTTCATTTCTTATTTTCTGCACAAACATGTAAAAAAACGTAAAATAAAGATCTGAAGCAGCCCATGGGTTTATGAACATAGATTCCAAAAGCAGCTCACTAATCGCTTTGCTATTCAGTAGGCCTAGCAACCTTACTAGCAAGTGTTTCTTCAGAATGCAGCATGAAGCCTAAACCAGCATGGACCAGCAAAGAAGCAAGGACTGTCTGGCCAATTCCTGATGGGAAGGATGTGTTTGGGAAGAAGAGGCAATATTTAAAAATCAGCAGAGAAATAACCTAGCCCAGAGCCAGGACAAAGCAAATACAATGATGCGTGCTCATATTAGGGAGAAACAGCGGTTCCATTGCTAAACTCCTTCCTCAGGCAAGAGATCAAAACAAATTACACCCATAAGAAGAATTTCTACAATGCCTGGCTAATTAAATTGCTGTTGGCTCATATAATATTGAAATCAAAAAACATGTAAACAAACCTTGAGACAGAGTTGAATATTTTCCACACAGACATGAGCCTGAACAAACTCTATCTTGCACTTTGCCTGAATTTTTGAAAAATTTGAAATCAGAGATGAATCCATTTTTTGTGGTCCAAACACATCTCTACTTAATGCTAACAGCCACATCTTGTAGAAGGAGAATACAGTAGCTGTTTTTGATGTAAAACTCTGAATGCAACTAGATGTCAAAAGGTAAAACGAGTTCAACGTTAGTGAAGTCATAGCGTTAAAAAGGAGACTGACTAGTGTTACATCCTTAGAGGTATATATAAGAAATTCAATAAATTATAAGATGTTGTAGGTAACAAAAGGAATGAGGGTTACTCTAATAAAATTGAAGGCAGCACCTTCCATTATGACTGAGAAGATGGCTAGTGGGGAAGCAGCTGCAAAGAATAGCAACTTCTTTCTTTCACCCTGCTTTTGAGTGAATTTCTTCCAAGAAAAAGGACAGCAGTTTGTTGCAAAGTACCTGGTGCTGGACTGGACAGAAAGGCACAATATAGTGACTAATACCACAGCTTTTTATCACAACACTTCTGGAAGTCTGTATGACTGTTTCCCTCTGAGGGGGCTGGATCACAAAAATGAGCCCTGACTCAGTGACACCTTCATATCTCTTTCCGCTGAAGGAGGCAGAGGATCAGACATCTCTGCAGCCACATGTGTTCACCTAAACCAGAAAATGATACATAAAATATGCGAGATACGCAGCTGGGGATTTCTTGTCCTTTTTTTGTTTGGTTGGTTTGTTTTTATTTTCTGCTGTAAGTCTGTGCTGGGAACTCCCTGCTCATGTCCTTTCCATGACCAGCCTCTTTTTTGACTTTGAGGCTGCCTCCAACCCTCATGGACCCCTCTGGGAATGCTGAGCATTTCCTCTCCTTCATGGCAGAGATGACACTTCTCCCGGATTCACTTATGCTCGGCACTGCCTGCTCACTATGTCAGCTCTGGGAAAAGGCCAGGGATGGGCTTGAACACCCTCCCACAGCCAGTCTGGGGCTGGCAGGTTCCTGGGAGCAGCTTTGCAGCTTCCTTGCCTGCTCCCAGGTGCTGCTGGTGCAGTTTGCAAGTGCCAAGAGCCATTTCCTCTGCCTACAGGTATCCCTGTAACCTCCCATTCCTGCCCTGCTGCTGCCTGCTCCTCATGCCTGCCAGCCATTCCACCTCATTCCATTCGCTCAGCTCCTAGCACCATCCCAATGTCCTGCCCGCTGACCTGGCTCTGCACATATGCACACGACATATTGCCACATACCTCTGCTAGTCCTGTTTTTGTCTTTGAATCATTTTCCTGGAGCCCTGCGTCTCTAAGTTGCTCTCAGAAAGAAGTTTTACAAAATTAGACTTTTTGTTTCCCTCAAGAACTTACTTACTTAGACTTCACCTGCATGTATGCTCTTTCTGGTTATATCAAACATAAAGAACAAACAACTTGAATTTAGGGCAAAAGGGAAAAATGATTGATCTCATATTCATTCTCGGCATCTATGCTACTCTTGTTCTTTCCTAACAGAATGGAGGCTAAAAAAATTAATAATACTGAAAAACCCCCACACCCAAATATATGACAAAATCAAGGTATTTCTGGAGCAAATGCTTCTGAGATTCCTGTAATGAAACACACTGAATCCACAATTCAAGAACTCTTCAGATGTGTCAACCCAGAGCTGGAACAAGCCAAACGTTGAGTGAAGACTTGGCTGGGGGCCCGGGATGGGGCAATGCTGCCCAGAGGTGCTGCATTCGCCCTCCCAAGGCAGGGTGCCAGGTCGGCATGTCCCCGCCAGGAGCCACAGTGGCCACAGAGCTGGCCTGGCTTCACAGGCAGCCCCAATAAACCCTCCTGTCCCTCAGGTCTCCCCTGCAAGGATGTTCCCTTCCCAGCTCACCTGTGCCAAGTGCTTCCCTCTCAGGGTACCTAGAAGCTCGACTACCTACCACAAAGGCATTTGCAAATCGTACTTCTATAAATTGCTATTTCCTAGGAGTTTAACCTGGGCAGACTTTTGCTTCACTACAGAAGGACATGGCTCATAGCTATGCATTTGAAACGTCCCTGCACAGGCGTACACACATACGTGGGAAAACAAGCAGCTCCAGAAACCAGCCATAGCCTGAGGACAAGGATCCAGCATCAGCTTAATACTTAACTCCACTGCCTCTTTTCATTTTATAAATAAAAAGTTAACAGAAAAAAATGTCTTGGGAGGGGAAGCCACAGGGCAGTTACAGCTTTAACAGAGCCTGAGTACTTACCTCAAGCTGAGAGAGTGATTTCATGGTAAAAAATTTGTTTAAAGTGTTGCTGATTGCTTCCTATTTCTTCCTAGCAAATGACTTTTACACCTTTCTGCTGTTGCTTTTATATGAGCTGCTATGGCAATTACTCCACAGGAGGCTGTGTAAACATCACATGAACCCTTTTATCTGACTATTAAGGGCCACAGAAAGCACTCCTGAGACCTGATAAAAAATGTTTCCTACATTTTTCCCTTTCCTTGCAAAAAACATCGTTAGTAAGTTGCTATCAGAGTTCTTGCTATTCTTACAGAACACGTACAAGTGTATTTCCAACACAGTCTGATCTCTGCCAATAGTCTGTTTGAAGGGAGCTTCAAGAAAGCAATAAATAAAATCACTGAAAATTTCTGACTTTGAGAATTTGTCCCCCCTCTGCTGAAAGAGTCAGTTTTATGATACTAATGTTTCAAAGCACGTTGATTTGAACAGGAGAGTCAATGTAAATGGTGATTAGGGCTAATCAAAGGATTCTCTAGTTCATCCTTCAGTTTGTAGATGACAGCCCAAAGTGTCAGCTCTCTCGTCCTCCTACCTGTGCAGGTTGCTGAAACGAAGTTCAGAGCCTGACCAAAGCCTTTTGTATGTTTGATTGTGGCTCCATCCCAAGGATTTGGTTTGGCCCATGACAGAAGTTTTCTGCTTCATCCCGACTTCAAAGTTTTGCCCTTTCTGCTCTGTGTCTCTGAGAGAGATGAGCCCTGTCAGATGAGCCATGAAGCTCAAACACAGTCACATCTCTGTCAGATTCATTGGGGCATGGATTGTGGACTCTGTGCCAGTTTTATACTTTTCTGACAGTTTTATTCTGGTTCCCAGAGGACTTAAAGTAGCTGAACAAGCACAAAAGTAAGAGGAGTGCAGGAAGATAATCCAAGACCTGGCACAAATCCCACAGGTACAAAGTGAGTGTGTCAATGTTTTTTAACACATTTGAACAGGTAGTGTGAGTCCACACTTGATTGGTGTTTTGCCTACTGTGATCACAGATTCTGTTGTTAGTTTGTTTTAATCAGGTAGTATTTACACTGCTTGTTCAAATCATGACTCTTTAGTGAGGAGGGAGAAAGACTCTGAAAACAATTAGTAGCAAGAGAAGGACAGAGCAGCACCTGACTCAGCTGTGAATCGCTGTAGATAGGATCGGTAGGGACATAAGCAGTACATTTTAATACTCCATTTTCAGTTCTTTGCAGGTGTTGATAACTATTACAACTAAAAATAAGAATTTAAATCACACATACTCACCCACCAGCAGATTGTTCTTCCTCTGTGTGACTTAATGCTGCATAGTCTAATGTGACCAATGCAATATTTATTTCCCCGGTATTCCTTATAAGCAAGACATTTCTAATATCTTAAGGCTGAAAGCATCAAAATGCAAATGGAAAATTCATGAAACTTATACAACCAATAAGTAAAATGGATATAGGGATACAGGATTCCTGAGTGATCGTATCTTATTGTCTTAACTGTCATTTTCCGTTTTGAGAATAATTTGTATTATTATCCTGTTTCACTAGCTCTGAATTCATATTTACATTGGGCTAAAGTCAAGTTCAAGGTAAACACATGTGTTTTCTTGTGAAAGCCGGAATTTCCAGTTGCCCTGTGCCAGGGCTGAAAAGCATACACATAGGGTTGTGAGGGTAGCATTCATATACTCATATATTTTTTTTCTTTCTCTCAAATTCTGGCAACATTTTCTGAATTGCAGGTAGTGTTAGTCTTTGAGAGCATTTTGAGAGCCATCACAGTCCCTCTGCTGCTCACCCACCACGAACAATACACAAGGAGAACTGTTTAATTAACACCTCACAAAAAGTTATGGCATTTGGTTAAAATGTTTGAAATGTGCTATCAGTTTTAGCAGAGAAGTGGACTCTAATATATAAAGGATCAAGCTTTTTTTAAAGAAGGCGGGAAAGGGCATTAAGAATATCCTTACATGTACATAGGGTTTTCTCCTCATTGAGAGATGAAGAGAGGAGACTTCTGGAGAGGGAAATAACTCCCTCGTTTTCAGCAGAGCGGGTACTCCTCGAAAAAACTCTGCCACATCTGTTCTAAGAAGTGTCACACATGGAGCAATGGCAAATAAAGTGAGTGTGGGCTTCTTACGAAGTTATGAAGGGCCCTTCCTCATTCCACAGGCTGGATGCCCATTTGTGACTCCAGGTGGTAAGAGCATTAAAGAAAAATGATTGGGAATTATTCTTGCTGCTTATTTCACACAAGCTTGAACTGGTCTTGTACACAAGAACTGTCTGTCAAGTAAGTGAAATGAGATAAGCATGACTAACACAGTATTATGCACTTAGCATAACAGTTCACTCCTGTAAGTTTATCTAGATGGCTACATAAATCGCTCTTAAGTACTCCAAGTGTTGTTAGGTGCATTTTCTTTACAAACAGGCTGGATAGCACTGCCCTTCCCAGCCGTTACACCACTGCGTACACACTCCCCCAGCCTGCAGGAAGAGAACCGTACACAGTGCAAAGCAAAAGCTGGGATGGTTAAATCCCAGTGGTACTCTCTGAGGTAACACTCTTCCAACGTCTATTTTCTATATATGTCTATCAAGCAAAGTTTGGATATATGAAAACACAATGCAATATCATCCTCTGTTAAATGAGCATTGGCTTGCCCAGCATAAGCTGGGTAGGGGAAAAACCTGATTCAGTGCCCAAGACTCAAGTCAAACAAAGAGGAAACTGTTGTATAGTATCATCAGATACTGCAATCTGATACGAAGATAACAAATTCACAAGTGTTCCCTAACATTATCAAATGCAATCCCAAATCCTTGCTTGGTGTGAATGGTGGCACTATTCCACTACAGAAACTTGTTTCAGATAAAAAAAGCACCTATTTACTGTACTAGTCTGTACGTGAAGCCACTTGCCAAGTACAATCTCCTTTGAAATAGAAGAAAAGAAAAAGTCAGACCTTCCTGGCCTGTTTAAAGGGAAGAGGAGGAGTATTTAGAGTATTACAATCTCACCACCTAACTTCAAAAATTTAATTCTCGCCTAGTGCTTCTCAGTCCCCAGAGATGCTGGGCTCTCCTGGCTCCGATCTGCCTTAGCCCCTCCAGGTGCTGCTGTCCCTCTGCTTCCTATCGGGGAACCTTAAAGAAAATAAGACCCTCCCATGGTAGTCCCTCTTGGTCACCTGCACATGGACAAGGAGGGCCACTTGAGGCCCCCTGGGACAGTGAAGACTCTGACAGAAAACTTGGACAAGAGGGAGATGCCTACAGGGTCCCCCTGCCCTCTGGGCCAGCGGTTGGAAGGCTGGCGGGGTCTTCAGAAGCTGCTCGATGGCACCAGGTATCAGTGCCCATGGACACGATCTGCAATCCCAGGAGTGGATGGGCGAGCACAGCCCAGGGGCTGTTCCCAAGGGGCAGCAAGGACACTGCCGTCCTGCCCTAGAGAACGGGCTCAGACAGCCTTACAAAACAAATATGCAGATGTGAATTCTGCAGCCTTCTTCAATCACATGTGAGTAATCACAAATTTCTTTTCAACAACAACAAAAAAAGGCAAAACACCAAATTAGTACTTGTCTAGCATTTCTGTCTGAACAGTTTGTCTCACTGCTCCAAGGAAATTCAGCTCTTCTGTTACTTGGCTGACCAGGTTTAGCTCTCCCTTTCTGGGGCGATTATGTAACGAAAACCCCCAAGAAGTAATTGTCCCCATACTTCCCTGTCTCTGCTCCTGGCCTGCCTCAGCCAACATGCACCGTCCTGAAGCACAGCCAAAGCTGTTGCTGATTTCAGTTTAATATTGAAGCACAACTGAAGAGCAAAAATATTGCTGGTCTTGCCATACTTGACAGAGGAGTGGCCACAGGCAATGTTCTTGAGACTTGGGCTCCTAAATCACTATGGTGAAAACTTTACCTCAGATCTAGAGCATGCTGAATACTGCCTGGCTACCCAGTGCAATATGAGGAGACTTAGATTCCCGTGTTCTTTGTGGTTTGACTTTGATTCCTTGCTAAAACAAACATTTTAACAAGTTTGCCTCTGCAAGAATTTGCATTTGTTATCCCTGCAATGTTTGTTCTTAAAATGGCCTCTTGCAGGAAACAATATTTCACATTCCTCTTATATCTAGTAACCTAAAAACTTCATACCTATAATTCTATTTTTTGAGCTACTCTAAATCATTGCATTTTCTTTCTCACTTCAATTTCTTCAGTACTACTCAAATAGCAACAACTATAAGCCATGATCTGCATAGGAGACTGCTTGTAAACTCAGTGGTATTGCTCCTCATGCGTCCTTCTAGGTTATACTCCTCTTCCATTTGAAAATAAGAGGGTGTTGTTCCTTTACATATATGTGCATACATATATGTATATATACAGAGTTCATTATGTTAACTCTGCTTCAATGATATAGTGATGGTACACAGTCTACCTGCAGACATTTTCCACTGAAAATTCAGGGATTATATGTTCACTGCATCATCCATCCCAGGAGTTATTTGTTTTATTTCCTACATCTGTAGCAAACCCACAAACCTTGGAATATAGAAGGTAACAATAAAGTCTCTCCTTGTTTCCTATTTTATTCAGCATAACAAATTCTCCAACCCAAAGGCACCTGCTGTAAGATTTTATGCTGTTTTCTACTAGTCTCTGTTTTAACTCCAATGTTAAGATATTATTTTCAGTTTAATAATAGAAATTTATTCTTTGTTAAATGTAAATTTTATTTCCCACTGTGCCTACATTTTTACAAAAAAAAAAAAAAGACTATTGTCTCACTGCAGCGATCTTCTTCTTGAAGGGATTTATGAAATGGCATATTTCTATTACTTTTAAGCAAAACTGTTAGCTCTTTATCATCTTTAGTGACCTAATTTCTCAATATATAAATACTCAGCCCAGCTATCAAAATCAGACTATTTGCTATATTTGTATGTTTATGTATTCTCTTGCTCTTGCTTTCCAAGAGAGGTAAAATAATCCTATAAATCTGTAACTATTGAGACTTTCAGAAGTCATACATGCTTTTGCACTGGACCACAAGGAAATGAGGGGTGGCTCTTGCACCCAAAGAACCACTACGTTAGTGGCACTCTTTGGAGGAATGATGCTTCATTTTGATTTAAGAGAATAGAATACAGCAAAGTATCCACTCTGCAAATCAGTCAGAGTGACAACATGACCCTTAGTTTTACATAGATGAAGAAACTCCTTAATTTTCTATTCCATGCAGTTTCCCTTTGTGTATCCAAAGTACTTATCAGTCGAGATTTTTTTTTTTCTTTCAGAAGTGTAAAATGTAGATGGCTCAGACAACCTGGCAGTATGTCTGGCAGCAAACAACCTCTTTGTCTGCTTAGCCTCTTTGAAATATGAATGAAATCCAGCAGAAAATTAGAAACCCGGACGACTTCATCCATCATCAGTGGTTTCATATAACCAAGCAACAATCGAAGTCTGAATCGCCTCCTGGAAGGAAATACCTGTTACCAGTAGATCACCTTGAGGCAATTCCACGTCTAATAAAATAAACCCCCACCCCCAACTGAAATGATGCAAGCTCACAATGAGCAAAATTATGGACAACAGCTGAAGAGCCTGACTCTTAACTAAGAGGGTGAGGTAAGAATAAAGAAATCCAAATAACAGATCTCTAACTTGCCTTTTCCCTTTTCCTCACAGGATAGAAGAGGTGGAAGGTGGGCTGGGAGGGATGAAAAGTGCATGTTAACAGTAGATGAGTTTTGCTTTGAGTTTTGGCCAACTCTCAAATACAGGAGTCTTTCTTTTATCACTCCAGCCAGCTCAGATCAACTCTTGGGCTGCTCTAAATTGCATTCGAAGACAAAGGCTGTAGGCTCAGGGAAGCATCATGTTTTTGGAAAGCCTCCTACCTCCATGCTTGCGCCTCACCTGCTCCAGCAATCCAACTTACTCAATATAAACTTGTTCTGTCTGCTCCAACAGTGCCTCTGACATGTTCAAGCAGGAGATGACAGCCATCACAGCAGCATGTGCTATTGTTGTGATCGAATCCTTGTTCACAGACCTTAGCAATTATATCATAGACCCTCATCTGTTCAGTGTTTAATTGTGAAATATTGTTCAAGTGCACAGACATATTACATGACTCATATTGACACGGCAACTTTAGCATTGCTGAGATGGTCCACAACATCTTGCCCAGAACATTTACCAGCTCGTCAACAGTCCCTGGAGTTCACTGGCTCTACAGTCCACCATTGCATCAATTTCTGTTGTAGATTTTGCCTTCGATGTTTTATATTTTTGCTAACTTGAGTCAGTAACATGTAAATGAACCTTGTATTCAGGGGAGCCTTCAGTGTCCCAGCCCTAAATCAGGACAGGAGCAGAACTGATTGTTCAGAACAACACAATCCTACTTACCCTGCTCCACTATTGTGAAACTGGGGAAGAAGAGAAAAGTTGACCTCTAACAGGGTAACTCTGAGCCTCTTTCACTGCAAGCTACCAGAGGTGTGAGTGTTTCAGGTGGACCAGCCAGTCCTTCACAGATAATGTTTCTTTCCAAATTATTTAAATGTCAGTGCTGCATTTTCAAATGGGTTAATAACATCTGCTTTATGCAGGACCTTGACCAGCGTTTGCATGGCTCTGTTAATCAATTTTATGCAACTAATGTTGCTAATCTATTCACATGTGTCCTAGAAAGCTCATATGATCTGCTGTAAGCATGATAGTATATGCCTTAAGTTAGTTTGCCTCAAAAGGAAATCGATTAGAGCCCTTGTAAGCCCTCAGTACCTACTTTTAGGCATTACCAGAAGACCTAAAGACCATATCTCTTTTATCTCACTTGCAGAGCAAGTTTCTCTCATTTTTGTGACGTTGGGGGTAATGCTTCAAAGCTATTCACTATAAATTGAACTGTACAAATCTGAACAGTATTTGGTTCATGGCAGCCCAGCTATTGGCTCCAGGGAGGAGAACAAATTCTGATAAAATCACAGAGCAGCTTTTCCTTGCTTTAAATTGGGTCCACGTCAGACGGTGTACTGAATTAGTTGCTTCCACTGCTATTGCTTTTGGCATAGCCTGCAATAGGTTTTATAATCCAGAATGCTTTATCTCTGAGCTGAATTTTAAGTTTGCACTGAGATGCAAGATATGAATGGTCACAGACATTTTCTATGGCTGGTGAGTTGGAGGGGGTTCCGGTGCTTTCCAGAACTGCAGGATAATCTGAGTTTCAATCCTTGAAGAATAGCAAATATCTGTTATGCAATTTATGTTGCTCTACCATTTTTTACAGGGTTTTTCTAAAAATTTTTGCAGTGCTGCTATTCATGTAGACCTCTCTACAGGCACTGTCGAGTAAACAATGCCTCCAAAACAAAACAAGAAACTCAATCCAAAAACTGTTTTCTCTGCCTCCATGTCTTCAAAAGCTGGATTTATCCCAAATATAAAGCAGTCAAAACCACATCTATAGTCTTAATTAAGTAGCTGTACTATGTTGTTTACAAAATTGCCAACTGCAGAAGTTGCAAACATCCACTGTAGAAATAAATAGAATGCATTTAAAACCATATTTTAACTACCAGAGAATAAGCAAACAAATCACTCTGTGCAGGTTGATATCCGGCCCTGTAGTGTTCATTTGAGCTTCCTGTTTCTGCTTCTCTTTAATTTCCTTTTTTTTAACATATGAATTTACTTTTTTTGGGTAACAACCAAATTTCACCCCTTTCACCAGTGTATCCCTCACTTCCAGCAACTCTTTTAGAAAGCCATTCCATGCTGATTTAAACAACTCAAGTGACACACTGAGAATCTATCACAATAATTGACAACCTACCAGCTGCGCTGCACCAGACTGCGAAGTTGACTCATGCTTCCCAGGTTGGGGAAACAGCCATTCTCATTAGTGGGAATGGAAGATATTTTATCCTGCCATCATCCCAAGAAAACAAGTCCAAAAATGTAATTGTTTGAAGTTCTGGCATTCTGTTGATTCTACTGTTGTGTCCCTTGATAGCACATCATGAAACAGTGCTTTACTGGCAGTTATTAACAGTATCAGTTATTAACCCCAAATAGCTAATGAGGGCTTCCAATAATATTTGAGATATTTATTATTCCCAGTTATTCATTATTCCTGGATATTTATTATTCCTAGTTTCCCTTAACATATTTTTTATTTCCAGAGCTATTTATTATTTCCCAGAAAAGCACTATTTTTGTTATACGCATTTTATTGCACAAAAGACTGGTGCGGTATGAGATAGTCTTTGGGAAATTTCTTGTTCTGAACTATACTTGTACCTAATGTGTACCTAATGTACTTAATGTGAAAGCTGAAGTGATTAGATGTCTTTCTGCTACCAATATGCCACTGTGATCCATGAGTATTGTAAAACTTCCACAAATCCCCTCATTTAGGGCACTGCACAAACCTAGGTGTCAGGAACTTCAGGAGGACCCTGTGGTCAAAAGGTTTTGCCCAGTGCTATTGTAGACTGAGAAATGAAAATTCCTGAACCAAACCGTAACACTTTATCTAATGATTCATTTACATTTAAACTGGTTCAGCCTGCTCTACTTTGGCTCACTGATAGTTGGCAAAAGTCGTTATGCCCTACTACTTTTGATGCTTAGATTAGATTTTCATTATCAATTTGGCTTTAGTGCCTATGTATAGTATCAGGAATTAAGCAAAAGTCAATATATTTAGAATAATATGAGCTCAGTTGAAGTAAGAGAAGAAATAAGTCAGTCATTTATATTTGGACAGTACCTTGTTTCCTTTGCAGATTTGCCTTCTATATATATACAAAACAGCTTTATTCTTAAATAATTTGCACTATTATATTTCTGTGTTGATATATAGTTTTTTATCCAACATTATGTAGGGGGTTCTGTCATGTATATACAAGGAACAGGGCCTCAGAGGGCAGTTTTGTCCATCCAGACCACAGAACACCTGTGGAAAGTAGATCACAATGGCATCTTGCCAGTGTTTTGACACGCCTGAGGCTCTCACAGATTCCTAGTCCCAGTCAATAATTCCTCAACGTGCCTGCAACTGCCTTGGCTGCCTAAAATTTGCACTCGCTACTGGTTAAGGTAGCATGCTGGAGATTTATGTCCAGCTAAACCAAATTCAAATCTTCAAGGACAGTGTCCATGGAGCACAAGGATGGTCCATTGCAATGTGCAGGGATTTGAGGAAGTGCAGCAGGCAGTTGTTATGGTTGAACAGGGAGGTCCTGACCAAACTCAAATACAAAAAGGAAGTCCATAGAAGGCAGGAACATAGAAAAGCTACTTGGGAGTATTACAGACATATATGGGGATGGAGTCAGAAATGCCATAGCTCAGCTGGAGTTGGAACTGGCAAGGGAGGTGAAGGACAACAACAACAAAATGTTTCTGTAACTACTCTGGCAGCAAATCCAGGTTAGAGAGTAGCCCATCTCAATGTGGTAGGGTCTAGTGACAAAGCAAAAGTAGAGGTATACAAAACCCTTTTTGTCTAATTTTTCACTGGTAAGGACTCACTTAGACTTGCACAGGCTCATGCCAGATGTACACCTGAGGGTACTGAAGAAGCTGGTGAAAGTTGTGATGCTGCTTTATGTCATCTTCAGAAGATCATGTCCCCTGGCAGAGGTTCCTCAGAACTGGAAAAAAGGAAATCTAGCCATGAAGGCTAGAGGCAGAATCCAGGGACCTATAGACTACTCATCCTCACTGCAGCTACTGGGAAGGTAATAGAGCAAATCCTTCTAGAAATAACTTCCAAACACCCAAAGAGCAAGAAGAGGGTTAAGAGTTGCCAACATGAGTTTATTGAGGACAAATCATGCCTGATCAGTCTTGTTACTTTCTATGACACAGTTCTCTGGACAGTCAAGAGATGTTGTATATCTTGACTTTAGACCCTTGACACAGTTTCCCCTAGTCTGCTTATCAACAGACTGGTGAGATATGGTCTGTATAAGTGGGTGATAAGGTGGGAGGAAAACTGGTTGTGCTACCATGCTCAAAGAGAGGCATTCAAGGGTGCAAAGTTCAGCTGGCAGCCATGAACTATTGGGGTCCCTTAGAGAGTAGTACTTGGACCATTATTTAATGTCCTCGTTTACAACCTGGAAGACAAGATTGTGTACACCCTCAGTATGTATTTGGATGACCAAAATTGGAGAGGGATGAGGGGCTGTTAACATGCTGTAGGATGAGGCTGCTGTTTGGAGACATCTGGACAGGCAAGAGACACAGACCAACAAGAATCTCATGATGTTCAACAAGAACAAATGCACTTAAAGCCAACTGTCTGGGAAGCAGCTCTCCAGAGAAGGCTTTCAAGTGAAAGTTTAGATAGGAAAGTTTAGCAAAAGTGAGCAAGTACTCCAAGAGCTTTCAGAAGTGCAAGCTGTGGGTCAAACAGTGCAGGAAAGGTGACTGAGCTTTTTAGAATCATCAAGAGAGTGTTTCTGGGTAGTGATCACTATGAGATACTTATTATTTGAGATTTAAACTTTTGATGAATTATGTGTATATAACAAGTGCTCGGATGAATAGGAATGATCTACCTTGTGGTTCTCTGTGAATAGAAATTGCAGACCGGGTCTTAATATTTCTGTTTTATATGCCTGAAAATACAAAGGAAAGTGCATAGGCAAGGGCCCTGCCCACTTTACAAACTCTTTTAGTGAACTACCCCAAACACACTCTGCTTCCTTCTGTTCAGAGCTGGGACTTTCACCCACAGAGAAACACAAAGGCTGTACATTCTGGTCCTCAAGACTTCAGGCTTATTCAAGGCAATCTAAAATGTTAACAACATTTACAGAGCTAACAAGAGAAAAGGAGAGGCTGGGATTGGCACTGTGCCATACAGACATCCCTCCTTCTGCAGGACAAGGATGGATGACACAGTGTGCAGAAAACTTTTGTCCTCCTTCGCTCAGTCCCTATCTCCAGCTAGTCTTTGTCTCCTTTCCCACAGCAACGCAGCAAGGAAGGAGGAAAAAATATTTTCTATATTCCTTTTCTCTCTTTGCTTAACAGGCTTAACAGTTCTGCTTCTCTGCATCCCCTGAAGTTCTTCCACAATCTATTGGGTTTAGAAGTGTTGACGTTGCAGCAGGACAGCAGTATTTTAAAGACTCCTCCAACTGTGAGGAAAGAAGCTCCCTCTCATTTCAGCCCTCTGTTCCTAAGAACTTGGGGGCTGCACAGATGCTTTCATTGCTTTCCAAAAGCTGTATGCCGGTGGGACAAGCAAGAAAAGAAGGGGAGGTGAAATGCAAAGGGAGAAAAGAAAGATAACAGATGAGAGAAAAAGCACGATAAGAAGAGCCTTGAATAACCTTTGGACTGAGTCAGCCAAATCACAGTTTTACACACCACAAACTTTCATGTCTTGCTGGACCCTCCACAAAATGTTCCCGAAGAGGAGGAATTCTAATTTAAAAAAAAAATCACTATTATTTTTCCATCTCAATCATTTGCAAGATTTCTGACAACATTCCAATTTCCAAGGAACCGCAGAAGTACATACAAGAAATTAATAAAACACTTGCTGCTATGCCATTTGCTTCCTTTGATAAAAGAGTTCATTAGCATCGTTCAGCTGAAGAGTTTCCACCCAGTTCCTGCTTACAAGAGCACACATCAGCAGCACCTACGCTACCTGAGACCAACGCAAAAGCCCCAGGGCAGACACAGTGCACCACTGGCTGGTAGTGCAGCCTGCCCAGTGGAAGCTATTTTTCGCATCCTGAGCAGCAGTAAGCATGGGTTAGAGCACAGTCCCTTACATCTGCTACTGGGAAAACACCTGAACTTATACCAAAAAAAAAAAAAAAAAGAAAGAAAGAAAGAAAAAGAAATCCTACCTCTGATTTAGTAGGTGAAACATTATGCAAAGAGATCCAAAGAAAAACAAAACACTCCTAGGTTAAAAGTGATACCTTTAAAGTAAATTTCTTCTGTGCTTGTGCTCTGAGGTCCAACGTCTTCCAGAAAGCCAGCAATGTGCACACATTGACCATCACACAAAAACTGCTTTTACCTACATATTCCTGTGACATAGCCTCTCAAAATAAAGCTCTTGGTGTCTCCTTTGGCATCCTTCCTTAATGACAGACTTTTGTAATAGAGAAAGAAACACAAAACCTTACTGGACTCTTTTCTTTTTTTTTTTTCTTTTTGGTTTTGTTTTCATGCTAAAAGTTTGAGAATGTTTGATATTTCTTGACGTTGAGCTTTTAGCTTTCAGGAGGGAAGCAGAGGAGAACTGGAAGCCCTGGTGAGCACAGGGCAACTTATTTAGTCTATATGTCTGCAAGAAAGAAGTGATCATTAAAAGGAAGCTGGAAGGCAAGCAGAGCATGGCGTGCTCTCCCTGCTTACAGTATAATATCCCAGATTTACTAGCAGCCCAAAGACAAAGCAGTTCCGTACTATTTATAGTGTCATTTCCCAAGAATGCAATGTCCCACCCTCTCCCACCCTTAGCTTTAAACTAGTTTGATGAACACCAGTTTTCCAGTAAAGACAACATGGTATTTGGCCAGAGTGGTGGAATAAGAAACACAACTCTTTTAATGTTGGACACTTGCGTAGTATTTCTCAACATCCAAAATGGGGTTTATGCAGGATTACAGCAGTCCTTATATTATTTGTGTAAGATGACAGCATTCTGTGTGCTAATATTTAGGGTAGTCATCATGCAAACAATAATAGCTTACATGGAGGGGAATCCGAAATTCTACTTAGCAAAGTGAAGCCTTTTATTAATTTCGTCTGTCTCACAGTTGTGTGTTTTTGTTGTTTTCTTTTTTAACTCAAGCAGTAAATGTCTTCCAATAGATTCACAGAGCAGGGACTTGTCATACAGTGACAGCTAAAATAAATGCTTATTTCTGCCTGCCATGTATGTCTGACACAGCCAGGTTTGTCATGCTGTTGATCTCAGATCTGCGTGAGAAAAACAGATTGTACACAACCCTTGCAGTTTCTTCAGGCCTGAAAAACCTCAAATGGTCTATGCATGAGACTTGCTTTCTCTGGAAAGGGGAAAGGAGAATGCGCTCAGCTCACCAGCATGATTGCCTCGTAGCTAAATTCTTGCTAGCTTTGCTAGGGCAAGACATTCTTGCAGACATAAAGAAAAAGTACACACAAAATCAACTGAATTTAACGTTCCCCAAAAGTTTCCCAATGGTCCTCTGAGTGCTAGCAGTACTGTTAACCGTAGATGATCCTCTAAGACGTGCCGTAGATGGTTTTCATTGCAATGCAACTGCAAATAATTAAATATATTTAATGTAAAAATTGGGTCTGTCAAGACTGGCTTGCATAATGCTAGAGCTGCTGATCTGATGTGATTGCCACAATCAGCACGTAGCAGCAAACCTCCGCCTGTGAGCTGGCGCCCACGGTGCTTGGGGGGCACATCGTGCGCACCGCTGGCACCTACCCAGGGCAGAGATGCTGCTCGGAAGCGCCCCGTGAGGGCTGACAAGATGTCTCACAGGCCACATCAGTGAAAAATTCAGTACTAAATTACTTCTGCAAATGGGAATGTGCCAGCAGGATGGCCA
The DNA here is from genome assembly GCF_059628265.1 of Tinamus guttatus. Classification (NCBI taxonomy): domain Eukaryota; kingdom Metazoa; phylum Chordata; class Aves; order Tinamiformes; family Tinamidae; genus Tinamus; species Tinamus guttatus. The sequence goes on along the minus strand of NW_028288900.1, from coordinate 1,181,659 downwards.
ATAATAGGAATTTTAAATCCTTTAGTCAGGATAAAATGTTTCAGGGAAAGCTGACTCTTCAGTAAAAACCTTTTCTTGTTATGTGCATACACCCCTTTTTATGTATGTGAAGTATATTAACAAAATGTCTCAAGCTGTGTGAAAATTTTCTCTGAGTTGGGAAGCTAAATCCATAGCCTGAACTCAGAGCCTTGAGCATTTATAAAATCTGACTTTTCCACTCCTCTCATTGTGCTGTCCTGTACTGACCAAAACACACGAAATTGCATCACAGAGAACTGCTCTATTGACCACATTGCTGACATTTTCCTCTAAGCCCATTTAAGACATTTAATCTGAGCATTACTAGCACTGAAATTATTTGTCACCTTTTTTCCTTACTAAGCCTTTCTCTTTTGACTGCAAAGATGGATAATGCTTTATTTCATTTTGGTTTGTGTTTCAAATATAATCTTAAAATGAAATTTCAATAAAAATGTTTCTTTAAAATGTAGAATACATTTTTGGCATAGGGAGAATGATTCCAAACAGAGACCCGGCAAACTGAAACCAGCCTTAGCGCTTTCCACCATTTGCGACTCTGTTTTTATTAAATGAAAAAGACAATATATTTGTGTTTGGTGTGGTGAACACCAGCGCACACATGTAAAAACACACACAGTGTGCTTGGTCGAGTACAATCTGGAAAAACAAAATTTCAAACAAATGTCTGAAAATGGTGAACTCTAATGAGAGTAATCATGCAGCTACAGTAGGCATCAGTGGTGTCATGATTTTCTTTCTCCATTTATTTGTGTTTAACCTGCCAGAGACTTAGAACTGTTGTGATCGTAATATGTTAGATAGAGATGATTATTTCTTAATACACTACTTCTGCTGTATGGGAAAACATTCACTTTTTTATTTTGCAGTTGGATGTGTCTTGCAGGATAAAGAATCCTGCAAAGAGATCAGAGCTAAAGTAATGGACAAGTATTTCACATGTGGAAATTACTGCTGGTATTTACACATCCTTGTCTCTGTCTTTTTTACATTAGGACAATAAAGAGACAGCAATGTAATCCTTACACATACGGATACAACACAAGCATTTTGCACCTTGTCTTGTATCTAAAGAACACTCATCCCGTCTCTGCCTTCTTTTATATATCAGTTTTTGTCAGCAGCTGCCTCATTTAGCAATTTGGGGGCATGCTGCATAAAAGGATGTATGAGGTCTAATGCTGCCTTCTGTCCAAGCCACATTCCAATAAGACCAAATGAGCCACTGAGGTGACATGCCTGTGGCTAAGGAAGCTGTGAAATTATCCATCAAATTTATTTCAAGGATCTTCACGCTTCTGATATAACCTGGGCTTGAGGACTGTGAGATGCAGGAAAGCATCCAGTCTTGACTTCAGAGACCCGAGGAGATGGATCTGGCCCATTTTTCTTGCTTTTCTCACCTTCCCCACCACAGAGGGGAGGCTTCAGAGCTGGGTGCCCGCAGGCGCAGGGGTGATAGCGCGGCGGGACGTGCGCGCGCGTGTGTGCACATGCTTGCCAAGCCTAACCACAGCCTGGTGCCGATAAATAAGCAAATAAATCTGCTGCCCACTCACGGAGCCCTGCACACTGGCACTCACCTCCGAAAGGCGTGCATGACGTGTTTCTAATCAGTCTTCCTGCAGGAGCAATCTGCTGGCAGCTGCGCGAAATCAGAGCGTGCCACATTTCTGTTCTGTGTACCTGCCCGCATGGAAGCCCTTTCTTTGGAATTGCAGCCAGCGGCCAGCCGGACAGAATGGAAAATGGCCTCTAGGAACTCAATAGGAAAGTGTGACAGAAATGCAGCGCCGTGCTGAGAATGGCAGGAAAGGCACTATTCTTCTGGGTCACTCTATCTGCTGCGCGGCAGCGCGGCGCCTGGAGCCTGTCTGCCTTTAACTCACTTCCCGGGATTTCCGAGTCGCAGCCACGGCTCCTACTAACAGCCAAATATTTCACTCTTGAGACACACTACACTTCCTGATATAGGATGCACTTGCATGTCTCCTGGTGACCTTAAACACTAATAAAGGAGTCATAATATGACCTAGACGGGCCTTGAAAGCCATCCACAGTGTGAGTGATTGAAGGGGAGGCTGGATGGGTGGGTTCGCCCGGCTGCTGTTTGTTCAGCAGCTTTTGTGAGCTGCTCTTTTTATTATGATTATGTGGAGGAAGGAATTTAAAAATCCATTTGTCTTGCTCGGTTGCCAGCAGCAGCAGAAGTGCAAGTGCGCTAACCATCGGGGCCGACCAGCAGCTCCCGCAGCCTTGCTCTTCCTTCCCAGCTATGCCCCACCAAGCAAACCCAGGGCCAAATTCAAATCCTCCCACACGGTCACTAATTTCTACTGCCTGCAAAGATCACAAACTGTTACCTGTGTGCAACATGACCTTTTTTTAGGGCACGCTGGACAAAGAGAAGTCCAGCTCCTGTCAAAATCATAAACTAATAAACAGGGGCGTACTCCATTTTTTTAAATCAGATTTTCATCCAATGACAACAGGTGTAGCTGTATTCAAATCAGTGGAGGACTTGGTGACTTCAGTGTAAGGAAAAATAGTGGTTATCGTTTGCTCCTTCCTGCCACAAGTTAAGTTTTGTATTGCTTTGGCCCTACAAGCTAAACAAGAAGCAGAAAGAGGTTATGTTTGAATCGCACTGGCAATCCTGCTGTCAGGAGAGAGAAACCATAAAATGCGCTCGGACTTGCTAAGTAATGAATGAATGGTGACTTTGTTACCAGCAAAATGATCACCGTTTTAGAGATCAAATGCAAGGGGAAGAGAGACAAGAGACCACCCAGGAAACGGGCAGACTTTCTCGCCAGTGGATAGCTTTGTTAACTGCATTAGCAGACTCAAAAATATTGAATTATGGAATTTGACCATGAGTCTATTTATTCAAATCTGTTTATTTGTAAAAGGAAGGATAACAGCCTGTCTTCATCTCTATATTATATAAGATCAGCTGATATTTGCTACGATATCATAGAGCAACAAAATGAAATAACTTGCAGAGAAAATATTGACTTTCTTTGTCTGAAATGAAGCCAGCAGACAGAAGAGAGATGAATAATATGAAATAAGAGAAAATATTAGAACAGTCATACCCTGACTAAATTTAGATGTGAGGCATGATCTAATTCTAGAAAGCTCGAGAAAAAGATCTTAGGTATTATTATCATAAATATTAAGGCTTTAAATTGTAGAAACCAACACTTAGCAAATGAAACCCTGGAACGATGCAGTGAGACAATTCTCATAACAGAGGAAAACTAAAGTGAACGATGATCTCATCGTCCTCAGATATTTTCACATAATTCCCATTGATTTTGACGGGAGCTATGCACACGTGTCAGAGGGAGGCCTTTAGTCACACAGAGAAATAGGAGGCAGAACCTGTACTTATGGCAGGGCTTCAAACTCACTGTCACTGCACAGCCCAGTAACTGCAAACATTACAGGTCTGCTCTCACTTGAGATCCTAATCAAACGGCCTCGCATTTGACATCCCCTTGGAGTGTCAGTCTGCCTTCAAGAATCTTTCCCAGGATCTGAGTGACAAGGACAATTAATCAGGGCTGCAACCACTGTAGCCAACAATGTGACACAGTATAAAGTCAGTGAGAAGTCTACACCAGACTGCTGGGTCAGCTTTATCCTTGATGTAATGCTATTCCTGACTTACCTCCTCATTTGTTAAACTAGCTGTACATTACTGAAAACGTTCATAGAATATATGTCTCAATTTGACTCAACCCAATGGACTTTAACAGAGATTTCTACAAAATCCTATTCATTAATTCTGCCTCTGTACAAAGAGAGTTCAGTAATTATGGCTGTTCTTGAAAATTTTGGTCTGTCCTGGACACCTCTTCAAATTTTCCTCTGTGTATTCACAGCATTCCCTTGATTACCTTTGCCCTGATGTGCCCACTTCATTATTCTAATTCAGCATCATAGCTATGGAAAATGGTTCCAGACATGCCTCCTTCATATTTATTCCCATACCTCTCTTTGGTCCTAGAGCTGGAGAGGGTGAATGGCTGACGCATGTGCACTCTGAAGTTTTAGGACTGCAGAGATTTTGAATGTTAATCTTTTTAAAAATATTTATAGGAATGATTCATTCTGCTATAACTGAATTACAGAGGTCACACTGGTGTTCAGAAAATGTGATTCTCCCAGTGTCTGACTTGAAGACAGTAAAAAGAGCTTCTGCATAACATTATTATTATTATTAGTTCCACCTGGCTCTTTTCAGTACCTCTAGTGGACACATCTCTGTACCGCTGGGTCACCTTGGAGGATGCTGTAGGATTCAGGAAGAATTTGAGCAAGGCAAGATTCACCACTCCAAAGATACTGTACAAACACGTGAGTGCATTTACACATTTCATTTAAAAGACTTGGGAAATCTGGATTTTTTTTGTCATTTCTCTGCTTTTTTGCTGCATCATATTAAGCCACACTTCAGCCTCCCACTGCATCTTAACAAACCTCTTCAAGCAAGTTTGTCCAACATTCACTTCCAGCTCCCCAGGCCTCTCTGTCCTTCGCCTTCTCCCTCTTGACATTCAGCCTGTTATTTCTGCCATGTACTTCTGCACAGCACTTCAGTTCCTTTAAATGCACCACTCCTCCTGGGGGCTCAGCTGATCTCAATTTGTATGTCACACAAGGAAAAAAAAAAAAGAAAAACAGTCTATTTTAATTTTACTGTCTGAAGCGCACCATAAGTTCACCTCATGTCATGTGCGTGCTTCCATTCCCCTCCATGCCCAGTTTCCCATGGAAACCTCCGCCAGGATCGTATCCGAACTACCTCCCGATTCCAGGCTGCCTGCGTGCGAGGCGAGCAGGGGACCACGTGGAAGGTAAGTGTGACAGCCAGGCTGATGCTGACGCTCTGCGCCTCTCGGCCACATATGTTTCTCAAACTTCAATCATAAGTTGACATGTTTACATTGCAAACCGCTCACAGACTGCAGTGGGTGCAAACAGGCATCTTCAATTATTCGTGTGGCCTCCTCCCCATAAATAAAATATTCAGAAAGAAAGAAAACTGCCTTCCAGGCTGTTTACAGTCAGAATTTATCGCGTGTTGTTGTTCTAGAGCAGTATACAAGGGATTCCTCAGCTGTCATAGCAGTCGGAAATTATTGCGATTAAACGCAGACAACAGCCAGGTAGCTGCATTGCAGCTGCGCCCCAAAGAAACGATGTGTTCTGGTGACGGGGTGGGAACTCGCTGTGACAAGTGCCCCATGGCTGCCCCGTCTTCTGCCCAGGGTCCCACTGGCCCCATGGGGCAATTTAGCCCAGGAGACATCCATATCTCATCCTGCTCCTGTGTAATCCAGAGGAAAAAAAAATCCAAGGATGCTCCCTTTGGGCCGTAACTCAGAGGTTTGCCCTCTGCCAGACATTTGTACATGACTTGGCACACAGAAATCCCCACAAAAAATGTATGTCCTACTACATTCTGGCTTTAACCAAGGTAGATTTAAGATGGATTTTTTTTAAAGCATCTAGTTGAATAAGAATATAAATACTATTTTTCAAGGAGACTTTAGGGCCTACCTCCTCCAGGTTTCAGTGAGGCTCATGGCTAATCTAAACCAGAAATTAGAGCTTTTTTACATGAGGGAGGCCCAAAACCTCTGCTTCTTTCACAAATATTGTCCCCCTGAAGGGACACTGGTGTTTATATAGACAGGAATGTGCAGCTAGGGGACCCAAAAGTCACACGACACAATTTTTATGTTTTTGCCCAGTGCGCTGGTAAAAACAAGTGTTTCAGTTCATGCTAGGCATATTAGTAAAGAATGTAGAGATAAGTCTTGGCCCTTTCCTTTGCATATTTGACTTTTATAAACCAAGTAAATAACAAACCGATAGGCAAATAAATTAATTAGAGTAGAGGAAAGCCGTTCTTTTGGAACGACCATAGTCTCCTGAAATAGCTTGTGACTACAGTGGCTCCAGGATATTTAAGTAGTTTTCTTTTCTGCAGTTGCTTGGGAGCAGTATTCATTCTGCCTTCGGGAAGTTGTTCCACTGTCTAATCAGGTTTAAAATAAACCTAATATTTGAGTTCTCAAGAACAATTTGAGATTTCCTTCCAGTGAACACTAGAAAATGATACTGTGATTAGCCATGATATCTCTCTGACTGAAGATTGAACTGTTAAACAAAGCAAGTAGCTGGCACAACCATGTGATTTGGGAAAGAAAAGGAGAAAGAACTCTTTCAGCCAATTTCCAGGTTTTTATTAGAGGAAGTGTTTTTGATACAGAAGTCCCATCCTAGATGTATTTAAGCTCACGTACACAGTATCAAAATATGTTAGAAAAAGTGGAAAAGTTCAACAAAACTGATTAAAATGACTTCTTGCAGTGGTTTATTTACCTTTTCCTTAATGCAATTCCCGGCAGCCAAAAAGGTTATGACATATTTGATAACCTAAGGGTCAGTCCTGCCCTAAGATACAGAAATTGTTAAGACCATAGGAGAATTTGACCCAGCTTTACTTTTGGCTCATGAGTACTTAGCATAAACAGAGAAACCTTCCCTTTTTTTCTGAGGAATATGATGTCAATAGAGCTCTCAAAGAGTAAACTAAATCTTTCTCTGCATTGTGCCATAAAATCTCAGAAGAACCAGTGAACTGAGTTGTTCTCACTTTTTTTTTTCCTCAAATAATGATGGAGAGAGCAGAAAAAAAAGTGCTGAGTAGATTCTAAGATTTCAAGCTGAATTGGCAATAGTGGAAGTTAGAAAACTTGTAGATTTAACCACTGTGACTCTGAAACCAACAATGGAAAAGAACTACGCAGTCTTACATATTTATTTTCCATGGTTCAGCTTAATCATACTTAAAAACAGAAGAATAGACTTAGCATTGACTAGAGAGCTATCTATGTCTTTTTTTTTTCTTTTGCTTCGTGTCCCAGAAACACAAAATTCAAAGAGTATGTGTTTTACTCTGGTCTGAAATAGTTTAAAAGTAAACATCTGTCTTTTATCTGCAGGATGCCAGTTAAAGAAACTCTATCATTAACCCCCAAAAGTTTCTTCAAATTTTGGGCCACTTGACACAAGTGATGCCTGCAGCTCTGTAAAATCCTTGTGATGCAAAGGAATCCAGTAGGTCTATGAAGGATGTAAAATAGTATTAAGCATTACCTTTTGGCAATAAAGTTGTGGGACAGAAAAAAAAAAGCAGATATAGGTCCAAAGCTAAAATGTCCCCTCCAGTATATGCCTGCTCCCATATACGTTCCCAGTATGTACAGACAGAGATGCTTTTTTGTTGCTGTTAATCAGAAAGCAGCATTGATTACAGCTGAACAAAATGTACTTTATTGTGTTTAAATGTCTAAAAATATATTCAGTCCTTCATGTTGTTTGCCTTCCCTCACATTTAGCACTCAGAGTGGTCTGCTGTTCCCTGAAATGGCCTTACCAACCCACCTTCCAGCACTTGAGGGCATTCAGGGTATAGACTGTTGGCACTCTGGGAGATGATCCAGCATGTTAAGCCAGAGGAAAACACTTTTCCTCTGTCCTATGTGATGCCACTTAGCATTAGGAAGTAAGAAATGCGGAGGACAGGGGTCGGTTTGAAATCCCATGCCTTACTAGGGACCCACAGACAGCTCAGGGAGGCATCTCAGTACGCCTGTTTTGAGCACTGAATTCCATTTTGTAAAGAAAGCAACAACCATGAACTTTATCCCAACTGGCTACCCCATTGCATGGAAGAGCAAGAATCAACAGCCTCAGGTGTGTCAGACTGATGCTCATCACCTGTGGGATGACTGTGTGGTCACAGGGGCAGCACTAGTGTGGATGTTGGTGCCCTCCACCCAGACAAGAGAGTCAGACAGTAAGCAAGACAGTTACGCCAATATAGGTAGGCTTGTGGAGACCCAGGTGCTGCAATTCACTGCTAGGACACTGTTGTACCCACATAAGCATCCACTATGCAAATATCTAAATACCTATGAGTGTTTTTTTTTTTTTTTTTTTCTCTAGGGGATTCTTCTGCCACTCGTATTACCACAGCACCTGAGCACTTTAAAGTGGTGCATGAAACAGTGTAATGTCTAGATCTATTTTTTAAAAAAATGATTTCAGTTCTTAGGTCAGCTAGGTGCTTTTGAAAATGTTACTCTGAGTTGGACTAAGTTTCTGGGCTTCCACAAGAGAAGCAGCTGTTGCAGCTGGGACCTACCAGCACAGAAGCAGTTAATCCCTATGAAGACTCAGAGGAAAAAAAAAGCAGTCTAAGAACAGCCTTGTGTTGGGAGGGGGGCTAGAAAATGAGGCTGTTGCTGTTGTTTTCATTGTGTGCACTCTAATCAGAGAGAGTAAGAACAATAATGCATGTAATGCTGATTTTGGACCGTTTCCACGCAGCTTTTCCCAGGCTAGGCAGCCTTGGGAACCACTGATAGTGTGGCACACCAGGGGCACAGCCTCAATCACCAAGCACAGGGCAGGGCAGCCTTTTCTGTGGATAAAATATGTGAGGGATGACAAGAATCTTCCCAGCATGGGAAGTGGCAGTAACAAAATACATATATAAATATACACAAGGGGCTGGAGTTGAGTGTAACATCCACTGCAGAGCATGCCTGCAGGCAACGCTCAGATTTGAAAGGTATTCGGCTATTTTTCATTTCCTCCCCCGTTTTGTGTTTGTTTGTTTGTTTATTTGTTTTCCCTGCTTTCATTAGATGCCCCCTCCCCCTCTCAGCACCACTTTGAAGCCAAGATGAAAGAAGTGCTGTGGCTGCTGGCACCAGGCACACACAGGGAGACCGACTGAAGTGTGCTTTAGTTTAAGATGCCATGGGGTTTTTTTTTTCTAAGTAGGGGAGGGAAAGAGGGAGGGGAGAAGAAGAGAAGAAAGTTATTCAGCTAAAAACAATATATTACACTTCATTGAAAAGCATATTGTGCAGCTTGGATTGAAACATGGTCCTAATTTTTCAAAGCTTTCCTCTTCAAGGATGGGGGGTTTGGGGTAGCTAAGATGTGGCATCCACCCAGACAGCAACTGCCCATATTTTATTCATAAAACCTGTCACATAAGTTATATGATGAGAATTGACACAACATGCTGTAGCTCTGTGACCTGCTTTGAATAAGTTGCTTAAATGAGTGATGTTTGTTCTTTGGTAGCAGAAATTTATATAGCCACTGCAGGGAGGAAAAAAGTCACTTGCCACCATTTTTGTAATTAAAATAAATAGATGCTTTTGAACAAAAATAATAAAAAGATCAACTTGTTTTCTTTTGTTTTCCATAGACAAATGATTAAAAAAAAACTAATCTGGGTGGGGAGGGGGTAGAATACATACACGTCTGCCCTGATGCTGTGAGTACTGGAAGACGTAATTCGTTTTGAAGGGCTGAAGAATTCGCATGTGTTTGGGGAAAATCCAACTCCCAGGGACATCAGCAAAGGATGCGGCAATGACTTCAGCAAATCAGGGAGTTAAAATCCCATGAGGTTCACTATATGCCATTCAGTCTTGCAAGAACAAGGCCCTTCTACCACACCAGACTTGCCCTGATGCTGGGAACACTGTGCAAAGCCTCTGTAAAATCCAGGGGAATAGGAAGGTCACCATAGAATGATTGCAGTATTTTTTCTGCCTTCAACTCCCAGCCCCAGCTCCTATAAAAGTGTCATTCACTATGAGAGTTTCATGCTTATTTAATATCTGTTAGTCACTGTTAAACTGCCAACAGCTAGCTAAATTCACACTAATGTTCTTTTAAATATGCGGCAGTCCTACCATTTACAATCATTATGGAATTAAACTGTAGAATTAAACTCTCAGGTCAAATGCTTTAAGATATATCTAAAACAGCATTAATTAACATGTCCAAGGATTTTTGGAAGCCCTTGAAGAGAGCAATTACAGCAATTGGTGAATATCCTTTGAAGGGTGGATTGAATGCAGCTAAGCAAGTTAGAATTTCTGACTATTAATTTATTTTGAACTAATCTTGACCCTGCTTCTGTCTACTAACTGCAAGCCAGTTTTCAAAGGCCAAGTATACTGGTGAACAAAGTAAGCCAAGTTTTCTGAAAACAAGAGAGAGCAGAAGCCAACTTTGTAAGAAATGAAGTGGGTTTAGTATCAAAGATTAATGGATGAGGGAAAGAATCATAAAATAAGTGTGATGGTGCCCTGTCCTATAAAAACAACTTTACAGCAAAAGGGTTTGTATGTAGAACAAGGTCCATGTTAAAAAACAAGACAATGATTGTAAGACTTTCTCGTGACACTAATAACAGGCAATCTGTTCCTAAAAAAATCAATTTCCAAACAAGCAGCAAGCGGGAGAGCAGATCCACTTACAATTGTGGCATCACAAGAGAATCATGGGCAGACGCTTAAATTATAGAAAGATTACAGGGCTTAAAGGGGTCCTCTGGTTCAACTCCAGGGAAGGACCAGTTGTAGATAAACTATTCTTTAAAAAAAGTTATGGAACCCTTTCTTAAAGACCTTGAATACTGGAGATTCCACATTTTCTCCAGGTAATGTAAGTCAATGTGTAGCTGGCTGCCCACTAAAAATATTTTCCTAAAAGATCTACACCAATCTCCTTTACAACTGCTTGGTATGCACATATCATAAATTTCTGGAAGGCAAAACATGTCAACATTTTAATTTGGTCTGCCTTTATCTCCGTTGTTAACAGAGCTGGTGGTAAAGCCCATCTTCCCTTCAAAGGGCTCTGGGAGGCTGTGATTAAGCTGTTCCAGCTCTTTTACTCGTTGCATTTTGTCTAGCCAAATTCTAATTGTAGGACTCCCTTTTGTGAGTACTGTGATACATTTCCTATCACCTATTGTTTCAAAAAAAAACGGGCCTTTCAGAAGGATAAGTAGGAGGGGGTTGGGAGAGTGATGTAAGAGGAAGCATCCAACATTTAAATCAATTGCAGTAATTGCCTGCCAAGCTATTGCGCAATGAACTTAGCATATCTGAAGACTACACAGAACTTGCTCAGTCTTAATCAATAGGTGAATAATATTCCAGAAATTAGATGATTTTAACTGAAAAATAGAAACGATTAGACTGAACGATTCTCCATAAAATTATGCTGTTCATGCTGCACAAAATTCCACTAGAAATCAAAATCACTAGAGTGTAGAAAAGGTGAGGACCAATAAAGAGTCATTTTTCAATGTGGCAAGATTAGCAATGAGTTCTCCAAAAATCTCTTTTCTAAAATTAGTGGGTTTGGCATTTTTGGGGGGGCTAATTGTTAAGTGAGTAACAAAGACAAGAAATAGCAAGTCGTAATTTTAGGCAGCATCCAAGAAACATTCTGCTTATTGCAACTTCCAAAAAAAAGATTGAGGTACCTTCATGTAGGGCTCGGTCTGAATGTTGCACCAGTGAGCTAGAAAAACCAACAAATGGCTAGTTCATTTGAAAAAGAGATTGGACATTTATATGAAGAATGAAAACATATAGAGCTATAAATGCTAATGCTGCAAAAATCTAGAGGATGTATCAAGCCTGTTGCTTTGGGATTTAGGTGACCCTAAATATAAGCGATTAGAAAGAAATGTGCTGGGAGGAACACATTTCTGTAGTGTAAGGGGCTCTCACCTGCTTTTAGAGTGGCTGGTGCTGACTATTTTTGCAAGTTAGAATATTATTATGGGTGATCCTGTATGACATCTAACATATTTCTAGCTAGGAATATTTTTTAGCAATTATAGAATCAATCTCATAGTAGCATCTTTTCCATTTTCACAAACATACCTAGAGCAGAAATGTTTTTGAGCATTGTCCACTACTTACTTAAACTCATTCACTAACTTACTCTTTTAATAAGCTGAGTCTTAAGTGGCAACTCCAACACTTTGGCTGTAGCTTTAGCTTTTTAATTCCAGCATCATATTACGAGCACATCTGTATGTCCACCCACCAGATTATGCTTTCTCCGAGTGCAAGCCTGACCCCATGAGGACCTCGGATATGTGTGTGGAGCCCCAGAGAAAGCAGTAATATCCCCTGCTTGCGGCTCCTTTAGGATAAAACTTTCAGTGCCCTTCAAAAACTGCAGCCATGACTTTTATGAAACCTTGAGGTGATTCTCATTTGTACAGCATAAAACTCCAGCTAATTAAATTCTGTTGATCAACCCTATCATCAGATCAGCCAGTGAGCTCTTGAGTTTCCTTTAGCATCCAGCAAACTTTGAGAACTGATTTTGAGAAGCCAGTCCTGGTGTCTGCTGAGTATCAAACACTCTGAAATGTTATATAGAGCCTTATGCCATCTGCATGCATGTTCAGTTCCCCCCAAGTTTTATGGGTATCACATTTTCATTAAGCAACATTTTCACAAAGTAACATGGAGATACTGAAAAACTAAGTTGGTTTTCATACTCTACAAAGATCACTGAAAGGCAACAAGTTGTTTTTGTTCATGTGATTTATTGATTCCCTGTAATATACAGAAGAATTTTTTTTTATTTTTGAAGGTTTAAAAAAATGCTATTGATTAAAAAATTGGTTTTCTGCTATGTGGTACTGGTATCATCAAGAGGAAATGTATCATGGATTATTTGTAATAATAGGACAAGGTGTGTTTAAAAATACAAAGATATTTCCACTTTATAGCCTCCAAGTGAGCAACAGAAGACAGAAAAACTGGTCAAATTCCTACTCGTGAATTGTTCAGAATGACTTTGAAAACTGTCCCTCATAACATTAGTCCAAAGCTAAGGCTTACTAGCCCCAGCAATAAGAGCTGTCTTGCCACAACCCTGTGTTTCTTATAAATAAAATATCCTATAAAAATAACTGTTAAAAAAGTCCCAAGATATATGACTGTGACAATAATGCTTTCTCATTGAAATATGGGAGTTTGCTTTTTTTTCCATTCTTAGTATAATAAGAGGACCATGCTTTTTTTTTTTTTTCTCCCTTAAAGGAGTGCAATGACATCTCAAATGAAAACATGAATTACCATCGCCATTTGAATCTCTCAATCAATTACATGTAGGCATAATTCACAGTAACTGCTACAGTGTCTTCTTCTGACCCTGCCAAGAACAAAGAGAAACTAGAAGAACAGACAAGCTCAAAAGCTGCAGTTTTCTGAAGCAAGGGCTTGTGCACCCTGCCCATCAGGGATGGCCACAAGAAGCAGAGTAGAGTTTGTCGGAAGGGAGAAAAAAGGTTTGCTTAAGAATCGCAAAAATGAGAAGGCAGCCACCTCTGCTGCTGTCTGAGGTGTGGTGTAAGAGACTGGAGCAAGCCCTCTTCCACCAGCAAGAAAAGCAGGGAATTCCTGAAGCGGGAAGCAGGAAGTTCTTGAGAAGGGTCATGGAATTACTGAGAAAGGAAGTGAGCAACACAAGATCTTTGGCTGATCGAATATTTTCTTCTGCCTCTCTGGACTTATTAAACAAGAGAGGACTCCTGAGCAGATGCTGGAAGACCGCTGGAGCAAGCACTTCTGCTCTGCCCCGTCACAAAACCACAGGTCTCACCTTGGCCTGAGACTATGCTGCTACTGTGGAGGAGCCCTGGCCATATTACAAATAAGGGATTTTATCACTTTTTCCTTTCCTCACTGGGCAACAGCTACAGATACAATCATAGTGTGAGCCTGGGATACTTTTGCATCTCCCAAAAGAGAATGATTTTAAAGGAAAATGTGTAATATTTCTGGTACTTGGAAGCCACCAGGCCAGAGATGTTCACTTAAAAAAAAACTGTTACAGATGTTACAGATTACTAAATTAGGGGCTTGGCTATGAAGTCCATTTTTTCATCTCATGGAAATAATTTAACTATTTAAGTCTAGCACTACCCAGGCTGCCTCTCTTCTGGATAACAGCATAAAGACATAAAGGGGAGGCAGCCTTAAACATGAAGAGACTAGGGTTTAATTTTCAGCTCTGTCATAGTCTTCTGATCTGATACTGAACATAGCATTCATTTTCTCTGTGTGTATCAGAATGCTGCCTTTTCCTCCTAAATTTTTGTATCACTTTCACAGGTGGCATGTCTTCAAATGGTCCTCAGGTTCCCAGTGTCTATGTAAAAAGGTATTAAAGCAGTCTGATTTTCAATGAGAAAATGTTTGAAGCATCCTTGAAATCACCTCCCCTCTGCTTGTCTCCATGCAACTGGGGCATTGCAAGTCCTTATCTAATATAAGGCTTGTATTCAGGGACAGTCATCTGAGCTGGAGCTCCAGGCCCAGAGTCTTTCCGGAAGGACTGCAAAAAAAAATGTAATTTTAAAAGACTTTTTCACGTTTAAGGTCTTTTGAAGACACTTTCTCCAACATGGAAAGGTTAGCTCTTATAAGCTGCTATTTATCTTGTCCTGGTTTAACTCCCAAACTGCTAGTGTGACAATGCAATACTAAAAACTTACTGTAGGAGTGGTTACCATAAAATTTTGATAGAGTATTAGAAAACAGCAATACAGATGTCAGGTAACATGAAAAGAAGGCTGGTTGCATATACTTTTTTCTTGGTCATCATTGCCGTAATATCTGAATACTTTACCATTTCAGTATATCTAGTCTCACCATAACCCTGGGAGATCAGACGTTCACACATATTTACAGGTGGGAAACAGCATCACAGAGAAACTTACTAAAAGAGCAAGTGTGTTTTAGTTGAACACGGCTCCCTCCAACCTTACCTGACATCTTAATGACCAAAATTTTCATTTCCTGTAAACTAAATATGTGTAATCTATATGTGTGTTGCAGAGATGATTGTTTTAATACACAAGAAGTGACATGTCTAAATGCATTGCAAAGCAATATTCCTTTTTGAGTCTCTCTCTCTCTCTCTCTCTCTCTCTCTATATATATATATATATATATATATTTGTGTGTGCGCACGCCCATACAAGCATGTGAATACACCAAAACAGAGAAAACTAAGAAAAATATCTTCTAATCTAATCTAATCTAATCTGATCCAATCTCTCTCTGGATGATTTTACCCTCCATCCTTCCATCTGTTTTCTCTCTGATTTACTGCAGCTCCCCACAGAACTTGGGGAACTTCTGACAGTTCCTGAGATCTTGAGCTACAGCTGAGTCAGCAGGATGGAAAGCTGCCACAGAGACCTTCAAAGAGCTGGCTGATGAGAGCAGATTTGCGACAGAGCAGTTTTAAACACAAAGATGTCAAATCTGTAAAGCAGAAGGATCCAAAAGCTTTTCAGAACTAATGGATTTGCAAACTAGATACAGATTTTTTTTTTTTTTTGACAGGGTCACTCAGGTAGTGTGTCAGGAGCAGATAAAAACAAGGAGGACCCTCAGTTTGGGAAAAGAACATGATATAATCTTCCAGCACCACTTCAGCTAAGAGTAACCACCCAAACTCTCATATGGTCACAATTACAGAAGCATTTCTCCTAGATCTGTAATGGCCAAGTGCCAAAATAAAATAGCTGGGCTGTAGGTTCAGTGGCACACTGTCCAGGAAAACTGAGAGTCCTGATATCTGACCTGATCTTAGTGCTTCCTCACACTGAGTGAGCAGTCACAGAACATGGTCAGTTTATACAGGGAGACAACTCCAACAAGACAAAAGTTTCGATATCTTGTGTTTCTAGGATTAAAATAATAATTTTTCACCTGTTTTATATGGCAGGCCCATAGTAAAAACACCAGTACTGTAAAAACACAAGCAGAGCTCAGAGACACACTGTGAGTTTTCCAGTTTTCTTGAGATGTAAGGTGCTCAATCTGCACCCAGGCTGCTAGAATTTGCTTCTTGATACTGCTTACTCTTTCTGCTCAACTGCCGTTAATTCTACCTCTTATTTGTCCAGTATGTGCTCTGCATCAGCTGCCTTACTTCTTCACCACTTGCACTGTGTCAGCCTGGCCTATCTGAGACCTTTGAGAGGAGCACTATGGCCTTATGAAATAGAATAAAGGTTTTTCTCTTAGCCTGAAACTTCCCTCCTGTTGCTGCCTTCTAGGCCTACTTTTTTTAAGAAAAAAAAAAAAGGAAAAAAAAAGAGAGGAGAGGAGAGGAGAGGGGAAAAGTCTTTTAAGCACACCCTACTCAATAAGCAGTCTATTTTCTGGGATCTGGTTAGCACTATCTGTACACATGTCTGTACACAAGGGACATTTCTCACAATGAACCTTAATATATTGAAAAGGATAAAAAATAAAATAAAATAAAAAATTAAAATTAATTTTTTTTTAAAATGTGGCTTAAGCCTCATGGGAAGACCATGTCCAAGAGTGACATTCCTGAGGTTAATCTTCCCATATGTCCTCTCTAGCGAGCACGGTAAGAAATAATTGCAACCATTCCTGCTTGAGTTGTATATGCTGACGAAAATTAATTCACCAAAGGAACGTTCTTTTGTACTAGTCTCCAAATGGCTGCCCTAGACTGCAAGGCTGCACGCTCTGGAGAGCGTGGCATTCAAGTGCAGAGCGGTTCACATTTTCTGCTATAGCGAGTAAAGGTGACTCTCACTGTTCCTGTAAATTAACCTGTCAACACTAGACAGAGAGCTGAAGCCAATAAAAATAATAGACCTGCTAGTGAAGAGCTGTTGACATAGCATTTCAAAAAGACAAGTTCAGTGTTTGGGCCTGCAAGGGCACTAAAGGTTTTTGTTTTGTTTTTCCAAATTTGCCTGGAAAATGCAGAAAAGTAGCAAGCATTCAGTATATTTTCCAGATTGTCAGTGGGCTAGAGAGGGCACGGATTGCCTGAGGATTTTCAGACATGCAGGTCACCTGAGTTTATGTGATTAGTTTGCGTGTTTATCCTGAATGTGCAAATCAGTAGCTGGAGGCTATATGTGTTACTAAATTACCTTCAGCCACAACACTTCTTAAAGAGGGGAGAAGGCAGAAGGCAGAGGGATTTTTGATCAACTGTTGAAAATTAAGCCCTCCCCTTCAATGCTCTGAGCCATATCACATAATTTACAGCACTGCCCTCTATATACTCCCATGCAGAGATATATAAAGAAAGACATATTTTTTCAAAAAAGCTCTCTCTGCCTGTTTCCATTCTAAAGATGTCTCATCCCTGGTACTATCACAGTGGTTTCCAGTAGCATCAGGAATTCAGGTAGACTGAAAAAATGGAAGAACATAAGCGCTTCATTCCATGGTGTTATTTGAGTACCCAGTGGTCTTTGGAGTTGTTTATGTTCCAGCAAGCTGCATTACAGACTACTGTGAAGTGATTTTATAAGTATTGTTTCCAGTACTTGAGAACAGTTCCTGCTGTGCTTCTTACCATCTTCAACTAAGACAGAACATGCAGGGTCTGTCCTGCTGGCTGAATCAGGATTGTCCCTTAACCAAAGGGAGCAAGTACAAAGGCAAAGGAGTCTGCAAGCAAGCTGTGTGGTGGAGTACCGCTTCTGGGGGGGAAAGAAGCAGTCCTCTCCACCCTGGTTGCTGTGAGAGAATTTGCCTATGGAGTGACTGGGATTTGATTAGTCATTTTTGCTGGTTTGATGCTTTTCTGACTCTTCCTGACACATATACTGTATAGTTAGAACATTAGCATTCTTTTTTTTTAGGTTCAATCATAGCTAGAGATTATCCAAAATGCTGGCCAACACAAGAAACCTTTGCCTCACCTATGAATGAAGATGGCAACTCTTATTCCTTTTCATTTTTTCTTATTTTTTTTTCCACCCAGTATATATCTTGTCTGGACTGTCAGTTCATCAGGACAGGACTAGCTCTCTCAGTGTATTTATGAAGTGTCTACCACACTGGGACAGCAATGGCACTGAGAGCCTCTATGGTAGCACCAAAAAAAAAAAAAAAAAAAAAAACCAAATAAACAAACAAACAAAAAACAGATGAATGTCAGCATATGACTTCCCCTTTTTATCTTGTAGCAACAGCTGCAGAAAACACAACTTAGTCAGTGGTCTCCTGCCTTTCTTTTGATGCTGTTAGTTTCCTCCACCAGAGTTGGGAAGATTCTCCAATACAGGCAGAAGTATTAAGTGATCCATAGATCAGAAAAGTCTTTTAATTAAAGTCTTCATTAAAGTTTTCTGATTCTCTGACTACAAAAATGTTGTCAAATACTCACCTAGTGCTCCAGAGCAACAAGGTGCCATCAGTCCCAGGCAGACATGCAATAACATGGTTCCCAGCTCAAAAAACCTGCTATCTAACTGGCTACGTATTCACAGTCAGAGTCAGCACTGACCTCTACTAGCTTGAAGCACAGGTTTTTGAAAAACTGATTTTTAAATTCAGTATTTGACTCAGAACTACTTTTGTTGATTTTTTTTTTCTAAAACATGATTTCATTTTGGAGATTTTCCACAAAAAGTTTTAAAATTAAAGGCTAGGTTTACAGGGCGAGTTCAACATATTAGAGAAGGTAGTGTGCCTTGATCCTACATCCTTAACCATCCTTAACCATGAAAGTTCATTTGCGGCAACATTTGCCCAGGGGACACAATTTAGTGCTCCTCCTACTGCAGAGCATCCACTTTAATCTGAGTTCTTTGCTTCTCGGGAGACTGTTTCAACACTCAGGAAATGTGGTCTGGGATGGAACTCTCCCAATATTTCTAACTAAAACATCATCTCAATTTATAGTAAATATTTAAAGCAATTAATTAGCCACTCAGACAAGTGCTCTAGCCACTGGGATATAAGAATGGCGAGAAGAGGCAGAGTCATACAGTCATCTCTTTCTTCTCTGTCCTATGAAAGCCACTACCTCCCCTCGAGCTTTCCAAAATTCGATGTTTCCTTCTGAAAAATGTTGAAATGAACCAGTTGGGCATTTCCAGAACTTTATTTGTTTGTTAGTTTTTGCATCAGCCAAAATTAGTTGTCCTGCTTGACCTCATGTCACAAGCCTGAACTTTTTTGGGTGAACACTTGATTTATTGAGGGAAAGAAAACAATTGCGAAGTCCTGGTCTGTGCCCCTTCCTTCTAAGCCCGGTCCAACAGCTGGGGAGCATAATCCTTCCTCCATCCCACCCGGGCATAACAGGGAGCCCCTGACCAGCAGCAGGAGGGTAGCTACTTGTGTGGCAGCATGTGGCATTTCTCCTTAATAAAAAAAGAAATCACCAAAGCAAAAACAGATGATAGAGAGTAGCCGTTGCTGAGATACTACAAATAAGTAAACAATCCTTGGGCTTTGTGCTGTTGCTATTTTTCTTTAATGAGGATTGCGGGTGGGAGGCCCTGGCGCCTCTTCAGCGCAACCGGCCTAGGAAAGGAGCTCTTTCCAACCCTGATCAGCTCGACAAAGTGACAGGAGTAATATCTCCTGAACAAGTCCTTTCACAGATGGGGGGATTTTCCCCTTCTTTGAAGCCTCTGCTGTTGACATCAGAATAAAATATGAAAACACTGCCTTTTCCCCTGGATCTAACCATGTCATGCAGTTCTGCTCCCTCGGGAAGGATCTGCTGTCAGGGATTTGGCGGGCTCCTCACAGCTTAGTGCTTCAATGACAAGAAGTAGGGAAAGGCGCTATACCAGTACCAGGAATGACTTTTCAGCCTGTTATCGGGCATTAAATACTATAGACATGATTTCACACAGGCACAAATCATCTCAATTGTAAGCTCATGGCAGGGCTTATATAATCACATTTTGGAGCTGAGATGAAGTGTACCATACTGGCCGTGGCCTTTCAGGTTCATCTGCAAAATATTTTCCTACACTCTTCAAGCCCCCATGCTCGTCCATTGTAAGCCTGGTTCAACAAAACAGAACGGTATCTGTGGGGAGAAGAGACAGAGATGCCCCTGAAAATTCCTTCACGTTGCTGTTTGTGTACCCGAGTTGTCCTTCGAGAAGTCTCGTTCTAAGTTTTTTCCGAGCTACAATTGCACTCATGCACGCGTTGAACGGATCCGTTCTCTCTGGGCCTCCAGTTCTACTTCTTTGCACAAAACTGGCCTCATTTCTGGAAAGGGAAAATGAGATGGTTATGTGAGATTCCAGCTAGGACCGGACACTGGAGGGATTGTTCTTCTCTGTGCTACAAACCCAGCCTCATGGGAGCCTGCAGAAAAGAGGGCAGCGTTGCTTTTTCACTCCTACTATGCATAGAGGAATTGCTCTTACTTGTGAGTCTTTCTGCATGGGATATCCTGTCCTGATCCGTTACAGATTGTTAAAAAGCTGGTGGTAAGGCTTTTTAAGCTCCCATGGGTAGCGTATTTCGTGCCCAGTTCAGTAGAAAGACTGTAATGGGTAAGGGCTGCTTTTCTTGCCAAACACCAGACTAAATGTGAAGTCTGCAGCCGCTCGTTTGGAGCTCTGTGTTGCGTGCATAGATTGCTTTATCTGATACTTCAGTAAAATTTATTGCTATTGCAGCTTCTACTCTTTTCCTTACAAGTAAATCTACAACAAGTACTAACTGCAAACACAGAACTTAAATCTGTGTACCTTTGTTTTCTAGGGAAAAGCAAGAACAATGCGGGCTGACCAGATCAGCCGGCTGCTCACAGTGAGCTGCTGCCAAACAAGGTGCAAGGAGGGAAAACTGTTCCGCCCGCCAAGTGCGTCACTCGGTGAGTGCCAGCTCAAAGGGCACGTGGTTTCCCACAGACTTGTGTTTCAGGGCTGGTGTCCTGAGAGGAGTAAAGTTTCCTGTGTCTCTAGGGCATGTGGAAAGCTCTATCTTCAGTGGATTCTCAGGTGTCTGCTGGGGCTGCATTCTCTCAACACTGTTTCTCTTAGCTGGGCAATATAATAGGCTTGTGTGATATCATGAAGCTTCTTGGTGATCCCTACCAACTGCAGTATCTGAAGCAGGCCAGTCAGTCCAAAAGATATTGAGAGAGGTACGTATAAGCTTTATTTCCCAGTAAACTCAGCTACAAAATAAAGCAGCAAACAATGTTTCTGGGAGTAGTGTTAAGTGTCACCTTACCTGCAAGAGCACTCAAGTCACAAATCAGTCTCAAGTGAGACCCCCACCCCACTACTGTCCATGCATCCAGGACTCTCTTTCAGCTCAGCCTGGGGATATTGTTTCCTGTCCCAGTGATGCCCTAGGAGTCCCAGGCTCCTGCTCTGTCCTGGATGGACCTTGGGCCTATGCTATATTAGCGTGTCTCCTGGATGGACATATGCTGTAACTTATCCCATCTATGTCTCTGATTCTACTGCCTTTCCTTCTCGACTGGAGCCCCTGGACAGATCCTGGCCATGGTTCATCCACAGCTCATGGCTCTGACCACCACTGTGGCACAGCGCCTGACAGGGAGGGCATCGATGGCTCTGGAGTCACCCTTGTCTCCTAGTTTGTCACCTTGTAGGATGCAGCTAACCCTTGTTGCACTCTAAGATATGATGCAGTGAAGCTCTGAAAATTATTAAGAAACTAATATTAGGTCTTATAAAACCTGTCTTTGCTACAGATCCCAAGAGACTGAAGTGTTCATTAGTCTCTGTTGTCAGTTTCAGTATTTTTCAGGTCAAAAAAAAAAAGATCTTAAAACCTCTCAGATCTTTTTTTTAATGTAAATACTGAAACTTTACCATCACTGGCCTGGAAAACAGGCTCCACCTTTCCCAAGCGGAGGGCAAAGGAGATGTCTAGGAGCCTCGTGGTATCTCAGCATGTAAAATATCGGGATACCTAACCAGTTACACCTGAATCAGTAAATATCATCTATTAGGAAGGGAATTATTTCAAGCACATCTATATAACCTTGCAGTAGATAGCCTGGCACTGATAAATGAGGACTAACGTTACAAGCCGGTTGCTTTTTCGGGAAGGAGGAAGAGGACAGAAATGATCAGTGATATATTTGCTATTAAAGAATTTATTGCTTCATGTATACAAAAGTAAGAACACTTGAGATTAACAGGCAGTTCTTCATTGGATATCTTTTCTGGGAAGCAACTACTAACCACAAATTGATTTAGTGGTAGGAGGAGCCTTTAACACTAGGAACTATTTCTTATAAAAAGGATAAATAGTTCATAGGCAAATTTTATCAAACTAATTCATGAACAATGGTTTTTAGCAGAAACGTTTTAATTAATGAGTGCAGCACTGTGGCATGTGTTATCAAGAAAAACACAGAAACTAAACTATAGTTAGGAAACTAAACATCTAACTAAGAAGCTAAACAAACTTCTCTGAATTGGAGAAGTAACAAAGCATGTTCCTCCTGCCACAAATAAGATCACAATTACTGGAGTATTTCCAAAGGTTTTCTTATGATTAAGTAGCTACATGTTGCTTTAGCCTGGCTATCTGGAGCCATGGATAAGGGGAATAAGAGCTAGAATCTAGAGCAAGGAAAACAAGAGGTTAAAATCATAGGACCGGTTTCCAGGGAGTTGAGGATGGAAGGTGAAACGTGCTGAAGGCTGGAACTAGGAAGTGTCAAGTGCCAGTGGAGGAGTGTTTGTGAGTCCTGTTACTGGAAAGGAGGAAAGCCGGAGGCCCGGGGGCAGCATGCCTGGAACTAGAGTAGCTATGTCAGCTAAGTCTGTTACCACCCTGAGAGGGTAGTGTAAGAGCTGTGGTGAGGATAACGTAGTACCCTGGGTGTCCAGAATGGTCAGACGCCAATATGCAAGTGCTCAAGGTGATGAGCACTCTATGCTCTTTGCTGAGTCAAAGTAAGTGGCTTTAGTATTTTTTTTTCTCGATCACTGTGCAAGGATTGGCTTAATGCCCTTACTGTGTTATTATCACCTTTTACAGTCTATTCTTTGATGCTTTACAGGCCTGTGCTTCAAAAGACCCTAAGTTTTGTCCTCTTTGTCAAAATCCTCGGTAAGATCTACCAAAGTTACCTGTGATCCAAGCCTGGAGGATCCAGGCTTCTCAAAACAATTTCATTCCTTCAAATGTTGGAGTTGTCAGGACTCAAGAGTCTGACTGTTGTGTCTTGCTGCGGAATCTCCCTAGCAGCCAGTTTTCACCTGCAGCACGTGCCTACCAAATAGAGCAGGAAGATTCAGATATCAATATCCAGAGGCTTTGGAAAAAAACTTGTAGAGATCAAGTGTATCATGAATGCTCCATCCATTAGAGCTCAGAGTTAAAAACACACAAGAAAACTTCTGCCAAAACAGGAGACAGAGAAAGATGCGGAAATCTTAAGTTGTTTTTCACAAGCTGATGAGCTATTCAAAGAATAATGTAATAAGCACAGCAAAAGATGCTGGCAAATGACTGTCAGGTTGCTTGTGCAAAATCACAACCAGATCCTGCCTTCCTTTTTGAAAAGAATTGCTGCTGTTTTTTCCTGTGGATTCTGAAATAAATCCATTCATATGTATTTTAACTGCATCCCCAGGAAAAAAAAAAGGCTAAAAAAAGTCTCACATTTCTTATAGTTTTTATTTTAAAGGAGAAAATCAGGCATGTAACTTGCACTTAAATGCATTTGTTTCCAACGAGATAGTTTGTAGTATACCGTCTAATGGATCTAGTACTTCATTCAACTTTTCTTTCAACAGGTTCAAATTATAAAAGCCTAAATACCTACTTCATGAAACAGGAGTAGAACTGAGTCCCAGAACTCCTGCAAATAGACAGATGAAACCAGTGCCTAACGTGAACACATTGCTCTGTAAAGCTTAAGGGTTTAGCATAAAACAGAAGCGTTTCACAATAAAAAATATGTTTACCATTGCTCATCTTGCTTGTGCATTTTTTCTTCCAGTTTCCAGCCAGGAAAAACTTCTGATATTTAAATTAGGCTATCTATTTTTATGCTGTCAGGAAGATACAGATTCACTTTCAGAACCAGAGCTCTAGGCCTCCTTCAACTTTGGTGCCTCTTTATTTATGGTTCTTCCATATGTGTTCAGCTATCTTCTGTGTACTGTATAGATGGTGGCACAATATCTTCCAGCTCTGCAATACACAACTTACAACCTTGAGACTGAGGCTCTGGAGGCACAACTGTTCTCCTGCAGTTCCCAGTCCAGGGGTGAAGCGATGGTGTCCTCAGGAAATATGATAACCATGCGCAAATATACATACTCAAACAAGCCTCCAGAGTAGCCAGAAAGAACGATTCCATTTCTATGCTTCTGCAAACTTGAAGACCTCTGATCAGGAGAGTATTTATGGATGTGTTTAATTAGAATCACATGCTAAAAATATGGACTTCAATTATACTGACTTCAATACAACTTAATTGAAAATGT
This sequence comes from Tinamus guttatus, assembly GCF_059628265.1. Classification (NCBI taxonomy): domain Eukaryota; kingdom Metazoa; phylum Chordata; class Aves; order Tinamiformes; family Tinamidae; genus Tinamus; species Tinamus guttatus. The sequence goes on along the minus strand of NW_028288900.1, from coordinate 1,157,439 downwards.
GCTCAAATATTTCCTGTTTGGGGCCTAAAAGAACAAGAACACAATCCTTCAAAATATAGGACTTTTCATTGTGTGGAATCTTAAAGTACTTTATGTGCTACATATGCTTGCCTTATTTAGCCCTTAAAAGCAGCTACTTCTAAGGTGGAACATTTTGTGTGTTATAACAGGAGACAGCAATGCCATAACAGTTACAGACCATGAGTGTATCATGCACAGATAAAACCACTGTAGGAACACAGACAAGCAGAACATAATATCTCAGCTTGAGATTTAGAGGAGACACTATTACAAAAAGTCTTATTGGAGCTTTAACAATGAGCATGGAGGTCTGGAGCCCTTAATTTCATGCTGGGACAGTGATTCATTCTCTGCTCCCAGAGAAGAATGACCATTTCCTTGATGAACTACCAAAGCAGAATTATTTCTTGCACAGCATTTAATTTGCGGGCAAGATGTCCCATCCTGAAGCTATTTAAGAGTGTCACCGCCTGGTTGTTACAACTATAGGGAAAAGACTGCCCAGTATGCCATGAAAAATGTTGTTGTTTTCTGCCTTCCACTTAGGGCAAGTAACTCTTCACATTTATCTCTGAGAACCACTCTGTGCCATCACTTCTTCAATAGCTCTTCTAGCTGGCTTGGAGATACCTTCTTGAAAATCAATAGCACAGTATGTTTCACAGTTACGGGCCTTGCCATATATATAACATCTATCTCATTCACTTTCAGCAAACATATATAGCAGATGCACAGAAACACTACCAAAAGCAAGTGATGGCTTTTTGGGAAGGTAAGGGCACTGACAGCACAAGGAACATCCCAGTCCATACAGTCCTTTCCTTACAGAGAATGTGTGATATTTTAATTGTAATAGTATGGTAAAACCTCCTGTATCTGGGTATAGCACTATCAGCCCAAGAAGTACTTTTGACAATATAGCATTTTCCTACCTGGATAAGCTATATCAATGCCAAACAACTTTAAACAGTTTAACGAGATTGACAGTGGATCTTGTGCAAAGCCATTTATGTTCTTTCTTCAAAATTGCACTGTTAACTACCACCACATTGCAGCCCAAATTATGTGGCTTAGTTTTTCAGCTCAAAACTACCTTCTCACATGATTACAGCAGAATTTTTTTCTGGAAATATAAATTCTAAGCGGTGTCAGTCTGGGAATATGAAAAAAAAATTGTCATTTAAGGCGAAGTAAAATCTTAATTTTTTATTGGTTTATTCTTCTATTACTTGATGCTCTTTGAGGACTGATATAAAAAAGACTTTCTAAATAGACATTTGCAGCTGATTAGTCTACAATTCTGTATCTTCATACAGAATATTTAGAAGAGTTAAGTTGTTCACGGGTTAGTGTTTTTTTGGTTTGTTTGTTTTTTCAGTTTATCTTCCTGATTCATTTTACCTTGGGGTGTTTAAAGATCTGGCCTAAACAATCCTGGAGTCATTAACAATTGGATCTGAGAATTGCTCTGAAATTCTCTGCAATGTTGCACAGTCAATATGGACTTTGGTCAAAGTACATCAGGCCTGACAAAGTTTATTTTAATACCAGGTGGTAGACTTTGATGTTAATGAGGGATATGCAGTAGAGTCAATATATGTCATGATGCTGCCATAACAGAAATTATGAGATGCACACAGAGGGAGTATTATTTGTAAGATACGTGAAATAATCCTTCTGTACTATGCAGCACACAGAAGGCCTCAACTTAAGAACTGTCCAGTTTGGAGACTTACATGCAAAAAAGACAAGGGTTGTTTGGAAAGCGATCAAAGAAGAATAAAAATAATTGACTGAGGGTCTACAAAGGCATTTCAGTGTGCAGAGCACAGGCAACTGGTAGTCTGAAGCATGTCAAAAAAGCTAACACATGAAATGATTGTTTAAGAAAATGCAAAAAGCTATTCATATTTTTTCCCAAATGTGTCAACTAGTCAAGTAAAAAAAATAGGAGGAGGCAAATAGGAGCAGTAAAAAGTTATTAAAATTTAATCTGCTGTTTCCTGGTTGTAAAGGAATGCACTTTAATTACGACAGACAGTAGTATCTGACCTGGGACTGGGAAAAGAAAAGGGTTCAAAAGGCTAGGTGGTCCTGGAGTTTAGGTGGTCCTGGAGCTTTCATACATCTTCTAGGAAGCTCTTTGATCTCATTGCCACTGAGAGCAGAGGGGGATATGAGGGGAAACAAACATTTACAAGCATAAGAAAAGCACTCAAGTTGGAGCAGGAGGAGTTCAATGAAGTGTTCATAAGGCAAGTGAGTCGTCTGGCATGAAGACAGAAGCCAGGCTAAAAGTGACTGGAATAAAGTCAAAGATCCATTCCAAAACTACCTGGGCTTCCTACCATTACTGAGCACTGACCCTGTCCAGACTGGCCATTAATATATTCCTGGAATCTTCTTAGACATTTCTAAATAAGATTTTGATTTTCATCTACCTCTTGAATAGAAAAACCAAGATATGGGATCTAAAGTTCCTCTCCACTAGAGTGGCTTTCCTTGCAAGGGACATTTAGGGATATTGGAATGGTAACAAGAGAAACAAGACGTTGCTTCTACACATTTTCTGTGAGCAGTGGAACAACTTGAGGAAAAGTCAAAACAGCAGTCGGAGGAAAAGGAGTTTTCTGCCTGGCTGTGGGCTTCCCACATCATCCCATAAACCTTTGTGTTTAAACAGTTTCTCCACCCATTTTTTTTCTGAACCCACAGCCATGGAGGAGATGCCCTGGTTCCTTGCAGCAGGAAAGATCTACATCTAAAACTTGGATTTTATCTGTCACTCTACTGAGCTAATTGTTATATTAAAATAGGTGCCAGAGATGAAGAACTCTAAGAGCAACAACCAGCTTGAAGGAAGACAGGGCCCTCAGGCACTGTGGTCGATAAGGCCAGGCAGCTGAGAGCCAAGGTGTGGTGGAAGATGGAGGTGGCACATGGGATGAGAAAAGGCTGAAAGCAATGTAGGAGGAAAAACAGCTTTATACTGCACGCATACTGCTTTTTATTCAGACCTTCTCTCAGTAGAAGCTTAGAGGGAATACACACAATTTTCTCTTTTCCTTAGTTTTTGATGTTGTACACATCAAAGCCATCTGTTTTGGTGCAACTCTTCCTCTGGCCCCAACCCATCACCGCAACCTCCTGCTGGTTTTATCATGTGAGATTCAGCTGACTGCATACACCTCCTACGGGAAGCACCCACTGGGGAAGGTCCTGCAAGCATACCAGGTGGTGAGGGCACCCATCACTGTCCACACCTTGGGACTACACAGATGTTTAGGAATTTAGGGAATTTTTGCTGATAGGAATGCAGATTCATTAGGAATTTAGGTTCTTTTGGGTTTCAAAAGTCTCTGCACAGGAACCTTATGCATCTATGTTTCACACAGATAAATGTTTTTAGCTATCCATACACAATGAGTAAGAGTCTAGGTGTTTCAAAGGCAAATATAAAATTGTTTGCAAAGACATAAGGTTAAAAAAAAAGTTTTATATATATACAAATGTTTATATTTTAAAGTAACATAATTTTCCTACTGATTCCATCTCGAATTACTGGAAAAAAAATAAACAGAGTCAAGTTCTTAACTAGTCTGACTCAGCACAGCTTTAGAAGTAGCAATACCCCCATGCTGTTTGAGATCAAATGATGTCCCTGGTGTATTTTTCAGCCTTAAATACAGTTACTGGAATTGACATTTTCTTATGCTGCCACACTTTTTCTTCTTTTCTCTTTGCATTTCTGTGCCACAGACTTCACTCTGGTGACTGAGGGGTGCTTCTCTGCTGTGCAATACAGCAGCACACAAAACCTAGGGCAAGAGTCCACCCAGTGTGATGTGTCCTCAAGACGGTAAGCTAATTCCTGCAGTCTAATCCGCACAGATGTTAAATCAGTAATTTATATAGTTATGTAATTGCTTAATTGTGAAAACAATTCTCTTCAATTAAGTCTTATTAGTACTGACTGGCTTCATCAGTACTGTTTCTGGACCCCTCAAACTTCCAGGTCTCTGCGTTCACGGTCTCCGCACCATGAGACCGAGTGTTGGCTCAAGCAGAGCTAGATTGGAGATTTTCATACTTGCAAAGCAGGCATTCCTTGAGCCTCAGGGACAAGCATATGCACTGGGTTGAAGGAATAGAAACACTTTTTCCTTGACTCACACCAATTTGCCATTTTCCAAAACAAATGATGTCATCCTCAATGAATCTGTGTTAAGAAGAGCATCTCCAGTAGGTCGAGGGAGGTGATCCTGCCCCTCTACTCAGCCCTGGTGAGGCCGCATCTGGAGTATTGTGTCCAGTTCTGGGCTCCACAGTACAAGAGGGATGTGGAGCTGCTGGAGAGAGTCCAGCGCAGGGCTACAGGGATGATCAGGGGCCTGGAACATCTGCCCTATGAGGAGAGGCTGAGGGAGCTGGGCCTGTTCAGCCTGGAGAAGAGAAGGCTGAGAGGGGATCTAATCAGTGTCTATAAGTACCTCAAGGGAGGGAGTGAGGAGGATGGTCCTGGCCTCTTTTCACAGGTGGTCACTGACAGAACTAGAGGAAACAGCCAGAAAACGGAGCATCAAAATTTCCACAGGAACTTAAGGAAAAATTTCTTAACAATGAGGGTGACAGAGCACTGGAACAGGCTGCCCAGAGAGGTTGTGGAGTCCCCTTCTCTGGAGATCTTCAAAACCCGCTTGGACGCAGTCCTGCACCACGTGCTCTAGGTGACCCTGCGTGTGCAGGGGGGTTGGACTAGATGATCTCTAGAGGTCCCTTCCAACCTTAAGCATTCTATGATTCTATGATTTTATGATCTGTCTTTCAGAAAGGCAAAATATGGCAGAGCACCTTCCCAGCACTCTTAGCTGTGAAAGCAGAAACAAATCAATAATAGTACTGACATAATAATAGCAATATGATAATAGCAACACATATGGAGCAGCAGTTTGTTTTTAACCAGCAGCTCAGTTGTACTGAGTTGGATGAAGGTCTTGCTCATGAAAAAAACAAACAAACAAACAACAACAACAACAAAAAAGGATTGACTAGGTCACCAGGACTTACCCAGATTAATCTGCAGGCAATAGCGCAAACTTTTCTTCTCTCAATAGCTTAGGTTGGACAAAATATATGAGTTTCTCTCAAATGTTAAATGAGGGTTTTTCTAAATGATAGTGGAAGGAAAATAGAAGTGAATGATTATAGAAAGGTGTCCATGTACAAATGCATGCTGAGGTACTGTGCTCCATAAGGTTCTCTGTACTCTCACAGAGGCAGGTGTTGCATCTTGTAAGGTCTTGGTTGCTTAAAAAAATATGCACAGAATGACATGCCTTGCACATTGTCTTGCTTTGTTTTATGCTCTTATTTTCAGCACTAAATTCTGAACCTGTTACCTTTCTCTTCCTTCTGTCTGTGCTTTCCAGTTTCTTTTATTTCCAATCACACAGTTATATTTGGCCAGCCATATTCCTGTGCAGTTTGCAAGGTGCCAGAAGAGAACACTCCAAGTACAGCTGAAACCACCTGCTTCTAGGAGGCTGAGAAGTTTCGTTTCATTTCTGGTTTTTCTGTAAACCAAATAATTTTCCCAGAAGGTGAAAGAGATGCAATAAATTTTCAGCACTTGCCTTTGTGAAGGGATTTCACCCTCATAAATTCAGTGCAGTGTCAGGTCAAACACTCCCCAGAGAAACCAGGGCATGGATTACAATTAAAGCCATGCATGGCACATGCCGATCTATGGCTGTATCTCCAGTACGCATTTGAAACGTGTGACACATTGAACTTCAAAGAATAGATTACAATGGCTACGAGAACGAACAGGGGAGAGGGCAATGACCATTAACTTCTGCAGTGGTTAGATAGACAGCTTACAGTTTTCCCAAAGGATTATAGAAGCAAGGAAGTTTCTTTAAGCTTTAACATGTGGGTAGTGGTAGTGCATAGAGTAGTTGCATCTCATTCATTTATATGTATACATACACTTACACACATATACACATGGCACATATATAGGAAGAATATTTTTTCATGAGGTGTAAGTTTTTCTAACAAAGAGTTTTTCTTTTTTCTCGTAGAAAGTGGTCAAGTTAAGAATAAATATATAAAGACGTGTACAGATGTGTGTATAATTATATATATATATCTTTTATATAGTTTAAGAGACATTATACTTCATTTTCCTGCTGTCATTGGGAAGTACTCCACAGCTTTACAGTCCAGAGAAAAGGTCCCAATGTCCTGTATGCTGATAGATAAATACAGTGCTTATAGTGGTAGTGCATATTTGTACCCAGTTAGTTTTGCTTCCTGCCCAGTTGAACCTCTGGCAGAATCTGCAAGTTCTTCGCCAGAATGATTAGACCTTTCCAGTTCACTAATATCTCCCACTCCTGAAAGTGCTACAGAAACTCATGGGTTTAAATAGAGATTAGTAACAGTTTTAAAACGTTTTTCCTCATCTCTGACTCAGTTCTGATAGGGGGGCAGCAGGGCAACTGGATCTTTGGCAGGGGACTTCAGAAATAAAATGCATAAAGATAGTTTTACTCGCCACTTTTCAGCTAACATAATGTGATCAGCACCAGGGATACAGGACATTGCACCAGTCAGACAAAAGGGCCTTTAGAAGTGTATTTTAAGCCTCTAGGGTTGATTTAACAGAGACAAAGTTTACTGTGGCACAGAGAGCACACTCACTGCATGAAGGCACTAGAAAGCAGTCAGCTGGTCTCATCTAAGCTGACAGGGGAGGAAGGAAGTGGGGAGAAAAAATCCATGTATTTTCTGAGCTGTTGACTATTTCCAATTTTGGTCTTTAGATAGTTAGTGGAGTTTCACCCAAACAACAGAAGATTATTTTAAGACTGTCCTAAGGCCAGTCCCTGAGATAAATCTTGGGAAGGTGTCCTGGATGCATCACATCAAACAGCATGGGAAGGGAACATGACGTCTGAGAGCTGGAGGTTTCCCTTGCTGTCCTGGGGCCAACACAGCCCCCGGGACACAGACCTCTGTGCCTTCCAGTCCCTGTACAGCCCATGAGCTGTGACTATGCCATTAGGGCAGGAGTAGAGGACTCATCTTTTCTATGACCCGGTACATCACAGGAAAGGCTGCATGATGCTGTACACCTCCAATAGCTTTGCACCAGCCCCTGGGACCTGCACTGCTACCAGTTGGAGGCTGATCACCCTCTGGGTTCCATTTAGCCTTTGGAAGATAAAATCTGTGAGGTAGGACAGTTGCAATAAGAAATTGGATTCGCTCAAGACTGATATAGAAATCTGGGGAAAGTCAGTGTTCCTTTCCTAGGAGTATTCCTATGCATCACTTCCCACATTCACAAGTAGCCCAAGACTCTGCAGAAACAAAGTCTTTAGAAGAGGATGGAGAATACAATCATGAATGTTGTGGAAAAAAAATGTTCAAAATAAATAGAATACTCTTCTCGCATCCTTCTAAAGTCTTTGGTAGGAGGCTCTCTAATTCCCTCCTCTCTAGCAGTGAAGACTGTCCAGCAGGCAAACCAGCTACCAGGTCCTCACTGTCCAGCCTGTAACCCGTGTTCCTCAGATCAATCCCTGGTCCTCATGATTGAGTTTGCTTAGACTATCCTGAGCAGAAAGTCTTGACTACATGGAAATTAAGTCTTTCCTGCAAGGAAACACCACTATTTATTAAACTTCCAGAGCCCAAGTGCTGCTATGATAAACTAACTAACTCCTGTATTTCTCCCGGGTAATTGTGGATAGACTACTTCAGCAAGGGGGCTTTGTGTGACAGCACTTTACCCTTTTCATCAATAGAGGGAGTACCTAGCTTTTCCTCCCTAGATCTTCTAGACATAGGCTTGCATTTACTTTACTGATAGTAGCATTACAGCAATCTCTAAAGAGCAACCCCGCAACCTGAGGACAGATGCTGAAGTCCCAATCAAACCTGAATGCATTTTTTCCAGTTCTTTTCCTTGGCAGACCTATTATTGATGGCTTGGTTGTGAGCCATAACATTACAGTGCTCACAGGGATCACAAAGCCAGAACAAAATCCTTTATATCTGTGGAGAGAAGCAGGAGTTCATAAAAACAGTTCATTCAGTCTTCACAACATAGCTCAGGGACATGACCCAATTTCTCCATTATGGCAGTAGTAATATTTTAAAGTAGTTAGTAGCTATGTTGGCAGCCTTCAAGTTCTAACTTAATATTTCCAGAGAAAAAGAGAACATTCTTGTCTTTATCCATTAGAAATGTATGGCAGCCTTCATTTAGCTTTCCTAAGATAGAATACTGGGGTAGAAATGGAAGAAATGACAACTATGTGTTGCAGATATATATAACCACAATAAAGGCATCATTAGAAGACAATTTGGTGTCTATCACTATAAGTGACCTGCAAAAATCTATGTTGAATCAATGACTAGATTCAAAATCTAAGCAGCTGTGGATCACTGCCAACCTGCGGACCATCAGGCACTCTTTTAATCAAGCTTTTATTTCAAAATATTATACTGGTGATTTGCTTCCATAGGCCAGTTCCAGAAAAAAAGTAGTCCACAGATGCTTTGTAAATGAGTGGAATAAGAAAACCATTAGTTTCCTCAGCATTCATAGCTTTCACATTCTTATTTCTTAATCCCAGAATTTTGAAGACAGAAACTCTGTGGGACTCTCTTCATTATAAGAAACTACCAGCATGTTTCCCTATGCAGCCAAGAGAGTGGAGTTCGTGAGAGATTCCATCCTTAATCATCACTAAATGTCCTGCACACACTTATTGGCAAGACAAAAAAATCAGATTTGCATTTCTGCTGCGAGAGTTAGTGTGTGCCTTTCTCTTCACATACAAATGCAACTATGACCTTATGTTTTTATACTTCTTTTTATCTGTCACATCTTGTTTAAATTTCTAAGTACCAAAAAGATGATCCTTTGGTCACAATTTATTGTCTGTCTTGCAGCCAAATACCATTTGAAACATGAGAGATCTGAACTCCATCCAGATTTCTTCTGACATTGTTTTTCTAAGCATGGCCCAAATTTTGCCATGACTCACGTGTAGTTTAAGACATAGCGGTGCTGAACAAATATAAAGCATCATCCAGCTGCTTGCATGAGATAGAGATGAAATTACGTATGAGATAGAAATGAAATTAGGTACACCAGAAGATGCATCCAGAAGTTTCAAATAACTGACAAAGACCATCAGGATTTTGCAAGAGAGAACAGCCGTGTGTTTTTCAGAGATGTCAAAGATGAAAGAGTTTATTATAATTTTCAGCTATTACCAGTGCAGGCCATTTCACAAATTCATTTCAACTGAGGAAAAGACCCCAAAATTGTGCCAAATAGAAAAGCTTCTCCTGCAGCCTGCACATCTATCAGAAATACAATGTCAGATTATCACACAGACCATAATTGCATTTGCTGCAGGATATCAGACTGTGTAAATAGTCTGTGTGTTTGTTCAGTCATCCAAAGAGAAGACTTTGTTCTGAAGACTTTTCCATCATATTTAGTGAGCAAATCTGAGGACCTGCAGCCTAGAGATGGGAATGGGAGGGCATAAGCTCAAAACAACAGAAAAGATCTTAATAAATATAATATATTTAGCAAATATAATATTTTTAATAAATATAATATATAAATGTATCTTGATAAGATTTTTCTGGAAATATAAGGGGCATTATTGAAGGGAGGTTTACTAAAGTTTCAATTATGTCAACTTAATTCTTTGCACACTAATATTGCTTGTTTTTTTAATAAGTATTCTTGATACTCTTTTCATCTTCATCAGACATGTCCTATTTTTCTCCCACAAAGTCTCAATGGCACTATCATACAATGGCAATCATTATAAAGTCGCCCTTGTCTTGACATTCCCTGGGTGACTCCATCTCTGTACTATGTTTCTCTCTCACTCTACATCATCCACAGTTAATGGCAATCCGATCAACTCCTAGATTCCAAATGCTTTTGAAAAAAAATGGAAGAGTAACCATGGTTCCCTTCTGCTAGGGGAGGAACTGTAGCACAAACAGATAAAATCATCTGTCCCCAGCAGGATGCAATTTAAAGAATACTTGATTTACTTGCTTTTTTATTTTTGTTTTGTTTTGTTTGTTTGTTTGTTGTTTTCTTCTCCTGTCTCTATTATCTAAATACCTGTTAAATATTTTTTGTTGTCATTTTTGCTGGTATATCATTTGATTTCTGTTCTTTATGTATGATCTGTAAGGGGCCCATGAGGAAGATGTCCTCTGCCTGCACAACCCCATTAGTGAAACTTCTAGCAGGATCAGGACTTAGCCTACCTTGCTCTACTTTTGCCCCACTTTTCTCCATCCTTTGGATCTGTTTATCCCAAGTTCTATCTATTTCGCGCTAAACTTCTAACCCTCCCCCCTATTCCCTGCTGCTGCCTTCCTATTTTTTTAGTGTTTGTCTCCCTTTTCCCACCAGCTGGACATAAAGGGACCAGGATTTGAAATACCAAACAATAGTTTTTCAGATCTTGCTATGTTTCCTAAGGACTTCACAGGATTGGCGCCTGTGGGAGGGGGAGTAGCCTTAAAAAAAAAAAATTAGATGTTCCTAATCATTGCCAGGAGATGCACTAAGGGGAGCCTAAAAGGACTCAGTCACAAAGAAGGAGTGGTATTTTCCTTGCCATAAGGCCGGTACTAGCCAGTGCTCTGAGTCACTGGGGAGAGGTTTGCTGAGAGGAGTCAGGCAGGGTGTTCAGTCCAAGAAGTCAGTCTTAGGAAAGCCATTGCCCTATTCTGAAGAATATCAAGTAGCAACACAGAGTTACAGGAAGACTATTCAAGATAATCTTCACACGATGGGGAAAAATACAAGCTATATCTGAGCCGAACAATCCTCCTTAACAGTCTCTCCCCAGTATCTCTTCTTCGCAGTCTGATGTTAATATGGTCACTGTGACCCAGGGCTATCTTCTGAATAAACTTTGGTGGCATACGTTCAAAATCACCCTGACTTCCTTTAAACAGTTCAAGAAATATTCCTCTGATTCCTACGCATTTGGGGGATGCTGGATGATAGCTTAGGCCAGTCTCTGTCCACTTACTTTCCCAACTTCCTGCAGTTGTTCTTGTTTGTGATTCTTCCCAGCAGCATTGCTTATCAATTTTCATGAAAATATCTTTAAAACTAGAACATCCAGAGCTGTCCCTCTGTGTTCTACAACCTACAACACAGACAGAAGCCTGGGAAAAAGTCCTAGTTCTCAAAATGATTCCTGAAATAGTGATATAAAAGAGGAAGAAAAAGCAAGAGATTAAAATGTTGGGAGATCTCTTAGCAAATTAACATAAGAGGAAGAAGAAATGATGGCCGCTCATTCTTGTCTCAAATGTCTATGAAGGATTTCAAATCAAGCATTAACTACGACGCATTTATTTTGGAATAAGTGTACCACAGACATTTGAGACAGGTCCTTTTTATTATCTTAAAGAAAAGCAGATAATAAGAGGTGAATTCCCTAAGACTAATTTGATGTACATCTCACACAGAAAATAGAGTAACTTAGTACAGAGCTTGTACTGCTTGTCATTTTGTCATTTGAAGTCCAATATGTAAAGAAAGTCACGGAAGAGTGGCACAACAGTGACATTCACCAGCTTGTCATCCGTTATATTTCATACATATCCTTCATCACCTGTATTGCTGAAACGTCACACAAGACAATATAGCTATGTGATTAAGCGTGAAACAGCACTGACTCTGGGGCTTCTGTATGCCTTTCTGTTTCTGAAATTCATGAATGTGTTTTCATCTCACCAGACTCACCAGAGTGGGAGCCAATATGTTTGGTCCTAGAAAGGGAAAAATATATTAAAAAAAAAAAATCAATCATAGAATCATAGAATCATTATGGTTCAAAAAAACCTTCGAGATCAAGTCCAACTGTAATAGCAACATTACGTTGATTGCCTATGCTATTTTGCTTCTGAATCTGAGGATAAGGTATCCTAAACTCTGTTACCAGGCCTGCCACAGCTTTTGGCAAAACAAGTCCTTTCTCCATGTTTCTGTTGCTTCTCCCTTAAAATAATCACTACAAACCTAATTAATGACAAGACAAATTAATACTACTCCTAGGTGACGGCCTAAGTATCTCCAGGCTATGAAAATGCTGTGAGACCTCTGAGGCTGCTCCTTGGTCCAGGGCTGTGGCCTGGGCATGTCCAAATTCCCACTCTGACGGTGAGGAAAGTCAAAACAAGATCCACAAATATAGCCATTCTCCTTCCATTTGTCATGTCCTTCTTCCCATGGGAAGGAAGACCAGATGTGCATGCTGGAGGGACCAGACCAGTGAAGGGAGCTGGCTCAGTAGTCTGGCTTGCGTATCTCTAACAGTGCTGTAAATAAAATCCAAATGAGCCCTACATTAACATACAAAAAAAAAAAAAAAAACCTCTCTGAATTCCTGAAATGCAAGCTCAGTGGGAGAATTTTTTCCAAGCAATTAATACACAAGCCTTCCCAGGTGTGCCTTACACTACAACTTTCTCTGTTGTTAATAGGATGGCCAGAAAACACAACCAAGCTGATCTGACAAAATATAGACTGTTACCAGACAGTATGGCACTGAACAGAAAAGAGGAAGGGACCTGAAAACCTTGAGTTTAGGGAATGTTGTGTTCTTTTGAAATATCTCAAAGAAGGCCTTGTGCAGGCTTGACAATTAGTGAGGAAAAGAGAGAATTGTGGAAAAAAAAAAAAAAGAAATGAAAGAAATGCAAGGAGAACATGAAGAGCATTTTAAGAAGTTGGAGGCAAAATTCCCACCATGGAGAGTGGGCTAAAAAGGAGCTAAAAATAGGCAGCCTGAGACAAGGCTCTCCAAAAGAGTGGGAAGGACACTGTGTTCTAGAAACTGGTGAAACCACAGACAAATGTGCCAAGGCTCTTGTACATTTTGTTGGCAGTTGCTCAAGGCTGGCACATAACCCATACCAGGAAAGGTATCACCAAGTAGGCAGTGCCCTTAGCTGGAATAGAGCATCACCAGTGCCAGCTCCCGAGGGGGCTGGAAGCGAGAGGCACACCAGTCAATTACAGCAAATGACAAAATGAAGATCTTCATGGATTGATGGATGTAAAGTTTAATGAACTAGTAAAATGCCATAAAAATGTATCTTTGCCCTGTCACAATAAGTTCATGGTCATTTATTCTTGTGCTTACATTGTCATTTAGTGTCTTTTAATGTTAGTTTTAGTTAGCTTGTGTTCCTCCCCCAACATCTTTACCAAGAGTAATCACATTGCTCCCCAACCTCCACCAACCTAACCTACCTCTTCTATTTTCCAGTTGTAAGCAGGTTCTTTAATCCCCCACTTGCCCTCTTTTCCCATCTCTGCACCCATTCTGCCCCAAATTATTCTGTCTTGAAATGGAGTAACCTAATTAAAAAATGAAAATCCAAACACAAACTCACCAGCACGTGCTAAAATAGCACCTCTCTACCTCTATCTATGACACAAGTCTTGATAAAAAAAAATCTGAGGTCACTAAGTCTTTTCTTTTTTCCCTTCCCAAACCACACTTTAAATTTCTAAGTTACTGCATAATGGACAAATCTGCTCAAGTCTGAATTTTCCCCTCACAGAATCCTAGTTTTTGTCAGATATCCCAGGCAATTTACAAATGTACTGTTTTGCTGCTTTTAATGTTACATTGCAATCCATTTTTGTTGTGGTCATCTTCAAAGACATCATCTCTTCAAAGGCATCATCTTATGGTCTGATCTTCATCTGTATTGACACACTTCTCTCTTGATTTATCGTGGCCAGTTTTCATCAGTTTATTTCTGCTTTTTATGTGAGGCTCATGAATCAAACATACTAAGTGGCACCAGTGGTCTCAAGGGGACTCAAGGGGTCTCAAGGCACCTCCTTCCCGCCTGACAGGCGTCCTTGCAGCACAACACAGCATGTTTCTACTTCCCTTTTAACTAGCTCTATGAGCAGCTCGTAACTTGTACAAACTTCTCCACCATGACTATTTCTCAAGTGGCACAATACTAAATGCTTCTTTAAAAGCCCAGAAAAATGGAATCTACTATATTTTCTTTAATTTGAACATCAGTTATTTTTCCTCAAAGAGAGATTTCATGTTGATCTGGAATGCTTTATGCATCCAAGGCAACATTTGTCCTGTTTTCGGCTTACCTCCATAACTTTAATGGCTCTATGTCTCAGCTTTAAGTCATGCTAAAAATCCTCACTGCTAGAAGAGCAGTTTCTTCATCTGCTGGTCTCGCAGATGAAGATTGCTCAGCAATCTGGTTGGAGTGCATGGAAAGGACATGGAAAGGCTGGATGGGAATCTGTTTCTCACTGTGTCTTCCAGTCAAATAAGATGTATTCAAAAGAAACCAAAGGAGCTCCTTTTTGAACAATTCATGAAAGAGAAAACGCTGAAAGTTAATAACTACAATGCTCCCCACATTTCCTCTGACTCAGAAATCTTTGGGCCACAATCTGCTAGAGACCAATTGTAAGTGGGAATTCAGGATAGATGGATTTTCAGTCTAACCCAATGAGGCAGTCCTTATGCCTTTATGCTATCTACAGTATCTGAGTATCTTACTTGAGTCTTGTGTCCACCTCAGACATAATAACATACCTACATTCCCTTTCACTTTCCTTCTTTTTACCTGAAGACAAATAAACATTATGACTGCCATGATCATCATTATTGAAATCTAAGACAGTGTTCTTTTAACTTTTACATGATACATAGATTATCTTTAAACTCTGTAATATCATTATAGCTCAGTAGACATGCTGCTTCTTTTCTATTTTCCTATATATTACTGTCTTTACCTGTTGCTATTTGACCTAATTTCTCTTTTTAATTCATGAATCTAATTTCTGGATATTTTCAATTTGTCCATATTTTTTATGAGCTCCAAGATATGGTTTATTTCCTGATAAGTCTTTTTTTTTTTCTCTCTCATTCCTTTTAGCTTACAAGTTTCGTTCCTGGTATCTTATTTGATATAACTGTTCACTAGGTTAGGCCTGGACCCATTTCTGCAACTTTCTCCTTACCAAAGATCAAAGTAGACTTTGCACCTTTGATCTGAGGAATTCCGTCCTTCTGCTTCCTTTTATGTTTTTCGAGATGTCTAACTAGTAAAAGTGAGGACAGCTGCTCAGAACACATTAGAAAGTAGATTTTGTCATTCAAAGCCCCTTCCAGGAATTTAAGGTACCTACTTTCAACAATTACAGCCATCTAGTGGGCAAATACCAGAAGCAGCCACTAGTCACTAAAAACGCGGCCCGCTATTAGTAGTAGTCATTCAATTTGAGTTGACCAATATCCCTGACTAAACCAAACAAGATTTAAAAAATAAAAAATCACAGAATATAGTCGCATAAATTTGTTGCCCCAGTCACTCTGCTGAGGTTTTAGGAATGAGCACACTTTAAAGATTTCCCTACAGAGGAGTCACTTGGGTATACACAACAAATTTATTCTCTTTCATTTCCAGTACTACCAAAATGATTTTATTAATTCTGCCATGCTCTGAAAGTGAAAATAGATGTATAATTAGAATGGACCTCTGGTTCCTACAGTGGGCCACACAGTTGACTCACTTGGGCATTTGACAAAGGAGCGTGGAGTCAGGTTTATGGACGTCAAGACCTTATCCTAAAGCAGCGATTCCCAGACGCTGCTATATCTGCTTTATTGATATACTGGCCATTCTATCAGGTGGAACATCAGAGCTGCTGATTCCCACCAGCGAAAACACTTACCATTGAGTTAGCATGTGTCTCCACATAGACAGACACTACTTTTGCACACTCGGTTGACCTTACACAACCTGTGAATGTCAATCCAACAGCGGAGGCCCAGAGGCCTTTTGGGTTATGGGAGGTATGGAAGGAAAATAAAACAGCTGGTGTGTGTTTGGTGAAGGAGACAGTGTAAAGTTGTCAGAGAGGGGAAAATGAACATAGATATCTCCCTCTGACCTGTTGACAGCCAGCTATGGAGCGAGCAGTTGTTTGTCATTGATGCTACTGGCAGTATCTGCCGTCTCTAGCATCAGCAGCAGGCAGGGTCCAGGCTATTTATGGTTGCAAAGTGCCTTACTAAAGGCTTTCTATGCAGCTGCATTTTGTACCTCAGAAAAAGAGGGGAAAACATAGTACTTCCTTAAGACTGACCTTCACTGTTTTTTGAAATGACCTTGTTATTTTATTGTGTGAAACACCTAGAATGTTCTTAAGCCAGGAAAGGACACACTTGGCAACATGATAATGATTACCTGCTTCTTTCTTATCCTTTATAGAGAGAAAGTGATCTTTTAAAATGATGCAACTTGAGTGCAAGACAGAACTATTCCGTTTTATCAGGTAGGAACTCACCACAATTTTGATACTTTATCACTGATGAAATTCTTTTAAGTGTATTGAAGGAATTACAATTACTTGCTGGAAGCATAGTGATTTCAGTTTTGTTTTAAGTAGTACTACAGAAACTATTTGAACTCTACTGTGGTTATTACCAAAGACATTTGTGGATTAAAAGTTTCGCCAAAAAAACAACCCTGAGAAACTAACTAATATAGAATGCAACAATCTAGTTACTCAGCACCCTGCACCAGCATATTAGACATTCCATGCATTTGCGTGTATCTTATCATTGTCAGTATATGTTTGTATTCTTTTTGGTCATTTTTAATCAAAAATTAAAATATCAATTTTCTAGTGAGATTCTGTTCTTGTTCCTCCTTGGCATCCTGTTACGGCCTGCTAAACAGTAGACAACATAGGAGAGGATCAGATCAATGTTAGAGAGGAAGGCCAGAAACACTTGACCACTGAAGCTTACCTTTCTTTATCTACACTGCTTTCCCTCCCTTTCACTTCATTCAGTTCCCATTTTGCCTTGTCCGAGTGCCCGAATTGACATGCAGAATTTTGTCCTCCTTTCTGCTTCCCATCAAAACACCACTGCCAAGTTCCTACACCTACCTATTCTTTTCCTTGCTCTGCAGATACCTTCTGCAGATACCTCTGCATGCCTGGAGCATGAAGGACCACTGCTCACAAGGTAGTCTCCAGTGTTTGTACTTCATTGACAGGACAGTTCCCATCCAAAAGAGGAAGCAGCTCTGCACCCTGGTACCCAGAGCATACGCTGTAAGTAAATAGCAGTCCGACAATGGGTATGCTTAGGGACCTGCTGGGGGAAGGACATGCCAGAGGACATCACCAAGCTCTGCACAAACTCCATTGCCTTCAGGACACCTTCTGCAGTTCCTGGACTCAGAGACCATTTGATCATTAGAGTAACAGCTCAGAAAGACTGATTCTGTACCAGAGCTAGATAGATGATTTGTAACCAACAACATAAAAAATGCAGTCCTTTTTCTCATTCATAAACTGTTCTCAATCTTTGGGTTTTATTGGTTTGTTTTACTTGCAAGAAATTCACTGTAATTGTTTGTTGAAGAATATTCTATTCATGTTACACTGAACTTGCATTGTATTATTTCCAAATCAAATATATAATTACCAGATCAACCAGCCGAAATCTTCAATCAACAGATAGTTCAAATAATCACTTCTGCTGGACCTTTGAGCAAAAATATATTTCCACACATAATCACAAAATAGCAGCCTGTGTTTGCTTGCATACATTGATGGGCAGCAGTTGTCAGTGCTGAACCTCAGTGGTACACAACAGCTAGAAAAGCACACACTGCAAAGCACATCTGTTTATGTTCCAGCATTAACAGAACATCCTTAGCTATACAAGTATATCAAAGTGATCATGCAACCCATAATGCTGATATTTAATTTGTGTTATATTTATTTCATGGTCCAGAACAGCAGCAACAATCCAAAATTACATAGGTCTGTGCTGGACTTCAGGGCCTGAGAGTAGTTTGTCAGCTATGACCTTCCACCATGCTCAGTCCCCGTAATGCTTGAGCTTGTTGCCTTTTGGCAGGATTAGTATACTGGACATCCCCTGAGAAACCCATAGGAAATACATACTGGTCTTGTGGTTAATTTAACAAAGCTCTTGATGTCATTATTATTTAGTGGAAATGTAGTCAAACACTTACTGGGCAGACAGAATTTAAATAAAATCCCATGTTCTTAAGTGGTCATTTTGAATGCTTGCCATAAAATGCACATCTCTGTTTAAGGCACATGGCATACAAAGGCGAAGTTACGCACCACTGTGGGTTTTAACATGCTGAAATGATTTGCAACCCAGCTCTAAAGTTGCTGGCTTCCAAAACCAATGGCGATAAGTAAAGCAAGATCTGGAACAAATTAATATATTTCCCAATAACCTGCGGGTTTCTTTGGGACTGCTCATAGTACTTAATTGGTGGTCAGAGATTCCCTTAACAATAACAAAATGTAAAAGAAGAAAAACCCCTATGAATATTGATAAGGTGCAAAGCCAGACACATAAAATTTAGCAAGTGTAAAAATAAGTTCCACTGTGTGAGGCTAATCTGAGTCATTGGTGTATATTCATTATGATACGGACCTGGTATTTAGCTTTTTTGCACAGGGTTCTTCTGTGGCCAAGGCTAACTGGGAAGCTGGGAAGTAGAAGCAAAGTGTTGCTTTCCAAGCAGGACACAGCTGGCTGTCAGTAAATGTAATGTCAATGCCAGCTGCTCCGCCTAAGAATTTGAGAGGAGCCTGGAGGAGCTATCAGAGGCATGACTGCCTAGGGGATGTGAATGTGTTAAGAGATCCTGGATGTGCAAATAATTAAATAAATAAATAAAAATAATAACTACTCGCCTTTTCACACTTTTCCCAGAGGGCCCTGCTTTGCCAATGCAAAGCAGCTGGGTCGCCCACAAGTGGCAACCTTCTTCTGCTGTCTTCTTTCTCTTCACTGCAGCCCGCCGGAGGCTTTCTGACTGTGGCATGTGCAGACCAGAGTGTGCTGTCAGTGGGCCCTTCAAAGAGAGGTAAACCAGGGGCTGAAGGCAGGGGATGTCCTACGAGCATGCAGGCTTTCTTGGATGTCATTTCTGGAAGCTGGGGATCTGTGGGTAAATGCACAGCACAGCTGCGTGGGCTGGAAGGGGTGTGCTCTCAGCTCCAGGCACAGCAGGGTCATGGAGAGGCTGCCCTGGTTGGCACCGCTCCGGAGTAGATGCGGATCGGCGGGGGGTTCCCCCACAGCACAGGTAAGACCTTGCAGAGAGCTGGAGTGAGCTAACACCGGGAGCGAGCATCAATCCTGTATTAACACGATGCTGCTCTCAGACCAATGAGCTGTTTCTTAGGGAGCAGGGCTGCCTTATCATTCTTTTCCTCCTTGTGTTATTCTCCATGTGGCTGTTAATATATTGGCCCTTTTTATAACAGCAATTTAAAACGGAGAGAAAAGACCTTACAACTTGAGCCCTTTTTATTCTACTTCTTTTTTATTTCTTCTTCCCAGAAGAGAAAAAAACAAAGACCAGCTCTACCATTCAGCCTGTTCCTACTTGGGCACTACAATGGTTCACATTAACAGCTGTACTATTTTTTATAGAAGGTAACTGGAAGTTCAGAGACACTAAGTGACCTCTCCAGGCAGGAAGAAACAAAAGCCTTTATTTCCAGCTTCCTCTTCTAATGGCAAAGCTTCTCTCCTACCCTCCCTACAGCTTACCAAAAAATTATTCCTTCTATTTAAAAAGCTTATTCCAAAATACCACAAGCTGTGTCTCAGGTTCCCGCAAAGCTCAGAGCAGCAATTCATCAGGCCCCAAATGTGCCAGCGTAGTTTCATCTCGCTGCTGCTGCCCTAACCAAGGTTTGTGTCAGTGCACTTCAGAACACTGCGCCACTTATGTATTGAATCCAGCCACTTGTAAGTGATGCAGCTGTGCATCCACTTTCCCACTTCCAAAATGCAGTGGAAATGCATTTTGGGAGACAGGAGGGTTAAGCTTTAAAATTGCAACTTAGACAGTGAAGAGTAGATACTAACCTTTAAAATTACCCTGGACCTAAAATTTCAGGGTTTTTTTTTTCTAAGTGAGACAAAGAGTCTCACTCAAATAGTACAGTTGCATATGATTCACATTTTCCCTGCCTCCACATTCCTAAGTGGCCGGTTAACTTCAATATTTGTGAATGTAGAACCAGCTCAAGGCTTCTTAGCAGTGTAGGCAAAATGCAGTTTTGCTGATGGTGGCAAAATGATCTCAGGATGGAGAGGACAAAATAGAAAGGGTGAGGGGCTGCAGCACAAGGTAAGGGACCAAGAGTACATCTCTCATTCTGTGAAAAAAAAAAATGTGGTTAAAGCAATATGATTCAACTCGTAGATGGATTCCAGGAAAGCACCTGTTAATCTTCCAGCTGAGACAGGAGTAGATTTCTACCTCTTAGAAGGGAATACCTTGAAAGGGACACAGAGTTGTTTTCTACCTGGAAGAGATTATTCATCTAAGAGGGACAGAAGAGCACAGGTTTTCACTGTTAATTGGCTTGTGTTTCCTTGCCTTTTGCTAAGAATGGCAGTAAAGTATTTAGAGCACTCACCTAGCTAAAGTTTGGTGCATCCAGTCCCCCAGGCTCTAGAAAGATGCCAGGGAGGACCTCAGTCACTCTGTCTTCACATGGAGTAGGTGCTGGGAGGCTCTGCCTCATGATGAAATAGTTCCCTGAGACTAAATGTGTAAGACTGTCAATGTCACAGAGTGCTTCTGGGCCTGGCACCTTGGACAGATTTATTTGTTTTTCCCCCTCAGCCAAAGGCATCTGGTTTGTTTTCCCTCTCGATGCAACTACATGCTGGTTTTGATCGCCACCCCCATCTGTTCATAGGCTTGGTGCTGGGATCCATCAACAGACTGATTAGACTCTTCCCACCTTTGCAAGAGGGACACAAATGTGGTACTCAATAGCAAAAGGGGACAACCTGACAGGCCTGGAACAACCTTCTGAGTTGTTTATCCAAGTATTATGAGACAGCATAATTCCTTGCACTCCATTAGGAGAGGAGGAAAGATGTAATGGTTTATACCCTTTATACAGTACTCTCACAGGACACAACACCTTGCATTCTCTCTCCTGTGATGACTCAATACAATGAGAATATTTGCTCACTTTTGATCTTTTTTTCTGCAAAATCTCGTGCTTTTGGGGCTGTGTCTGCTTTAAACACATGCATATATTAAAAGGATCTTTTAAGTATATAGGACTAGATCTTCTGGATGATCTCTGAGGACATTTGAGCTATTGAGTGATGGACCAAGGGGAAAAAAGTCATCTCTATGCACAGAATCCTAATAGGCAATGGGCTGAATCCAAACTTTTTACCAGTGGCCACTTACCAGCAGTGTATCTGACCATTACCATAAGCAAGTTCAGTAGCTTCACCGAAGGCTTGACAATGTCCCTGGCAACGGCTGAGCACCTACTTGCATCCCATTCTCTACTTTCCTGCATATTTATGGACAAGTGTGAATATCTGGCACTACAGCTTATAGCTGCTCACAACATGAAGGAGGACTTTAAGACAAAAACAACAGCAACCAAAGTATTTCAAGGTGCATGGTCTGAGTGTATGTTACTTTCCATACTCTTTTCTCTCTCCATGAGAGACTTTTTAATTTGTCTATTTAGTGACATCGAGGTGGAGGTGGTGCCATGTTTGCATGCATGTAGCAAACCTGGGAAGATGGAGGGAGACTCAGATACTCCTAATTCCTTAGTGCGTATGTAGAAAAGTGCTGGTCTGAACTGGAGTGCGGTGCATATTTTTTGTCCACTGAGTGCATGGACATAGGAACAGTTTATTTTGGAGGATGCTGGTTAGTGGTAAATAAGCTGACTTTTGCCTTTCCTCCTCACTTCATTCTGTGATGTGTTCAGATCAGAGAGACGGTAAGAGCTCTGGGTTAGTTTAGCAGGTCTTTCAATGAATCTGCAAGCGGTGCTGTTTCAGCCTGCCTCAGTTTTCTCTTTGCACTTCAGGTTGAAATGAATGAATATACTTCATGAAAAGGGAAAACCCAACCAATTTTCACTTGTTGTGGACATGATTGCCCCAGTGCTGTCCATCCTTCCTCTACTACTAACCATCACATGGGATAACAGGAAGAAACTTATGTTCAGAAGTTGGCAACTTTTCTCTTTTTTTGACACCATGAAGAGAAATGTGATGTCCCCATGTGTCAAAAAAGGCAAAATTAGTTCAATTCCTTTGCCAAATGAATACGTAGTCTCTCTGCTGCATGAGCCCAGGAAATTCAGGTTTCCTAGGTCAGCAGAAATCACTCAGGGAACCGTCTGGGTTCCACAGGACAGTAGCTGCTTCTGCTTGAAGGGTGCCCGGTGCTCATGGAGACCTCCTCAAGAGGCTTATGTGAAACTCGAAGTCCTTTGCTCTTGTCGCAGAGTTCTTGTGAGGTTAAAGATTAAATTTTGCAAAGTGCTAATATAAGCAAATACGTATTATTTGGAGATGAACATATAACAGTTCAACAAAGGAATTTAATCTGCAGCCTGCTTAAAGAAAGCCATAGGCTTAAGTAACTTGATGAAAAAAAAGGCAAAGGGAAGAGAGGTTGAAAGAAAAGGTTAGACAGTTATAAATGACTGCATATTGTTTGCAAAGAAACTTTGCAATTTGGTTTTCTTTCATTCTAATGGGTTATTTTTCCTTAATAAGTATTATTTTCCCAATAGAATCTCAGTGTAGCTTGGATCTTTCCAGGAGGAAAGAGAAATGAGTATTGGTTTGCAAGTCAAAATTTCTGTTTCTCATTTAATCAAATACCAGCATTTAATGGCTGGAGTCAGATCTGATCACAAAGCTCCTCAGACAGATGCTGACTCCTTTCATTGCATCTTCAGAGAGCTTTGAGCTGTTCTACAAACAAGTTATCTCATACTAATTAAATGCAAGTCAATCATTTCAACATAATCTTGAATGACACAAGGAGCACGTGGGGGTCTTGTAAACATACTAAAGCATCACAACATCTGTGCTTATTAATGCTCTCTACTTTCTGCCAAGTTTATTTTTTAGAGCAGGAAAATTCCTCCTCCCTGGTTCTGGAATCAACAGATCAGAGCCCAGTTTGTCAAGGAAGTGGAGAGGGACCTGTGCAGATCTATTTCAGGATAGCATGAAGGATTTGGTCTTACTATACCCACTGAGGAGCCTGTGAATATGACTGAACGAATGACATGCACATCTCCTCACTGACGCGTCAAACTCTGTAATCTTAATTTCCATAGATTTAATAGGGTACAGTGAAAATTCATTTTTCATCTTCGGTGAGTTTTGGGGTGAGAGGCACTGTCCAGCACCCTATAATTACATACATTTAGCACAGAAGTAGCAATGTTTGAGAAACAACTCAGTTGGTACTTTTCAAACAAAGACAGTATTTTCCTGGGTTGAATAGAAAATACTGATAAAGGCCACATAGGCATTGAGAGTAGTAGTGCAGAATACCATGGCAAGACAAGAGATTGGCATGCTATTCACACGTTTATATACAGAAAGCTGTGCTGTACCACACCATGTTAACATCCAAAGAAATGAACTACCAGCTTTGAGTCCTGTGTTTCTGGAGGCACTGAAATGTTTTCTGTGACAGTGATATAGACTAGGAAAAAAATCTTGTCATTGAAATCTCCAGGAAAAAATATGCTCAACACAGACAATTATTTCCCACAACCTAAATCAGTTCAGACTTATCCCGAGGGGAGCTTTTCATCCTTTCTGCCCATTTCCACCCCATTTTTCTTGCCATCTCTTTCTAATACGAATGGGGAAACTGATCAAACACATTCTATACATACCACCCAGCCCACAGTCTCAGCATCCCAGCTGTATTCCTAACCTCACAAATTCACGCTGAAACCATCCCCAAGGTTTCAAAAGCATAACAGCTTTCATGGAGGGGGGCAATGGGAGCTCTTGTAATTAGCCCAGCTCCTTTGTGCATTTCTAGACACGTCTCCCTCTTTGTTCACCTTCAACAGTTTAATGACAGGGTAGAAAAAGAACATTTCTCCTCCATAAAATGGCATCACAGTACATTCTTTTAGGTCTTCTTTTTTTCCTAGCAAAGTTTTGGCAGTTGGGAGAACAGCCTGGGCCAAGCATCTGAATAGAAAGAGGTGAATTTAACCAGTTTCCACATTTATTGAGCACACTGACAGAGAAAAATTCAGAAGTTCAGACAGTTAGGTGAGCATTTCATTTCCAGGAAGTCCTTCATGAACTGTCCCTGCAGATTTGGCACAGGAACTGGAACCACAAAACCATCATTAATGTAACTTAGTACTTTCTGAAAATACAAGAAAGTGAAAATCAGTCTTGATAGCACCAGTCTTTTAAGTTTTCCTCTTGAGAGGAAAAATGTGTTGATCTGACAGTCCTTTTCTAGAAAAGGTACAGAAGATAGCAAGTTATTTTGTTCGTTTGTTTTCTCCAGTGCTTTAAAGCATGAGACTATACAGAGAAGAGATTCATGGATAAAGACATGGTAGGGTTCCAAGTTTATTGTGTTCCCAACTTCATTGTCAAAGGTGCACATTTTGCAGTGGGGAAATCACATGATCTTCCTGGCACATCCAGCCCAGGCTCAGAGGCCCTGAGACAATAAATCACACAAGGATGTGCTTAAACTACATGCATCAAGTTTTCTAATGTGATCCTGTGTGGATGAAGTTCAAGAATAATTGAAAATGTCATCACAATTGTTATCTGTTTACTAATAATAAGGTTTGAAAACTGAGTTTCTCGATCATTAAAATTTGCACTGTTTCAAAATTCTGTGCTAGCAGACGGCTGGATAAGAACAAGCAGTCATTTGAAATTATTTGTGTTTCAAGTATCAATTTGTCTTATAGGCTACAGTATTGCTATTACTGAAAAACTGAAATAAAAACGATTGCATTCGTCCAGTTAGGTGAGCATTTTTTCTTAATGTTACGCATTATTGTGAGGGCACCAAAGGAAGAAAACATGAAAGAAACGGAGAATTTTCAAGACCACAAAAAATGGATCTCTTCCTGAAGGTCATGCACTTAAACATGCCAGCCTGCTCTGGATGCTTCCTCATCTCTATGAAGAGTCTTCTCTAATAAATAACCTACATTTAAAGAATTTCATGCTGAAGCTTCTGCAATACAAAGGAAGATAAACTAATTCTGATCTCTATTTCAAATCACTCTCCCTTTGAAGACTCCAGGGCAGGCACTAGCAGAGCATTTGCTCCATGTCCTCAGTGCTCCCTTTTGAAATGTACTTAGATCTCTCTCGAAGATTTAAAACACAGCTTTCTTGCAAGAAGGGAGGTAATGATCTAAATAATGTCTGCTTACCTTTTAAATACACATATATGTATTACTGTATATCTATCCTCTGCTCCCCAGTGTGTTCTGTCCCCTTTCTCAGATAGATAGAGCAAAGTTTAAGCAGGCAGATGCTGCCTAGAAATATATCAGCATTGCTTTGCAGCCCCATAATAATGAATTACATCAATGTTTGAAACTTTGTGACAAACCCAGAAAATCCGGAGTTCAGTTATTCATTATTAACTTTCTTACAACTCTCACTATAAAGCCTTTACGTTTCCTATGTAAAATAAGATCTTGTTTACATACAAAGGCATTGAACAATACTTACATGTACATTACATACATCTTACATTTTGCAAACTGTCCAAAGTCCTGCTGACATGAAACAGGCCATTCAAAGAGTGACGTTTTGGCCATTTAGAGTTTTTACATCAGTGAACTAGGATAACAACCACAAATACAAAAAGTTAACGTACAAATTGAGCAGACGAACATTTGCACTCATGCACTCCAACATGTAAGGAATGTTCTCCCCTTGAAACTATCAATTTTTGCAGATCAGCACCTTAATCAAGATTATAATTTAATTACTGTTAATATTTAGCTGTTATGCTGTATGCCGCAGGGACATGGCAGATGGACAGTTTCATCCTTCTTGAAAAAAATCCAAAGCAATCACTGCTACTCCTCCTGGATTGTGCTGTTCATGGCAACTTAACATAGGCTCAAGCCTCATGCCTCAATCATTCTGCTGAACAAAGATCACAGATTTTATATTTGCCATGGAAAAAAAATGAAGCTCAAGTGACTGCTTCGGTCAACTATTCATTCTCATTTTTCCCAGTGTAATATCTAACATGTTGATGCTCTTTAACAAAAATTGGCTTCATTAACACATTACTCAGCGTTATACAAATATTTTTGATGACTAACTTCTCCATTTCCCAGGCAGAAAATGATCAAGCTAAGTCTCAGATTTATGTTTTGTTGTTGGTTTTCTTTCTTAACTTTTTAAATATATATATATATATAATTTTGTATGTATAGTTGGTTAAAAGGAGATGCCTCTGTAATTACTCTCTTTTTCTCTGGTACCTTTTATTTATTCCTATTAAAATTTTTATTCTTTTTGAAGGGAAATTCATGTCAAGAAAAAAAGTGCAAAGTACAGTTCTGCAAACACCATACATGGTGTTTACTCATCTTTATTCATCTGAATAGTGTTTGAACTGCAGGATCTTGGAGGATAAGTTCATGACTTTATGACATAGCTTCACTGTCCTGCCTAAACACAACATCTTGTGCAACAAAGCGGGGTTACACATATGCTAGCAAATGATGTCTCTGCTCCTGCTCTGATACAGTCAGGGAGACTTTTACCAGGAACTCATATTACTGTAATTCAGATGAGCTACTGAGATAAATGTGATGCACATTTTCCGTGGTATGATTACTGGATTCAGATCCGGCCAGTTAAAGCAGTCCACTCAGGGCTATCAACAGGGTAATGATTGATGTCGATAAGCAGTCCTTCCTGGCATCCACTGGCATCAGCCTTGTAAAATGGAATGGAGAGGTCCTGTCAGCTTGCTGTCTTCAGCTCCATTTGAATTGAGAATACACAGCTCAACAGAGCTCAAGCCCTGTTTTGTATCCAGAAAGAAGAAGGCAGAGGGAACACATCTTATTATGGGTATATCGAACTTAACACAAATGTGGCTGCAGTTTAGGCTGAAGAGTTTGGCTGTAGCTTTATGTACATCTCATGTGAAAGACCAGCTGGCAGCACTCTGCGGCTGCCTCCCAGGAGGATGGAATAGACAAGCACCTAATAGCAAAGCTGAAAATGACATAAAACATAGAAAAAAGAAAAGCTGAAGGTATGAATTTGCACAATGATGTGCTATGAAAAAAAAAAAAAAAACCACAGCCCAGTGCCCAGGCCTTTGTGTGCAGTAAGCATCTCGAGTGCCAGCACAGCTCAAGAAGGCACCAGGACAGCCTCCAAACTGCTGGCTGGGCTGGATCCCTACCTCTGAGCAAGAAGTTCATAATAGAGAAAATTCTGGTGAACTTTAAGTAGATTCCTGGCTTCTTCCAGTCCCTTCAAACTAGTTTCCAACACACCCATAATGACCCTTAGCATTTCAGCAAATGTGAGACATCTTCTGTTTTTCTCTTCTAGCTGGGCCTTCATAATTAAGCAGTGGGTTGCGTCTTTGAAAAAAAAGATGTATCCTCACACTCCAGCAGCTCTCTTCTGGATCCTTCTCTCCCTTTTGATGCCACCCTTGAGATTGTACTAAACACTTTGCTGCACCATGGGGAGCAAAGATGGGCATCTCTCATTCTTCATTGTTCTGAAGCAGGAAACGGCTGCAGAAAAGACTCTTCCCAGAGCCCTCCGACTGATGACATGGGACTGGTGGAATCCCTTCTGGTCAGAATGTAACCCTCGCTAGAACAATCAGCAATTTGGACATCCGAAAATTATTTTATTAAACAGCAGTTGTTAATCAGCAGGAGGTCTTTTTCCACAGTCATTCTTTAAAGACCAAACATTTCCATGTTTCCTGTAATATTTGTGCTTACTCACACATTGACAAATATGAGGAAAAAAGTCAGATCTGTATGACAGACTTTTGGAACCGACAAAATAATCTCTTTGAATTCTGCTGTCTCTCGACAGCAGGAGTCCAGGAGGAGAGTGATGAAAACAAACAAACAAAAAAATCTATTTGTTCACTGGAGTTTTTACTCATTCTCTCCCTCGTAAAAGTACACCTATCATATTATGCTAAAAATACATTATCAGGCAAACAGACCACAGACCTGATTCCATTTTTTACTATCCAGTCTACAATATCTGACAGAGTGAGAAAGGATGGTTCTTTGCCAAAATTTAGCAAATTTCAGGTATGAAGACTGAAGGCCCCATCAGAGGACATCCCATGAAGAACCACCTGCTGTTTTACAACCCACACATCTTTATGAACAAAAAGATTCCATCTGAGACTGGTCTCCCCTGCTGTAATACATGGCAAGAAAAGAGATGTTTAGACCAGAAGGCCCAAGCATTTAGAGAAGAGCCAACATCTCCAACATAGAAGCTGCTTGAGGCAATATGTCGCTAATTCACAAATCTTTTCCCTTTCACTCTAGGCTGTGAGTAGACTGGCAGAGTCCTACTTGGACTACCATCCAGGAAAAAAATATATATTATGATAGGCTGACAAGGGTCATAGCTTCCTGTGGTCTGCTTTGCTGATGGCACTGCCCTGAGGAGCTATGTTTAATGTTCTACCTTGCTTGACCTGTTGGTGGGATCCTCCCTTCCCCTTTGATCTGGTGAGGTGCAACCACACCAGCAGCAGCCGATAGACTCTTACCCAGGTCTCTCTCTCAGATTTATCCTTTCCTTCTCTCCCTCTTCCTTTATGAGCCACATCCAGCCTGTCCAGCCCTCCTCACATAGGATCAGATGGGCTTCATTGCTGAGAACCTTGAGCACAGATTGGTTCAGGGTTTACCTCCAGACAAGAAAAAGTTTCAGAATATGTCACACAGCAGCCCTGTGTCAGTAGCTGAGACCCAGAAAGGGCTAGGACTTGAGACATACCCACAATGTGTCTCCTAGCAGCCTGCTAAAGCACCATATAATAATCATTTCTGTCTGCTACACATGCCGCTACACAACCTAGAGCATGACTCGTTGCTCTGAAATACTTCACTTTCCCCATCACATGCCAGCATACTTCAGGAGCCCAACACAGGAAAAACGTTTTCTCCAGGAAACCTGAGAGTCAAAACTTCAAAATTTCCTTATGAATCTAGTATTGAGCCCATTCCATGTCCATCCGAACAACTTGGAAAATACTCTTCACAAGCCAAAATATTTCTGCAGCTCAAAAGAGATGAATATTTAATACATTCAAGTTCATGAAGTGTTTAATTCTTTTTTTTTTTTTTGTCATTTTGCTATGATGGATTGATAGGTGCTGTAGACGAGATGAGCTCATCACTTTCACAGCATAGATGATCTTGGTCTGTAAATGAAAAAAAAATCAAGATTCTGCATTAAATATGTATTGAAGATTGACTGCCAACAGACACCATAAATACTCCCTCATGATAAAGACAGTATTTATTATTAAAGTAGAAAAAAAAGAACTGTTTTCTACTTTCTACATTATTTTAAATCTGTTTTAGCCAAGTGAACAAGGTGATGGCTGCGATGAGGATAAAACCATGGGCAGAAGGCTCCTTGGGAAAGCAAATACCAGTGGCTAAGTGCATGTAATGGGTTTGGCTGGTCACCATCAGCCCTGTCAGACTTCAGCAGGCCGAGGAACTCAGCACAGCATTTTCCATGCAGCAGACAGCAGTTGCTTTTACCTCACAGTTTCCTCATGAAGCTCGCAAGAGAATGACTTTTTTACGTTCTCAGGCTGTTTCCAACTGCCATAGAGCTACCTTCCAAGTCACCGTACCTCCTGCCCTGCAGATACTGTCTGGAGTGACAGGTCTGGCTGTTTTTCTTCTTAACTAAAAATGTGAGAAACCTGTCATAGTAGGAAAGAGAGATAAAAACACGCAAGTGCAGACAGGTAATGTGTCTTAGCAAGTCTCCATCCTGACTCTTCCTTTTTACAGTCATAAGTGGCCACGAACACAGATGAAACAGGAGTGGCTGCTACAGATCTCCCAGCTTGTCCTAATATATCTTCAGGCAGTTCCTTTCTGAGCAGACTTCTTTGATCAGTGATACAGAGAAGATTAGATCTGAGCTGACATAGCAGCTCATTGCCGGACAAAGCGTGCTTCACCCCTGCCTGTCAGCACGACAGCCCATGCCAGTGGGGTTGCTGCATGTGCATGAGAGGCCACACCAAGCTCCCAGGATGCGGAAAACTGATGTGCCAAATTTTCCATCTTTGCCTCCAGCCATCCCTGTTCTGCTTCTTGCTAATTAATATCTACCATACCAGCAGTAAATGGCCCTTGGGAAAAAGAGGAAACCAGAGAGTAGGCTGGTTGTTCCCGATTTGGGCCCTTCCTGTGCCAATACAGCATATTTTCTAGAGTGTTTTCTGCAATTTGGTGTAAATGACTCAACTGAAGGGTTTTGTACAACTCCTGACCACAGCCTAACAGTTCTCACAGGAGGTAATATTCCGAGTGTTTGGCATGAGCTTTCCTCCTTTTCATCTTAGCACTTGTGCTCCTTCAGCAATCCTTACCCACTTTTTTCCTTTCTTCATGTTTACAGCCTACAACTGTGTAAGTGGTTATGGGATCCCTCAACTTCAATTGAGTCTTTCCCCATGCAGTATAATATATCACATTCATTACTGTTATGCAAGTACCTAGACAGGCAAACTTATCTAGCTGTTTTAATCTTTCCCATAAACCAGCCCTTGAAGTCCAATAGTGGTTTGAATTACTTTTATGTGAAATCCCTCCAGTTTGTCAATGTCAATCTGGAATACTCTGAATAAGTGGGTTGTCACAATGCTGACTAGGTATGGCTGATTTCTTTTTGTAAGTAACCAGCTATCTATCTGCCAGATTTTATTAATTGTACTTAACACTTCTTCTGTTTGTCTCTGTTCCGCTCTCCTCTCCGCACAATTTTTGTGACTCTGACACATGAAGCAGTTAAAAACCTTTCAGAAGTATCCTCTCTCTGAACCAGTCTCCTGGTAAACAGAACTTAAGCAGCAGCAGCAAAGCAACCAAATCAAAACAGTGTCTTTCATTTATACGGCTGTGAAATTTTCTCCCTGTCTGCTCTATATTCCTGCTCCTCACTTAGGCAGTAGATACTTGATTAGGTACAGATTTAAACACAAAAAGATTTTCCAAGCCTCAGTTCCAAGTTCCAAGCAATTAACCCATTTTCTGGGTGTAACCTACTGCCGAGTCACCCAACTGGAGAGCAGAACAGAGGAGGCTCTTCACAAAGGAAAAGAAAATATTCCAAGTGTTTCACCTCACATGGAATTCTTGAAAAATGTGCTTTCCCTGAGAGACTTGGAGTTGTTTGTCTCGGCTAGGGGCTGTGTATTTTCTTCTCACCAGCAGACTGGGAAGAGGTTGAGGACTTATTCTGGAGAGCGAGGGAGGAACCCTTCTTAGCTAGTGCAAGATATGCTCAGGAGCCAGTGGGGTTCTACTTGCACACCCTAACAGTGCAGGCTCCCAAATACCAGACCCTAGGGTTGGATTTCAGATGCGTAGGAGGATATAGTCACCTTTTCTGCTCAGCTGGGTGACTGCATTGACAGCATAATAACTTTACAGGGAGGGCAAAAAGTCCCAGTCCCATGCTTACATCTGCCCCCAAATCAGCCTTTCTAAGGAGAGGAGAGAGCTGTTAAACTTGGTGGCCTTCCAGTGACTCTGCAATACTCTCTCTCAGAGCTCAAGTAGAGAGGATAAGGGCTAGTATTTGTCCCCTAGGTCTCAGTTAATCAAGATTAAATGTGCTTATTGTTTTTAATACTAAAACGAGCCAAGAGAAAGAAGCAAACTAACTAGCTCTGACTGGATGACACCAAGTGGTCATAGCAAAGTTTACATTTATTATCACTGGATCACTTTGCAAAACTTTCACCTTCGGAATTGGAGATTTGCATTTTAAATATATATATGTGTGTGTGTATTTTTTTATGCGAAATCCACTAAGTCTGAGTACTTTGAGTCTAGGAAAATTGCTTGAACTATTTAAAAAATACAAGCAAATCACTTCAACATAAATTGCTACCACACTCAAAAACAGACTTATTGCATTAACAAGATGCAGTTTTTAAGCGCTAGTCATTATTTCAGTTACTTAATGGTTAATGATGTTATTAATGACTGAGGCATATGCTGGTTATGGTTATGCTGAGGCACTAATGCCAAAGCCGGTGAAAGAGTTCCTATTACTAAGATATCAGAGGACTTTGACTAAGATATTCCACGGGCTGCTCAAACTTACTTAAGTATAAAAAAGCAGCAGATCAGTTAGATCATTTTGAGAACAAGTGTTTACCACTCCTTCTCATAGAATCACAGAATGCTTAAGGTTGGAAGGGACCTCTAGAGGTCATCTTGTCCAACCCCCCTGCACACACAGGGTCACCTAGAGCACGTGGCACAGGACTGCGTCCAAGCGGGTTTTGAAGATCTCCAGAGAAGGAGACTCCACAACCTCTCTGGGCAGCCTGTTCCAGTGCTCTGTCACCCTCACTGTTGATAAATTTTTCCTTAAGTTCCTGAGGAACTTCTGGTGTTTCAGTTTGTGGTCATTACCTCTAGTTCTGTCGGTGGCCACCAGTGAAAAGAAGCCAGCACCATCCTCCTCCCTGCCTCCCTTGAGGTACTTATATGCACTGATCAGATCCCCTCTCAGCCTTCTCTTCTCCAGGCTGAATAGGCCCAGCTCCCTCAGCCTCTCCTCATAGGGCAGATGTTCCAGGCCCCTGATCATCCTGGCAGCCCTTATGCTCTCAGGATCACAATATCTTTTATAAGAGCTACTTCAACATGTCTTTATTGAACATGATCCTTAATGATGTAGGAAAAAGAATGCCAATGGTGTGTTTTCTCTTCCATTATGATTTTGTGTGTGATGTAAACTTATATGCACAAATACTAATATATATTTCTAAAAGCTATTTAAGTAATGGAATGTGTTCTGTTTGGATACTTTCTTCTCTCGCTCAGATAACTGTGAAATACTTCGTAGTCATTTGCCAGTAACCATGAAACCCCAGCTAAACATCAGGAATCCAGCCAACCCAAAACTGAAATAATGACTACCCTGAAAATTAACTCAACTTGTTCTTCCATTATTTTTGATGGGCTTAGAATATCCCCCCAGTTAATAGCCTGGATCAAGAGAGCTTCACACAGGCACACATGTGAAAAAAGAGAGGAGTGCTGGAAGGAAAGAAGATGATCTCGACAGCCAGAATGAAGAGGAAGTCAAAGAGCAAGTAACACCAAGTGTATGGACATGCTGCTACTGTTTGTATCAATGAAGCTTTGCTCCCAGCATTTTTTTCCTCATGTATTTCTCATTTTGCATTGAAAGATTATGACTTTCAGAAGAAAAATTTCTCATGTAACAGTCCTTGGGACAGAAGGGAGAGTAGCTAGTGGGGACACATGCTGCTGGACTTGCAAGTCTAGCAGAAACCTGTTTCTCCCTCACTCTGAAAGGCTGCCTAGATTAAAGGAACGTGGCTTGTAAAGAGATATTATCTGAAATATTTTACCTCTGTTTCTGCATCTTTGTTCTGCTCTCTGTATCTCTATGTCATATTCACTTTACTCTTAAACTTCCGTTAGCTGTTTAATCTGCATCATGACTGCTTGCCTCTGTCAGCACAACAGTCCTCTCTAAAGGAAGACACTGAAGTTAAGGTTTTGGTGGAAGGAAGGAGTTAAATATTTCAATATGTGTATATATTTATAAATTGGCCTTGCCGTGCGGCAACATTACCGGCTTGTACCAATTTCTTTGGGTGTACTTTGGTATTCAAGACCCTGGAATTCTGAACAGTGGGTACATGTGGAAAGGATAGGTCTTATGTGTGTGGAGAAAAATGAAGAGCCTTTGTGTAGGGCCAAATGCTGCATTTGCATTGCTAGCAATTGTTAAGCTGACTTCTGTGTGCTAGTATGGCTCCTCACTTCTCCTGTTTCACATTATGAATATCTTTTACCAGGTGAACTGGTTTGTTTATTTTCCTTGTATTTAATCTGCTTTCTGAGCTTTCTAGTTTCCTTTCTGTTACAGCCCTGCCCTCAATGCTGTTGGCAGGTCTTCTGAATTTTAAATACACTAGTATGCCCTCTTTATCATCTCACAGTAGTCTGCTACTTCCATCTTAAGATGAATATAGAAGAAATAAATGGCCCGGACACCAATTCCCTCGGGCACCTCTGCTTGGAGCATAATACATTGCTGGAGTTTTCTTTTTGCATCTGGTCTGTTAGTTGTTTTGCTCTTTTTATAGTTGTGGTTTTATCTAAGATCAGTTTAATGAGCAGATAGTTAAGATTCCTGGAGAATGACAGTTTGGAAGACTGGTACTGAAAATCCAAACAGATATGATTTATGCTATTTTGTTGTATGCAACAAATGAAATATTGACCAGCTAAATCATAGCAGTGATGGGCTTCAAAGGAACTTCTCAAGGGAGCCCGTGGACGCATGTAGCTAAGCATTTTGGCCTTTTCAAAATCACAGCAGACAGTGTGAAACTGTCTGAGCAACTGAGCCCTACCGGGTACCCAGCTTTGGAAGCACAGCATCCAAGGGCCTGGTGGTCATTGCATAGGTAATAACTTCTTCCAGACAGGTAGGTCTTTAGCAGCAGTCTCTGGCATGGCGTTTGCTCTGGCTGCCCCATTACTACTCCCCTCTCATTAATCAGTACCTGAAGGAAGACTTTCTTTGGTTCTCATCACTAACAGGCGCTCTCTCGGAGCAGGAATATTTGCCTCCCCCTTTTACCTCTGATGCTGCCTCCTATTTAAAAATCTGGACCACCCACCTTCCCCACACATCACCCTCCCCACCCACAGTCCAGGCAGGACGGCAGGAAAGGAGCTTTCTGGAGCTCATCCCTCGCACCTCCTCCCTGACAGACCCAACCGTGCTGCAGCCAATGCCTGGAATTCCCCAGGCGGGGACGAAAAGTCCCCGCTGATTGTGTAAACTCGAGTCACCCACAGAGGTGGATGAACAATTGTGCCTGAGTGCCGCTGCCCTGAAATGTCACCTCGGAGGAAAGTCAAGCACTCTCAAGTGCCTCCGCGTGGGGCTCGCAGCCTTCAGGAGCTCCAAGGCTGATGGGAAGAGAGACTTGAAGGTGAGAGGAACTGTTCTTTATTTAACATAATCCATGGAAAAGGAAAGGAAAGGAAAGGAAAGGAAAGGAAAGGAAAGGAAAGGAAAGGAAAGGAAAGGAAAGGAAAGGAAAGGAAAGGAAAGGAAAGGAAAGGAAAGGAAAGGAAAGGAAAGGAAAGGAAAGGAAAGGAAAGGAAAGGAAAGGAAAGGAAAGGAAAGGAAAGGAAAGGAAAGGAAAGGAAAGGAAAGGAAAGGAAAGGAAAGGAAAGGAAAGGAAAGGAAAGGAGAAACAGACAATAAAACATCTTATCAAGCAAGAGAAAACATTTAATATTCTGGAAAGGCTTCCGTCTGTCCACGCTTTGCCATCTTGCACCACAAAGAATGGTGAACATCGTTTTGAAGTCACCAATAGTTGGCCTGACCGAATAATCAGAGCTTCAGTGATACAGAGCTCTCCTCCCAATGAGAAAGTCGTCTCTTTATTCTGTATTGTATAAGCACTATATTTATTTTCAACCTCGTACAAACAAAGGATATACAGAACAAAATTAATCAGATTTTAAACTAAAATAGTAGTAAAGAAATAATATATCTTGAAGGCTATAAAAATACGTTTATATCCATAAATCAAAAATTCCTTGACAGTATCCTTTTATTTAGCAAGTGAGAAGAAAACTGGAATTAGGCACAGTTCTTCAGAGAGGCTTCCTGATTGAGCTCAGTGGGATCAAATATGGTATTAACTAAAAAATCACAGAAATATTTAAGTGCAGGCAAGTTGCAAGATACAAGAGCGACCTGAACACAAGAAAGACAAAGAAGGTAACTCCTCTCCCTAGGAAAATGACTGTGATTGACAAAAGAGAACTTAGGGAGTATAAATATATGTTCACCCCTCCTTTGTGCTCATGGCAGTATTGCAGACTTTCATTTTGGGGAAAAACAGGTTACCTTTTCATCTTGAGAACTTAAGTGAGATTCTTATGTGGCTCTTTACTTAACCTATGCCTGTTTATTTCCACTGAGTATTCATTTTGGTCTTAAATGTTCTATAGCATAGATGTGGAAGATGTTTTCATTGAT
This sequence comes from Tinamus guttatus, assembly GCF_059628265.1. Lineage (NCBI taxonomy): Eukaryota > Metazoa > Chordata > Aves > Tinamiformes > Tinamidae > Tinamus > Tinamus guttatus. The sequence continues at coordinate 1,121,134 of NW_028288900.1, read as the reverse complement.
ACTTTTCTTTTTCTACAGATTGCAACAACTTCCACAGACAAACAGATGTGTAGTGTGTGCTTGTATTTTCCTAGTTTTACAGGGATCTATATTTTTACTGTCACTTCCGGGTGCCAACAATGACTGCTGTTACTGAGGAAGTGAAATAAAATACAACATATCTAGCTGGACTATCTAGAGTTGCTTATTCCTCATATAGCTATAGTCTATTAGCCCATATTTAGAGAATTATTTTTAGAGCAGTAGGTGATGTAATTTTTTATTTACATCTAGGTTTTAAGCCTAAAGATAATTTACTTTTCTTGTACAAATAAGGGTTCAGCTAAAATCACTGTTGTTTCCTTAGCACTCACTGAAAATTATTTCCTTCCTAACCCTCTGGAAAATATAAAAATAATAATAGTAATAAAGAACAAATAATGACAATTCTCCAGTTTTTGGCAACTGAAAAACACAAAAGTCCCATTTGGAGTGAAAACATTTAAGTAATAAATAAAAATGCTGCAGAAAGCAGACAGTAGGGAAAACGAAAAAGAAAGAGAAAAGAAATTGTTTAGTCCAGAACTCATCAAATTTTGATTAAAAAAAAATCCTATAATCTCTCCAATTTCAACATCTGATATGTTTATCTAGCCTTTTCATAGTTATTGACCGCATACGTTAGTCGAACCATGTTATGCCACTTTGAAAATTCATTTAAACTAGTTGTGCTCATTTCTGCAACTAAGTACTCTCTCTTCTTTATTTGAAAAATTGTATCCTTGATATAGCTTTATCTATTTTAGCAAAACTACCTCTAAAATAGATTAAAGTTCATAGTCGATGATGTGCAGAAAACTGTGAGACTAGGTTCTGTGCTTAGTAGTTAAGTGACCTGATTTCCATTAATAAAGAAAAAGTGCCGTAGTTCTCATTAACATCATTGAAGCTGTTCATTTAGATGACTAAAGTTAGAGTGTTCTTAAATCTTGCCCCGTTGTCTCTGAAGAAAACACAGAACCAAAGCCAAGGAGATGTTCAATGAAAGTTTAAAATGCACACAGAGGCCCTAAGTTTAGTGTGATGGTGTACAGCTCTGTACAGGGCTTGCAAAATACTAGCAAACTAACAATTCTGCACGTGTGTAGGAAATCAGGATCAGTTTTTTTGCATAACATATACACTGAATATTAGTCAAATTGCTGCAATTTTCAAGTCCCTTCAACACAATGACTTAAAATGTTAGCAGGCAATTACTACTCCTGTCTTACTGATAGGGCACTAAAACAGGGAGACAAAGAAAGCTAGGCTAGATGGAAATACCCAGGAAAATTAAGAGTTCTTTTTTTTTAAGTAAGTAGATTAGATAAACCACAAACAATTGTATGTGGACATCCATTCAAAATTAAAGCTGCTTTTATTCAATTTAGTGTTATTTTATTTTGAAAGTGAAATAATTTAAATCAAATTGAGCCCACTTCTTCCGTAAATAAGAGCACACAAATTGGCATTCAATACGGTTCACAGCCATGTTTAATTTACACCTTTTGTTAACTGAATTCATTATCCAGCAAGCCTGAAGTCCCACAGGAAGCCATCAAAGGTGAGAAAAGTTAAGGGTAAGACTCATGCGTGTGGTTCATCCTTGCCTGCAGCCTGTCTTCCATCTTGTGGGTGCTGCTCAACCCTCCCCACTGTCACCAGGCTGCACAGCCCTGGATGCTTCCGAGGGCTGTTAGGGCTATTCTGGTCTTTCCACCGTCATCTGCAGAGTAGTGACAGCTGGTGAAGGGGAGCCTTTCATGCATTTAATGGGAGGACTGCACAAACATGCAGCACGTAAGGACAGAGGCCCCCAGGAGGGTGCGTTCATGGGTCTTTGTAGGCACCAAAAGCAGCAAAATTGGGTGACATACTGCAAGGGAATGTGAAGCTTTCCGTGATTAGTCTAAAAGCACCATCGTCTGCTCCAGCAGTGGAAAAGCAGAACAGGGGTTCAGTGGATTTGCAGGGGCCGAGAGCCCTTTAAAGGTGTCACTGAGAAAGATCTATAAATACCTACTGCATTTCTCTTGGTTGCTATTTCTTCTTACTCATCATGAGTTTGCAGTTTCTTAAAGCAGGTAGCTTTCCTACTTCTGGAGACTGAAGGAAGGAAGCTGAAATGACCTGCAGGGGTGACTGCACCCACCTCGGGGCAGCGCAGCTGTGTCAGTAGCGGTGCAGTTATTGCTGCAGCAGTGCAGTGGCAGCCTATCTGCCAGCCCTTGCTCTCACCTGTTGGTAAGAGTGTGCAGCCCAGCTATACTCAGATATTCCTCTACGATGCTCAAGAATCCCTGGAATGCTGCACATCCACTTCCACCTGTGCGTGTGGTCACTGCTGGGGCAAAGCCACACCTTTTGAAGTCTCTTCAGCTTTTTTGAGCATCATTTCCTTCAGAGTCTTAGTGTTTGCTTTCCTCTGTTCTTTACTCTTTTGCCACTCTGTGCTTATTTCCTTGGCATGAACTTAGCTAGAAATCGATTTAATCTTTCACTTATAATCCTATCAGACTCAAAACTAGGAAGATTATTTTTTCCTCCTCTTGCTCTCTTATTTTCAGTCTTTTTTTTCCAGCAGTTAGTGAGATCGTTGAGAAGAAAACGCAGTTTCACCGACCATAGTCTTTAAATACTAATGATCTTTCCTTACTGTTCTTAAAGATTCGAGTTAAAAGCAACCTAAAGGTAAGACAGCACTTTTCCCTGAGAGACTGTTCACTGAGAGAAGGAAACGAGATGTGAAGTTTGATTTAAAGGAGAGATGGTACAAAGCACAAAACGCAGCTCTGAGCCTGCAAGTTTCAGTGCCTTCTTCGTCAAATAAAGAAGCTCAGAACAATCTTGAACCCCCTTGGAGAGAGTTGTTTGGTAAAGGCTGCTGCACTTTGAGGAGGCCATGCTCATTTTGAAAAGTTCATTAAAAATCTCCTAACTACTTAATCTTCAACAGCTTGCTGCTACATAAAAGGGCATATCCTGAAATCGTTGGCAAAGCTCCGACCAAAGTCAATGTCATATTTATTTTCCAGGAGGGAGGGAAGAGGCGAGGGGGTGCAAAGAGCTTTGCTTCTCTATGGGAGGCAAGGCTCTATAGATCTGGTGAGTAATTTCCGCATTTCGCAAGCAGATTGGAAAAAAAAAAAAAAAAAGCCTCATGGTGCAATTGCAGACGGGGGGCCAGGGGCTTCACAGAGGCTCCAGGCGTTGCCGGCACCCGCCAAGGAGCAGAATTCAGCCCTGCATGACCCGCCGCCTCCTCCGCACGTCCCGGCCCGGCGGCTGCGGGGAGCTGCTATTTGCACCACAGCTTTCAAAGAGGGAAGGAAAGACAAAAGTAACAAAAAAGTAAAAAAAAGTTAAAAAAAGAAAAAAAGAAAAAAGAAAAAGAAAGTAAAAGAAAAAAAAAGGGGGGGGGGGAAAGGAGGGAAAAAAGAGAAAAAGGAAAAGAAGGAAAAGGAAAGAAGAAAGTGTGCCTGCCCTCTCGCACACTTGGGCCCTGCTCCTGGCAGGCAGTACCGCAGTCTGCTCTCACACACGCACCAAGCAAGCGGCAGAGTCCAGCCCATCAGTTTTGGGGTAGGAAATGCCGCTTTTGGCACCTTTTACGGGGCTGCAGCAAGGGTGCCTTCCCCTTGGGCTGTGTTGCTATCCCGTGTCATCCAGGACAGCCCCGACGGGGCACAACGAGTAACCGCCAGTCAGTGCATTTGTATCATTTTTTTATTCGCTTATTTTTACCTCCAGATCAGGGGAATAAATAAATAAATCAATAAAGCAAGCACTTCTCGCCGTTTCCAGGGTGTGTAAGCGCGCAGTTGCTCCCAGCAGAGCAGCTAACCGCTCCGCGGCGGACGTCCCCGGAGCCGCCGGCGACACGGAGCGCGGGTGCCACGTTCCGGCCCCGGGGAGCCCCGCGAGGCTGGGGGCCGGGACGGCCGCGGCACTCGCACACGTGAGGCCCGGCCCAGTGCGCGGTGCCCCGCGGGGCGGCACGGAGCTCCCCCGCCGCAGGCAGCTGCCTCACCTGGCCGGGCGCCCGCCCCTGCCTTCCTCGCGGAGCGGGTAGGTGCCATAAAACCACGGCAATGAAAAAGTAAGATCTGAGCGACACCCTGTTTATTTCCTCCCCTCTTGTCTTGCGTTTCAGGCACAGGCTGCGCTCGCTAACACTGAGGCCATTGACACAGCACTCCGACCTGCAGCTTCCCAGGGGAGGGACTTGAGCCAGGTGCCAGGAGGGTTTCATAGTCGGACCCACAGCAAACAACACTGGCACGAGCCCTACCTGGGCAAGGTAAACATAGGCTGGCTCAGGTTTCCGTAGGAACAAGCAAAGCACAGGAGAGTTGTACCTTAGGAAAAACAAAAGGATATATAATATATACACACATTTATACATACATATATACATATATATACATATAGTGAAAGGCTGCAAGAAGGGTGTCCAAAGGGAGCAGAAATTACCAGTCCAGTGACACTGATACGTGACGCTAAAGATTTCCCCGAGGCAGATCAGAAACGCATGAGTATCCCAGTGCGACCAAAATATTTTAGCGAGGACTCGGAAGGACCTCCTTCCTCCCACAGCCCCGTTTTGGAAGGGTTTCCAGGCACCTCTTGCTCAGCTGCAGCCCAGACGAGGGGCGCTGACCGCAAATGTACTCCGAATTTAAATGCAGACCTACCAAATTTCGCCCCTTGAAACGCGGGTTCCACGGCTGGGCATTTCCCAGGCCGCCCGATGGCTCCCCCCATGCTGCTACAGACATGCAGCCAGAGGACCTTTTGCATTTATTTCTTTATTTATTTTCAATTAGGAAATTTCACCCAAACAGCAAACAGATATACGCAAAACAAGTAGAGAAAAATAAAAATTAAAATTAAGTCTGCTCCCATATTTCTGAAGTGCTGCTTCAAACTGAACTTGGACACCGCGTGCTTCCCTCCCTAGTATTCCGTTTCTCCCGAAATGCCCTAGTACATTTTTGTCAGCCTTCTTTTTCCCCTTTTATTTTCTTTACTTTATTTTATTTTGGCTGATACCTTCAAGCAATCCGCATGGGCAAGGTGCCCTCGCCTCTCGCACGGGCTCCCGACGCATCTTGGCATCCGCGGGCACCACGGGGATGTCCTGGCAGCACAAGGAGGCTTGAAATCCCTGCTGTTCCCTTACACAGCGGCGGCATCCACATGAAAGAGCTAACACTCAACATGCCACCAAATAAAATCGCATATATGGAGAGTATTAGTGGGAAAGAAAGAAAAAAAAAAAAAAAACAGGCAAGCTGGCGCGGGTTTCTCTTTCAACATCGTCCCCGCTCGCACGCACGCCCCCAAACAGGCAGAACCACCTGCACGTTCCGCGGGCTTTAGCCGGGTGGGAAAATGACTCACGGGCAACCTCGGCGGCTAAAGCGGCGGCGCCCGGGCACGCGCTCCCCCGCGCGTGGGCAGCAGCGGCTCGCGGAGGAGCAACGAGCCCGGCGGGAGCCGCCGCGGGGCCAGCCCCGAGGCCGCGGGGAGGGGCGCGGGGCCGCGCGGGGCCCCCGGGCGGGATCCTCGCTCCTGGGGGAAGTGTCGCCGCCGCGGCGCATCCCGCGGCCCCTGCCCGCGGCCCCCGCTATCTCTGAGAAGTATCTTGGAGAGGTAGCAAAGGGTCGTGGGGAGAGGGGGAAGACACCGGAGTTCGACGGCACCGATCAGGTTTCGGAGGAGAAGATGCCCCGAGCGCATTTGGTCAGGAATCCGGAATAGTGAGCGCAAAGCAAACAAACAAACTAGGGAAAAAAAAAAAAGTCCCAAAACAAAAGTAAAACGAAACCCGCCTGTTATGGGTCCGCCAGTAACTGAGCCTCCGAGCTTCCTGCAATCGTTCCCAACCGGCGGCGTTTCCACACTGCTCCTCTACCGCCTCCAGGTGTCCGGGAGCCGCCGGGAGCCCCGCGCGCGCGGTCGAAGGGCCCCCCAGGCCCCCTCTTCCCGGGGGGCGGACAGGAAGAAATGGGGCCGACCCAGCCCTGCGAGCAGCAAAGCGGCCCCAAACCCCGCGATGGAGACCGGGGCAGCCTCCCCCCGCTGCCGCCCCGACCCGCCACCTCCAGTAAGATTGTGTTTTTTTTTTTTTTCCTCTTTTTTTTTTTTTTTTCCGCCACCTCCCCCTCCCCTGCCCCGCTCCCCGCTCCCCGCCTTGGCCGCCCCCGATCCCAGGACACGCGTCCCGGGGCCGCCGCGGTGCCCGTGCCGGGGGGTCCCGCCCCGACGGGGCGGTGCGTGGCGGGGGCGGGACGTGGCGCTTGAGGCTGAGCCGCGGCGTGGGAACGCGCCGCAGAGCGCCGGGGCGGCTGCGCTCGCCGCGAGGAGCCGTGCCGAGCCGAGCCGAGCCGAGCCGAGCCGTGCCTTGCCGCAGCCCCCCGCCCTCACTCCCTTCACCCCCCCGGATTTACTTATCTCGCTGCGCCTCCCCTGCGCCCGCCGACTGCGGCCGCCATGAAGCGACCTTGCGAGGAAACTACCTCAGACAGCGACATGGACGAGACCATAGACGTTGGCAGCGAGAATAACTATTCGGGGTGAGTGGGTGTCCGTGTGTCCCCCCTCCAAGCCTCGGTTCCCCCGGGTTTCTGTCCCTCCGTGTGCGGCCCCGACCGGCCGCCCCGCTGAACTGGCGTCCCGGCCCCCCAGGCCACCCCTCGCGGAGGCTGCGACGCGCCCCGTGGGGCAGGGGAGCCCGCGGCGGCCTCCCCCTGTGCGCGGGGGGCAGCGGGGGCTGCTGCGGGGCGGCTCGGGGCGAGCCGGTGCCTTTGGGAGCCGGCGGGGGGACCCCGGGGTGCCGCCGGCTCCCGCGCTCCTCGGGAGTGAAAGCGATCCCGTACCCACGGATAAAGCGGGTCCACACGTGCACGTGAAATAGTTTTCCTGATACGGAGCTATGGAGCTGATTTACTCCGGGTAACTGGCGTTATATTTGTATGAGCATGAATTGGCCACTGCAATGATGGGCAGGGATGTTAAAACCTTGCAGGCCAGGCAGAGGCTGTGTCATTGTATGTGTATGCATAATACCATATACTATGTGGTATGTGTACATACAATTACCATTGCTGTTACCATGCATAAATACTTCACATTTTGGGAGACTCCATTCTTCAGACTGCTTCTCCTAGACGTTCCCTAGTTGTATATATATATAGATATGTATTTATGTGGTGAAAGCCATATCAGCTGAGCGAAGCGCCCTCAGCAGCGTGCTCGGTGTTGAGCGGAGCAGCCGCCAGCGCGCGTGGGGGCAACCCGAAGCGATTCCACGTCCCTCGCTGTGGCAAGCGCCGCGTGAGGCCGAGCGCGTCGCCCGCGGTCGCGGAGCTGCCGTGACCGGAGCGAGGCACCTCCGCAGGGCCGCGAGCAGCCGCGCAGCGCCTGACGCGCTCTCCTTGCTTCACAGGCAAAGCAACAGCTCTGTGCTCCGCTCCAATTCCCCAACGACAACGTCTCAGATTATGGCCAGGAAGAAGAGGAGAGGGGTACGTTCTCGTCAACTCTTTTCCCGTGTGACAGTTTGCATGTGTGCTGTGATTTTGGCCTTCAGCGCTTTCTATAAACTTAATATGTTTTGTTTTTTTGGGACTAGATTATAGAGAAAAGGCGCCGTGATCGTATAAATAACAGTTTATCTGAGCTGAGGCGGCTTGTGCCAACTGCTTTTGAAAAACAAGTAAGCCTTTTTTTTCCTCTCTTTTTTTTTTTTTAATGCTCTATCTCATCTGGCAATGTTAGTTCTCTTGTATAGCTCATTAAAATAATATTGTATGTGTCCTGATCTGGCACAAAGCAGGCATTTCAATAAAATGCTTTGTTGTGGCAAAACTATTAGAAACATAATTCATCATAAAGCTGAAAAACATTTCCATTCTTTGGCTTGTTTTTTCCCTTAAGGGTAACAGTGCTCATGTTGTCTCTGTTCTTTCGATGAATTCCAGTAGTGGTTTTGATTAAAAATGTGCTTTACTCCATATTAAAAAAAAGAGTAACAACAGCAAACCTGTATGTCAATTATCCTTGTGTCTAAATACAACCTTCATCGTCCCTTCTTTAAGGAACCTTTATTTTTTCATTTGTGCTCAGCAGTCCAAAGTGCTAAAGAAGAGACTAGGCTATCTAGATTATTCAAGCTTTTAATTGACATTTTAGAAAGAGTGTGTTAAGAGTGGGAATAGACCTTACACCGTGAGCTGGGGTAGTGAGCGGTACTTTCAAAGACTTTCAGTGAGGAAGTGTTCAATGGGAAAGCTGGAAGGATACAGCTGACTTAGTGAACTTTGGTTCAGCTCCGTAGTCATGAAATCGCTGACCAAAGACTTAGCAACTGTGCTGTAAAAAGTCTATTGTGCTTATGCCATTGAATTTAAGTGATTTAGTTATTTTTTCACATATTTATTTTTATTCCTTGGGTTTTGCTTCATTATTAAACATTGTTCCTGTTTTACTGAATATATTTGAAGGTTGTCGGTAAGTTTCAGTAAAAGAAACCTGAATATTAAGAAGTCAATCTCCTTGTAATTAAAAAAAAAAAAAAAAAAAAAAAACAGAAAAACAGAAAAAGTAAAGTTTAGAACCCAGACGGTAAGGTGCTGAATTTCTGTGGTATCCAAACACGGTTAGCACCATATTATTGGGCCTGTTACATCGCTGACTTGAACAGAAGCTGGACAAAAATAAATTTTAAGCATAGAAATTTTAAACCTCTTTAAAAAAAAATTTTAAGCATGGTCAAAGCATCACTTTTGTCGCCTGCAATACGCTTTTAATAACTAATAGCCTTAACTTTGCCATTCCACAGGTTCAGGCAAAGCAGAATGACAGAGGTATTTTCAGCTAGATGAAATAGGGACAAGAGACAACAGTTGTTTGTCCCATTTTATTGTTTACTTCTTGAAAACCACAAACATTATAAAACAAGTCCTACAAAGTCCTTGGAAATTACCCAGCAACATGCAGTTTTTAGCTATTAGTCACTCTCACTGAGACGCCTTGTACTGTGTCTATGGAAAAGACTGAGGCTGAGGAAAGCGCAGGATGTAATTGCACGTAAAGCACAAAATTCTACCCGGAAATTCATGAGTGCACCAAAATTCGTACAAGGAGATGCTGAAAGCAATAACTGAATTTTAAAAACCATATATTGCTATGAAAGTGAGCTTGCGATGTAGCTTGTTCAAGAAACCCCACCGGTTTTCCTGTAATACATGAGGGACAAAGTGACATTTGGCTCCCTGAAGTTTCCTAGTGGGAGGTCTGGTTTCAGGTCGGCTTCCTTTCCACAAATCTCCGCTCTGCTCTCCACGGTTCCTTCCTGGGGAGTTAAGGAGTGTATCGTGGAGCTGCGGAGGACGGTGTAGCTCCCGGCTTGTTTGCCAAGCTGAGCTTCCCGAGCTGCCGGCGCTGTGGAGGCTGTGCAGGCGACGCTTGGAGCAGGATGCGATCCCCCGGGGGCCCAAGTCTGCACGGCCCCAAGGAGCCTGTTGTAACCGGTGCCAATGGATTATCTCTTCCACTGGAGTAGTATTTCGGAGTTCAATTCGGTCATTTGGGCATGACAAATATATGCCATTTGAGCATATACTCAAGGAAATGCCGCCACACAGAATCATTTTGTTTACAGATTAATGCTGCTTTCAGACTCGCGTTTAATACTTTTTGCGCACCTAGGGCACGCTGAGCAAGCCGTAGTTGCGGAAGAGTCTAGCTGACGGCAACGCTAAGCTTTTCCTTTTCACAGTGCTTAGCTTCAGACCCCTGCAAACGAGGTCTCTCAAGAATTTGAGAAACTGTGGACTGTGTGATTGTTTTTTTTTCAATAGGGAACACGAATACAATATCCAGGCGCCAAAGGACATGTCAAAAATTAATGGGCTATTAAGAAACGGGAATACTTTTTGGTATGTGTCCACAGGGACACCTACCGGTAAAAGCAGCAAGCAAAGTTGCAGAAGGGTCGTTATCAGTATCCCTGCAGGCTGGCCGTGCCGTGGTTGCGCTTTCGTTTGGTTGCCTGTGGGTTTAGGGGAGATTGCTGAAAGCTGCGTGTTTATTTCAGCTCGTGAAGGCTTTGCATCTATGCAGACTTCAAGGCCAGCGTCGCTCTGAGCTATAGCCTTAATAGAGCAAGATTGTCGTGCTGGTGCGTCTGTCACCAGGCACGGAGAGCATCGGGCCTTAGGCAAAGCCTGGGATGCAGATGCTCACAAAGGAATTAAGCTGAGAAGGTCCTAGCGATACGGGGAAATTGAAACCATAAGGTTGATCTCAGCGGCAAGTAAATCAAGTTAAAGTTTCTACCACTTGTAAGCCTTTATTTATACAAGTCTCTTATCTCAAAGGGATCTGCCAAATTAGAAAAAGCGGAAATATTGCAAATGACAGTGGATCATCTGAAGATGCTTCAGGCAACTGGAGGTAAAGGTAAGGAGATGATGCTTTTTTTTTTCTCATATTTGGGGAAATCTCTGCAAAAAAAAAGTGCTTTGACGAGCTGTGATAGGCGTTTCCAGATTAAAGGAGTGGAAATCAATGCTAATGGCAGGATTGAACTCGTGGGAAAGAACTACTGGGACAAAAGAAGCACTTGACCCTGGGCTTGTGTTTGCTTTCATAACACTGTGGGAGTAAAGGCTTCATTCACAGGCAGCCCAGTCAGAGATTTGTTTGGGGTTTCCAAAGAGCACTGAAATCTGCGCAGGGAGACAAAACAAATACACAAACACCAAACATAAACAGGAGGTTTGTGGCAACAATTGTGGAGCACAAAACCAATGCTAAAACTCAGTATACGGCAGCTATACCAAAGGAAGTGGATGGAGGGGAACTTGCAATATTGTTTATTCATTTTCTTTGTTCTGGAAAGACTTTAAAATGAAAGATTAGACAGTCTCGTTTGCCAGAACAGACCCCAGTCTTGCTGTGTGCAACTCTAGGTATCAGATAAAACAGACGAGCAGACTGATAGCAGTGCAATCTGCACGCGTATTTACATGCTGGAGTTGTGTGCCCGTCGCTGCTCGTTAGTCAGTGCTGGTGTGACGCAGGGGCTGCACTAGCTGACCCATTAGATTAGCCGTGCCGGGCATCCTGCGTGCCACGCTTGTGCAAGCTGACAGTCCCGAGGCTCGAGGCCAAATGATTTCAGCCACCCACAAGGTATTTTGTATAGTCACGATTTTGGAACGTATTTTGAGTGAGAAACTTGCTAGCCGTCTGCAAGCACAGTCTGGTGTCCTGTGCCATTAGCCTTGATTACCTGTATGCTTCAAAGAGCTTCAATGCAACCAGCCGATTTTCTGCTGCCCCATTTTGCCACGTGGGAGGCTGCCGCTGCTTTTTATCTGCCCTTTCCTTCTTTTTCCATTTCTTAACAAAATAAATAAAATAAAATTTTAATCCGTGACTGAATTACTGTTCCTCTCTATAGCTTGCAGCAATTATAGAATTCAATTTATAACTAGCATATACTAAACAGCAAAAGGTATAGAAAGCATGTAGAAAGCTGGTGTTCTGATTTCTTTTTATTTTTTAAATAATGCACAGCTGATTTGCCTATATTCTAGATGTTAAGAGGCCTTTCCTAGCAGTCAACTGAAACTTCATATGTAAGGATAGTTAATACTATCAGAGGAGAAAGCAATTCTATTAGCTTTCATCTAACAGATACACCTCAAATTCTAGGAAAATATGCAATATTAAATCTAAAAAATAATTTACATTTTTATATTGATATATACAGGAAAAAGTTTCATTTAAAGGATAATAAACTGTCGGTAAAGCTAAGTTCTTGCAAGTTGTGAAACGCCAGAATTTACGGTGCTTGTGCAATTCCAGTTCAGATGGTCTTACGTGTGCGTGGCGGTGCAGGCTTCACTGCACGATTGCGTGGCAGGTTTGTTTCCACAAGATCTGTCTCGTTTGGGGCATGGGATGAACAGAGGTCAAATACTGAAGAAAAAGGTTCTTATTTCTTTCTGTCTTGGATGTGAAGCTCAGTTACCTCTGCTTTATGCCGTGGTTCTGCGTCATTTCTCTTAAGGCTTCAGCTCTCCTCAGAGGTTGGTACCAAACTGCTCTCGCTAGGGCCGGGAGATGAACAGGGCCAGCGGCCTCCCGTGATTTACGAGCGCCCTTCCTCCCTGGGCCTGCTCGCCTAGAAAGGTGCGCACACGGGGCTGTCTCCCACCCTGTGGCCCACGGGCCGGGCTGCCAGCCTGGCTGCCAGCACCATGGACGTGCCGGCCAAGCACCATGGACGTGCCGGCCAGCGTGGGGGCCGCGGGGCTGAGAGGTGGCTGCCAGGCCGCGGCAGCCCTCGTGTTGTGAGAAAGCAGCCCCAGCCCAAGCGGGCACGTTCTTCCTTGGCTGCTCGTTCCTGCCCTCCCGCCTCTCTGGTGCGTGGCTGAGCCGGGCGTTCCTGCGCTTCCGCAGGGTGCTGCTGGGGAAGGGAGAAGGAGCGAGGAGCTCTCATGGCCGCTCCAGCTGGGTAACCACAGCCTTACTCGACACCCAGAGCGCAGTTTGATGCTCCATGGTCCCTGGTGGGTGGCACATCAGTAACAACACCAAGCTTTTCACAAATACTCTGTCTTTATCATGTTCTCCTGACCTGGAGATAAGAGTAATCTCACTGCACAGATTAAGGAATTTAAAAAAAAAAAAAGCTTGTAAATTAGCATTGGGCAGAGTTTAAATCTGCATTTCCTGCTTGTTTAATGTTTTACTTTGCAACCTAGCTAACAGCTTTTAGAACAATTTCCCAAGGTATTTTTAAGGCTGGTGTTTCTTTAACTTGCTGGCATAGCTATTACCGCTTCATAACTCGTCTTCTGAGCCAGAAGCTTCCTTGGATTAGAAAAAATGAGCCCCAGCATTTTAGACTACGGACAAAAGCTATTGTTTTAGAAGGGAAAAATGGGCGCCGGTAGCCCTGTGCACCTCCATGCTGAGCGCCAGGGAGAGCCCGTTCCCTTCCCCTTCTCGCATACACTGAGGATGCCTCACACAGGGCGGGGAAATATGCCGCTCTACAGCACACTCAAACCAAGGCAGAAAGGCATTAAAAAAAAAAAAAAAAAAAACAGCATGGTGCCGTGTCCTACTGTGAGCTGTCCGTAGAGCCGTGGCAGCAGGCAGCTGTCTTGTCTCTGAAGTCTTCCATGGGGCACGTGCTGCCGCGGTGCAGGTGTGGACGGTGCTCTCCGGCTGACGTGGAGGTGCTGTTTTGGCTTGGGACCAATGCTTTTTGCTGATGGTGCAAGCGAGCAAAGAGGAAGCGTGATTTGTCGACAGCAAGTTGTTCTCGACGCGATCTCGGTATAGGTTTACTGCGTCTTGGCAGTGAAGTCAACTCGGGTGATTGACACCTGGGTCATTCTCGGCAGCATTGTTGGTAGCTGGCAGTTTTTGAGTGGTTTAGCTAGGCTGCCGAGGAGGTGAGCTGCAGGTGCAGCCAAGCAGCACTTGAGAATTTCCAGGCTCCGCAAAACTCCAGCGCATGAGCGTGTGCGGCTGGCGGGGGATATTCTTGGTTTTTGGAAAGAAACCCAGTCATTTTAAAATCTCCTGTGGAAGGGAGAAACCTGGAGAAATTAGCCAACTGTAGCAAAATGAAGCCTGGAAATCCCAGCTCTTACCCCATTCTCACATTGTGTCTCAGCCACCTTGCTCAAGACTGACACTGAGGGAGTAAGAATAGTCAAGGAATTGGGACATCTCCTCCCAGACAGGAGCTTGAACTCAGGAAAAACTGGAGACAACGATCTCTCCCACATTTCCAGTTCTGTGCAAGAAGCAGCTCATTGGAAAAGCTGGGAAGCCCTAGCTTGAGTAGAGCACTCTCAAGATGCAGACTCACTAAGATGTAGCTAGGAGCCACGTCCTTAACGGACCTGATACTTGGGATTTTGGCTTTGCGTCAGACAGGTGGAGTCACGGGAAGTCCAGGAGTCTCTAGCACTTGAGACTCACTTCATGCCAAGCTGTCAGGCAACTAAGCAGGTATCCTGTTAGCTTACCACAGATCTCCTGCCTGTTTTTTATCAGAAGTTCACTCAAACCAATACAATTTCACTGTTCGATTGTGGTGGATCTGACAGGAAAAAAGTTGCAAGTGCTTTTTGACAAAAATCCTTGACTAGTTCTGCTCATTAGTCTGGTAACTGAGTGATGGTTTTTCTTGGGTTTCATTTTATGGTGTCAAACAAGAAAGGGGGCTGCATTGAAAGCATCGTCAGAACTTGGCAAGAAGTTCTATGTGGCAGACAAGAGATTTCGGGCAATGTCTCTTAAGTGGAAAGTTAATTCCGGTACATGGCAGACAGGGTTTGGGGCAACACCTATAGATGTGCCCAAGTTAATTCTGCAGTGCGGGTAAGCATAGCAACAGAGAGGCTCTTTTCTAGCTTAAAAGTTGGTAAATTGATAAGACAGTGAAAACAGCCCTCTAAACTGGTGGAATTTTTCAAAAAGATTTAGATATTTTTGATGCTAGAAGGTGCAAGGCTTAAATATAAGTATTGCTACCAGAATCCTCTATTAATAAAATTACTTGATCTATGTATGTTAACAAACATCACAGTCACACATACTTAAATATTTTAATACTTTTACTGAAGTCAAGCAGACGAGAATAGATGGGACATGACTAAAGGGACTACCTTTAAACTAAAGTGGAATAGTTTTTTGTAGTTGAAGAGTCACAGCTTAAACACTAGGTTTGATGCTTTTGGAAAGCGAGTATCTTTTCATGTGCATTTAGTAATACTTTTTTTTCCCCAAATGCTTTTTGTCCCACGCCTGTGGAGCTCCGTTTGCTCTTTGCTGAAATACCTCACGGGCTGCACGACTGTCAGTCTTCCATCTCCAAATTAGCAATGGCATTACATAAAACGTTTTCTCAAGCAAAGTTTTTTATTGTGTGTGTGCAGAGTCATGACAAGATGTTTTCAGTTTGTAGTTAAATAGCACCGTATGTCACACTGTCTTAATGACTCTACAAAGTAGATGAGACCCCAGCAGCATTTTTAACAACCAACTTGAGGCGTCAAGAAGCAAAACTTAAGTGTTGGGATGAGTGAAGGCGAAGTGAAGGAAAGGCAGCGTAGTATGTGCAAGCCGTTTAATCCTCAGCCTGTTTCTCGTGCATGTGTATTGTGTGTGTATAAATGTCTCTCACACATATGGGGTCCGTGCTACACTGCAGAGGTTTGCTGAGGAATTTCAGGGGAGGCATCGTATAGCTTTTTGGAGCCTCATGACTACTTATGGTCTTAATTCTTTTCACTTGTGTGCTGTTTGCAAGAGCAACTGTAGCCTATTGCATTACAGGAAAGGTCACACAAATCATTTACAGATCGGACGGCAAGCTTTTCCCGTTGCAAATTTTAACCCCCACGTAGAAGATGCGGCAGCTGGCAGGCGAAGGTCACCTCAGCCAGGTGCCACCCTGTGTTGACCAAGAGGTTGGCTCCCTGCTCAGCATCTCTTTTGCGCTCCCCTTGCAGGTTATTTTGATGCTCATTCGCTGGCCATGGACTTCATGAGCATTGGTTTCCGGGAGTGCTTGACTGAAGTCGCCAGGTACTTGACCTCGGTGGAGGGCCTGGACACATCGGACCCACTGCGCGTGAGGCTGGTGTCCCACCTGAGTACCTGCGCCTCACAGCGGGAGGCCGCCGCCATGACCTCCTCCATGGCCCACCACCACCACCACCACCACCACGCGCTGCACCCGCACCACTGGACGGCCGCCTTCCACCACCTGCCAGCCGCACTGCTGCAGCAGAGCGCGCTGCACTCCTCCGAGGCAGCCCCGTGCAGACTCTCCTCCGAGATGCCCCCGCACGGCTCGGCCCTGCTCACGGCCACCTTCGCCCATGCTGACGCCGCGCTGCGGGTGCCCGCTGCTGGCACCGTAGCTCCCTGCGTCCCGCCTCTCTCTACCTCTCTCTTGTCCCTCTCGGCGACCGTTCACGCGGCTGCCGCCGCCGCCACGGCAGCCGCCCAGACCTTCCCCCTGTCCTTCACGGGAGCCTTCCCCATGCTGCCCCCCAGTGCCGCCGCCGCTGCCGTGGCGGCCGCCACCGCCATCACCCCACCGCTCGCCGTGGCCGCAACGTCCAGCCCGCCGCAGACCGGCAATGGAGGCAATAGCAAACCTTACCGGCCCTGGGGGACTGAAGTCGGGGCTTTCTAAGGGCTCCCCCTACCCCTTTCCCACCCACTTCTGGCTCCCTCCTGTCCTGCAGCGCGCGCTTTCCGCCGCTGGACCACGTGGCGCTGGGCGGCCTCCCAGCTCAGCGAGGGCCATGCCTGCGCGCACAGCCTTACAGATGCCCACAGGGGCGGCCAAGGGGCAGCGAAGCCGTCCCGGCTCCGGCGTCATGGGCGGAGGACACGGGTGATGCGTTTGTCTCGTTTCGTTTTGCTTCAGGCACCTGGAGGGAGCAGCGGGGCCTTCAACAGCGCCTTGCCCGTACCAGCACATAGAGGTGTCCTGGGGGATACGTAGACACCAGGACTAGTAATTCCCCAGCTCTGCGTCTTCGCTTGGCAGAGAGGTGAGGGCTGGTGCCTGCGCCTCTCCTGAGGCAAGACAAGAAGGTTGAGCTGCATAAGTGCCTGACATTTTAAATAAATAATAGTAAAAAAAACCCTATTTTATATATATATATAAATATATATTTGTGTGTTCTGCTAAAACAAGTAACATTGCACAGGTATGGAAATGATGTAGGAGAGGGAGGCAGTCCTGCATTAAACTTCCGAACTTTGATACGTTTCCAGGAAAAAGTGTGCTCTTCGAGCAGACAGCTGTACTTGGCCAAAAGATTGCTGAGAAAGAAGGACCCACTCGACAGACCTAGTTTTTTGCTTACTTAGTTTACTTTCTTTGTACAGCCTTGCCAGTTCGTGACATCTAGGAGAGTATTGGTAAAAACAGTTATCGGTGCTGGGATTAATGGATGTCCCGGCACTGCCACTGAGCCTCGAGGCACCTTTTTGAGGCTCACACTTGGTGCTAACTTGTATCTGTACAATTAATTTATCGTGCGCCTGGAATTAACCACCTATTTGAAGTATGCACACTTTTTTTTATGACCGATTTGTGCCAATACAAGAGTTTCAATATTGTAAGAGTTCAAATTAACTTATGTAGCTGCATTTGGACATTTACATTTGCCGATTCTCTGCAAGATCCCTCTTCTTTGCTATCAACTTCTGGGATAAGGATCTCTCTGGGTATGAATGAAGTTACGGTAGGGACAATTTTTAAATTGGCTATTAACATGCCAACATTGTATGTGGGTTTGATTCCAAACCAAAATGAATGTATTAAAGGGGATGCCAGTAAATTATTTTGTCAATACCCAGAACTAGTGCTGCATAAAACGTTTTGCTTCCATTTTTTTTATTACAATGACCTAAAATAACCTAAGTATTTTAATACATCAAGTCAAGAACTAGAGATTTTATGTAAAAAATAAATAAATAAATAAAAATAAGACACAGCATGTATTATTATGCACTTGATTTCTCTGCTGTGTGGAGAAAACAATAAGCATTGAGAATGTTAAACATTATGCAAAATATACTTTAAAATATTTGTTTTAAAAATACTGTACCTAGTCAATCTTTTATGCATTACCTTGTTAACCTTTTTTTCTATGCAAAAGTCTTTACATATCACTAATTAAATGAAGTCCTTTTTGACTGAGCTTTATGGATGATTTATTGCCATTTTTTGTTTGCTTCTGACAAAGTACCCATCGATTCAAAGTCACCGTTTCTGCCACTAATAACAAGTCTGCTAGCTGCTACTCTCTCTTCTGCCCCCTTTGCTCTTTCAGAAAGGCTGTCTCATGCAGCATGATTTCAAATGGGCAGCAAAAGAAATCCTCCAGCAAAATGGTGCTGTTCTTCAGGCTTGGAAACTGGTTCTGCGTTGATGGTACGTTTAGCAGTGCCCTTCTGTCCATCCCAGTGAGTCCTCAAAATCCTTGGGGGTTTTAGGGTCAGCTTGCAGTAGGAGCCTTGCTAAGGGGTCGTGTTTAGAAAGGGAGAAGTTTAACCCGATGCCATCCTTAAGTGTGTAGAATGGGACAGGGTTGTTTTTGCACCCAGTTATGGTTGTCTAGTTTGCCAGTTCTCACTCAGGCAGCTGCTCTGAGTTTGTTCTTACTTCATCTTAGATCTCTAAAGGTAATCTGGAGAACGTGTATAAAGTTCTGTTTGTTCCTAAGAAAAAGCACAAAGTCTTGTCGTCCATGTGAAAAGCACTAAATGGTTATTATGCCGAAATTACAGATAGCAAGATGGAGACACCAGAATGAGGTGACAAACCTGCAGCTGCACAGAGTGAGACAGCATCCATAGACAAAATACAGCCTTATCTCAAAGACTCACTCCTCTTTATCCTTTTCTCCCAAATGGTAAAAGTTTAGCTAATCCCTGCCTGCATGAACTAGTCTCCAGCGCCCAAGAGGGAGGGATTTTGATTTGCCTGAACAGCAGGCTGTCCCTTGGAGAAAAAGGACAAAAGATGGGGAAGAAGCCTCTCCACCCCCTGGGCTGTAAATTGCGTTTGATATTCTTTGAAGTTTTGTTGTTTGTGGGGGAATTAGGCATTTTTTTGTTTCAGGACATAACTGCTGCACTGGTGTGCTGGCATGTTCAGCAGCATCTGGTTCAGGTACCATTCGTTTTCCCTGTACGAGATTTCAAGAATAAAGACTGCATTGGTGAACCACAAGTAGATTAAAAAGAGGGCTATATTTACATGAAAAAGAGTAGGTTTCAAGCATACTTGACTTTAAGCAGTTAAGTATTAACCTGACTCTTAAGATCCTAGTAGGAGGTCTCCAGTGTATCATACCAGGTTAAAAATGGGCAGCCACTGACTTGGTTCCACCTAGGAGCTTCAATCTGTGTGTCCCAATTATTTACAAATGAAGCATATTGCCTCAAAAAAAGTATGAAAAATATGAAAAAGGTATGAAAATATATATTTTTAAAACACTTAGATTAAAGACAATTAGATCTAAGATCAGATGAAAGTCTAGTTATTTTGAAACAAAGCACCGTGGATGGATTTGTAGAGCCTGTGTGTTTGGGCTCATCCCCTTTTCACTCTCAAAATCTCAAAAAACAGGCCAAATTCATGTACACCGATTTTCCCATGGGTTTTTTTTTTTGTGTGTGTGCATGGGGGTGTTAGGTTTTTTTGCTTTAATTCCCAGCAGTAGCATTGCCTACGCACTCCTACCAGCTCTGCAGAGCTAGGCCACCTCCAATACCCCAAGGAACCAGTGCTGGACAAGGCAGGAGCTTAGTCTTCACGTCCATTTAGTCCTGGGTCTTTTTTGAGCACATTACCTCTGGGATGGCAGATAAAGGTTTTCCAAGTGAGAAGGGTAGAGAGGAAGCATGTGCTCCGCATGCTGTTGGAAAGACATCAAAGAGGAATAGCTTCTGGCTTCAGAAGGTTGCGGTTATAGCAGTGCCAACAGGTCAGGGCTGGAGGAGTCTACACGATTTTCAAAATAGAGCAAGAGAAAGCTATTTACTTGGCATAACTGAGATCCTAAGGTAGTACACATGATTATGCATGCAAACATACTTTTAACTCCTTTCTGTTTTATCACACTGCATGCAATGATGCTTGGTTCTGGAGAAAGAATAGGGGCCGTAATCTATATAAATTATAATTTAAGACTCAGTCTTAGCATGTAGCACAAATAAAAGCAAATAAGATCACATAGTAGTAAGTCTGGCATTTACTTTCTTTTTAAAGTGGGTTTGCACCCTTAAAATTCGGTTATCAAGAGGATCAATGGAGGTTATGCAATTTCCTAGGATGTTTTTCTTAAGAGGACAAAACTAAGAAACAGTTCTGTCACTCAGCATTAGCAGGCTTGGACCCTTAACTCCCAACAGTGCAAATAAAAGCATTTATGCTGCTGGGCTATGAGACTATGTCACATTGCACCAAGGGAAGATTATTACCCCAGAGAGAAAGAAAGGGCTGACCCAAGACGTGAAATGGAGAGGGGGTGCTGCCAGGCATCCCCTCGCTCCAGTTGCAAGTGGAGGAACTCCTGCATTAAGGATAATCCCGGATGAAAAACGGACCAAGGGCTGAATCCACAGATGGAGAGCAGAATGATCCTGCCCTGACTTTGGTTACATCTGTCTGAGAAGCGGCGATAGCCCCCATTCAGGCTGCTGCCTCCTTAGCAGGAGCCTTCAAAATGTTTGTTTGCAGCTATTCTGAAAGACAATACCCAAGACAGGGTGTCATGTGATAAATAAAAGCATTTACTGAAGCACAGGGCTTGGCTATTGACAAATTGTTAGGACAAAGTCCTAACATGAAAAAAGAAAAAATCAAAAGCGTCTTTTTTGTCAGAATATGCTACATCAAGACATTAATGAAGTTTTAAAGTGGATAATTAACACTGTAGTCACCAATCTCCTTAGTAATCTACTTTTATTAGCATAGATAGCCTAAGATCACACAGATGAGAGCTTAATACTCAGAAGTGACTTTGTCCAGCATCAAGAAAAGATAAATTGTGCCAGCTTTCCTTGCAAGCTTTATGTGCACAAGCCTCATTTGTGTGAGGTCACTGCAGGCGCCCGAGTGTAATATTACTCAAAGCTGTGATTACTCAAAGCAAGCAGTGCACCTCGCTTCCCCTGCTTCTGCCATTTCACACCGGCAAAGACTTGTCCCCTGGAAGCTGATGTGGGGAGGTCTCAAAAGGAATGACTGCAAATACGCGTCTGACCCCAGCACTAAATGATAAACAGAGGAGCAACACACAGAGGAGCACTGGGATCTCAACTTGTTTGTAAGGCCAGTCTTTCCCGATTTACAAATGAAACAAAGTTTTGACAGACAATTATCTGAAAAGAGTTTTTGCTTCCTCTGGTAACTGCTACTACTGGAAGTTGTAAAATGCTATTAACGTGTAAATATGGTCACTTAGTTGGTATTCAGTTGCCTAAATACTTAAGACATCCTAAGATGGACTCCAGCTACCCATCTGCATGGTGCAAGTCTCCCTTGTGTCCTGTGTCACATCTGCTGCCCTCATGCAGGTGTCTGGGAAATCCTAGACTGCTTAAGGCATCACTGAATGCCTATGTGTAGATGGCTGAATTTCTCCTCTTCTGTCTTATCTCACATCATCTGCAAAGAAATGGGGTTTGAGTCTTAATAACATTTTCAAATATGATTTTTTTCAAAGAATCAGCATCCTCTTCAGCAGCCTAAAGAGAAGACAGAATAGTTTATCAAAATCAGTTGATGAAAAAAATGATGATACTATCATCACTCAATCTTACTTAACTAAGGCCAGTCAACACTGGCAATGGGCACATTCAACACTGACTTCAGCATTTTTGACTGTATAAAAGTCAATGGCAGTCATTACAAGATGGTGTCAATACGTTTTAATTTTAAACAGCTATTTTTTTTCTGTGTTTCTGGTGACATAGTAAAGCTCAGCAATATGCACTGGCAGTGTAACCCAGAAGCTCAAAAATCAGAAGCGAAAGAAAATGAATATGGGAAATAAAATGAAACGTGTCTGTTGAAATTAATTGTAGATCTGGAGATGTAGATTCCTTTTTATACAGCTACAGATATTGAATTCAAGCAAAATTGAGTGTTTTAAATGATGCTTAATAGAACAGTGCTATTACTTAGCCTGCAGGAAACTCTTACTGAGGTGTTGATTTTATTTTGCTTTCTGCAAAGCCCATATCTAGCACTTTTCTCTTCTGCAAAGGGAAACTTCTCAGGAGTAAAAAATACCTTGATGCAACATTAAAATTGTGATTGCAATCACCTAACACTTGTGAAATTTCTAACTCAGCCCATGTTTTCTTATGTGTTACCTTGCAGGACCTCCTAATAAACCAGCCTACTACTCAAGGAAAGAGTATATTACTGCAACATGTAAAGAAAATTGTTTAGTATTAAAAAATACCCATAGGTAGGATTTTGTATTAATGTATGGCATGTGAAAATCTAACGCAAGATTAAAAAGTAATCTGTAAATCCAAGAAAAATTTACAGTTATTAAGGCCTAATCTTTTTGTGTTCTGAATTTCAATTTAATTCTGAAATGCTCTTTTATTTTCATATATCAGAGAACCAAGTAACTTTATTTTCCTGTAGGAGAAGAACTCTTCCCTTGAGGAGTTTAAAACAAAACGCTATGCATTTAAGATGCACATTTGCAACCAGATTAACAAGGCGACGACTCTTGCGCATGGATAGTTCAAATAGTTTTTAATGACACTTCCCAGCACAATCCTGGGGCTTGATACACAAGCCTGAAAATAAAATAACCCTGTTTCTCTCCCCCGCACCCTCTGTCTCCATCTCTTTCTAAATGCATTTTGCTGAAGGAGCGGGGAGTTTGTTTTGTTTGGGTTTTCGTGGGTTTGTTTTTCCGAAGAGGCACCACACTGGCAAGGGGAAGTGGCAGCCAGGCGAGCAGCCTCCCCGCGCGCCGCCGCTATCTCAGCCAGTCTGCTTGGGCAAAATCGCTTCCTCTCCTCGCGCTCCCCTTCCCCCTTCTCGGGCAGCTGTCCCACCGGGCAGGCCCCTCTCTTCCTTTGCCCACAAAAAGCGAAGGGCGATGTGAGGAAACCACAATAAAACTGCGTGGCCAACCAGCCTCCCAAGTAAGAGCTGTCAGGAAGTTCCCGCAGTCACTCTGGTCCAGCCTGGCCCTCTCTCCATTCCCTCTCTTTTTGTTGCAGGGATTATTGTGGCCCGAGGGTGCCTTTTTAATAATTTCTGCAGATATTCAGCCCAGACCTGCCATCAGCGGGGTCTGCGTTCTTCCCTCCCGTCATTATGATGTGTCTGGTACCTGCTCAGTCCCGATGACTTTTCCCCCTCGATTTACTGCACCACACAGTTGGCAGATAAAAACGCTGCAAACAGGAATCTGCAAACAAAACAGAACACACAAAAAACCACTTCTTGATACTGCTGAAAAAAAATGACCTTTACGTGCTGCCCTGTCCTTCTTCAAGGCCTGGTAAATCCACAAGAAAGATTCCCATTAGTAAATCACTATTGGATCATTAAACCTTTTTAAGGCAGTATGCGCTCTACCAAGAGAATGAGGATTACGACACAGCAGTGCCTGCTGCCCGCTGACAATCATGGGAACCGACCTCAGTAATAAATCCATGAATTATCTGGCTCACTTTGACCGGTTCTCACGCCAGAGCAGCTCCTTTGATGTGACCGTCAAAACCCAAGGATGCCCAATAGCAGTAGCCACTGCCAAAACAATGGAGAAGTAATAATTCAATATAAATATGTAAAGCCTGCTTCCCCATATGCCCAGCTTTTGCAGTGGGGCATTTCTTTGCCTGTGGATGAAATTGGAGACAAAAAAAGGGAAATAAAGCCCTTGTATTTTCTCTGAATAACCCTTTAAGAGAAGAAAAGCTGGGCATGTAAGAGAGACATTTTTTAGCTATTGCTGATGTCCATGACTTTTTCAGCCAAAGGGGGGTTCCCTGTTCCTTTTTAAAAGCAGTTGTACGGTTCAGAGGCAACATTCACTTAAGGACTGATCCTGCAGAGGGTCTAAGGACATAAGTAGCCACATTCAAGGGAACCATTCCACTTCAGTGGGACTATTCATGTGAATAAAGTTATTCATCCTTTTAATCCCTTGCAAGCCTGAAACCTCAGAGGATACATTCTCGTGTGTCTCATTTAAAAAAAATATTTAGGTATCAAGCTCCTTTGACTTAAACAGCTCAGAAATACTGACTGCCACCTTCTCGACTGAGCACCTGTAAAGTGGGAATAGTCTTACTTAGGTTCTCTTGTCCTTGTCCTCGCTCTTGCCTTTTTAAATCTCAGTCTTTGCAGGGCAGGGATCACCTCCAGTCTGTGGCTATGTAGGTGCAAAAGACTTGGAGAGACCTGGTTTTCAGCACCACCGACTGCAGCAGCATGAGGGGAAGGAATAAGCGGGGGAGGCTGCTTGTGGGTGAGCCGCGCTGAGCTGTCACGGGGGCATCGCTGCCGCCCGGGGCAGCCGACCCTGGCTCCCCGCTCTGCCCGGCCTGTTTGTCCTGAGCTGCAGAAAGTTTCTGACAAACTGAAGGTTATGTATGTGCCGCAAAACTTCATCCTGGCCTCTTAAGGGAGGGAAAACCACCCCCGCCTCTTCCTTGGTTTTGCTGGATCTTTCATGCCGAGTTGTCATCTGAGTCATTTTCGCAATGCAGAATTGTCACTAGTGTCAGAAGGTCCTCGCGAGGGATTCTGTGCGTGCTGGGGGCCCAGGGTCGCACAGCGGTGGCCGCGGTGGAGGCGGCGGCCTGCCACGGTCACACACCACCGGGGTCGCCCTACCCGGGCTCACACGCACACCCGCGCGTTAAGTCACGTGTCGCTGTATTTGTTTTGCGCTTGTTGTAATTTTCCTGCTCTGGGGGGAAGCAGGCACCTCCCAGGTCTGTCTTTCGGTGAGCTAGCCAGAGATTAAGCGCAGCATAATTCATCACCAATACAGTTTACTTAAATATGATTAACCAACAGTGCATGTGAGGGACAAGGCATGGAACCGCAGAAGGTCATGGCTGATATGCTTCAAGGCAGTCATAAAAGTGGTCTAAAAAGAGATTTTCACCATGTGAGTAAAAAAGTTCAGGCATTTAAAAGCCTGAGAAGGCTTTCATAATTTCATGCTCAGAGAACTTCTTAATTAAATATGGCAACTGCTCCTTTTAAAGACCTTGCTGCAAAAATGGTCCTTGGAGAATATTATCTAGAGCTGTATTTACCAATTAGATCTTCATTTTACTTTCATTACTATCATCTTTTTTAAAAAAGCTTCATTTTGGATGAAGTTATCTCTCTTATAATCCATTTCAGAATAAATTTTCCAAGCACAGTTCTCAAGCAGAATCCACAGAAAGATCTGAAATGAGGTTTGCCATTTCTAGCAGTTTTATCTCATTGTCCCAGGCGATCTATATAGCAGATATACTAAAAAGAGACTTACAGTTACCTTTTTTTTTTTTTTTAATTGCATTTGATAGAAATATTGAGGAGAGAGAGCAGGAGGACAAAGCAAAGCAAAACAAAACAAAAACGATCAACAAAACTCAAAAACCAAACAAGTTTCTCCAGACTTGCATCTGGGGAAGAGATTTTGTGCCTGGGAACTTCTTTCTTTTCCCTGTTCCCCCTCCAGCTCATAAGCACTTTACCTTGTTGTGCTGCTGGCTGCCATGGCTACAACAGCCATCTTCAGTGCAGGACCTACAGGTCCTCTTCGCGTGGCACCTGAGGGCCACACAGCTCTTCATCACTCTAGTAACAGTATATACAGATAACCAACATATAAATTCCTTGGACAAACCGGAGTGTACAGCGCATTAGAGTTAAGCAAATGGTGTTAGCGTTTGGAATTAAATTACACATCTTTCAAATAGCAACCAGCCTATGAAGAAGCGAACGAGAGTCTGTGGAAGCGGTGCGCCTAGAATGCCACCTTGTGGCATGTGAAAATGCTGGGTTTTGCCAATAAGTGGAAGTTCGTTTCCTCTAGAACAATGTTTTACCTCCGTGTTTATTTCCACGATAAGAACAACAACGACAAAAGGTGATAAGCTACCACCTGATTTTATAGGTGCAAATAAATCCAATGAATGCATAGCTGGTTAAGTGTGTCCTTCAGGTAAAAGTGCCACATGAGGGTAAAAGGAAAATATGCCTTCGGAAAATAAAAAAATAAATAAATAAAAAAGAAGAGAGTATTCAATTTTCCTTGTCCTATTCATTTTCAGAGTCAGGCAAAGGTTTATGTTTAATATTAAACATAATAGGCATAATTAATACAGTGGTATAAACTTGCAGAGACAGACAGAAAGATAAGCTAATATCAGAGATATAAATTAAGCCCGTGTGTGAAAGCTCCTATCCCCCAAGTTTTCCAAGAAAGCATAAATGATGCCTGACAATGCCTGGCAGCCCCCGGGCAGGCATGGCTCAGCTCTGCCGGATCCTGGGAGCCTGAAGGGTGGAAATGGGGTATCCAGGGTTGGTTTTGCAATGGACTTGCAGACAGGGGAATACACCTGTCTGTCTGTACGTGCACAGGGAGTTGCGACCGAGCCAATCTCCCTCTCCGCAGTCGGCCAAGTTCTCTTTGATCTGCAAAAGCAGAAGGAGCGGGACACAGAGGAGCTTAAACATTAAGCGGAAAAAAAAAAACTGACTTCCCTGACCGGGAATCGAACCCGGGCCGCGGCGGTGAGAGCGCCGAATCCTAACCACTAGACCACCAGGGAGCTGTGCACTATGCCTCGCGGCCTCTGCAGAACAGCTGCGCGCGCGCGCCCGCCCTGCCTCCCCGCCCCGAGCGGCTCCGCCCCTGCCGTGTGGCCTCGCCCCCGCCTCCCCCCTTTCCGGCCCGTACCAAGCGCTGGAGGTAGGAGCGCCCAGGGCAGGGGCGTTCCATTCTGCCCCGTCGGGGGGGGGGGGCGCCGGGGGGGAGCGGGGCGCGTGACGGCGGCGGCGGCGGCCGAGGGCGCGGGGGGCCTGAGGCGAGATGGCGGCCGGGGCTGGGGGGCGGCGGCGGCATCCCCAGCGGTAGCGGGAGCAGGGCCGGGGCCGGGCCGCCGAAACGCCGCATAATTAACGCGTCCTTCACAAGGGGGGACTCCCTTATTTGTGTATCCATTTATTTATTTTATTTATTTCTCTACACGCGTGCGGCGCGTGGCGTGTTTGTAAACAGAGAGTGCTCAGCGGCTCGCCCACCCTCAGCCTGGCCGCCCTCCTCAGCTTGGCGGGGGGACACTTTGCCGGGACTAAGGCAGCCGCTGAAGAATTAAAAAAAAAAAAAAAAAAAAAAAAAAAAAAGAGAGATAGAGAAGCGGCGCAGCGCTGTCCTCTCCCCACGAGCAGGCTTCCCTCTGCCGCCTTTAAATCGTGCTGCGGGGCAGGCAGGCTCAGGAAACAATAACAAAAAAAAAAGGCTAATCCTCAGTATTTCCGTTTTTGGCCTAAAGGCAACCATGAGCAAAAGCCCTGCGAGGGGCAGGTCTGTGGATCCGCCAAAAGGGAGTCAGGTTTGAACTCAATGACTCTGCGTGGCCAGGACATCCCTCTGTGATAGCCAGGAACTGCTCCTTTTTTGATAACATTTCTGCAAGATGTGATGCAGATGATGTCTGCTTATTTTTTTAATTTTTTTTCTTCTCCCTTGTGGTGTGTTCATTTCAAAAGGAAAATAAATCTGTAAGCTCTTCTAGCAAAAGCCTTTTTCTCTATGTAAGCAGTGCCCATAATATGAGAGGATTTGTTCTGCACAAGCAAATCCTCACCTCTCAAATTCTGGGATGGGAATTGTACAAGAAACCCATTCCGTGTTAAAATAGATAGGTTTCGGGCTCTGTTATGTTATACACTTAATACTTCTTGTAAGTGTTATATACTCAATGACTCCACACTGCTGTGCCTGGCGGTACAGGCCACGCCACGCCGTGTGCTGACTTAGCCTCTCCAGTGTGTTTTGGGGGGGGAAACTGAGTTTTCTGCTTCCATAGCTATGTTGCTAGCAGCGCTTAGGATGGGCAGCTTGAAACCAGGGCAGGCCCAGTGCAGGGCAGCTGCATTTCCAGCATCGGGAACTTGTCTCACCAAAGGGTCGTGGTCACCCTTGCAGTGCTTCATCTTGGAGCACATTCCTGCTGTGATGCCTCCGAGGAAGGAAATGGTGACTCCCCTCATTCCTGAGCTGGCTGGCTTAGTGGTGGGGACAAAATATCCCCCATAGGCTATTTCAGCAAAGTAGTTGGGACTGTGGCATAAGATCTCCTGGCTGATGGCAGCAATGTAGGCAAGCTTATTTTTTTTCTATGTTTTAGGATGCTGTAAAATGCAGAAATAGGTCACTCTTACTCTGTTATTTCTCACAATTAGCAATTTTTTTTGAATAGGTAACATATGGTGCCTCGTTTCCATTTACCCCTGCAAGTGCTCTTCATTAATTACAGCCACAAGGGCAATAAAATCTAGCATAGGTGCTAGGAAGCTCAACTGAAGCAGGGACTCCTGTGCTGGAAGGGAAGCCTGGCTGCAGTGCTGAGGGCTGCCCGCGGGACCACCTCAGGGGCAGCATCCGTAGTCACGTGCTGCCCTGCCTGCCTGGTTATTTTTAGGAATCTCTCTCTTCCCCCCCCTTTCCCCCCCACAATTCACCCGCGCTGACAAAAGGCGATGCCTCTTCTCTGCCTTGCTCTGTCTGCAGAGAGAGGAGACCCATCAGCGACGCAGCCTCCCGCCGGCACAGCAGCAGCCAGTGCCCGCGCCCGCATCCCCGCGATGCTCCTCACCGGAGAGCACTGATCCTCCCCGGCGCGCCGGCTCCTTCTGCTGTATCATGGTAAGCACAAACTCTTTTTATTGCCCAGGATACCCGCTTCGGAAACATTGCAAGTGCTTGATTTGCAAAGAAGCTGCAAATGGTGTTTAGAATCACGCATACTGTGTGCGTTCATCGTTCCTCCTTTCCCCTGAGCAATATATCTGATATGAAAAGTCTTTATATCAGCTTTTCTTCCTTCGGGTAGCCTGCCTTAAAACGTGCATAATTTTGTTTTTAAGGAGGTGGATAGGCGGGGTGGGGAGGAGAGGATGGCGCACAGTCTTTTGCTATTTTGTGATTAGTTTCCGTGTATAGTCAGCATGGTTACATCACTGTTAGACTATAATAATTTACTGGAAAAAAATATCATTGTGGCTTGTGTTTATTATAGGTGTTGGTAGCGTAAAAGTGTTTTTGTGGAAGGAATTTAAGGAAAAGCATCAAAAGGCGTTGTCCAAGGGGTACAGCAGTTTATACACGCTGTGCTCAAATACCACGTTACCAGCTGTGAGGAGACCTGTAGTTTTGTTTAGATGGGGCTAGGGGGCAGTATGTGAGAATTTGCAGTGTCATTTCTTAATGTTGTGTAGACTAGATTTTTATTATTTACAGAAAATTCTTTAAAGATTCAGAGGAAAAAGGAGGGAGAAATTCACATACAGTATTTATATATATATATTTTAAGCTCTACCATTATTTTATTTTCTTCCGCAACACTGTATTTGATACAGAGATAACTGTGTCAGCTTTTTCTGTGGTAAAATCCGTATGATTCTGAGGCGTGGGGGAAAATACAGCGGAGGGTAGGGTTGTGGGGAGCAGAGGAAGCTACGTCAAGTGTCCACAGAGCTCTGTTGAAACAAATATGACTTTTTTATCTCCTCATGTATCTGAACAAATTCCTTTCCTTTCACAGTCTTTCTGCAGAGCGTTTTGGAAGCAACTTTTGGATTGCTCTACTAGACAGTAGGAATTGGTGAACAGAATCAGGCGATTCTAGGAGAAAACGCCTTATAAAAGCATCAAGTTCTAGCCTCTCTGCTTCTTTTTGGTGAAACTTGTACACATTTTCAGTACTCTGTCAAGCTGAGTTAATCTAGCTGATGAGTTCAAAGTTACAGTTTTGTCTGGGAGACTCACAAAATTTCTCATTGCATAAACTTAAGGAATCAGGCTAAAAAATAGCAATGGGTTGTTAAAGAAGTCAGCCACAAGTGCATGGTCAGATTGAAACATATTTTATGACTATTTTAGAGTAAATAGTTGGGGAAAAAAAAACAGAGCAATTGCTAATGGGAAGACAGTTGATATCTTTTCTAAACTGAACTGTTACAGCATTCAGATTCAAGGTATTTTTTTGCTGCAGGTTTTATTTAAAAAAAAAAATGTTAAGGTAAGAGGTGCAGATGTTTAAAACAATTACATAAGCCAGACATGATCGATACATTCTTCTCTTTTTCCCCCAATACATGTGTAAGCCTATTTGTGTGCAGGCCATACACTTACTTTCACTACTCATGGCAGAAGAAAAAAAAAATATAACTTTAGTGTTTGTAACGTATGCCAATCTGTTAATATACACTATGGTAAGTGCTCAGTAGGGTATCAAAACCCATTCAGATATTGCTCTTTAGTGACCCGTATCTATTCTATCTTCCATGTGTTACGTGAGTGTTGTGTGTATGTGAGAAATCTTTTCCTAGGCTCAAGTTTCGCAATTTCCAAGTAATTTAAAAAGCATTCTTGCATTTTTCTCTCCTTCCAAATAGTGCAGTCAGTGATAAAGCAGATTTGTCCAATCCTAAAATGAATGACCCAGATGGATTTAAGGTTTTCTTATGTAAAGATATTCCAAGTCATGAAGACTGAGTTAAACAATGTTGTATCATTTGTATTCAAATGAATTGCCACAAGAACGTATTGCCACAGGGTCAAGAACAGCACTCAGTCTGTCCTCTATCTTCTATGCTAGAGACTGAAAATTAATTTTATTTAAAAGGTTTTATTTCAAAAGCTGTGTGTATACATCACATGCACTACTGTAGCAGATGACACTGCCCTTTACTTCCAGACTCAGTAAAATGACAGAGGATGTCAGATCTCAGGCACGCTTACGGTCTCCGACACCGACTGTGTCCAGAACTCCCAGCATGTCCCACCACGCTGTAATTTTAATGCTACAGGTGAGATGCATGGAATAATGATGGGTGGTAAACTTGAATAGTCAGAAAGAGACAACTTTTCCTGGAGCTAATATAGGGTGTTACTCCCAGCTGTTGCTGAGATTCAGTTAATAGAGAAGCAGCTTTTCTACCACTTTGATGGATAGGGCTGTGTATCCTACGCTGATACTTGGCAAATCCAAAAGAAGTCACGGGAGAGGTAATATCTTTGGAAGAAAAAAAATCTGAATTCCTATTTTTGTTACCTAGGCATTGCCTAGGGGGTGACTGAGAGCAAGACCCCACTATTCTCTGTGCTTATAGAGAAGCCTAGTGCCACTAGGGCTTTTAAGTTTAACTGAAATAACTTTGGTTTGCTCATTGTTTTTGTGTAGGTAATATCGTAGATTTAAAATGTAGTCAAAATATGTGCTGTCAAAACAGATACTAAGCAAGAGAATCTGTTTTAAAGAAAAATTGCACTTTGTAAAAATGAGAAAAAAAATGTTTTTTTTTAGAAATGACGCAAACATTGAATTTCTAATATGGAACAGTCCAGCTTCATCCGAATGTGAGTATTTCAACACTGTAAAGAGGCTGTAGTAGAGAACTACATGAGTAAGGATAGAAAGCTGCCTTTTCTGGTTTCTTACAACTTACTATTCTGCTTTTCCAGTAAAAGCAGGCATAAAGGTATATGCAAGTATTAGCAAATGTGTTGCAAAGCTTTAATTTAGTAAATATAGTGTTTTAAAATGACAATTTTAGCTTGGAGTATAGGGGGAAAATTGAGGGTAGCTGAGAGCACCACTGTGGCCGTCGCTGGCGGCGAGTGCTGGGGTCTCGCGCTGGGAGCGGGTGACGGTGCCCGGCCCTGCCGGGGCTGTGCTCAGCCCTGGTGCCTGCCCGCCTACGTTTGAAATGGGCCTGTGAATGTCTGGCAGACCGAAACATAATAAGCCTGTGACAGATAAGCCACTTCTTGAAATTAAAATGTGTTTGCTTGGATAATAACTGCCAAGAATAAATAAATAAATAAAAGGGATCCTTATCCCAAGATCCTGCACAGCGCTTGGTGTTTTCCAGGATGCATGCGTGCATACCTGCCCTGCTGTGTGTGTGGGTAAGGGAGCAGGTACGTGCCTGTCGCGGGGCTCTGGGATGCGACGGCGTTGGAGGCCTCAGGCCTTTCCCGGAGCTTCCCACTCATTGAGGGGTGGTCACTTAGCCGAAGGCAGCGGGCAGAGGCGTGGAGGGGTCATGCAGCGTTATTGTGGGTACGGAAACAGAGCTCCTGGTAGATGTGTGCGTGTGGGGGGTGAATAAACGCGCGGCCAGAGCGGGGAGGAGGGGGTTCCCCAGCCGCAGGCCGCGCAGGCTCCGCGTGTCCCCGCAGTTCAGAGGGGCCGCGTCCCCGCTGCGGCCCGGGGCGGGTCTCGGAGGAGGATCCCCCTCGGGAGAGGGACGCGGCGGCCCGGGGCCCTGGCGGCGCCGGCTCCGCGCTCGCTCAGCGCGGGGGGCGCTGCGGCTGCGCCGCGGTTGCGCAGGGCGAGGGCTCGCGCCGCGGCGGGAGGCGGCGGCGGCGGCGACAACGCGCGGATCCGAGCGCGGGAGCCGGGGCCTCCCCGGGGCCGGCGTGGGAGCCCCCGCCCCGCGCGTCCCTGCGCGGCGCCGCGAGGTGAGCGCTCGCGCCGCTCTCGGGTCTGGGCTTCAGTATTATCATTATTATTTATTTATTAGTTAATGTGTGAGAGCGAGGGGGACGCTCTCACTCCGTGCCCCCCGCGGGCGCCCGCGCTGCGCAGCCCCTTCCGCGCGGCCCAATGCGGGGAGAGGGGGGCAGCCCGCGCCCTCCGCGCGCCCCATCCGGCCCGATCAGCCCCATCTCGGCCGCTCTTCTGGAGGCTTCCAGCCTCTCGCGGGTTGTCGTGCCGAGCTCGGGGCTGCGGTGCCGAGGGCCGCGGGGACCGCCCGGCCCGCGGGGACGAGGCGAGCCGAGGAACGCCTGTGCGCAGCGCCGCGCCAGCGTGCGCTTGCTGGGTGCCGGCGTGCCGCGATTACTGCGCGGGCAGTGAGGCCTCTTTTTTTTTATATATATTTTTTTATTAATGCGTAATGATGGAGTCGAAGATGGATAGTAGCTTGCTAGTTGGTTCCGGCTCGCCTCCGGCTGCTGTGAGCCACGCTGCGGGCTTGTGTTTGCAGGAGATGTAAAATGCGTGGTCAACATCTCCCTCCTCAGCCTATTGCAGAAACAAGTGTTTGCATAGTTTGGAAACGCAGTTAATGCTAGTGCTGTTTGCAAACAGGCTTTAGAAAATTAACGCACATAAGTACCTGCATAGTTTTCAAATGAGTTTTACTTTAGCACTTTAAAATGAGATTTTAAGAATATATAGGCATAGATTTTAAGAATACATTTTAGGCTGCTTTCCCTTTCATCTTTAGCTGGAAGACGTCTGTAAATATTCATCATGTAACTTCAGTCTTGTGAATAATTGTATTGAACTGATGGGTCTGCTTGCGCATGTAAAATGCTGTTTGGGAGGTAGTTCAGTACCTGTTTTTGTTTTTCCCTCTTGTATATTATGTTGTAAAAAGAAGTATGTACATAAGTTTATGGCTACTCCCTGTGGCTTAGATTTGTAATGTCTACTTCTGAAATGATAAATCATTCTGTTTGGAGTTGAAATAACTCAAAATTGATGGGAACAGCCCTTGCCTTATTGCTTTGTTGGGTAGGAATGCTTCTCTCTCTCTCTCTCTTTTTTTTTTTTTCTCTTTCTTTTTTCTTTCTTTGTGTATTCAAGATTTCGGAAGATATGAGCAGAATTGGCTGTATAAATATTTGGCTAACTTGTGGTCATGACCTTTTCAATGACAACTTGCAAGTGTCATAGTAGTAGGGAATAAGTTTCTGTACTTGAAGCAAAGGTGAGTTTATCTGGAGAGTGATTTGGAGTAGAGAATAACATTTCTTCAGAATGATAGTAACAAAGTTGTCAAAATCCTTTAGATAAGTAACTGTGGTTGCAGTGACTCTGTAATCACCAGTCTGGGTGAGTGTTTCAAAGATGGAAAATAGTATAGACTGCTGGAGCATGATCTGACCCAACAAGCTGCTACCACAGGTATTGCTGCTGCAGCTTTCCTGCAAGAGAGGAGTATAGAGAAGAAAGTTTCCCTTTGCATTCCAGGAGGTGTTGAAGAGAAGCCAGGATACAACTAACGATAAGAAGAATGGTAAAACCTCCTATCTTGTGTCTGAGTTTTGCCCCTTTTATCAGAGGGTTGCTTAGCAGGTGCCAAACCCATCAGTCATGAAAGGCTGATGAGTCTCTTCCTTGTCATCAATAAGACAAACAGGTTTAAGGCTTTACAGGTGAAGCTTATTTTAGTGAAGTATGGTAGAAATGACAGCCTGCTACTGGATGTGTTGTTTCTTGCTCCCACCTGTGAAGAGCAAAGGCCTCGGGATTGATTTTTTTCATGGAGGGAGATGCTCTAATTGTACTGCTGCCCCCAGCGTCTCCTGTGGTTTAATATCAAAAGGAGAGAGTTAACTCTTAATACGGTTAAGAATTGAAGTTTGCATCTGGGGAGTGCACTTGCGTGGTCACCTTTGACAGGGAAGAAAAGGGAAGGAGAGCAGCAGCAATTTTTCAGATGATTTTTTGAAGTCTGAGTGGTTTCTTTATTCCTGTGTTTTTTACCTAGCCTGGCTCATGAGACAATGAGGCAGTGACAAAATGCACAGTAAACTAGAGGAATTATATTTCCCTTATATATACAGGAGTATTTCTCTTTCTTTACAAAGCCTTTTGATCACAAGCAGAAACTTGTTCTTGGTTGAAATGTGAAGCTGCTGTGCTGCTGCCGAAGGGTGTTTTGAGCTGTTTGCTCAGTTTTGGAGTTGTAAGCACACTGCAGTGCCCAGGGGTCCCCGATTATGAACCTGCGACTTTGGTTCACCTTCACCACCAGGATGGAGCCCGTCCTCGCGCTGGGAGGCTCTGCAGGGTCTCTCGGTAGCTCGTGACGGGCTGTGGGGCACAAGCTGGGAGTGAACGACAAGAAGGGTGAGTTACCTCAGGTGCCATGATCTGCTGTCACGCTGTGTCGCTGCCTCCGAGCTCTGAGGGCAGCAGCGGTATCTCAGTGTGGCACCGCAGGGCCCCAGAGGTGCCCTGTGGTTATTGAAGACTTAATGGCTAGATTTTGACCTACACCTTATCTTTCAGGAAGTCTTCTGGCTATGGCTTGGGGCATTCAATGGATAGAAAATTGATCATACTCTTAATAAACCCTTCTAATAGTTATTTATCTTGTGGGTGTGTTTTAATGTGTGCAGTGTTTTTGATTTGAATTCCATGCCTCGACTTCTCTGTGATCTCATGGCTTTGTCAGCTGCACTAAGCTGGTCCCTGCCTTCAGGTGTTGTTTAACACGCGTATGTGATGATGAACTTACCTCCTCAGGCCTCTTGTTCAGTGCACTCTCTGGACTGAATGATATAGATCTTACCAAGATGCCATTTTTTTTCTTGTTTTTGCCATTCCTGGGGCTGATTTTAGTTTGCTTTTACGTTTTTTTTTTTTTTTTTTTTTTAACATCCTTCCTCTGAAACACAGTTTTGACTATGCATGATAGTCAGATGATGGTGGGATCAACCTTGTTTGTGAGAACAGACGTCTGTTCATCAGAGTTGAACAAGGAAGTTAAGCCTTTCATACATTTATTGTATAAGCCTTTCATACATTTATTGTATAAGCCTTTTATACATTTATTGTATAAACTGTAAACTTTTTGTTTACAGTGACAAGTTACAAATGTTTGTGTTTGTTTCCTTACCCACTGAGTAGAAATTAGAAGCCCTTTATTAATAGTTACCAGTTTCTAGACCAGATTTTTTCTTTCAGTAGTTTCACCTGGAAGTAGCTGATCTTGGGGAGCTTCCTTCAGTGTTTCCAGAGATCTCTGAAAGCCATTTCCCCAAAATCTAGTACTTCTAGGGCAGATGACCAGCTGTCCCAGGGCACGAGTTATGGGAAATCATAGCCTTGAAATCATAGCAGAAATTCAGTATGAGAGCTACTTGAGGCCAGCCCTGCCTTAAAGAAAGGGTATTTTATCCCCTGATTCACTTCCCATTTAATGTAACCTTTCCTATCATTGCGGTCTCTTTCTGCAGCTACTCTCCTCTGTTTCCTCTGCTTTTTGTCCCACGTGCCGTCTGTCTCGCTTTCTGATTTGTTTTCTTTATAAATGCCCTAAATGCAGCCGAGAGCACCGATTTATAAATATTCATACTTGTATGTCGCCATAGAAGCGGCTCTGCCCGGGCGCCGCTCGGAGGGGGATCTGCCAGCAGGATCTGCCGCGGGATCCGCCCGGGCACTGCCTGGAGGGGCTGCCCGCAGGAGCAGCCGGGTACGGGCCGGCCCTGCCAGCGCGGGCGTGCGGGTCCAGCCGCCGCTCTGCGAAAAGCAGGTTCAGTAACGGAGCAGGCAGCGTTAGTCTGCTGGCCTGCAGCTGGGCAACACCTGCTGTGGTGGCAGGGCTTTATTTTACCATCAACTTGATAAGTGGCGTTTTTTCTGTAATGTTTTTAAGTAGTTGCTGTCGTTCTAGCTACTTCGGCGCTGCTGGCAAAGCTGGGCATGATACTTGGTGCAGGTTTTTGTAGCCCTGCAGACATTTGCTGCCTGGAGAACGGCCTAAGCTTTTCCTGACGGCTTCTCACAAATGTTGGACTCTTACAGAAGTGCTGAAGAGCTGGGCTGTGTGCAGTCAAAGCTGGGTAGGCTGGACACATTGTGCTGATTTGTGTGCTATTGAGAATATTTATTTTAAAATAACTTGCTTCCCTTATAATACATAAGTAGTGTCTGAGAGTTGTTGTTGTTATTGGATTTTTTTTGCTTGTTTATTTTCCCCATCCTGGCTGCTGACTGAGCACATTCCAGCGAAGCTTCTGAAGACTGAGGACTGACCAAAGGTAGCCGCTCGGGCCTGTCCGGGCTAATATGATTGCCTGTACCATGAAATTGAGGCGATTGCCTTCGTCCCAGCTCCTATCCTGGAGGAGATGTTCGGTAGATGCGTGGTGCCGGTGGCCATGGTGCCGTTCCCAATGGCAGTGGGCAGAGAACCAAAGGGGTAAAGCTTCGTCTCTTACTTTGTTCCGGAAAGCTCTGCTGGGCTCTGCTCGCCTGTGTGGTGAAAGGTCGACTTGCCTGGCGCGAGCCAGTCGTTTATGCAGATAAGGGCGAAATGATTAACAGCTGATTAATGTGGAAAGCTCTCTTGCTACCAAAATATGAGGGGTCAAGTAGCAAGAGGTCTGACTAATCGTCAGACTGGTTGGGAGGTGGATTACGAACCCAGAGGGAAATACAAGGGTGGCTTTTGTTTAGTGCAGTGCATTATTCTGCAGGCCTCGTGCGTATTACTGGGTGCGAGTGTGTGGTGGGAGATAGATGCCCACCACCGCTACGCTGCTTTACAGGGCCTGGGTGAGGCTCTGCAGTCACCCGTGTTTGCCTTTTGCCACAGCCACACTTAAGGATTAAAATTAGAATTTCCTTGCTGGGCTACTGCTGATGTTCTTCCTCACCGAGGCAGGTTTATTTCCTTAAATACAGGAATTCTGGACCCCTTAAAAGTCAGTTATTTGTTTTGAAAACCACATCTCCCCTTGTAATGCATGATTTCTGTTGTCAAAAGTAACACATGCGTTGTCATTAAAAAGATTAAGGAACCGGAGATAAGTTTTGTGTTCTCCCAGGCTGTTGACACTGTGCACTTGACACTACTGTGCAAGTAGCAGGTTTCAGTGTTTTGTCAACCAGTGCTGTCCTGTCCTTGCTGTGGTGGCTCCCAGTCCCGAAGCTGAACCTGGCTGATAAGGGGCCAGTTTCACGGGGAGAGGACTGGACGTGGACTGGTCTCGAAAGCGAAACACCACGATCAAAGCGCCCCTTGCAGTGTCGGCACATTGTTGAGATTTCTCCTTCAAATACTCCCAGGGCTTTCTATACTTTAACTGTTTTTTTTTTTTTTTTTTTCACTTCTGCGAATGCTGTTGGAATTCTATTATTAATATGTGCTGAAGGGAAAAAATTCATTTGACATAGCTCTATTTTTTTTTAATTGTCGTTGTTGAAATCAGGCTTGCTCAAAATCTGCCATTGTTTCTGGCTTGAGAGTGCTCATGAGCTTCATGTAGGCTCTTTCGCCTGGAATTTTGCTGCAAGGAACCCAGAGTCAGCTCTAGGAAAGGGTGGGAAGAACAGCCAGACCTGCTGCAGTGATACCTATTGGAGAGCACTCAACAAATAGCTGTGGGAAAGCATATGGTAAAGAAAACTGTTCCTAGTCCTTCTGGTCAACCCTGAATGTTTTCCAGATTAAGTTGATGAGCAAAGCAAGAAAGGCTCATTCTGTTACTGTTAATGGAGACCCAAATCACGCAGGGAATGAAGCGCTGTGCAGAGCTCCTTGCAGATCAGGCCTCGCTCCCACGGAGGAGCAGAACCTTCGAGGGCCCCTATGGATAGTCCATGAAGATGCCCTCAGAAAGCCAAGGAGGTCCCCAGAGTGCAAGCCAGCAGAGCCAAAGGGGCCACCTATAGCAGTAAGCCCCTTGTGAAGGTGGCTGTGTGTATTTCCTTGTGCTTGCATAACTATGATGTGTTGATGTTATGTGGACCAATATAAGATTTTGGATGATGTAAAAGCCCTTACAGGAAGGAAAAAAGAAAAGTTAGAAAATATATTTCTTTGGCAAAATGAGTGATGGCTCAGTAAATGGTAGCTGGCCTTCAACAAGTACTTTCTCTTTTTGGATGTAATTTCTTTGGGCTGTGGGTGTGTGTTTTTATTTATTTTTTCTCTTCTATTTAGAATCTTTGTCCCAGTGAAACCAGTGATGAAACTTTGGCGGATGTCACAGAAATCAGGACTTTACCTTCAGCAGTGTTTCACAGTTTTAACTCTTAACTGTTCACGCAGCATGTAAAGTAGAAGCTTGATGTAGCATGTAAAGTAGAAGCTTAATCTGGCACAGTATTTTTTTAACTGTTTAAGTTTTGACTTATTCTTCGTCTCACATAACATTTGCTTTGGATTCTTTCTTTTTATTGTTTCCTCAGTCTTTGCAGATTGTGCTTTGTTGCTAGCACAAGAGTTACATAATTGCGAATTGCAAACTTGCTGTGAGGATTTGAAAAAGCTGTGGATGATAATTTTTCTCATGGGGAGGCCCTAGCATGAGAGATTATCTGGCCTTGAAATGCATCTTTCTTCCTGCTTCTCTTCCCTTTTTCCTTTTTTTCTTTGGCCAGTTCTGCGAGCAGGTAGCTCAGAAAAGCTCTGCTGACCTGTAGAAAGTGAGTGCCGTGTATTTATCGTCTGCTTATTGGGTTAGTCCATCAGTGCATTCTAGATTTGAACTGTAGCTTCGTTTATCCTGAGCCTTGTAATTGTTATTGATGAGGACATGTATCTAGGCCTGGGATGATACTTTTTCTATGGATAATACATCAGGGTGCTTTTTGACTGCAAATTGAGAACACGTGCAGACTGGTTAGGTATAAACTGTGTTTTCCTCCCTTTATAAAAAGCTTGCATTTCTGCTCTATTTGAACAGAACTTCAGAGGGTCTGCGAAAGGGCCTGAACTTCTTTCTGCCAGATTTTAAGGTTTTGACACCAGACATGGATGCACGATAGTCCCTCAGGAAAGAGGTTTTACCACGGGCAGAGAAGTGTTGTCCTTAATAGGATAATAGGCTGTTTTGGCTGACTTCACCTTGAGGCATCCCAAGCAGTTACTTTGATGGAGCTGTAAACAAGCGAAGACATATTTATCTCCTGGAGCACATTGGGCAGTCTGAAATGCTCACCATTACCTCTCACATGGTTGGTAGTGTGAAGGGAAAGGAAAGTTAACAGTTCTCATCTTGAGGTTCTGCAGCTACTAGTTACAGCCATAGCTTGTGTAAGTGAGCAGCGCTTCCAAACGCGCTCGTGCTGATGCTGTTCTCCACTTGTGCAGAGTTCAGACACACTGAGTGTCTGGTAATGTGGCTGCAACTTCTTCAGTGAAAATGCAGCGCTGGAATAATTGAAATTATTTGTAAAATTAGGTGGGTTTTTTTTTTTTGCTTGCTTTTTTATTTCCTCTGTCCTACAAAAAGAAAAAGGGATGTTTAGCTTCAGAAATGCTGAGTTACTTCATGCTGGTGCTTTTGATGTGAAATGCTCTGAATTCCAGTTTGAAAGTCTGCTTGTTTTGTTCAACAAGAATACCTCAGTTTAATAATGTTTTCAAACACTTGGGTTATCTGAAGGCAAAATGTTTGCTACTTTTTGTTGACCATAAAGATTCCATGGTTCTGTTTTTAATTTAACTTTAATCAACCTTGATTCAAACTTCCTTTTTCCTTTTTGTTAACCAAGCCCTGAACCATCTCACTGAGTGAACACATCCAGAGTTGAGCAAATAAAGTCCAGATTAAATATGCTGAGGAAAGGATAATGTATAGCTGGTGCGTATGAATGGTCATTTGTTCTGGCTTCTGCGTGCACAGAAATAGCCTCCCTTTCCTCTCCACTTCCTTCTAAACCGAGGATTTTTTTACCGTTCTGAGAACTGAAGAGGGTGAGAAAAAGAAGAGAGCAATGGCAGATAGGAAAATGCGATGATAACAAAAGCAAGTACGACAATTTGTTTATTTTAAGTCCTTAATTCCACAGATTTTTGGCAAGGACAGCTTTTCCAGGCATTAGTGATTAGTTATCTGAAGGTGCACAACTGTTTTGTCCCTGCAGATGTGGGCATGTTTTCCCTGACTAATATTAAGGTTGGTGACTGTACTCACATGAATAATTTCAAGCAGGCTTAGCTCTTCTCAGATGGCTAGATCACAGAAAGGCAGAAAAGATCTAACTGGAAAGAAGCAAGCAGCTCTTCAGAGAGATTCTGCAGCTATGCAGGTAAGTGTAAGTCTGCTGTGTCATATGGCCATTCTTGTTTCAGCTAAGGATTTCTGCCTTCAGTGTGGCACGGGTTGACTCTCTACTAGTAGGAGGGCCAAGGATGTGTGTTCTGCAGGAATCCTGAGGTGGAGAAAGGAAAAGTTGTCAGAGAGTAAAGATTTTGAGGATGTTGCAGAAGGGCAGGAGAATTAAATGATTCTTCATCATGCAGTGCGTAAAGGAATTTGCGAGGAGGAATGAAATGAATGGCAACATTGCTGCTTCTAAAACAGACTTCAGAGCATGCAGTGGGTCAATGCATTGTGATTTTAATGCACCTAATCCTGCAGTATGCGAGCCCCTGTTCGACTCCGTGTGTTTATGTGGTGCAATGTTGCTTTCAAAGCACTGCAATACAATGAAGGTCTCCGGTTAAGGAGCTAAGAAATGCCCACTGAAAGTTTCCCATGTTAATTCTTGCAGGATTTTTCCAAACAGTTAAACTGCTCAATATGTTACTTAATATACAGTGTATGCAGTGTGGCACAGTTAGGGTTGCTATGGGAACCTGGCATTTTGATTCCCTTAACTGTGTTTCAGATAGGAAAACATTTGCTCTGC
Organism: Tinamus guttatus; assembly: GCF_059628265.1. Taxonomy (NCBI): domain Eukaryota; kingdom Metazoa; phylum Chordata; class Aves; order Tinamiformes; family Tinamidae; genus Tinamus; species Tinamus guttatus. The sequence continues at coordinate 1,079,881 of NW_028288900.1, read as the reverse complement.
ATTCCTGCGAGACTCCGCTCTCCCCTTGCAGCACTTTCCTTGCTGCTTCAGGTCTTGGGTGGGAGGCGGGTGAAAGAGGAAAAGCCCTAAGCTGGGATTTGCATGATCAAGAGCCCTTCAACCAGCGTTGATTGAAAAAGGGATGTTGAGGTGGGACTTGAACATAATAATTTTCCTTTGGAGTTTTCTCTTGTATCCTGCCCCCTTCCCCACTCGACCTTTTATTTTTCTAATTGAGGAAACATTTAGATGTTAATCAGTTTAGTCTCAGTGGGCTTTTTTTTTTTTTTTCTGAAAACTTGAACATGGTAGCTACGTTTTAAGATAACAAAGTTTCGTGTAATTTTCACAGCATGATTATAAATTCTATTAGAACAGCTACTTAACCTAAGAACAAAACCATTGACCAGTTCCAATACCTCATATTAAATTGGTAATGTTATGCATATTTTAACAATTTCTTGTTGCCTGGCCTTATTCTGTAAAGCACTGCGAATGTGTTTGCTAAATTTTACTGAGTGCAATGGGAAATGTAAGCTTGACATTATGCTTAAGCATTTTGGGAACAGGAGTAGTTGCAGTAATTATAAGGAGAAAGTAATTTATTTTGCGTGTATTTGGGCCAAGCATTGTGCTGCACCATTATTGGTTGTATTTCTTTAATTGATCCTTCTAAGTAGGAACATCTGTTTCTACCCTGCTTCTGTATTATTCATTTTCCATTTAGATACATTTATTGGATGGGGAAAGCCCCGTCTAAGCTAATTCATGGGAGCAGTGTTGATGCTTACGCAGACCTGTGGATCTGGTAGCCCTGCCATGTAGTGGGTGAGGGATAGAGTGACTCTGTTGGCTGCTTCTCTTGGTTTGTTTGGTTCAGGGTGGAGAATCTCAGCAGGACAAGGATGCATCCCTGAAGGACTCGTAGAGAAACCCTAAGTCATCAGCTTGGTTAATGCCGTCGTCTTCATGCAGGTGCTTGAACAAGGTCAAAATGTCTTTGAGATGTTTTTTTAAAAACAAATAGTAAAAGTAGGACTTGTGGCAAGGAAAGAACATGCTGGTGTCAACAACTAAAGAAGCAAATAATCCTAAAGGGATTTTTCTGACTGCTAAGCAGACGTAGAAGGTGCATACGTTTTTATTTATTTATTTGTTGGAAGGCTGCCGGTACGTGGTGTTGTGGCGGGGCGCTGCGAGGTGCCCAGCTGAGTGCTCCGTGCGCACGCCCGCTCCGCCGGAGCGGAGCAGCAGCATTGCCCTTGTCCTCCTCGGACGCGGCAGGCTGCGTCCTCCCCTTGCTCTCGGAGAGGCTGTGGAGCTGGGATGCCGAGTATCCCGTTCGGGACCCTAGCTGGGAGGCGCAGTGCAAGCGGTGTGGCAGCCCCGGGGCGCGGCGGCCCCGCTCCAAAGGGGCCCTGAGGCGGAGGGCACAGCGGGGGCGTCGCGGCCTTGGCGCAGCGCGGCCTGGTCACAGCGCTGCGCGGTGACGCTCCAGCTCTCGCTTTCGCACCTGTAAGACGAAAATGGAAGTAGTGTTTTTGCCCAGGACTGCTGAAAAGCTTGGTTTATTAAATAAAATTGCCAGAACTACTGAAATCTCAGGACTAACAGGGACCAGTAGTCTGCAGTTTCATGGGTACTTACTTCGGTGTCTACACAGTTCATCTGTTTCTACAAAGGCTAATGTTTTGCTGCTGCCTTGTATCTTTTTTTATAGTATTTGATAAGAAGAGACCAGTATTTACTATCAGCAGTCCATAAAGAGCACAGGCTTTGATACTTTGTTATGCAAACCTGTATAACACGGGTCTGAAAGGCTGCTGGATTCAAATGATCTGGGCTTGATGCTTATTTGAATTGAGATGAATTAAAATCGGGGATGCAAGGGAATGAAGATGTTGGTTCTCTTACAACTTTAATAGTCAGGAAATGCTGCAGTAATGTTCTTAATGACTGAAAAATAAAAACCTTCCAAAATGGCCTGGTTTCAGAGAGCTCTGCCCCTTCATATTCAGTACTGTATAGTGTTCTACCCATTAATTTTCTTCCATACTGTGCTTTTTAACGTGGGTCTTTCTAAAAACAATTGAATTATCCAGTTTAATGCATTTATTGCATACGGAAAATACATTTGTTAGTATTAGCTGTCAGAAGTGGAAGATTAAATCCAGATTTTTTTTTTTTTTATTTCTGACAATTGCCACTTGTGACCTGGAATTTCAGGTACCTCTTCTGCTTCCTCTTATTTTCTGTGAACCATGACAGCCTGACTTAGTGATAAAAGTCTCCTCCTGATTTAGTTGTAAAATTCTCCTTCTCAGTAAGCCAAAAGTAACTCGACTGGGGAGTCTGGCACTGAATCAATCCTTTGTTATTGTTTTGCTACTTGGGTTCTCGTTTTTTTTTTAGCTCTGGTCATGTGGACAGGCCCTTGCAGAACTGATTAGTGTGTTGAAGGTGATCTAAGCTTAGCCTGTTTGTGTGTGTTTTTCCTTCTTTTTCCCCTTTTTTTTTTTCTTTTTTTTCTCTTGAGTAGAACAGAACAAAAATGCTCAGTTAGCTTCTCTGTCTCTGCAGTGGGGATAACAACCACCTAAACTCTTTCAGCTAAGATCTAAGGAGCAAGGGTGTTGCTTTCCTTTCCTTTCCGTATCTTCTCTGCAGATGACACCTTTACAGTCCTGGTTTTCTGATCATGTTGTTGAGGGTCCACAGAATGAACCAGCCACAGCAGATCTGTCTTTCTCGCTGTTTAGAGATTGTGATAGTGGCTTATGTTTAATATGAACAAGAATTAGTCTCTTATGTCTTCAAATTTACTTTCAGTCTTTTAATTTTTTGCCTTCTCTTTGGGGGTTTTAAGAGCACAATCTTTTATACAGGAGGCATGATGGGTGAATACTCGCTGTGATACGGTACCTGAAAGATCAGTGGAGCTGCCCTCGTCAAGGAGGGTTATTCAGCTGAGCAAGGGTCGAGCGTCAGCCCCAGCGCCAGCACAGAAGGGAAGCTCTGCTAGTTTGGCTTAGAGCCCTTTAGTTATGCGGGGAGGCCTGAACTGCCTTGTAAACACAGGGCTTATTCATGTCTTGGAAATACCCGTGCATTTACGTGGTAATTGTAGTGTCAGTATATAATCAAACCTTTTACTGTTACACCAAATGAAGTATACTAGTAAAGTGAAAAAAGTACAGCTTAATCTGGTTCGACCAGTCCGTGAGGCATAAATTAACCCAATGCTGCAAAGTTTATCCCTTTTCAGTAGGGTGCTAATACACTCTGAAAAGGAGTGTATGCACCTCCGTGACCTGGCAGAGAACCCAAGTACTTCTCTGGCGCGGTGTTCCCGTGCGAGCCCGGCAGTCCCGCTGGAGGAGCGCGAGGGAGCCCTGCTAGCCCGCGGCAGGGGCGAGCGGCATCATTAGTGATGCTTCGTGCTCGAGAAAGGCTGGTGGCAACGTTTGAGCATTTGCCCTGCAGCAGCCGGTGGTGAGGAAACGTGTCGTCGTGTGAGCAGATGTGTGTTGGTTGCCTGCAGCCTCAGGCAGAGGTAACACCCAAAATGAGTTTTGCATTTTTGCGAAGTGCTGCTCCTGAAAGATGCTGTGCTAGTGAGCAGGTGCAGGGTGCATGGCAGGACTTGGCATCACTCTGCTCCCTGTGCACGCAGGGGTTTCGCTGCCACGTGTCTGGCCTCTCCGCTTGGCTGCCGCACCTGGACTCCGCTCTCGTGTCGCCTCGGCCCTTCCAGCTGCACAAAACGTGTGTGCAGCCCCCTCGCGCCCGGTTTTCCTCCTGCGCTTCGCCCACTGCCACCCGGAGGCTGCTCGCCCGTGGGGACCCCGGCTGGGGTGCAGGACGCTGCCCCGACCTGGCTTCAGTCCATCGCTCCATTACACGCTTCTGGAGAGCGCCCTGTGAGCCGCCTGTATCCAGAGGCAGGGAGGAACTTTCATGCTCTTTTGTGGATCCAGGCATCAGTTTCTACACACGTGCCTGCATAGCTGAGCGAGTGCAAGACTCTGCATCGTTTGCATAGCTTGTGTCAGTTTAAGTATTACACAGAAAATAATAACTGGCTCCCTAACAGATTAGTTGCTTTCCCTCATCTGTGCTGATTGAATTAAAGCTAGACCAAGGCCGTTCATGTGTGTTGCCCTTCCGTTCTCATTTGACTGTGTGGAGGCACTTCCTATTTTGCAGTTCCCCATTTGTGAAGCAGAGAATGATGACATTTTCCTACCTGATCAGAGGCTGAGAGACACTGGCACTGCAGAGTATGTGGAGAGAAGGAGAGAATCACACAGTACAAAGCACATTTTTCCCTCTCTATGTCTTTCCAGGACTTGTGTACTTTGGGTACAGATGGTTGGAGACCAGCTATCAAGTCCAGTGAATGTTGTAGAAGAACTCAGGTGCTCCCCTAGCTTCTGCATTGTGAGTGCTGCTGAGCGTGCATGTGGTTTTGGGAGGAATGCTCCCAAATGGAAAAGTGCAGCAGTAGACAGAGCCTGCGGGGCACAGCAAGCCAAGCTTTGTAGCTGGTCGTCTCCTAAGAAAGCTGGATGCTTAAACTGAACAGAGCAATTCTTTGTGTGTGAGAAATGAGAGAGGAGAGAGAAGAATGAGTGGAAGCTCCAGGTGGAGTTAGCAAGCCCTTGAGAGGAGGTGCGGGCAGAGGGGCTGCGGTCGCCACGGTCTGGTTCTCCACTCAGGAGCTCGGTCACTCTTGTGATCTATTTTAATTTTTATTTGTTTCTGTGTGTGCATGTGTGACCTTGCGTTCCCCAGCTCCCAGTATCATCCTCAGGAGCTCCCTGGCAACGTGCCTTAATAGAGGAAGGAGTAAATGTTCCTTGCTACCCACCCCCAGATGCTAATATAAGTTAAAAAGCCCAAAGCAATGAGACTAATAGTAAAAAACATATGATGTGTATTCATGTATTTTGTTCCTGTGTGTGCAATTACGTGAGATGTTCCCTAACACTGGCTGAGTTTTGAGAGCAACAAATTTTAACAGATCCTTAATTGTATGCCTGTCAGGAGGGTTTGTCTTGAAATTACCCAATAAAATAATCTAGCATTTCTCTAGATGTGTTAAATAAAGTTTTCATTGTATGTTACAGCTTCAGTTTGTGAGGGGATTGTCCAAATCTGTGGGTTTTTTTTTTTCTGTATAAAATCAGCTCTATCATCATTTGAGCTTGGCTGTGATTGTGATATATGAGTATCCTATCTACCTCCCAACATATAAATATTCCCTAAATATGTATTTCAGCTGGCATGATTCAGACATCGTCAGGAAGGAAAAACAAACCTAGATTTTTAAATATTAATTCTTCACACACGTCCTTCAGAATATCTGGAATTTCTTATTTGTTTGTGTCTAAGCTAGGATGGGTGTGTTTTATTTTGGGGTAACTTTAAAGTGTCACCAATAACCTTTAAAGTAAATATTGCTCTTACTATTTGAAGATCTAGAAGCTGAAATTAGCCTTTCAAAATACTAGTTTCTGGTAGTGGTGACTGAAGGTTACTCTGTTATCCTCCTAACTTCCAGCATTTTATTTTTAAAGCTAATACATGAAAAATTCCAAACAATGAAAATATAACCTGCAGGTCTGAGGTTTGCACTCCTAATCGTTTTGATTTCCGTACTAGTACTGACAAAAAGCATTTTCAATGTGTATTTTTCAGTCTTAAATATGCCTTCCTAGAACCGCTCTTTTCTTTCTTCTAAGAAAGTGAGCTAAATAAGCTTTCGAAGCCAACAGAGTGGACCTGATGTTAAGATACGTGAAGATTTCCATTGATAAGCTATTGGACGTGAGATTCCTGTGCATTTTTTTCTTCTTTTTTATCCTGTTATTATGATATAAATGTTTTTGTTCTGTGGTAGCATTTGAATTTTTTGAGTGGCCATCTGTTCTGAAGAGGGTTTTGCTTTCTTTTCGTAGTTCTTCGTGGGGCTGGGTGGCTCTTCTGTGTTTGTTTTGTTTCGGGGAGGATTTTGGTGGGTTGCACATGCACACAGCTGAGGTGGGCTTTACACCTGCCTTTTAATGGCTAAAGCTTTGTGTTGTATTAATGAAGATAAACTGCAAACTTTGCAAGTTATGCAGCAGCGTGGTGGTTCAGTGCATCCGCAGCTCCTGCCTGGTGCCCCAGCTGCTTCCAGCCCGCGCCTCGTCCCGGCTCTGTGCTCGGCAGTGCTGCTTTCATCACCAGGAAAGTGCCAGGGTACAGCGGATACTCCCCAGAGTGGTGGATCAGCAGCTCCCGGGCGGGAGGAGGAGGATGGAAGGAGCAGCCACCACCTCTCTGGCAGCGTGAGGGCCCCAAGGGCAGCTCGTAGTTCCCTCCGTTGATCCACTGCTTTCTGGCCGGTCATGCTTCAGTGAGGTGAGGAGAGGCCCTGCTCTTCCTGCTTCCCTGTGTCCCACGAGTCCCACTCGCCTCGTGTCCGTGGGTTCAGCAGTATCTCACTAATCTGCAGGAACCTGATGCCCCTGGTGTTGGCGTTGGGAGGTCCATCGTGCAGGCAGCCTGCAGGGCGCGTACTGCAGGGAGGTGACGCGCGCTGAGGTGGTTCCTCTTTCTTTGGCCTCCCCTAGGTTGCTGTAGAGGTGGTAGCTGAACTTGTGGATGGTCCGTTGTAAGTGCAACGTGAGGACGAGCAAAGCGAGGGTGCTTGATCCTCTGAGGTTCTGAGGGGGCAGGAGAGGGAGCCAAAGCAGAGGCTGGGTGTCTGTACAGAGGGTTTCATTTTGATGCTGTTCTTATCCTGCTATCAGGGAGATTTGTCCTGCAAGGAGGACTGCAACATGCTTTTACTTGTAAGAGTAACTTTTCTGCTTTTTATGTGTGACATTTGTATGGCTTTCCCTTTCTTTCTTATAAACTAAAATATTCGGTAGTAACTTCTGGTTTAAACTTAAATCTATTCCTCTATTGAAGAGGAACACTCAAGAAGTTACCTTGCTTTGTGCATGGGCATAGGCCCTTGAGGTGGCTTGAATGTATATCGGAGGCTGGAAGAGGGTGAAATGATCTTGATGTAGGGTTATTTGGAGTAATTGGGGGGTGGCTCAGCTCTAATTGCGGTAATTGCCATGTGCTTCTGAAACTCCCACCTTCTAATGTGCTGCATTCTACAAAGTTGCTAATGTTTTGGTTTCTTAAACAAATAAGTACCAGTATTTTTGTGTGCTCATCTAAAAATGTTTTTACTGAGGTCTCCTTATGGGTGTTTTTTAAACTTACTAGAAACTGCTCCCAACTCTGCTTTTTCTCTGGGAAAGCAGGAGGTTGGTCCATCGTGTTTCTGCTTCTCTGTTTAATGCTTCTCTATTTCACAAAAATCAAACCTGTGCACAGAATGTAGATTATTCCTTTTCAATATTTCAAAAAGTGTGATTTCTCACTATTTAGAAAAACTGTTACAAGTGAACATTATATATTTTCGTAGTTTCAGTGTTTGTGCTGGTTGTTTCTGAGCCTGCTTTTTATCTTCCCATCCAGTGATGCAGGTGGAACCAGGAAGAGGCTTTTGGTAGAAACTTTGGTATAAACTTAACACTTGCGAAAGATTTTAATTCTCCCAGGGCTTTAAAACTTGCTAGGGGGTTTTGGATCATCTCCTGTGATGTATGCCTCTTTCTCTGCCAGAGAAACTGGCTCGAGTGTATTTATTGTCCCTTGTCTTATTCTGTCCTGCAGTGCTACCGCCCGGTAGGCGTTCACTGGTTAAAGTTTTACTTTGCTTTGTCACTGGGTCAATTGCATTTCCAGCACCCTGTAAAAGTGTGTAGGTGTTGTTGACATGTTGATTTATGAACTTCCTGTTTTTAAAATGTTATATACAGGGGACTCTGCCTGGATATGAGGTACTGAAGGGAAAAAGAGCGTAACGGTTGGCCATCCACCTTGCCCGTCTAACTGTACAGAATGGAGACCAAGGAAGAGAAGAAGGAGCGAAGGCAAGGCTATTTTGCTCGGTAAGATTAAGGTTTTATTTCAATGCTGATTAAAATATGAAACTCATCACTCTGCTTTTTTTTTCCATGAGGCTTTATAATTTTTAAAATGTGTATAAAAATAACCCTCCCTATTGCCTATACCTAACGCCATAACCCTATGAGTGTTACGAATCCAGAGCGAGCTTTCTTTGTTCTTGTTCCTAGTGGGAGAGTGGTGGTTTATTCTCTTGGAGTAACAGAGAGAAGTTTGAATTCTGTTACAAATGATGCAAAACTCTTCCTGCGTAGTGAATTGCAAATTGTACTGAATTGGAGCTCCTGGCATCCAGATTCTGACGAGTGTTTACAAACGTATCTAAGCACAAACATATCTAAACATAAACTTTATCTGATTTCAAAGTAAAGCCCAGACCAAGCAGTAGTATCTCACAGGAGTGATAAGTGAGTTTAAAAAAAAAATGTGATGATGGGCTAAGCTGCCTATTTTTTTATCATCTTTATAGATAAAACCAGTGATTTTTTTTTTGGTTTGTTCTTCTGTCAATCATTTCAAGCATTTGGCATTAATGATTGGTGGTGTTTTCATAGTAATTCATCTTTGTTCAATCAGTATTTTTGTAGTTATCTTTGAGTTCTGATGTACAAGTGGAATCAAAGCTCATTTACTGTCTGCACAGGGCAGAAGGGGAAGCTTAGTCTAAAAAACTTCAGTGGCTGTTTTTAGAATGAAACTCAAAAATAGCTCGTGCAGCATTGAGGAGGAACCACATGCTCTCTCACTTTGTACTAAACGATCTACAAAACTTCACTAAACACTAGTCCGTGTGCATTACAGACCCCTAGAGAGGTAGGTGTCTACCTAGGAAAAGTAGTGAGGGGAAAAGTTGGAGCACTTCTCCATTTCAGTTCAGAATATCCTGATGAGTAAAGGCTTGAAAGTTTTATAATAAAGGACATCCGTTAAGGGCAGGTAATTTGTTATTCATTTAAAGAAATGTTACTGTGTTGATGGAAAGAAGCAGGGTTTTGTATTTGAGAAGGAGGAAAAACAATGGTGGAGGTAGCAAGCAGGATAAACTTGGAGAGATTGTGCTAAGGAAGAAGTAATTTCCTTTTAAGGAAGACTTGGGCTTCAAGAGATGTCAGAGTGAGATGCTTTGGTGCTGAAGAGAGTATCTCGAGCTGCTGAGCCGCAATCCTTCTTAAAAGCTGTCTGCTAAACAAATTGAAACCATCTCGGAAGTTTTCAGCAAAGTGCTTCCAGCAAAGTGGTTCTTGACATTTTGTTTAACTTGTTTTTGCAGACTTTGTCTTATCTTTGACGGGGGTCTCGTGATATTCACGGGGGCAGCATGTCCTGTGCAGGCAGTGGAAGCTAGGCAGCAGACCTGACTCTAGCACCTATGTGCTCTGCACCTTTGAGTGACAAACGCTTTTCCCTCCTGGCTTGTGTCTTGTCCCCTTTATCTAGGCTGTAAGTTTTAAATGCAGTCCCTGCTCTAAACAGATCCGTTTATTGTTTCTGCACGAATGCTACTAGAGCCCTGCAGGTGCTGCTGTAACAGAACCTGAGGTGGGTCTGAAGATACTGTGGCCATCTCACATTTCCATATGCACTCTGGGACAAAAGCAGAACCAAATTTACATCTTCTTGATTTTTAGCCTAGCATCTTAACTCTAGCCTGCTTCCTCTAGTAGACAGGTGTCCAAACAGCTTGCACGTAAGCGCTTCGACACCCTGCAAATGTCATGCAAGTAACTGGAAAGAGTAGCAATGCAAAGACACTTCTAACAGTGCCCCTAATGGGCCTTTAAGCTTTCTAAAACTTAACTTTCTGCTAGATGTGGGCAAAAGTTTCCAACTTAGGTGCAGGATGTTGGCACACTTAGGTATTTTAGAAGTTTGAACATTCGGATTTGATGATCTTGGTCCTAACTAACTTTATTTTGTGTACTTCTTCAAATATTTTTGTCATGTCAACTTAGTCTCATCTTTTTTTTTTTTTTTTTTTTTTTTTTTTTAAGCCAAGAGCAACTTTGGTTGATTCTGCTGCCGTTATTGCTGCTTCCATTACTGCTTTCTTCTTACCTGTTTTAACCTTAATGTTTTGTGTGCTTAGGATAATAGTAGTAATTACAAAATCTAAATTTATAGGGCAAAGATTTTTCTTCCCCTTATGTTGCTGTCTTGCTTCTGCCTCTGATCAAATTAAGCAGAAAAATCAGATATTTATGCTTGTGGGGGAAGACTACTGCTTGTCAGAAGAAGGAGGGGAAAAAAGCTTCCTTTCCTGGCTAGACCAAACAATGCTCCTTGTCTGGAGAAAGGGGGAAAGTGTTCTGCTCTCCTATGCTGAGGACTGGGATTCTGCTTAGATTAGATTAGAAAGGACAAAACTTGTACATTCAGTGCTGCTGAAGTAAAATGTCCTGCAGTTAACTTGTGGGCTATATTAATGAAAACATATGAGTTTTAATAGAAAACTTCACGTAAGGGGAAATATTGTGGTATTAAGAAAAATTAAAAACAGAAAAATGTGCAATAAGTGCACTGCTGGAATTTTACTTCAAACCTATAATACTCTTCTCAGCTCTTTCTCGTAAGCTCCTGCTGCCAGAAACCTGAGCTTTCTGTCAGCAGAGCAAGGGAGCACATGGGCACTGACAGCAGGACGCGCAGCCCTTGGCTGTCCTGCCGGCATCCAAAGCCAGCTGACGTCCCTGTAGAAGGCAGCGTTGGATCTTCAAGCTCATGCTGTTCTTGCCAGCCTTGGATAGGTGGGTCATGGTAGCAGGCACTCGAAAGGGTCACCTTGAGCGTGCTGGAATGCAGAGGTTACCCCTCTAGCAGTGACCTACTGGCAGAGCAGCTCCTGAACTGCCGGGGAGGGAGCAAAATCCTCATGGAATGACTGTCTGCATCCCCCTGCCCCAGCTGCAAATCAACTGTTTTAAACACTTATCCTTGGCTACTATCTGGGCTTCCTCTGTAAATGAAATCTCCCTAGCCATCCTGCCTTTCCACTTGAGTCCTTAGTGCCTCACTTTTCCCCTGTAGAGGAACAGGACTCTTCTCAGGTCTCTACCTCTCCTTCTGGGAAGTGAATCTGAAATAAAACCTTTTCCATCCTTTTCTTTTTCTAACAAAATGCTCCTCCGCCCTGTGCATGTTGTGGTAAGGGTTTATTTTTGCCTAAATGGGCTGGAAGCTGATTTAGCTTGAAACTTTTCAAATAGATATGTCTACAAAATTTCTTTTTTTCAGACCAATTTAAATTCCTTGTGCAGATAAGATGTTACAGCTCATGGGAGTTTAACAGGCAAGAAGTAAGAATATATGAGTTAACATGCATGCATAAGCTTCTCTTATGCAAGAAGTCCTTATCTATAATTGCTACTGCTATTTGAAGACTGTTCTGTGTAGGGTTTTTTTTTTTTCTCCCTAATTCTTGAAACCTTGTTTCCAGGCTCTTCTGTTTACTTCTGTGTCAATAGCTTCAAAATGGACCAGTATTACTCCAGCTCTTGCAAAGAACTCTGTCTCCTCTTGCTCTGAAGTCTGTCCTGGTTCCCAGCAAGTCAGAAAATAAATGGTACAATGTGCTATAGATGTACAGTGGTGCATCTGTGTGTATTAGATACCCACTTACTGTTGCTTGACTGTGACATTTGGTGCCTTTTATTGTGGCTGTGTTCCCCTGAACCTTGATACAGCTTGTTCTTTTCCCTTATCTGTGCTTTCTTTATCTTCCTCGTGTTCTTCCAGGATGGAGAACCTCTCTGCCTTTCCCCTGTCTGTGATGTAGGTTCTCCATTGCAGCATAAACTCAGTGATAATATTGTGTGAATTCAAAGGGACTTTCAGCCAGCTGGCATGTGTGGCTTGAGATGGCATTGTGCAAAAGTAACTTCTGGTTTAAAAAAAAATACTGAAACTTCAAATAATACTGATTTTTGGTGTAGGGAAGAAGAGCATGGAAGCGATTAATTAACAAAGTAGCTGTTACAGTAACAGTGCTGAAAAAACATTTTCACTAGTAAAAAGGCTTGACAAAACAAGCTCCCATTCCAAACTTGGTGTCTCTTCTAGTTGTGTATTCCAGTAATCCTGATTGTTGCTGTTGAAACCTAGCTCCTGTCAACTCAGAAACTGTTTTAAAAACAAGTTTAAAATAAATACCTGCTGAAAATTAAGTAAATTTTAAAATAAATTAGCCAAATAAGTGATGTGTCTTATGGAAAGAATTGCTTTGAACATAAATTGATAGGCTGTACATTCAGTGTACCAGTCCAAAACTGGACATGTTTCTCATACCTAGTTCTGTGGTGCTGGGTATATTTGGACAAGATGGGAAATCCCAAGGGAAACATTTGATGGGTAGGTATCTGAGAGGATGACAAAACAGGCTTTTTGAAGTTCTGTGTATCTCTTAGCCTTCCCGATTGTGAGTTGGCCAGCATTTCCCATGCTTTATATGATCTGTTGTCACAGTGTCTAGTAGCTCTCAGCCACTGTCTCATCAGAGAACAACAAATAAGTAAATGCTTTATTTGATGAGGGGAAAAAAAAAAAAAAGAAGCTTTTTGACAAGTAGACTTGATTCCTGAGCTATAAACATTTGGAGTCTGGAAAGATTAAGTGGAGAAGAATCCTATATATTTTTCATATTCATATAGTCTTCCCTTGGTACTTGCTTTCTGGCTACCGTTGGAGACAGAGTGCTGAGCTGCATGGTCTGATCCAGTATAATAACTCCTTAGGTCTTTTTTTTTTTTTTTTTCCATACTACAAATCAGTAGGTTTATAAGCCTCCCAAAGAACTTTGGATTTTTTTTCTCTTTTTTTCAATTTTGTTATCATATTCAGTATTTCTCTATTTTATGTTTTTCATTCCTGAGGCTGTTAAGATATAGGAAAATGGGGAAATGAGAAAAATGTCGTAGGCATGGAGAGGGAAAGGTGAGCAAGGGATGATATTGGTGGCACCTAGGAAGGAGGGAAACCCACATATGAACTAAATGCAGAAACATTATTTCTTGAGAACATGTCCCATTCATGAGGCTTCATCATGGGATTTTTTGTTAGAGAACTTTTCGTGTTGTCTGGACTCACTATATTGATGCAGCAGTCTTCAGACCTTGGATGCGCCTCAAGTTTCTTCCTTCTCTTGCTCTACTGAGACAGTGTTGATACTTATTCAGATTTCTGTTATCACCCACCACTTATTTTTGCATTTAGAAGGAAAAGTTTCCAAGCATTGTTTTTAAAACAAACTGTTGTGGAGGTTTATCTTGGGCGTGAGGAATATTCAAGCCAAGATCCTGGAGGTGCTTGAAACTTATAAATGACTCTAGGAAATAACACTTTGTTTCAGCTCATCTGTATAATGGAAATTTCTTAGTTGTGCTTCCAGACATATAAACATTACCTCAGAATCCTGTTATTGAAGCTAAAAACAGTGTTACATTTTAGTCCCATTGTTTTGACCAATAGCATATTTGCCCGAGGCACTTCATTTTCTAAGAAATGGCTGAAAATATCACAACTTCAGATTTATAGGGTACAAGAGATTGTTTGCTCTGTAATGTAGGGGTGCAGGCGTAGGTCAAGAGAGATAGTGATATTCTATGTTGGATGTTGAGGAGAAGTTGTACAATATTTTCCATGTCACATACTGCTATGTTTTGACTTCCGGTTACTTTGGGGTTTCAGTGTTTTTGGGAGACTTTCTGCTTTCTGCTGTGTACATTAGTATTTCAGATCTCTTATGTAATAGCTCTAGTTTTGAGATACTAAAGAACATGAAGAATTGCAGAGACAACAGCATAACAAGTTTGTGAACAGACCGCTGGGAAGCCGGTGAGAACCTTGCTTGAGAGCCATTTGCTGTTTTTGTTCGTATACTCTTGTTTATATTTTAAATATTGAGGTTTTCTTTTTACTGTGTTTGTAAACCTGAAAAATGAGAGTTGGGTTAAAACAAACCTGTTTTTTTCTGAGGAGTGTTGTAGAACATGTGACAGTTCACAGGAGGAAGACACATTGAAAAACTGCTTATCCCTATCCTTGCTTCACATTGTTGTTTTCTGAATTTTGAGAATTTTGTGCTAAGAGTCCTGCAGGATAAGAGACAGTGAAAGAACTATCCTCTGCTTGGCCCCCGAGCCATCAGATTATACCCAGTGTGACCATTTTCTTTGGGAAGCTGAAGCTGTGTGATTTGTGCAGTTTTGGTTCTCTGTGATGCTTTTGTCTTTAGAAATAGTAGAGGGCTTTATGACTATGGAAGAAAGCTTGTTGGGGGTAACAGAAGTAGTGAAGGTACCTGAGCCTTTCTGCTGTTTTTTTTTTTTTTTTTTTTTGTAATTCTCCAGTACTGATGGAGGGGAGGGGAAAAAAAAAAAAAAAGAAGGAAAAAACTTGCAGAAGATGGAGATGCTGTATGGCTCCTCATCTGTTTGCTGCTTTTCCACTACATGTGAAGGGAGACTGGGTGGCTTCATTGGTTCTGTATAAATATAGATATATCCTATTTCATTTTTTGGAAAAAGAAGAAAGGGGAAGCTTCTCAAAGCTTTGATTTCTTATGAGACAATATGATAGAACGTACAGAGAAAAAGAGATTCTGCTTATTTAATCTTAAAATCTTAATCTGTTTAACACCTGCAATTTGTTTTTTTTTGTTTTTTTTTGTTTTTTTTTGTTTTTTTTGCTAGTTTCGTTGCAAATTACACACTGGCTGGTTTGTTAGGCAGCAAACGTTCACTATATTTGACACTATATTTGCGTTTCCCAAAGGGACCTTTCGGGTGTCTCTTATCGGCTTTTAGAAAGAAAGAAACTGTTTTAAAAGAGAAGTGTAGCTTCCTTTTTTTTTTTTTCGTCTCTCTTTCAGGACATAAATAGTGATATACCATTTGATGTAGAAGTCTGTACGGTTTTGATAAGCGTTGCTATTAACATAGCCACAACGTACTGCTCCTTGCTGTCCTCCCCTGCCCGCACTGCCTGCTGCCGGCTCCGCGGGGCCTGGGAGGAGTCCGGGAGCTTTCCACTCTATATGGTGGATTCCTCCTTTCTGTTCCTGGAGTGCTTTAAAGACACTGTGTCTTTAGGGCCATCAAGCTTTGGGGCTTCAAAGATGACTTTTTGGATAGCACAGCTTTAAGCAATTGCTGGGTTGCTGGTGAGACTGTTTCCATTAAGGGCACTGTGTGCTTGGAGGCACAGGTAACGGGTTTCTCATGAATGATGCCTGCAGGGCTGTGCCAGTGGGCAGGAACAATTGTCCCCAGTCCCCGCTTGGTCTCAGCGGGACCACTGAGGGGGTGCTGCAGGTAAGAAATATGGTGGCTCCTGTGACAAGGACGCTGTTGGTCTGTGTCCCCCTCCTGCCTTCCTTGCCTCAGGAAATTTGGCTTTTCATCCTTCCCTGGGGCTCAGGAGGGTTCGTCGTAGTGTAGGAGCCTGCACTGCTATTGCTGATGGTTTGCTGGGGTGCTGGGCTGGTATCTTCCTGTGCCCTCGGCATTAATCCAGCTCCCAGGCCTGATTCACCACGGAATTCTTCACCCACTCATGGTCAAATTGATAGGAACATATATGTATATACATATATATCTCTTTTTTGGTCACTGTAGTTTTCCCCCTCCACACACACATTCAATAGTTTGGGGCAGGATCTGTTTCCTAGGATCATCTGAATTTTAGGCATGTATCTTAGTGCTGCGTTGCTACTCCAGCAAGGTCCAAGAGATTCTTTTCCTGCTGACTGGGGTGGGAGGAAAATCTCAAGGAGAGTCAGGAATTTGGGGGAGGGAGAGAATTGTCCTTATACTGCAAAACCTTTGTAATGTAGATGAGTCATAAATCAGCTAGTAGCTCTCAGGATGCCTTAATGCACTGAGTCTTTTCCTGTCAGGCAGCAGCCTCTCTGGCACGGAGAATGTGTCTTGCATAGCACTTAGTCTACTGATGCTTTTTACCATGATTTTTCTATGGAGGCTGTTCCCTCCTCTCTTTTTTTGTTCACCCAGTAGGCAGAATATTTATTTATTTATTTATTTATTTATTTATTTATTTATTTATTTATTGGCACAACAGTGCGTTTCTGCATTTCTGTCAGCTACTGGATTTTTGCTTTTAATAATGTTTCTATAATAGAATCATAGAATTATAGAATGCTTAAGGTTGGAAGGGACCTCTAGAGGTCATCTAGTCCAACCCCCCTGCACACGCAGGGTCACCTAGAGCACGTGGCACAGGACTGCGTCCAAGCGGGTTTTGAAGATCTCCAGAGAAGGGGACTCCACAACCTCTCTGGGCAACCTGTTTCAGTGCTTTGGAAACTGCTAAAAAAAACTCCTTGAGCATATTTGTGACCCACATCCCTGGTTTTTTTTTTTGTTTGTTTGTTTTTAATTTTTTTTTTAAATGAGAAACTTCCTTTTCCTCCTGGACTGCAACGGGTGATGCATATAGCAGCTCTGTTTGCCTGGGGCTGAGAAGGACTTTTAGTAACTACAGAAGGATTTCCTGTAATAAACGCTGCCAAACCCCTTTTTTTCGGCAATTCCGAATTCAGGGTGCTGCAGGCCAGGTTGAGCAGGGCGCCGCGCGTCGCCCGCGTGCGCAAAGCGGCCCGAGGGTGGATGGTGGCCGCCGGCCCAGGCGCCGCACTGGGGCGGCCATGTTAGGTGCGAGGCCGCCGTCCTCACAGGCTGCGGCACGGGGCGGCTGTCCCAGGCTCCCCTCTGTGGTAACCGCCTTGTCCCCTTCCCACACGAGGGAGTGTGATGGTGATTTAAGGTTTCAGCTAAAAGGTAAATGAGGGGGAAAAAAAGAATTCAAACTGCTCTTCACTAAAAATGAAGCACAAGTACTTGGATGTTGCAATATCAAAACCACAGAGAAATTATAAGGCACACTGCTTAATACACTTCAAATTTGTCTTTTTTACAGCATAAATGTAATGGCCTATGATCCTGTACTGAATAACCCTGTTTGTTGAACAACAGCAATATTGTGCTGAATACTTCTTGGAGGGTAAAGCATCCACGTGGCAAACTGCACTGGTATATCATAAATCCGCTCATGCAGACAACCCCTATCCTGCCTTGTCATCTCTATACTTACGTTTAATGATCTTTCGACCTAAAAGCTATTGTTGTGTTCTGTATAGAAGCATTAATGCAGACACTCCCTCTGAGGGGAGTTCTCATTTGCACTGTGTGAAACAATATAATTCATATTTCAAACACGGAAACCACTGTAAAATTCCTGTTTCTCCCACCAAATATCAGCATTTTGCTGGGTGTTTCTTTGAACTTTAATCTGTGCAAGTGAGGACCCTCAGGGCACCTGCACTGTGTGTGAAGTGAGTGCTGGTTAATGGGAAGCCAATTAAACGGCTCAACCTGCTAAATGGGTTTCAAGTTATTTGGAGATGATGAACGCAAAATAGAATGGAGATACACATTGGACTGGTTCCAGATGTGACTAATGGAGTCTTTAAGAAATATATTTTACCCCTGCAGAAGTGGCTTTTGAATAATTCTGGGAGCATCCTGAAATTCAGTTTTTAAGTAGTCCTGCTTAGTGCTTTTCTTCATCCTGGAACACTCAATGTGTTTTGGGTTACAAAATTTGAGTCGAGTCTCCTTTTTCCTTTACTCATGCTTAACTCTAGGGGTTTCCCTTTTTTTAATCCAAACCGTATTTCATCTCTGACCACTAGTGGGTCTTAGCCCTTCACAGACACAGCCACGATGAATTTTTGCAGCTGCTTTTTCTACCTGTTTACATTTTTGGCATACATAACATGTCTAATCAATTTATTTTTAGCTGTTTTTTACTTTATCAGGCAGCAGTGCTTAAAACAACTTAATTTGGTGTCCTTGATACTCCTGTTATAGCAGATACTAAAATATCATTTCCTAAAACTTTTTTTTTTCCCAGAAGTGGGTTCTAAATACTTTATCATTGTGTGATATATATCTCGTTTGAGCTCTTTTTCTTATAGACTTTACCTTTATTGACCATTGAGTTTCATCTGCTGTTTTATTGTTTCACTGTAAATATTTATTGCTATTTTAGTCTCTCAGCAATAAAATTTCTCTCCAGCTGTTTTCTGGCAAGTTAGTTAAAACTGAGACCAGATTTATAATATCAGGAAAGTTTGGTACCTAGGTAACTGGAGAGAACAAGTGACTGTATTGAACAGCATGCATGGTGCAGGTCTCCTTATATCCTGTTGTCATCTTTTGTCTTTTGGAAAATTCTTCATTCTTTCCCTTTTATTTCCTATTTAAATCAGTTATTGATCTTGAAAGGACCTTCCTTTTAAGTTAAGTTGACTTTCAAGAGACTGAATATTTAATTGAGGGATGGAAGGGTTTATCAAATTTTGGGGAGGAGACTGAAATACATTTCAGGCAGCCAGATTACCATGTGCTTATTGACATCATGCAACAATTTTATTTTTTTTTAAAGGAACACTTTTCTGTACAGAAGTTGTGCTGCTGTACAGAAAATTCTGTGCTGCTGTAATCTGCTTATCCATATAGCTGCAGTTCTGTTATTATGGTTATTTGTAGCTGCCACAAAATGGTGTCAATTTAAGTGGTAATACAGTAAATTGGCAATTGAGTGCGAGGGAGCTGCTAGAGCTCTGAAAGCAGCAGCTGGAGACGGAGAGTCAGGGCTGTCCCTCCCTGCCAGGGCGTCTGAGAGAAGGGAAGGTGTCTCGCAGAGCCCCCTGCGGCAGAATTTGCTGCACGTGTAGGAGCAGTTGGAAATGATTAATGAACACCAGTACAGGGGAAGTATTTGGCATCATTAGCAAAAGGAGAAGAGGAGCAGGATGGGAATGTGACAAGAGTCAAGTTTGTGTCTGTGGAAAGATAGATCTGTGTGGATTTAATTGAACAAGTCTGGTAAGTCAATTGAAGGCAAAGTTACAGGCATAGTTTTTGAAGGAGGGATTTCTTCATTTTACCTTATGGCTAAAACTAATCTTTAAGAACCTGCAGTAATTAAGTTTTTCCTATATCTATATATATATCTTATATATTCATATGTGTGTATGTATATATATATATATATATACATACACACACATATATATGTATGATATGAATTAGACCTGTAGATCAAAAGACAACTCATTTTCAATGGAAAGGATTTTATTAACCTGTTTTTGTAAATAAACAGAAAAGATGGGGATGCTTTCTCTTTTAAAAAAGTTATTAAGATGCATGTGTACATCATATTCCTAAATTTAGGAAAATAAGCACTCTTTGGCTTTTTGGCAGCTCAAAACTCTTTAGAATTCCTATACATTTTTTTTCCCCCATAGTAGACATAGACAGCTTCAGTGGGATATTTCAAATTCTCTGGGGTTTATCTGACGACTGGAAAAGAAAATAAGACACTTTCTTTGAATCCAGTAACTTTTTCCATTGGGAGGTACGGCATTTTTAAAATTTTGCAGCAGCTTTGCTACAAATCCTTCCCTCCATGCTGCAGAGGGTGAAAGAGAGGTAGAGTGACTTGTTATTGTAAGTTCATAGTGGCAGAATGGACATGTCTTGGTGTCAGTGGGTGTCTTGGTGTCTTTCCTTTGGTGCACAGCTGCTTTCCAGAGCGCTGCTGCTGGCTGAGCAGATGCGAAGCCTGGAGCTGCAGTTTGTTGCAAACTAGTAACACGACTATTGTTAAACACTGATGTTTCCAGCTTTGACCTGTGCTGCTAATAATCAGAAGCTTCTGTAGTTGCTGTATGTCGTGATTTTGAATAGCTAGTAGAGTATGACCACAGTTTGGTCCCTTGAGTATGTCGAAAATTTGCATGTTGTCCTTGTTAGCTACTGCAGAGTTGCATTTTTTTTTCCTCCTGTAGTTATTTAAATCTGACATAAGAACATATGCCATCCTTCATTTTTGTCCCAATAGTCTGTTTTAATAGTAAACGCGGAGTCTCGTGGTTGCTGTTTGCAAAGCAGGACGCGGTGCGGCCCGACGCGGCTGGCGGCTGCGGGAGGTGCTTTCCTGCAGGACGGCGCTGCTGGGCTCCATGAGGAGCTCCCGGTACCCGTGCCTGCCGGGAGCGAAAGTAGCTGCAGCGGGGAAGGCGGGAGCACGGCGCCATGCTCTGGCGAGCAGCCTGCCGGCCTTGGGCTGGGCAAGCAGTGCTGATTTATTTTGCCTGAGATCACTTAATCAATCAGGTTGCATCAGATCGGATGAGAGCGCAGCTGTGCCTGGAGCAGGCAGGGCTGGGCCAAGGGGAGATCAGTGATCTGCGCAGGCTGCACTGGAATCGCAGCTAGCATCAGCCCAGGGTGTTCCTGATATTGATTGTTTGTTTATTTATTACTCTAATGTTTCTGTACCTAGCTTTTGAACTTGATACTGATTTATTTAGCCCTTCTTCATGGGTGGAAAAGTGTGTATAGGGCACAGACCTGATGAAATTATGGTGTATTACACCATGATGAGTGAAGAAATGAAAGACTGACGTAAAAGTTGATGCTGAAAAACAGTTTATTCTAATTGGATTATACATGATTCTGTATATAAGGTAAATTAACAGGACTCTTCGATGGGCACAAAGCAGATCAAGATGTTTGAAGTGATTTAAACACACTATTATTGATATTCTATAATGGTAGTTAATCTTGTACATGCATGCGTACAAAATAGACTTAAAAACACTGCTTTTGTGGAACGTGGTGTATTTGTGCTCTCCAGGATGTTATGCTGATTGTATGCCAGATGTCAAGGCAAATTTTAGAGGATACACATTGTTTAAAAAAAAAAAATCCCAAAGGGAAAACAATGACAACTTAAAGATAAAATGAAGATTTCTCCTCCCTTCCTCCTTCTTTTTATATATTTGTTGGAGAGTCACTTTGTCAGCTGCTTTCATTTTTAAATACACAGAGTACAGACAACTGATGTTTTTAATCTAATATATCATAAAAATCAAGCTTTGTCTTAAGATGTGGACTTGGTGTTCTTTACAGCTGATTAATTACTGAGCATCTGCCAAATGAGTTCTTGCTCAGTTGTTTGCTACACATTTGAATGTTAATCAAAACCAAATATAATTTATTGAAAAAAGTTCTATTATCGGATTCCTGTTTCTTTATTTTTCTCAGATGCATCAATTCCCCAATTGTCTTTAATCTTCTAGAAGAATTTGGGTAGAGAAGCTCCTTTGTGTGAGAAATTTTGTGTTTACACTAACTCCACATCTCTCTAAAAAGTTACGAGAAATTCAAGCTGTCTTATTAATCTAAAAATGTGTATTTATTCGCCTTTTGTAGGTAGCTGGTTAGAATTTGGTCTGGGAGTTGGACTAGGTGATTTCTTGAAATATTTCATAGCTCTTTTCCTGTAAGTCAGCGTCTGGACTTTTTAAAAGTCATCTGCAGATTATTTTTATAATGCACTGTTGATACAATATTTTTATCTGCCTCATCTGGAATGATGCCCGTTTTTGATCAGTAGTCTTTATTAAATAATGTGAAAATGTTCTTGGCACCACAAAACCGTTTTGTTTCCCTGTTCCTTCTGTCGGGTAGATCCTAGCAGAATCTCTGTAGGCAGCTCCCGGCGTTGAGGAAGAACTAGTTTGTGGCCTGTGGGATTTAGTAGTAAGGTTTGCATGTTGTGCATGGTTCACAGGATTAGGCTGAAGAGTATGTGGGAAAACTATGTATTAGGACAAGTTTAGGAAATGGGATATCAGTTGTGGCTCAGAGGAGCACTTTGAGGAGCAATAAAAAGAGACCCCTAAGTAAATACAGGAAAAAATGCTTTGCCTGTCAGAACCAAATAGCTGGGAAGAGTTTATCTGGTGCAGATCTGTACGACTCTTTCCTCCTTCAGAAAATGGAATGCTTTTACACATAGCTGCTTATTTCTCCCGCCCTCCCTGTTTCCCTCTCCTTTTCCAGCACGTTCTCAGCAAAACACATCATGCCCATTAGCCATGGTACTGCAAAGCAAACATCCCTCCTGCCATAACAGCTTGTCCATTCGCTGAAGAGGAAATATATTGCTTGGCTTGAAAGGCTGTTCTAATTGCAAAACTTGGCACTGTGGTTTAAGCGGTGGTGATTTATCCTTTTGCTCTCCTGATCATTAGGACAGAACTGAATTTTAGTTTTATTCAGAGAGATCACCTGAGCAAAAGCAGGTGAAGATGCTGGAAAAGGAACTATTTGTACAAGTGTTTTTATTAAATAGATCTTTCATGGCAGCTTGTGCTGCGAAGGGTGGGAAATGCTAGAGGTCTGGGAGAAAAGCAGACGAGACCTCTGGCTCCCTTCTCCTCCGGGCGAGGATGGGTTTGAAGTCTTGCCATGAGCTGGGTGAGCAGAACAGGGCCCGGTGGGGGCCGCGCGCGGCTGGGAGCACGGAGGGCTCGTGGAGAGCGGGCCTGGGGGCAGGAGGGGTGGCCAAGCCACGGCAAACCCTCCCCCTCGGCTCCTTGCAGCCTCCTCGCTGCCGCACGCTCCGTGCACAGTAATGATGAGGTGCCCTGTGTTTGTAAAGGACTCTGTATTTGATTTGTGTTTGAGGGTGTGTGTAGGAAACAAGGTCAGGAAGCATAATAAATCAGATGCTGTCTTCATGGTGTTACGTGATGTTGAAAGCTTGTTTTGGTTCATCAGTGTACTATAGTCAAGGTTTTTCGAGAGTGACTAAAGATTTATTATTATTATTTATTTTGTTTGTTAGTTTTATCCAGGCTTAGGAGACCTTTAAGAGCAGCGTCTTCGAAGTGCAGGTCATAACCCCAGGGAGAGCTGCCGTCGCTCCAGGCTCTCTGAAAGGCCTCACGGATACTCCTCCCTTGCCCAGTGCTGTTTTTCTAGTGCAGATGTTGCCTCTCCGAGTTGGAGGAAGCAGGGTGGCGAGCAGAAGGAGGAAGCTCAGCTTTATGCCAAAGTCTGGTTTGTGCCTGTGCCTATAGAGTAGAAACCGGGGAGCACCCGTATATCTGGTGGCTCCTAGCTGCCTCTTGCCTGCAGCCCTTGCGCAGCCATAGCAGCGGTCGCGAGCTGCTGTTGTGAGGGTTGCTGACCTGGGGAGAGTTGGTTGTTTTTTGTTTTAAGGTTTATATGTGTGTTTGTTGTGAGCTACTGTATTTATACAATGGAAAACTTTTTTAATGGAGCTTGTGATCAAAACAAGCAGATTGGGAATGGAAAAAAAAAACAAAAAACAAAAAAGGCGAGATGTGAGTAGGAAAGAGGCTGCTGGGCGGTGCTCGCCGGTTTGGGCCTACGGAAGCGGCGCTCTTAATCCCTGTAACCTGCACACATGCAGGAAAGTCGTTCTTCCAGCGGCATCAGCTGCTGGACGTGGCTCCTTGGCAAGTCAGGAGGCTGCGTTGTTCAGCCATGATGTAAGACTGTGAAATTCACGTGTAGAGAGCTGCTTTGCGAAGGTTTCTACCAGGTCTAAATATAGACGTGTGTTTGCGATGCGCCTGTGGTGTCTTGCAGTTGTTAGAGCAGCCTTTGATCAAGGCTGTGGCTTATTAGTCTAAAAGCTATTTCCCTTGTATACCCATGTTTTCATTAATCTAAACGGAACAGTTTCATTTGTTATAGAGCTGTGCTCACTTTTATCTCTTTTAAATCCCTGAAGGTTGTTTTCACATGTAGTCAGGGCCTGATCTGTGAAGTTCCAAACATCCTAAATCTTTTTGGTTGTGCAAAGCATGAATTAACAGAAATCAGGGGGTTTGAATCACTGGGGAGCCATAGCAGAGATAGGGCCCATCCTCATGTAGTCGTATTTTGGGAAACTTTTAAGAAATGTATGTATATGTACATGTGATAGCCACAGCTTTTTGAAATGATCTTCTGAAATATTTCACTGGATGTTTTCACTCAACATTGGTGACTTGTGGTCTGCCTAAATAACCGTTTTCGGAGATCTTGAGCTGGATATTATAAAATTGGGAATTGATTCCAGTGTTTTGTTTTCAGATGTAAAAACTGGTGTGTAACCTGATGTGTCTTCTGTAATTCTCAAAGTACTCTGTATAAGAGACAGTAAGAAGCATCGCTGAAATTCTTGTGTGTACATTAGGCTTTCCCTTACTCACCCAATCCACTTGTATGAGGTCAGGTAACTTTTTCACCTCTACAGTGAATCCTTTGTTGTCTGCATTTTCCAACTGTTCCAACAAAATTGTTGGCATCAACAAACTATTAATTTACTATTCCTACTGCACTTTAGGTACCCTGTAACTGAAAAGTTCAGGAATAGACAGAAGGATCATTCAGATGTTGTTGCGATGACTCTGTCACCTGCTGAAGTGAGTTTGTTCTTACAAAAAGCGAATGCTAACGATGGGAAACTGAGTGTTAGGATTCCTGAGGCATCTTTCATGCCTGAGCTATGTTTTAAGGCTTCTTTAAAAAGAAAATGCTCTTGTTGCTATAGTGATAGGTTTAAAGATTTGCAAATTAATGCTTCTCGCAGCTGAGGAGGGTTTCTGGGCAGTTTACAGCCACCTTGCTTAAGGAGCTGCTGGATGGCGCTTGGGATACAGGTGATGAGGGCTGTGCAAGAGCAGATGGAGATGAAAATGGGTGGCCAGTGGTAGATAACCTTGGATAAAATGGAAATAAGTAGCAAGTTTATATGAAAACAAGTAGTTCACGTAGCAGAAGTAGTTGACTCTGAAACTAGCATGTTAGTTGTTGCATTAGAACGTTTTTTCCTACTTTATCCTAAGCTTCATCTTCAAAATCTTATTTGGTCACTTGTTTCTCCATCTAGCTGTTTGGTTTAAAATACAGAAAATAACTTCTGGAGTTTCCTTTCATCCTTTAACTAAGAAGGAAGAACAGGGAAAATGACCACAAAACTTCCTTCCTTTTTAATTTTACTTTATTTTTTACTTTTTTTTTTTTCAGAAAGTACCCCTGGAATGATATGATGATTGAAGAGTAAGCTCTGGGATAATATTAATTACTGAGTTCCTGTTAAAAATGTGTGTGTTTGTGTGTTTATCGCCTCGTAATGAATTTTGATATAGAATTATTATTAAGTAACTTTAGCAAGTGAGTTAATCTGTACAGGATAGCTACATTCTAATGTGGGGTTTTTCTTCTTCTTGCTTAGTTTGAAAAAGAAAAGACAAACCAAGCAAAACGCCGAGACTGTCTCTGCCAATTCCCCTGGTTCTCCTGTTTCCAAAACTTCTTCTGAGAAAGATGATGAAAGTAAAGCCATTTTGGAGCAAATCAGTTCTTCAGAAGACAACTGTAGATTTGCTGGGGAAAAGGAAACTGCTTCGGACAAAGAAAAGAAAAAGAAAAAGTATAATCAACTGAAAGACGTCAGGCGCACAGAGCTTAAAAGATATTATAGTACTGGTAAGTTGTGTTAAATCTATAGTATTTTGAAATGTGTTTGTTTCAACAGCCAGTGTTTCAGATAAAGGATTGTTTTGAAGACTTGCCTTTAATGTTTTATGGCACCGGAGCTCAGATTTTTTTTGGAAGGTTGTTCATTTTGCAAGTGGGTATGTACTGAATAAGTTTTCAGTCGTAGTTCGTATTCAGTTTCAGGTACCACCAAATAATAGTTTTGCTGTTTTTTTAAATACTTAGCTTCTGTTTGTTTTTTAAAGTATGAACGAAAATGTAAATTAACCTACGCATTCTTAAACAAGAAGTCAAAAGTGCTGCGTGCTGAGAAGTTTAGGGTTTTTTTCCATCTGCACCTGTACCTCTGTTGATCATAAGCACCTTTATTAGCTCCATTTTTGCAAGTAATTCAGATTCCTTAAGTATCTCTGACATGATTGCAAAACAGGTCTATTTGTGGTTCTGAATTATCATTTATTAAATAAGCTTTCTTAGTTGTGATTTACGAGATGTTCTTTTTTCCAACCTTTCTCTGTTATTTTATAGAAATAAGCTCTTAAAAAGTTTTATCTTTTTAAAAAATCCATTTTTGGAATTAAAAAAAAAAGGCAAACAAATATGTTTAAATAACACAGAAGCAGACTTCTCTTTTCTTTCCTAATAGGCTGACTGGCTCGTGCAGACTAGTCCCCATCTTAAGATCCTCTCGTGTGAGGCAACATATGCTTAACCAAAAAAAAAAAAAAGTTGTAGTAATGTCTCTCAGCAAGCACAAGAGATTAGTGCTTTATGGATTGATGCATGATTTTTTGTCAGCTTGGAATCTAACAAAATCAATAATTTGGAAACTAAGAGAAAATTGCTTTTCCTTTTGTCTCAAGTTCTGACTACAGCATTCTTGAATAAAGTCTTTAGAAGAAGAACAGAAAGGATTGTATGAGGAGTGAATGTCCAAGCCATTCATATCTTGTTAAGAAGCTAGCGATTCTGGGGGTGTTTTGTTTGTTTTTTAGGACTTTTTCTTTTGATTAACACGTCACATGAAAATATAAACTCCTGCTGTATGGGTAATGAAGTGCTTCTGCTAAAAGCAGTGATTTAATTTCTGTTTTCTCTAAAGGAATTCAGCGTTTCGTGAGGTAGCCAAATGTTTGCAGTGTTTGGTGATTTTGTGAAGCACTCGGTGACAGCCGGGTTCCCCTTTGGAGAGCAGCGGGGGAAAGGGGGCAGGAGGCAGCTTGGACACGTGCGAGGGCAGCACCCAGCGGTGCCATCGCCCTCCCTGAGCAGCGTCTGGGCTTGCCAAGGGGGAAATAAAGCGCTCGGGGCCCTGGTCTGTGATCCAGCCAGCACGATTAAACATGAACGTTTAAGAGCTAGTACGTTTAGTGCAGACTGATGCTGCTGGGGAGAATTTTAAATCCTTTTTCTCCTACAGATGTTTTGAAGCCTCTGGGTTGTGCAGTGCTTTAACCCAAGACCTTAGTTCTGTTGTTGAGCTCAGCGCAGACCTGACTGGCACAACCTGCAGAGAAACCCCTTTGTTTTTTAAAATCTGTTTTCAGTTGCTCCTAAATAAAGACTTTTGCCCAACCCGCGTGTCAAAATTGTGGAAGTGAAAGTTGAGAGAGATGGAAAGTCTCGATTGTGAAACGAGCCTGCTAGCTGGACGTTTCCTATGTGACTATCCCAATGAAGTAACTTGGGTGGAAATGCTGGTCACCGCGGCGTTCCTGCCCTTAGCGCTCCCGCTGCGGCTCCCTCGGCCGCGGCGCGCTGGCTCTGGGGCAGGATGCCTGGGGCTGTGCCGCGAGGTGTGGGTGCAGCCCACGGGAAGCTGGCGCGGATAAACCCTGGGCGCGTGGGCAGTGCACCGTCTTCATCGCTTGAGATTATAAGCGCATATACATACAATGATCTCCTTCCGTGTGATTTCCTCCCTCCAAGTTGTCCTTTATTTACTTTTCTGAGATGCTTAGACCAAAATAGTGTCTCCCTAATGCTTTTTTTCTGGGTGTGTTTGCAGAGGCTTGAGATTTTGGGGTTTTGTTTGCTTGTTTGTTTTGTTTTGCTTTCCAGTTATTTAGCTTTGACTTAATACATAGATTTTTTTAAAAAAATCATATTGCAATTAATAGTTAAATTATGTTTGCATTTGCTGAAAGGCTTTCCTTCCTAGTGAGCAGGAAAATGCATTAGCTGCAGCTACAGCCCTGCGCCATGTGTGTTAGTATGGTGCTGCACACACCATTTATTTCAAGGCTTAATGGGGCTCCTGTCATAAGCTGCTGTGAGCCTGGAAAGGTCATGTCTGTCAGCCTGACAGAATAAAGACCTCTGTCCTCTGAATAATCTCTCTTTCATGTTTTGCCGGGTCATAAATCCTTCTTTATTTATGGTTATTAGAGAAACAGGGTGAGAATACTACATCTCGCTGTAATTTCTTCCTAACACAACATGTCCCTTCATTATATTGCCCATATGAATCTGTGAATGCTGGCAGTGACTTTCTTGCTACTCCACTTTGAATGTCCTTCCTTTCAGTGGACTTATGCAGGAGCCCTTATTTTCCATCGGGAGGGTTGTGTTGTTGTGGTGAATCCCTCTTCTCCAGTAGCATAAGCGTAATGCTGATTCTGAAGGCTGTAGAGAGCTGGAGACAGCAATGCTCCCTGCCACGCTTTGCGGAAAAGAGTGGTTAAAAGGCTTTTCTCTTTTATTTTATCTTCCTTTGAGGAAGGTGGAGGTGCAGCTACGGAAGATCTCCTCGCCGGGTAGGTGCCCCGTTGTGCTGTTGCCCGCAGCCGGTGGGTGGCATCGCGGAGCCGTGGCTGCTGCACCCCGCAGCCAGGAGCCCCGGGCACCGCTCTGCCTCCGCAGGGCTGTTCCGTGCACAGGGCGCCTTGCAGCCTCCCGACGGGGGACACGGCCGGTCGTGCCTCCTGGGACACTGCCAAGAGGCTGAACAGATCCCGCTGCCGAAGGTTCCTCCTGGGAAGCTTCATCTTTTCCCTTTGCGATGGTACCGCTCTTCAGCGGCTCTGTAATTCTGGGGGGCAGCTCTGCCGTTCCGTCTGTAAGCGTCAGATTTTGCCCTTTTTGCTTGCCTTAAAGCACAGAGGCGCAGGTGCTGCTGACTACTGATGGCACTTAGCCTCCCCCTTCATTCTGGCGCATCTCCTGCCTGTGAGGCCATCAGCGGCTTAGCTTAATCTTGCCCTTTCGGCTCTTCCCACTGCCCTGGTTTTCCTTCAGACGCCTGCGGGTGTATCAGTGCTGCACAGTGCTCGGCTGGGCTCCCGGCTGCCGCAGCCAGCGCCAAGGATGCCGTGTCCTCCCTGCTTAGGGCTTGACCTGCTTCTGGGACCTGCCTACTTAGTTCAGATGCACTCTCCGTGGAAAGTTCTGTTGGAAGCTGTTGAATTGCTGAGCTTCATTTTTTTTTTCTTAGTTTCATTTCCTTTCCCCTCAAAGTCATAGGCTTTGAAACACTTTGGCGGATGCAAGGTCGAGCTGCAGGAGCTCTGCCTTGCAGCCACAGCAGACTAGAGGCTCCAATTTCTTGGCCCGAGGGCAGAGCTCACCTTTCTGGGATGGAAAACCAGGATTCCTGTCAGGAGTTGCTAAACAGGATGAGGATTATTATTTGTGTTTTGCCAATGAAGACCTTCAAACATGAAAATATGGCCTTCTGCAAACAGAAAAACTGTGGTTTTCAGTGCTTGATGTGGCCAGATCTGCACTGATCAGCACAGAATTGAGAGACCAAGAGTGCCTGCTGTCAGGTTCAAAGTCAAAGGTTGCTTCCAAGGCAGTGAAAATCTAGCCAGAGTTTAAATCAATAAAAAAAAAGTGGGTCACATATGGAACCAGCTTTGCATAAGAATTTTTAAACCTTGGCTTATTTTCTAAACAAGCAATTGCTCTGAAGAGGAATTTTCAGCATATATTGAGATGACAGCTGAGACTTTTGTGTTAATGTGTTGTAGATTCTCTACTATCTGTTTTTAAATATGGCTATTCCACAGTAGGATTCAGTTGAGGACTTGAGTAAGGTGCTGCTTATAACATGAAAAAGGAAAAATGCATTTGAAAATAAATCTGCATGAGTTCTTTCTGGCAACTGTCTAATGCTGATCAGTCCTAACCACTGGGGACTTGATTTGGCCACCCCTGCTCATGCTGAAAGGTATTTTGTTGGGAGTAATCCAAGTGATTTACTCACAAATGTACAAAGTGTGCTTACCCTTTTTTATTATAATGATAAGAAGAACAAAGTCTGAATTTTTCCAAGGTTTTGCCACTTTATTGTAACTTTGTTTCAGTGTGGGTTCAGACAGGAAAAAAAAATGGGATAAGAAACATGTGTAAGGAGGAGTGAAAAGAGAGAGGAGAAATTTTCTTCCAAAATCAAGGTCTCAAAAGCAAAGCAATAGAAAAAGGGATTATTATGTGTCTGTATTATTATATGTCTGTATGTGCATTGACAGTATAACAAGGGGTTTGTGTAATGCCTTATTTATGAGGGTAAGCAGGATGGGGTTAATATGGATTGGATGGGAGGTGTCACGTACTTGGTATATTAGCATCATTTACTGGAACCATTTAGAAAGGATGAGGTGGACAAGGAATTGGGTTATCAGTGTCAGATCACCTGTTTGGGAGTAAGGAACAAGTGATCTTGAATTCCAGTGGATCAGTGTTAAGGTGATAATATCTTAAGTTTAAGATGAGGTGTTAATTGGCACTTACTAGAAACTATCAGACTGTAGAAGAAACGCCCTTGTCTCCAGGACATCTGCTTGATCTGAGCAGCAGGTGCAATTTATTTCTAAAAATTAAAATGAAAATACCTTAGTGTTTCTTGAGTGAAATTTATATTACGCTGTGTGTAATCCTTGGGAAGGTACCTCAAAACTCACAGTGAAGCCTGAAGGCTGAGCAGCTTTAAGCCTGTTGTTAGATTGAAGTGAGGTTTATATGGTTTTATAAAGAGAGGAAAATAGGTGATGTATTCACATTCCTGGGAATCTGTCCGCTCATGGATGGGAGCTTTAAGGGTTGATTTAAAAACACTCATGATCCTTTTAAATTTATTATTATTTTTGTTGTTATTTTTTCTTCCTCCCGAGAAATCCTTAAAACACAGATGATGTAAGACCTGATATTCCTTTCTTTAATTTTCAAATCGTCAGTCAAGGCCAATTATGTTATAAATACTATGTTGCAGATATAACAGGTGAGTATTTTGTGAGGCCCTCAAGGTTATATGCAGGAACATCAAGAGCCCTGAATCTGGGTTTACACCTCACTCGGGCAGGCTGACTGAGCAAGTGCTTCTATTTCTGAAGGGATCGATTGCTCATACTCCACAACTTAATACTTTTATATGTGAACAATCGCATAATTATCCATCTGCACAGCTGGAATTTGTAAAGTTGGAAGAACTGTAAACAAAGCAAATTATTCATGCTGCGTTATGTGAATTGGCTCATAGTTTGAGCACATGCAAAATTTGTATGTCTTACAACTAGGCTGAAAACAAAGATTTCCAAGATGAGGGGAATATCTCTTAATTCTGAAAAATTACTTAAGCTTGTGATGGGAATACTGAACTGAGTGTGAACTTGCGGAGCATCATCATGGTGGAAGGGAATGCTGTTGGCACTTGAAAGTTGCCTGTAAGGGAATAATGGGAATTATGGTGTGACTGCTCCCGAAACGCTGTGTTTGAGTCTGGTGTCCCTGATTCTAGGATGCAGAAGAATGAGAGGGAGGCTCAGGAGCTGCTGGGAATGTCAGGCCAGGGCCTCGTTCTACAAGAGTGATCACGACTGGATGTCTGGGAGGCAGATGAAGAACAGGATGGGTTTTATCTAATCATCCCCGCTAATGTTCTTCCATCTTCCAGCCGTTTTGAGCTAGGGGAGGAGGGAGGCTGAGATGTGCTTGCAGTTTGTGTTTCCAAATGCTTGGAGCAGGCTCTGCCTGTTCCTATGCAGATTTTTTGGATCTGCAATATCCTGTGGCAAAGAGTTCATAGGTTTACTGCCATCTGCACCAAGGGCAGCCTGGCTCCTGCTGGCTTTGTTTGGTGGCCCTGGGGCCTTATTCTTGAAGGACCCGTGAACAGTCAATCCCTGCCCACCTTCTGCAAGCCTCCTTTTATTTCTGTAGTCTTCTCACTGTAGAACACCCTTTCTCTAACTCTTTTTTTTTTTTTTTTTTTTAATGATGCTGGGACAAGCATCATGTGGGAGTTTTGCTTGTCCTTTCCGTCCTTCTCCAGTGCTGGCATATTGGGGGTGTTTTTGCTCAGATTCTCTGACTTTTATTTGCTGTGCAACTCTGTGCAAGCCTGTCTAGCCCAGCTAGAGGAGGGAGCAAATGTTTGGGGACCGGAAGGAGTTGCATGGGACTCCATAACTGCCTCATACAACTGTTGTAATTTTTCTTGAGGAGAAAAAAAATCCAGAGTTTAATCCTAAATTACCTGCATGTGTGTATGAGCTTTAGCATTATCACTGGGGCAAAATACCGGGATTTGATATTTTCAAGAATTTCTATTCTACCGCAGCAGTTCCTCAAAGCAGGATTTTAACACAGTGAAGGTTTGCAACCTTTTTGATAAAGGTCAGGTTAGAGCTCGTCCTGAGCAGTGTTTGAGCAGCTAGAGCTGATCTCTGCTGAACAAATGATAGGCGTTTTCAAGAGCTCTCTGTTTACCCGGGGCCTGAATTTTCTGGAAGAGCAAGCACTTAGCCTGTTAATTATGTTTAAATAGAGACACTTAACAGCTCTGAAAATTGGCCCCGGGAGGAAGGCAGGAGAGTGGTGGAGGAACTGGTCGGAGCGCACGTACCTGGCGAGTCCTTGGCTTCCTGGGTGCCCTGGCTGGTCAGTGCATGCCCTGCAAGGGCAGGAGGGATTGGACCTTCTGCCAACTTTGCTTTTCGATGCTTCCTGCAGCAGGGTACAGAAAATGCACTTAAATGCATTTAATTAATTAAATGCACTTAGAAGTGCACTTAAATCCTTGTGTTCTGGGTGCCTGTGACCAGACAGCAGACGCTGCTGGGAAGTCCAGGCGTGTGGGACCCTGTGAACGAGCCCCGTAGGGCCCCCTGGGGCCAGCAGAGCCGCTCAGTGGCTGCCACTTGCCGGTCCTCCCCTCTGGAAGGAGGTAAAACCACAGGGCCTGGGTCCTTCCTGCTTGCCTCAGGCTATTGGGCAAGTCGTGGGGTGAATCTCCTGGCCTGCAGGCATAGGCTGCTCCCTTTGCTTGTTCCCAGCGAGTCTGTGTAACTCCAACCTGGTATCCCCAAGGCTTTTATTTTTCTTCTGAAGCCACTTCCTGTATTTTGTTTGAAATATGCTGCAGGAAATTAATCTATATGCCGTGAAAAGTAGAGCTACCTGGGCCTGTGTTTAAATAATAATGCAAGGTTAAGCCAGAGGGTGTGTTTTTGTTTTTATAAATTCCGTAATGCTCTTGCTCCCAACTTTGCCAGCTGACGTTCCCTGCTGTCTCATCAGTCTGTCACCGTGGCTGGGATGCGACTCAGCAGACCGTGCTCGGGATCAGTGTCTCGTGTAGGCCGAGCTGCTCTTCCCTGGAGCTCCCCAAGGGCTGTGCCAAGCGCGGGCAGGCGGCAGCGCGTCACGTGCTGCTGTCGTCCTTGTACACAGCAGCAGCAATACATGCTTGAATGTTCAGGATGTTTCTGATTTTCATATATGTTTTTTAACTTGTTATATCTAAATTATCAATGAGTAAACAAGGGAAGAGTTTTTGTGCCTGTAAGTTTAAATGGCAGAGCCTTTACAGAGAAGCTATTCTGTGTCCAAGGAGCAAAACAAATGGATAAAAACAGTACGTGGAGTGTTAATGTAGCATGTGGGTGTATCTTTTGTGATGCCTAAATAGACATTCCCTCAGCCCTGATCTGTTAGCAGATTAGTTTTTTTAATGTTGTATCCTGATTTAATAGACAGACATTTTATAGCAGTAGTTTTGTGATGAATATATTTAGGTTCTGACAGTTAACTCAACAGGCCTGCTGAGAAGCTGTTTCTCAGACCAGAGGCCAGCTGATGGGCCACTCCTGCTCTTCTCCACAGTCCTGCCATAGCCTTCCTAGACCCAGTGCTTTCCATAAAACCTCGCTGAGCCTTTTTTTTTCTTTTTTTTTTTTTGCTTTCTGCATCCCCACTTTCTGAAACAGCCGCTGAGCCTCTCCCTCTCCCTCTTTGTATAAGAAGCCTGAAACAAGCTCTGGCTGTAACCACATCTATCCCAGGCTGCGCTTTGTTTTGGAGCTTAGGCCGGGCTCAGGCCATGCAGCTCGTGCAAGAGGGGGTCCTGCCCGTCCTGCCCGTCCTCACGGGCGCAGCTGCAGGATCTCCGCGGTGCCGCTGTTGCAGGGCGGGCGGGTAGCGACCTCGGCCAGCTCGAGGCTGCCGGCCGGAGGGGCCGGTGGTGATTGCCCCTTTGGCAGCCGCTTTGTCACGGGCTGAGTTAAGCCGCTTTTGGGACTGCGTCCAAATCTGGGCCTGCCCCAGTGGGGCCAGGTCTCTGCTCAGAGAAGCTCTGCAGAGTCATATGCGTAAAGCCTTGCATTGCCAAGGTGTTTTTGTTGGGGGGAAAAAATGAATGCGTGAAAAGGTAAATTCTAGGCACTGCTTAGTCTTATAAGCCTATCTGATGTTTTCCCTAAAATATAAATCAAAGCTTAACTAGCAATCTGAAATTTAGGGATTTTTGTTGGAGGAGATGTGTGCCAAGCATGTTTCTTGAGGAAGGTTTTTATATTTTCTTGTTCCTCCTTCTCCATTTTATTTCAAAACTTGAATGAGTACCAGGAGAGCCTTGAGAAAGATAGCGAGTATGAGAGCTTCCCTTAGAGTATCATGTGTATATATGAAAATATATATATTTTTAAGCCAGTAACTGAAAACAGGATGTAGCATTTGCATAAGAATTGGGTTCCTGACCACAAAAACATCAATTACCTGATGGCCTAGCCAAGTGCTTGACAGAAAATGTGAAAGGCTTCTGTATCTGATCTAAAGATAAGTGTAATTCTCTTCTTACAGTTCCCAGCAACACAAGCTGTTTCTGTGATGTGATCAAAAATTGAGGCATGATACCTACACTGTATTTTATATTCTGGTGTATGAATTGCTGCCACAGAAACCTGTGGGGAGTAAACATCTTGCAGGTGACCAGCTTAGCCTGAAAAGTTATTTCACATGCAGCTGATGATGAGAAGAATGGTATCTAAGGTGCCCCCTATCCAAGGCAGCACTTAACAGACTCCTTGTTACTGTCTTTAATGAACACATGTGGATTTTTATTCTGATTTTCTTTGTTATCAAGAAAATTCACACGGGAAGAGTGTTAATTGGATAATTTATTCTATTTTTCGTGCAATTCACCTTGCAAGTTTTAGAGTGTAGACTTCTCTCACAGCGATCTTTTAAGTGTTTGGTTGATGGCTGTTGCAATGCGATGAAATGGCTAAAACTCTCTACTGGCTGATAATTCCGCCAAAGCACAAAATTCATCCTGCAACTCCACCTGGCTGTACCAGCTCATTCAAAGGGACCTTTCGTACTACACAAGCTCAACAGGAGAATGTTTTAGAGGTAAACCCTTAAACGGAAGGGATTTTGGGGCAGGTTGAATGCTCTTGGGTTAGGATTTGGAAGCAGCGAAGAGAGATGATGGGAACAGGTTCTAATGTGGAGCCTGCAGTTTTCTTTGATATCAATAAAGCCAAACTGTGGAAGGGAGGACGTCTCTTGGTGTGGAGCTTGCTACAGTCTTGGGCAAGCTGGCTTGTGTAACACAAATCTGGCTAGTGGAGGACTAGAACGGGCCATTGCCAAATGTTGCTGAGCATGTAATAACATGGCGCTGGAGCTTTCCACCACGTACGGGCCACCTGCGTACCCAGCGGGCTTGTTGAAATCTCAGGCTGAAGTTTCTATTGCTGCATCTTAGCTCTGGCTGTTATCTGTGCTTCTGAAGTTAAAGATAGCTCTTGTGTACCTGGACGCCCTGTAATTGCGTTCCTGATAGCTGTGGGCCTCGTAGCCAGCAGCTGTTTCATCTGCCCTTAGGTGCTGGGCGGCCATTGCTCGCAGGCTGTTCTTCGCGTGGCTTGTTGATAAATGTTTGCTCTGAAGGGGGATAAAGCACCGAGCCAAAGTGTGTGGTGTTTGGTGCCCGAGAACAGTTAATCTAACGTGGTGGTGTCGACACCGGGTAGGACTTTGGTCTGCCTTGCGGCTAGTGCAGGTGGGTAACGTGCTCCCAAGTCCATCCTTCCGTGGCCCTCGAGCTCGGCGAGGTAACAGCAGGGCAGGACAGTGCCGGGGCAAGTGGAAACTAGGTCAGTGTGTGGGAGCCGGCGTCTCTGGTGGAACCAACGGTCACTTCCTTCGTCACAGTTACTCCTGTGCTGCCCAGTTACACCTATTTAACTGGCCTCAGAATTTCACTGTGCCTAGTTAAATAGATACATCTATGAGGTAAATCTAGTACATACGAAAGGGGAGACACGTAGCAAACACTTGCCTATCCCAAATCTTCTATAGATTTATTTCTGAATGTTTTTGCCCTCCTCTAAAGCTTTGTGTGGTAAGATCTCCTTTTGTTTCACTACTGCAAACAGAGATAGGGCTTGGAACTACCACCCAAGCGCTTTTACATGTGATGTGGGCAACTTTTACCACACTCCTGGCCCTCCTCCCTTCTCTCCCAGTGCTAACGCCAAGCTTGGTTAGATGCCACCTTGCCCTGGGAAGGTTGTCTAGGTTGGCATGGAATGAGAATTGCCAGAGGTTCATAGAGAATGAATAGAAACTGAAATTGGGAAGCTGCTTACTTTTCAAAACACAGTCGAGAAGGTAAGCTGTTCAGAAACAAGGAATTCAGAACTAGTTTTGGTGCAATGTTTCCAAGTTATTCAAGCAGAGTTATATTCAGGTAGTGTTGCTCAGTCTACAACCTCACTTATGAATGTTTCTCATGGTAGAGTGGTCCATAAAATGTAAGAAAATGTAGTATGAGGAGTATTAACTCTGCCATCGGGAGCTTTAAGTTGCAATTTTATTGTGCTTATATTAGCAGTTTATTCACAGAATCTATTTCTTAGCTATAGTAACTTTTTCACAGAATTCCTTATTGCTTCATTTTAAAACTAAGGAAATTTATCCCCCTCTCCCACCATGTCTGCTACTCTTCCTTACTACTGTTGTGTCAACCATCATGTTTTGTGCTAAAATTAGTCTGTTTATGCCATCTGAATCTTTATGGTTGTTCTTCACAATCTTTAATAGAAACCCAATTTTCATACGTCAAAGATGTTTTTCTTCTCTAAATTTCTTCCTTGAAGTAGCCCAGGCTAGATAGAGACTAGCTCCATATGCCTGGTGATTTTAGTTTTCCTGGGCAAGGGTTTTGTTGCACAGCTGAGCGATAGCAAACTTAGATGTTCATCAGTGTGAATTTAACTCCTTGGTGCCACTGAAAAGGGAGGCATTGGGCTTCTGTCCCTGCTCTGCCTTCCTGCCCCTGAGCTGGCACTGCATTCGTCTGATCAAGAGGTAAGTTGAGTAAGACCAGTAAAAACTAGAAATCACTTTTTTTTTCCTGGATGAATTAGTTTTCGGTTTTAATCAGCTGAATTGACTCTCTCTGGTATGAAATGAGAGCCAGAGCCCAAGGCAAAAATAAGTGGCAGGGAGAAAAAGGTCCTTTCCCCATTAGTGGCTGTTAATCTGATTTACGAAACCATACGCTTGCGTTTGCCCTGAGGAATTGGCTGTCATTTGTTAAATGATGTGAGATTCAAGGCATCCAGAGCACAAAAGCCATATGCTTCTTAGCGGTTT
Organism: Tinamus guttatus; assembly: GCF_059628265.1. NCBI lineage: Eukaryota > Metazoa > Chordata > Aves > Tinamiformes > Tinamidae > Tinamus > Tinamus guttatus. The sequence continues at coordinate 1,042,598 of NW_028288900.1, read as the reverse complement.
GTCTTTGTAAGTCCTTTGAAACTTAAATTCTGCATATCTTGGTATAACTGTACTGCATTACACAACCACGGATTTCTTACGTTATGAGTAAGTGATCTATCAAACTGATGTTCCAGGCCACTGCAATTTTGCTGAGGTCAGTTTGGTGGCTGTGTGAGTCTTATTTCCATTACACTCCTTAAGCATACATCAGGTGGTTTTCAACATCTGCCACTTTCCTTTTCTTTCAGGTATTTACATATGGGTGAGATGCTTCATCCCATTAATGCTTTTTTCTACGTAAACTGAATTGACTATCAGTTGTTTCGCTTTTGAGCTCAGAATGTTGGCTGGTAGCTTTTACAGTTATTTGGAAAGATCTGTTTATCTAATTTAAGAGCTGTCAGCATTTTTTTTCTTCATATATCCACCTAGCATGTAGGGAAAACTACTTTCCCCAGTTTTAGTTTCGAATCCCTTTACCACTTTTATTTCTGTCCTTTGTTTGTATAGCTGCAGTAAACAAATTTTGGGAATAACAAACCTCCTGTAGTTTTCAAGATACCAAAGTGATTTGTAATGTGAAGGAAGACTACCCTTGCAGCAAAGTTCTTTGCTGAGTTCCCGAGATTATGGTCCTAGACAAGGTTCAGAGGCCTGCACAGCTTGTGCTGAACTTCTGGCATCTGAGTAGTCCCTGGTTTTGTTTTTTGGTTTTGATGTGGCTTGTTGCTTGTGCTTCACAAACACTTTGACATGTATGTTGATATATTGGAAATGTTTTGACAAGTGTGTTCCAATATTGTAGTGTGGCAGTATGAACGGTAAATTACAAAAAATACGAAGTGAAATTTTAAAATGCTTAGGTGTAAAATCTTCAGAAGAAATGCAGTTGCTTCAGGGTCCTAAATTGTTCACAGAAAATTTGATCTGGGCACTTAAAATTTTGGCCAAAATGAAGAACTGCTATCTCAATATCACTTACATCTTCTCCAAGAGCAGAGTCTATATTGCTCAGTAATGCAGTTCACATCTGTTGGTTTTCTGCAGGAGAAAGAGAGGAGGGAGAACAAATCTTCTGTTTTCAGAGCTAGTGAGCTGTTAAATTAGTTCAGCCTTAAGTGTAGCTCCTTGTGAAAGGAGGATTGCACATTTGTGTCTGCAAAACTTTTGCTTAAGGAAGTGGTCCGGTTGTGGTTTGACCTTGCCTTAAGAATTGTGTGAAATATTCCCCAAAATGTGATTGGCAAAATAAGATTGCTTTCTCTTAGCTGTTTTCCTTTCCCATCTTTAAATGTGAATTTCTCTCTTATTTGGAAAGCATTCAGGGTAATTATATTTATCTACATCACCTTCCCTAGAAACATGCAAAATTATATCATGAAATTTAAGCAACTGTTTAAAAATAACCTCAATGTATGTTAAGGTTCTGCCTCAAATGAGAAAGGGAATGTGATCTTTGTCTCATCTGAAGATGTTTGCTGGAGCCAACTTGTCTTACAGAGGCTAAGGATACCCGGCATCTGCACCACAAGATCTGTTGCTTCTCTAACACAGAGGAAAAGTGTGTGCAACCAGCTTTCTTCAGGGCAAGGGGAGACAGATGGGTCATTGCAGCTGGTAAAACTCCTCCCAGCTGATATTACCTAACCAAACTCCCGAGCTTGTATTTAGCTGCAAGAATGCTGCTCCTCTCACCTGAAAAGTGGGTTTGCGGTCTCAAAGGCTTCACATTTTTCTACCTATGTCAATTGCTTTAACAGAAACCTACTACCCTGATAACCTTGCATCCTACAAGATGACTTCACTTCTTGTGTTCTCTCCTTCCCCTTCCCCATGACCCAAAGTATTCACACTGAAAATGGAAACCTGGGAAAAGGTGAGAGAGAGCTCCCAGAAAAAAGGCCCATCTCCTTTTCTGGGGATGAATTTTATAGGAGCTGGAGGGTAAAGCTCGCTGCCCATCAACACTCCCCATTAGCAGGGAACAGTTGTGCAGCCTCCATCACCACAACGGGTACGTGAAAGCCTTTCTGTATGGGTTTGCATGCAGAATAATGTATGCAAACCATGACATTTGATAAACATCCCCACCACCTATTTCTTAAGGATTGACCTCTATCTGCCTAATGTGCAAATAGTAGGTCTGTTTTCTATCCGATAAGTTATCTGTTGATCTGAATCCTTCCTGCGTCATCAGACAACACAGAGACCACAAGGAACTTCACCCCTATCTTTATGGGGCATCCCCACTGCGTCCCGCTCTGTTAAGCTTTTCTTTTTCACAGTAGAGTTCAATTTATAGAATTTTCCAGTCACCCCATTTTAAGTCGTTCTTCTGGATGACATGCCACTTTGGCAACACCCTAATCTCAATATGTTCCAACTATTGCCGTTCTTTTTTTTTCAGGTTAGATTTAGAGCTAAAGTGTTGGTTTCCTGGTTTCATCTCACTGTTGTTTGTTTTTTTCTTATTTTCTCAATATGCAAAATTACTCTTTCACCAGTTGGAGCATATGAAGTGGTTTTTGTTTTTGTCTTTCCTTTTCCTAAACCTCAGTGACCTCTTTAACTAAATTTTTCTTTCCCTTCTCACTTCTTAGACAAGTTCCCAGGAAGGAAGCTTGGCAGGATATGCACCACAACATTCAATCTCCAGCATGAGACCTGCTTAGATCCTCTGTGTCCTTTGCTCACACACCCTGCACCTTCCCTAAAGCTCTTCTGTCTGTTGCTCTGCGTCAGTCCTGCTGGTCTGTGGTGCCTGATACGTGAAGTGCCAACCAAAGAGGACTGTGGCAGCGTCCCCTGACAGGGCGGCCTCGTGGGGCAGTCTTGATGGAGAGGCCTTCTCTGCTCGAGGGCTTCCTGTGGAAACGCAGTGTGCAGTCACCGCTGCGAGTCCCAGTGCCCCAAAATACCCCACTGCCCAAAGTGGAGGTTTTGTCTTTCCTCCACCCAGTGCACTGATGCGAAGCACTAAGAGGCTATAAGGGAAGAATGGCAAAAGATACTGTGGTGTGTTGACCTCAGTCTATGGAAAAAGATAGTTTCACACTTTGGTGCAGCACATTCAAATGATAATGAACTCTTAAAAATATGCAGCATTGTTCTGCTGAGCCTTTCCAGTTTAACCCAGAGCAGCTAAAAACACTTTCTTTTTTTTTTAATTTTTTTGTGAAGGAGAGGTAGGTAGCTGCTTAGGAGGGGGATTTAAGTCTCTTGCAAGTGTTTGCAATTTTCCATGTAGAAAGGAATATCAGTGGCCAAATTCTTATTTACAAATATGTTAAAATATGGTCTTCATTTAGACAGGAGTAGCAGCCTTTTGTTGTATCAGTTCTCTGGACTGGTTGCGATTTTGTTGGGAGCCTGGTGACTTTTTCATTACTTTAAAAAACTTACCTGAAAATAGGGTAGAATCACAGCCATTTGTTGATAATGAAAATGGTGGGAAATTGTTCAAGCTGTGGGTGTTTCATGGCTGGGTTTTGGGAATAGCTCTGGGAATTGCTGTTCTTCAGTGAGGGAAGTTTCTGTGACTACAGAGCACAGATATGGTCATGATGGGTGCAGGACTTCCACATTCCTGAGGTCTTCGTGTCTCTCTCGAATGAATTAAGTGATGCTTATTGTACTTGCATGCATCTCTATCGTCATGGTTGGTATCAGGCCTTACTCACTGGTATGGAAGATAACAATTCAGGAAGCTTTGTTAGCTTGGTTCCGTATCAGTGCTTTTTTATAACCATAAAAGGTTACTGGAAGCGATTACTATCTCCCTTGAACTTGTTTCAGTCCAGATTTGCAAGCCAGGCCTTCACTCCTTAGTTCTGATTGGCTAGACTGTAGTGGCTGCATTGCTTTATTTCTCCTAATAAGTGGGTCCTAGTCACTTGGGACTGCAGTGTCTTAAAACAGCAATGAAATACTCGGGATGTGGAAAAAGATGAATAGTATGTTACAGTTTTAAGGAAACCACCGTTACATTGTATAAACTCATGGTTCTTCAGCATCTTGAACACTGTGTGCAGTTTTCCTTCCTCCATCTCCAAAAGGATGTATTGAAAGAAGAAAACGTACACTGGAGAACAGCCAGTGGAATCGAAGAGGTAGGAGAGAGTCTAAGGAATGGTAGCGTTAGCCTGAAAAAATGAAGCAACCAAGGGAAGATACAAAGGTCTGCCATGTCATTAACTGCATACAAAAGGTGAACAAGGAATGACCATTTGTTCACCTTTAAAATAAGATTACTCAGGGTATTCAGTGGAATTAATCATCTTTAAAGCAAAAGAAAGGAAGCAGTACTTCATGTAGCGGGTAATGACATTTTGGAGGTCTTTATTGTAGGAGAGTGTGAAGGCTAAAATTGACTGGACAAATCTGTGGATGTTCCTCTAGCTGAAGAAATCCTTGCTTTCTGTAAAGGGGACTAGTTGGGGAGAAGACAGCTTGCTGTATTCGCATCTTGCTGTTAACACTTTTCCCTAAGCGCTTATTAAAGGTTTGCATAGAAGATGGATATTGATGAGAAAGGCGACATTATAGTTTTACTGAGCAAGGCAGTACCTCTCTTTTTGCCTGCTGTGGCCCCTGGCTACATTGACATTCCTACTGGTGTTTCTGGTGCCGGCCGGTCTGATGGTTTGGAAACTCTCTGGCGGGGTTTGGCTGTCCCTGCTAGCACTGCACAACCTGCTGCTGACTTCAGCCGCCAGCAGGTTAGTCCCTAAAGTTAATGGTTACGGTATCTCCTTGCGCTGGGAGGTCGTGTCTCGGTGTGAGCGGCCCAAGATTCTGTTAACTCTTCTTGACCTCGGCTGTTCTGTTTGTACAGCTGTTTGCGTAGCTGCAGAGGTGTAACTCTCCTGTCGTATGTCAAGGTCTCTTGGATGATACACTGGTTGACCTCTTTATCATACTCCATCAGTAGCTGCTTTCCAAGTTATTCTTGTGTTACTCTTTTGTGTTACCTTTTTTTTTTTTTTTTGGTAAGGTTTCCCACAGCATTGCAAAATGAAATGTGAATGATCTACTAGGAAACTGAATTAGGTATAAATATATTGATAAGGGGGGAAAATATACAGTCCAGTCAACTATTAAAAGGCCTATATTTTCTTGCCTATTCTCACTTAGCATTCATTTTCATTGCTCATTAATATTACTGTCTTTACATAATTCTTGTTTTACATGTTTCCTGAAAATGCAGAGATGTTCAGTCCACCCACTCTACCCTTTTCTTGCAAATGCAGTAGGATTAAATTTGCATGAACACCTCTTCAGTTCTCAGATTGGTAATACCCCCTGTTCAGCATTTGTGCAGTGCAGGAAAAACCTGGGAGGCAGAACCATCAGTCGCTGTACCACTAAGCAAATGTTCAAGTTCAAAGAGCAGCCAACTGCCTTTATTTTAAAGCTTGGGAGGAGGCATCTCCCTTCCACCCAGTTATGTCTGAAAGGAAGGTGGGTACTGAGAGGGCCGGCCTGGCTGCACTCCCTAATGCCTTGGTGGTGCTCTGGGTACCCATGGGGCCACCACCAGAGCAAAACCACCTGCAGATCGTGTCAGAAGATGAGAGAGCATGAGGGAACTGGGCAAGTGGCACACTAGTGTTGTGCTGTCTTTGCTGGAGTTTCTGTCTGTAACCTTTCATGAGGAGTTTAGTTTGTGACCTTGGTCTAGCTATACATGTACAGTAAACGGGATGAGCAGTAGCTCTTGGATTTAATGAATTCATTGGAACTTTTTCCTCTGGGGATCTGATGAGTTGTTTTTTTATTTACAGTTTTAGAGTTTTATATCCACAATTACAAAAAGAGAGAAGTCAAAAAAAAAAAAAAAAAACCTACGATTTAAAGTGATTCCATAGAATCATTATGGTTGGAAAAGACCTTCAAGATCACCAAGTCCAACCGTAAACCCTTTAGCACCCTGCCTGCTAAACTCTAAGTGCCCGTGTCCCTACACACCTCATCTCCATGTTTCTTGACACTGCCAGGGATGGTGACTCCAGCACTTCCCTGGGCAGCCTGTTCCAAGGCTTCACCACTCCCTCCGTATAGAAATTCTTCTTGATGTCTAACCTGAACCTGCTCTGGTGCGACTTGAGACCATTTCCTCTTGTCTTACCAGTGGTTATTCTGGAGAAGAAATCAACCCCCACCTCCCTACAACCTCCTTTCAGGTAGTTGATGTGGTTTGGAATAGTACCCGGTCAGATCACAGATAGTTAGTGTAGGGATGGTGTCCAGAATACGTTGTTGTTGGGATTAAGCAGCAGAGGAACCAGAAGTGTTTGGTCTGGGCTGTGGCAGGCTGGCCGATACGCTGAGAGAGCGCCTTTCGGCCTGCGTGGGTAAGTCTGCAGGGGGGTTCCTGACACAGCGACAGCTTCAGGTGTTCTCTTTCCAGGAGGGGAAAGTATGGCAAATACCTCTTCAAAAGAGAAGGAGGATAGAAAAAAATCCCCAGATTTTACTACTTCTGCTGAGAAAGGAAACATGGCACTGGCCAGCATGAACTTCCTGCCGCTACCGTGTGTGTGGGTGTTGCAGCCCTCCCTCCTCTCCTTATACCCAGGCAGGTTCGCAGTATCCAGCCCTCCTCCTGCAAGGGGAAGGGGGAATATGCTTTGCTTTTTAACAGGGTAGGAATCAGCTTTGCCTTATGTCATCTGAGGGAAAAACTTCATTTTGAAGACATAGTTTTAAGAAATATTCGTTCATTCATTATGCACTGAAAATTCCTGAAATTGCAAAAATATAAGGATGGGGGAAGATGACATGAATGTTTTAATTCAGCTAAAAACATCTTGAAGGAGCATTTCTTAGATTTTATTAAAAAAATGATTTTAAGAATCTTACCTAAAAAGCTGCTATGTATTGAAATGAAGTCGTCATCATTGCCAAATGTCTCTCACAATGTAGTGATAGGTATTTTGCCTTCATGTTTGTGGTGCACAGTTCTGGTTATCCTGGAGTGACAGAAGAGGTATCCCCTGAGCAGTACAGAACAGCGTGATTGATTTCACTCTTCGTTGGAGGAGTTTCTCCTTGCTGGATTGTGTCTGTATCAGCAGTTGTACATAAATAATGCATTACAGCAGCATCCACTATTTGCCATTCCTCTGTCCATCCCACTGGCATTCTGCTGCTGATGGTTTAATATCGTGTTCTGCCTCTGCTGCTGATGGTTTAATACCGTGTTCTGCCCATGATGGTTATTACCCTGCTTCTCCATTCTTCACTATAAATTGATTGGACTTTGATTGATGTGAGGAAGATGATGAAAGTGCAGATGGTCAGAAAGAGGCAGCAAAAAGCCCTCATCCTGATACTCCTATTCCTAACTCTGTCCTTTGTATATGTCCTGTCCCCGAGTATTTAAATTGTGTGCATTGAGTCCCTGCACGACTTCCCTTTCTCTTCGCTAAGGGCAAGGCTGTTTTGCTCTGTGTCGTGCTGCTAACGAGGGCACTTGTCAGGGCTGCATCCCTGGCAGGTCGCGGGCACCTTGCTGTGCAGAGCAGGCCGAGCTTGTGTGAGTGTCTGTGGTGTGAAAGCGGAGTTATGCGACTGCGTAGCTTGAGTCTGTAGAAAACGCTGAGGCAGTCCTGAGCGTCGGTCTGCCTGTGGGAAATGAGCTGACGACAGGGTCAACCGTGACACACTGCTGGGCTCCTCCTTCGCTTTTACGTGCATTACAGTTGGGAATACGAGTCCTCGCCCTTCTTTTTACTGTCTGCCTCGTGCTCTGTGGCAGTAGCAAAGGTTGCAGCAAACCCAGCGTGAGCCAGAAGCCTCTCATCACCCGTCCTGCTTCTGCCTTCTCTCCATCCCTCGCTTTGGAGCCCAGGACCGGCCCCCTCCGGAGGACGGAGGCCCCTCTTCTTTGGCCCCGGCGCTCGGTATGCTGGGCCCAGCGGTGCCTCTCGCCTCTCCCCGTGACGGCCAGACGGCGGGAGGCGGCGGGGGCCTCTCGCGCGCCCTCGCAGAGGGGAGGCCACGCGGGCGCCCCACGCGTGGCCCCGCGGCTGCCCGGCCGCGTGCGTGGAGCTGGGGCCGCGCGCCGCCCGCGCCGCCCCCAGGTACGCGGCTGGTCTGAGGCTGTGCGGGCGCGCGGGGCCGCGCGGGCGCCGTCCCTACTGCCACGGAGGGAGCGACACCCGCTCACGCTGCTGCCCCTGCGGCAGGGCTGGAGCCGGTGCAACGGGGTCTGCGCGCGGCGGCTGGTGGAAAGTGTCCCGTGAGCCGTGCGTGTTGTATGCGTGTTTGCAGAGCTCCTGCCGTACTGGGGCTCGAGGGATGAGATATTTGGTATGAGGAGATGGTCAGCCAGCACACACCCTGGTCGTACGGATGTCGGCTCAGTGCGCCTGGGTGCTGTCTGCTGTCTGAGCGCTGGTAGCAGCTCCTCACAGCGGTGCCTACACTCAGCGGCCAAACTGTAGCGAGCCGGGAGAAACACTTGGGAGCAGTTTGGGATCGGTGCAAGAGTGTGTGTAAATTATTCTTTCCAAGTTCCTGAGTGGTTACTAAATCTGCAGCACTTGATGACACTTGGTTTGTCCTGCAATGCAATTTCAGCACAGAATCCCGGAATGGTTGAGGTTGGAGGAGGCCTCTAGAGATCATCTAGTCCAACCCCCGTGCTCAAGCAGGGACACCCAGAGCACGTGGCACAGGGTGGAATCCAGGCGGGTTTGGAAGATCTCCACAACCTCTCTGGGCAGCCTGTTCCAGTGCTCTATCACCCTTCAGCACCTAATTAAATATTTTTGACCTGTCTTGCTGTTCCTGTTCACAGATGTAGTTTGCGCATCCTGTGAATCTCCTTTGAAACATGCTGATGGACAAATGTATTGAAATGCATTAGCTTGAATGAATTTTTTTTCCTCTATAGATGACAATCAAAACAAAACCAATGAAAAGAAGGAGAAAAAAATGGTTTCCCAGAAACCCCATGGCACCATAGAATACACTGTAAGTACTGTGATTGGTGTGTAGTTTGGTCACTTCCGCTTTTCAAAAGTGAAGTTGTTGAGGTTGGTAGCCAAAATGACACAAATGAGTGAATGTTCACTGTAATTTGTGTGTATCTTGGTAGAGATTGCTCCAGATGTCCTTGCATGAGGAGAGTTAGGCTGAAATCCAGAACCACTAGTCAGCCTGGGTGTTCTGCTTATCCTCACAATTGCTTGTCCTATTTTTACTTGTGCCACATGGCCCGTTAATAGACTAATTGCTCCCCTCCACCCCCATCCCGCCACCCAAGGAAGACTCCTATTCCATAGCGTTGCTTAGGACAGCTGTTCTTTGCTCTGTGGTGACCCCTGACATGGTTGTCACCTTCTCTAAACGAAAACGCCCCGGGCAGATATTGACCCCACGCCTCGAAGGACTGTCTCCGTGCAGAGTGGTGTCCCAAGCCCCTGCAGAGCCGTTGTTCCTCGCACTCCTCCACGCAGTGCCAGTGTAAAGGGCTGGTCTCCTAGCTGGGAGCAAAGCAAATGGGTGGCTTGACATGACAGGGACCGATGAAGGGGCAATGAACTCTCCCACATAGGTGTCCTTTCCCTGCTTGCCATGCCAGTTCAAGTTAAGGTGGTGCTGTGTTAAAGGGATATTGCAGCTCAGTTTTATAGCAAAGTGAGAGGGAAATCTTTAACCCATTTGTGCTTTATTTACTGTATAGCATGAGAGATTTTTTTTTTTCCTTGATATTGACTTACCACACATTTTCTATGGAAAAATAAGTCTACTAAACAGGAGATGAATTATCTTATCAAATATATTGTCTGAAAACTGTCCACTAGATGGTTTTAGTTCAGCTATTGTGCTATATACAATCACTACTATATCTTAATCTTCAACTCTTTTTCAGGCCGGAAATCAGGATACTATAAACAGCATAGCATTAAAGTTTAACATCACCCCAAACAAGCTTGTGGAACTCAATAAACTTTTTACGCACACGATTGTTCCAGGACAGGTAAATCTTTTATAGATTTTAATACCTAAAACCTGATTATTTGCTCTGTATCTAAAGACATTTACTGCTTTCACATATCTTCAGGTACACGGATACAAGGGGAATGGACAGTAATTTAAATCTCTCAAATGGAAACTCACTCAGTCCTTCTCTGGGTGGAGGTGGAGTGGGGAGGTGGAATGGGACTTTGTAATTGCTCTGGCTGATTTTTGTTATTTATTTGCTGTCACAAAAGCCTTAAGATTACTCAGAAGCTCAAGAGGAATGTATCTGTTGCAAGAGAGCTGCTTTTTTGAAAAGCCTAGATAAATGCTGCGTAATGCATTAAAGGGTTAGAGACAGTAATTGAAATGTCTCTTTGGCTTTTATATTAGAGATGAGTCAGTCTCCTGTAAGATGAGAACAGATGGATACACGATGGGCTCTTGGAGAGATTCAAGTAATGGAAATAGAAATAGGAGGGCTAGCACCCCAGTTATAATAAAGAGCAGATCTCTACTGCTGCTCTGTAGATGGGAAGAGGCTGAAGTTTGCTGGTTTGCAGGTGGGGAGGCTGAGCTGGGGTGGCCTGCCTAAGGTCATGCAGGAGGCAAAGGCTGGGATAAGCCGTGTGTTTCTTTCAATGTGTTTAATTTAAAACAAACTGTCTTTTTTTGTTGTTTGTTTGTTTTCTTAAATCTTGGGAACATTTTCTTTGAGATATCCAAAGCTGTACTGCAGTTGAAAAACTGGGACATACACTGTTACAGATTATAAAAAGTCAAAGCATTATATTTTTGTATGAATCCATTTGTACTAGTGTAAGTGCTTCTTTAAGTGAAGCACAAAATGCTAAAATACTGTATTTTGGAAACAGATAGCCTGGAGTGAAGCAGTGAAGCTGCTAACACTAAAAATCCTCCCTGTTCGAGAATAGTGGTCTCCTTCTTCTCTCTCTTTCTCGCTCTTTCATTCTCTCTTTCTCGCTCTTTCATTCTCTCTTTCTCGCTCCCTCTCTTTTTCTCACTCTCTTGCTCTCTTTCGCTCTCTCTCGCTCTGTTTCTTTTTTTCTGTTATGAGCTAGTGAAAGTTAGTACAGAAGCTTGGAATGTAACCTAGGAAAAAAGGAGGTTCTTGCCCTGGGGAAAATATTTTGTTTTCTTGCCTATGCTGCCACACAAAATGTAGCACTAAATGCTGTAATGAGATCTGCATTTGCTCCACCACTAGTGAAGGAGGACTCTAGGATAAGAAGCTGCTGAAGAATGATTTGCAGTCATGAGCGATGGGTGTTGGGTTGTCTTATGTAGTGGAACGTGGGTGTTTGACTTTTTTCAACTTAAGTTTTTTTTTTTTTTTTTTCCTCTTTTTTAAGATTCTCTTTGTGCCAGAAACAAGTGCTGGAAGGCTGTCTTTCAGCCCTGGTGCTCCTGTTTCTCCTTCGTCATCAGATGCTGAATATGATAAACTGCCTGTAAGTGAAGCATTGGTTCACTGGTCTTAGGCGTTCAAAATAATTTTACTCTGATTTTGAAGCTGTGATTCTGGGCTGTGTGAATAGCTTGTTTTGAGATTACAATTCACGCTTCATGAGTAGTGTTTTTAATATTGACTAATATTAATTTTAATGTGCTGCATTACCAGATTTGCCATTGCTTAAAATATTTGAAACAAAGGGGCTCTATCTGCTCTTGCAAACCTCGCTGAACCGGGCCCAGAGTGCACCAGAATTTTAAAAGATGCGGCATATCGTTTTTAACGCATAGAAAGTTAGACACACTGTGTATTTAGTGCTTCTCCCCGGAGATTTCTCCGTAGAGAAATACGGAGTGTCCGTGGGAATGCGGAGCGCTGGTGCCTCGCTCGGGATCATGCCCACGCCGCCGAGCCGGGGGGGCCCTGCTCTGTGCAGGGGTCTTTAGTGAGGATCCCGCAGTGGGACTGAACCTCACTTAGGTTAATACAAGTGCCTAACGGGACAACATTGTGCTGAGTTGCTTTAGGATTTCTGATTTTTATTTATTCGTTTATTGTATGTTGTTTTTATAGAGGATTTTTTGTAATGTTTCAAGTTTTTCTTCCATACAGGCTGTTGCATGAAGTGTGCATACATGACCGTAACTTTTTCTCCCTAAGCAAAAGGAAAACAATTGCTAGAGGTTGTTACTTTAGTTGCTCAAAATCTAAGAGTATGTGACACTGGTCTCCAACCCTGCACTGAGGTTTTCCTTTTTTAAGGATGCTGATTTGGCAAGAAAGGCCTTCAAACCAGTTGAGAGAGTCCTGTCCTCTACTTCAGAAGAGGATGAGCCTGTGGTTGTCAAGTTTTTAAAAATGAATTGTCGCTACTTCACAGATGGCAAGGTGGGTGAAACCTGGTCCTTTGGGCAATGTTGGAGAGCCTTTAAAAGCAAATCTGGTTTGGGAGAGAGAAGAGTAGCTGGGGAGCCAAACATATACCACATCTGCAAAAAATGTTAATGTTATGACAGCTTTATCAATACTATACTGGTAATATGCACTATTATTTTATTTGTTCATGTCTTGCTTCTGTTACACTAGCCGTTAATTTAACCTAAATTTCAACTGTTCCAGAGCAATGTTTCCAAATACTTGCATGTGGCGCTTGCAAATGAATGTCATATAACCCCCAATGTAAATATTGCGTGATATGGCTTCTTTTTTTTTTCTTTTTTCTCTTTTTTCTTTTTTTTTCTTTTTTCTTTTTTTCTTTTTTCTTTTTTTCTTTTTTCTTTTTTCTTTTTTCTTTTTTCTTTTTTCTTTTTTCTTTTTTCTTTTTTTCTTTTTTCTTTTTTCTTTTTTCTTTTTTTCTTTTTTTTTCTTTTTTTCTTTTTTCTTTTTTCTTTTTTCTTTTTTTTTTCTTTTTTTCTTCTTTTTTTTCTTTTTTCTTTTTTTTCTTTTTTCTTTCTTTTTTCTTTTTTCTTTTTTCTTTTTTCTTTTTTCTTTTTTCTTTTTTCTTTTTTCTTTTTTCTTTTTTTCTTTTTTTCTTTTTTTCTTTTTTTCTTTTTTTCTTTTTTTCTTTTTTTCTTTTTTTCTTTTTTTCTTTTTTTCTTTTTTTCTTTTTTTCTTTTTTTCTTTTTTTCTTTTTTTCTTTTTTTCTTTTTTTCTTTTTTTTTCTTTTTTTCTTTTTTTTCTTTTTTTCTTTTTTTCTTTTTTCTTTTTTCTTTTCCTTCCTTTGCATGTCCTCTTGCAAGTAATGTTCCCACTAGCATTGCAACCCTTAACTGGGGGCAACTTTATTAAAAAGTGAAGTCACGAAGCTTGGGCAACCTCCATCTCTTCTAAAGATCACAGAGTTTGTCGTCTTGAACGGTGTGCTTTTATACATCTACTCTTACTGATTCCCACTGGAGTTAGAAATTTGCATGTTTTCATTTTCAAGCTCTCTGGAATCTACAGCACTGGAAATGCTAACCACTGTACTTCAAATATCTTCTCCATTTTTTTTTTGCGATCTTGATCCTAAGAAAAATGCATTTACACTTAAAGTTTTTGACCACTTTTGGCATTGAGTGGGCACAGACTGCATTTAAAGCCACTCTGCAGTGTTGATAATCTGCTATTTTGTAAAACATAACAGAGGGCCACTTGATTTCCCACACATGAATTACAGCAGCCCTGTTGCTTTGTTAGGTGATGTTTGCTAAGTGCAGAAGACGGAGGGTCAGTTTTATTCCTTCAGGACAGAAGGATCCTGACAGTGCAATCCTGACAGTGAGAAGTGGGACACCTTCCTTTCCTGGGTACCTAGAACCCATGTTACTTTTATTCTTTTTTGTGACTGGATAGAAAGCACAACCTACTCATGTTCTGTTATCCTGCCTAAACCAAGTGTGAACCTGTGGGTAAGGTCTCTGCAGTTTAACTGGGTTTTTTCATCCAAATACAAATGTGCTACACATACAGGAGTCGTACGGGAAGAAGCATGTGGGAGGTGCATGCACACGTGGCTTTATAAAAGAGCTTTTTTTTTTCTCCCAGATAAAAGCCTCATGGTCATATTGCTGCCTATGTCTTAGTCTCCTTCTGCGTGTCTTGCAGATGACCCTGAGTGGTGAATATTAGTGTGATTGGCCAGTATAAGCCGATCTTGTTAACCTATGACTCCTATATGTCAGATCTTATGGTAACTATACAGCTTCTGGGTTGGTTTGGTGAATTTTGCACCACATCTCGGGGAAGAGAAGGTGCAGGAACAACAAATTAGAAACCTTGTTTGAAAACCTTCAAACACTGAGAGGTCACAAGCTGAAGTCATGTTGAGTAACAGGTGATGCTTCCTCTGATCAAACACATGGCTAGAGCAAATTTTGAAGAATTAAATGCAACCTCTGCAGCTGTGTATAATATTTTTGGATCATTAGTGCCAGAGAAGCAGCCTAATATTAGGTAAAATACTATAGAAATGCTTTTTGCCCGTACCTCTTGAAAACAAGATTAAAGGGATGTGCAATTTAGGTTAGGATTATGACCTAACCTGCCATTCCCACAAATATGGCTGCCGCCAAGTGTGTCATAGGCGTAAGAATTAGCACATTATATGAAGCTGGCTGTAGCCAGAGTAATTTTTTTTTTTAAACCCATACTTCTATCTTGTCTGAGGTCGATTAATAAACTGAAGGTTTAGTTTTTAACAGCCAACACTGAAAGCTGAATAGCTCAGGTGTTCTTCCTCTGTCCTTTTTGTACGTAGTGACTCGGGGAGTCACTGAGAAATCTTTCTTCATTCTTCTTGCTACGTCTTACCTGATGCAATTGGAAACCAAAATGTTTCATTAGGAAGCACTGCCTCACTGGGGTTGAAAAAGGCAGAGAGATTTTTCTAGGCTAGTAGCCTAAAAGCCAATACCAAATGATAAATGGATTATATGTGATGTGCTAACTCTTGTGTCTTCTATTTTAGGGTGTAGTTGGAGGAGTCATGATAGTAACTCCAAACAACATCATGTTTGACCCGCATAAGTCTGATCCTCTGGTAATTGAGAATGGCTGTGAAGAATACGGGCTCATCTGCCCCATGGAGGAGGTTGTCTCTATAGCTCTCTACAATGATATTTCTCACATGAAGATTAAAGATGCATTGCCATCGTAAGGAGTGTGCTTTTCTGAACTTGTATTTACAAATTATAATTAAGAGAGAGGGAAATGGGGAAAAAAAGAATGAGGTTTAATACAGGAGGATAAAACATGTCAGAGGAAGAAAATGCAAGCAAAGAAATGATGGAATACTGATGCTGTTCTTCCTCCTTAAAAAAAAAAAAAAAAAACTGTGGCAGTAAAAGATAATTATGTCATTAACAAGAAATGCAAAGTGTGGAGACGACCAGTAAAAATTAGTGATTAAAAACACTGGTAGCATGCCAAGGTTAAGCTTGTGTACTTTCTGATCTCTAGGATTATTTCATGGAGAAGTTCTGCTGAAACTTTCATAGTTTCAGTGGAAATGAAAACTATTAGATTTGGACCCTGGTTTGTGCTATTGGGACAGTACTGGGAGCGGTATTAAAAGGTTTGAATGTAACAGCAGGTAATTGCTATTTTCAGGACTCACAGAAATATCAGTCTCTAGACTGTGGTTTTTGGTTATTGAATTTCTGATGATTTGCCCATTGTTCTTACATATGTACCATTTCTTCACCTGGATGGCAAACTCTGCAGAATGGCACTTCCTACATTTTTATCTGTTGTTTGGTTTTTGTTTTCTTTTTAAATGTCACTTATTTCCATCGCTGTATGTTTATTTTGGAGAAAATATTTTTAGTTGAGTTTTCAGAGCTTAAGTTGATATATTATTTATTTTTGTTTTCCATTTTGTTTGTTTTCCATTTTGCTTTTAACATCCCATGTACATCCACATTTTCCCTGACAGTGACATACCAAAGGATCTTTGTCCTCTGTACAGGCCAGGAGAATGGGAAGACCTTTCTTCTGAAAAAGATATCAATCCTTTCAGCAAATTCAAATCCCTTAGCAAGGAGAAGAGGCAGCAGAATGGCGTTTCATCCACTGCTCTGGGTGCCAAACAAATAAAGCCTTCAGATACAGAAAAGTCTGCTGATTTTGAAGTTCTTCAGTCTTCTGAGAGTACAGTTTCAATCAAATCAAAATCATTGGAGTTTTCCAACAACATCACTGCCACTGAGCATCTGGAAAAGTCTGCTGCAGAGCCACATGCCAAGGAGCTTTCTGGGGAGAAGAACGTGTCAGACCTCAAAACCAAAGAGAACTCCCTCCTGGGAGGAGGAGAGGGCGATTTCATTGAACTGGAGGAGACGTCCTCTTGTATGGACAGAGGGTTGAACAGCAAAGGCTCAGTGATGGAGGGCTTTCTGGCTGACCCCAGGGAGCTGGGGAGAACGAAGCAGCAGGTAACCAAACCCACTGCAGAAGTCCAGGAGCGCTTGACAGTTGATTCCTTGGAAAAAAAGGACAGTATTGAACCCAAAGCTGACTTAGACTTAGAGCTGTGTGAAAAGCAAGATGTTATTCCAGAAGTAAACAAATGTGTCAGTTCCCCAACAGGTAAGGTGGAGACTGCATTGGACACTAAGAAAGAGCTAGAGAAAGATAAACTTATTGAATTTTACCTCAATAAAGATGGGAATGGGTCTCAGTCATCTGAAGACTTGCACAAGGCTGAAATCCAGAAAGGTGAAAACAATAAAGCAATTGGCATAGACCTTACACTTAGCAGTTCAAAGTCCCAAGCTAATGAAGTCCATACAGTTAAAAGTATGGAGCTTGAATCCCGCTATTTTGAAAGGAAAGCACCTTCATTAGAAATCAGCTCAGCAGCAGCAGAGAAAAAGGATCTGAAAGAGTCTGTGGACTCTTCGTTAGTACCAGCTGTAGACAAGACCTGTCAAGAAACACAGTTAGACAATCAATCAGAAATCAGACTGTGGCTGCTGCAGAAAATTCAAGTGCCAATTGAAGGTAGGTCTCTGGTTATCCTTGTTTTCTCTGAGAGCTGGCCAACGTTGTGACGGTAACTGCTGAATTGATCCTTATGCTCTGAATTTCGTCTTTCTGTGATATATGCTCCTTTTTTTTACTCTGGTAAAAATACGTATATTTATATAAACTCTCTATTTATTCTTATATTTTCCTCTATTTAGAAGAAAAATCTTCATCTCCTAAGCTTCTATTTTGACAAGCAGCTTGTCTGCTCTGTATTTAGCTATTACTGTTCACACATACTTTCTCTGTGCGCTGCTTTTAAGAAGGACAATAAAATGTCATCCAGTCATGGTATTGATGGGAACGTACAACCTAGGAACTTTTACTCTGTGTTGGTAGATTCTGTTCCCTCCGTGAAGGCAGTCTGTTTATTTCTGAGAGTTGAAATCCCAAGTAGTACACTGCTGTAAAGGGAAGTCCAAGGTATTCCTACCTACATTTTTGTGCTGTGGGTATTGCCAAAGAAGCAGTAAATAGGCTTATATGTAGAGTCTTACCTAACTGATTCTTCTTGGGTTTTGGGAGTTCTTACAGTTAAAATCTAGCATGTTACTGGAAAAACATGCAACAAAATGAAATCTCAGTTTAGATACGTGCTCACATGGTACTATTTCTACCACTACCCTCTGAATGCCAGCACTGATGCTCTTGCTAGTTCAGTGAGCCAGCTAGTTCAGTGCCCTGGTTGCACTGGAGGACAATTGACGTGGAAGTCTTTGCTTTAAAAACAGTTTACCTTAAAGTGGGTTTTCTTCTCTTTTTTGAGGGGTTTATGTCTTGCTGGTGGTATCTGCTGAACTTTCCCCATGCTGAGAGGGGAAAAAAGATGGCTGTGTGCATTCCCCTGAAATTATGTTTGTCAAATTCAGTGTGACTGAGGTGATATTTTAATGAAAACCTTTTGGTGGCAGTGGCAACTTAACTTCAGCTGCTCTCGTGCAGGCAGAAGGTGCTGTGTGCTTTGCCAGCGGGGCAGCTGGTTGAGCTGGCTGGGTGGCCATGGCCCGGTGTCCCTCGCAGTCCCCTTCACCTGCTGCCTGTTGCAGTTTGCACCCAGCTGGCTACCGCAGTTCTGCATTTTGTTTTGCCAATGTCATTTTTGCCCCTCAGGGTCTTTGTGCTTTAGAGTGCTGTTCTGTAAGCAGCCCTGCAACAAATGGGGCTGCAGGCTGTGGTGAAACAGGGCTCAACTCCCTGCTCATCCGAAGCGGCGACCCCCATCCGGCCCATTTTCCTGCAGCGCCTCCGGCTGCGCGCGGAGCTGCTGCTGCTGCTCGGGCTCGTCCCGCTGTCCTGCGGGGCGCACCGGCCTGCAAACCGAGCGTTTCTGTTGTCTCTCCTGCTCAGATATGCTTCCTTCAAAAGAGGAGAAGAGCAAGACTCCTCCAATGTTTCTGTGCATTAAAGTGGGCAAGCCCATGAGGAAGTCCTTCGCGTCGCAGAGCACCACCATGTCTCAGCAGTACAGTAAAAAGATAAAGCAGCCCGAGTACTGGTTTGCTGTTCCTCGGGAAAGGTAAGCTGCAGCGCATGGTTTGTTTAAAAGAGTTTTTGTCTCGTAACTTCTGAGTGTGTTTTGCTTTCTAGAGTTGAATCTACCTTTTCCTATCTGGTTGAAGGTGCAACATGCAGCCAGGAGAGGCAAGGAGTTTAAAAAGGTGCCAGTGCCAAAATTGCGACCTTGCCTGAGCAAAGGACGTAGTGTAACCAGGGCAGACACTCCTAACTGAATGGATGAGGCTGCTGCTGCCTTTAAGCCCATGTAGGAAATTCAGCCCTTCCTTCATTATAAAATACCGTTAGATGCAGTGCACACGTATGAATATATATATGTATGTATGTATATGTATGTATATATATGTTTTTGATATAGCCAAAGCAAGATGAAAACCTGTGATTGTCCAGGTAAATCTCACACAGAATTTCCTTAGCTACCAGGAATCAAATTCCTGGCCCTTCCCTGTAAGGGGAAGGCTTTCTTTCCCTTCCCTTACTTTCTGCTGCAGAAAAGGAATCTAACTTAGAGCAACTTTTGTGTCTGCTCTGTAGGAAAATCAGTGATCATAGGTCTGGTGAACTAGGCATTAGTCTGATCTTGTGATAATTCAGTCACATCTCTTTAAGATACAGTCGATTTTCATCTGTTTTCTTTTTTCTTCTTAAAAATTTTCAGAATATTTCTGTTGGTTTGTTTAATTTGTTGCATGTGTGTGGTTTTCTGTGCTTGCTCCTTCTGTTTTAGAAGTGTGTTGAGCAGACGAGCGGTGGAGCGGTGCAGAGCTGCTGACGCAGGGGAGGCTGGGGAGGTTTGTTCCAGATGGAACAGGGGGTAATTGAAGGTAGCTTTTGGTTTGCTTGCAATGTGCCGAATCCAGCCCTTGGCTCCCGAGGGATTGCAAACGTTGTGGCTTCAGAAGATGCTAGATTTAGAGTGAGCAAATACTTCCAGGAGTTGGCGTGGTGCCCTAATGTAATACAGAGCCAATTTGGGCTTTGAAGATGGCGTATCCAGTGTTGAATAAAGCTCAGTTGAACTGAATTGAGGTTGTCTTTGGTTTGTAGTTCTCTTTAACAGACAAAGCTGTTAAATTGCTTGACACACACTTGTGAATTTACTTCTCCGCTTATTCTGCTTAGTGATAGGGCTAATTCATTTGTGAACTTAAGTACCAAAAATTGGCTTAAACTTTAGACTTTAGAATGAGAAAAGGTAATGTCTGCAGTGAGCTGTTGCAGAAGTGCTCGACCATGTTGCAAAAGCTGCACCTTCACGGTACAGATATATTATGCTTAATAAAGCTTCAGTGGTGAAGGCAGTAGGATTGGATCCTTTTGGTGCTGTTCATATATGTCTGTTTTAATAGCATAGATGTGCATTAAAAAGCCACAGAGCAGAGGGCAGGAATTTATGGTATGACCCATTCTTTCATTCCATTATAACATGTATCTGTGTGTAACAAGTCGATTAAATTTTCCTTAAACTCTCCGGTACATCACAAGACAAAATGTAAAGCTTCCCTCTCACTGGTAATAATACTTCTACCAGAAATCACAGGCTTATCAGTTCTTCATCCTGAGAGAGCTAAAGCTATGGACAGCAGGCCATTTGTGATAGCTTTGCAATGTGTTTTTGAGATAATCTATTAAAATAATTTACCGTGTCTATAAACATTCCACTAAAATTCTGCAAAGCAATGCAGATTATATTCAAGTATTAAAATATCAAACTAGCTCCTGTCCCTTTGACCATAAAGCACCTTTCTGCCCAGTTTGGTCGCAGTAACTTGTGGAACTTTTTACTGTCTTTTAAGATTGTATCTTACAGCCCTGTTACCCTGGGCTGTTAAGGGAGCTTCAGCAGCCCTTGCGAAAGTGGCTGCGTCTTCGCCCAGGGGCAGCCGCTCCCAGCGCCTTGCTGCTCCTGTGTAAACAGCCTCATGTTTTAATGTCCTTGGCAGGCTTTGGTAAAGCGGCAAGGGGGAGGAGGACTCTCTTCTCCTCACTTCTGAAAAAGGTCTGTGCTTATATATCTCTCTAATGGAAGACTTAGAAAACATTAATACAGAGAGGAAACTGATGGATTTTTTTTTTGTTAAGGCTGTTAATAAACCTTAAGTCTTGTTTCCTTGTGCCTGCTGTCCCAACCCTCCTTTCTTCATACGTGACTCACAGGGCGCTGAGAGGGGGCTCAGTAAGTTGCTCGCAGACCTCGGAGCGGAGTTAATCAGTGACTGCAGAGCACCCTGTGCTTCTTGCTCAATCACGGGAGCCGTTGCCCTTGGCGCGGGTTGGGCCAGGAAGGACATCAGTGGCTGCCCTATATAATGACTGCTCTGTGCAGCATCTTGTCAGGTTAACTGTTCATCTGAGCAGAGACACTGATGCTTTTGGACAGCGATGAAGAGATTGATTCTTTTGCTAAAAAATCTTGCAATGGGTATAGCTTACAGTGTCAGAGGGTAAGTTTGTGTGCGCTTTTACTACGCGAATTTGCGTTTAAGGACATTTATGTAGACTTTCTATTTGTAATTCTTTTGGAGTAGAGGTAGGTTGGTAATTATGTCACTAAGAGATTTCCTAACAGAGGCTAATGCGGAATGGTTTTCTTCAGAAAAGTGTGTTCTGACAGAATTTCCTTATTTTAGCACTGGCTGTTTCCTCCATCAAGAAGCAAATCTTGTTGATTATCTCTAATCTAATCTCTAATATATCTCTAGTATAAACTTAGTTACCAGGTAAATGTTTTATAAATGTCTGTTTTGCACAGGTACTGATATAAAAGACATAGCACTGGGATCATGCTGCTGAGCGGGCATCTACCCCTGTGGAAGCGTGTGGTTTGAGGGAGCAGGTAGCTTCTCGAGGCTGAGAGCTGGCAGAGTTAGAGCTTTGCTTCCACTCTTTCCAGCCTTGGCTTCCTGTCCTGTTGGTTGTTGGCCTGGCTTGGGGAGCTCTTGCTGCTCTTTCACTCCATGCTGCTCTGGTTCTTTCATCACTTTGCAGTGCAGAGCAGGACGCTGCTTGGTTGTGCCTGTGGTTATGCAGTGTCTGGCCCGTGACTCGTGGGCTGGAGGTGACTGCGGTTGTTGTCGAGGTCTGAAAGGACTTACAGCATGAGTAGCTGGAGTCCGTCTGTATGTGCTGCGTCTGTGTGTGGAGTGGCGCATAAAGGAGCAATAATTCAGTGACAATTCAGGTGTTCCTGATGCTCAGGCCACCCTTTCCCACTCTCTTATGGAATCGGGTAAGTAGCGCAATGCTTAGATTTACACTCGTTGTGAATTGCTCTCGAGTACTCCGAGGCTCCTGATAAATAGGATCTCAAGCTGCGCAGGTAGAACATGAGGAACACCTGTTTGCGTATGTAGCTTGATGCCTTATATGCAGCCCTTATTCGTGAAGGATTACCATTATCACCTAGTTTGATCTCTTTGTACCAAAGCTGTAAAACTCGTGGGAGTCCTGAATTAATGCCCGTTTCCAGGCCAGGAGCCGTGGTTGAACTGGAGCCTCTGTGCATGTGTGAGGTGCAGCCGTGCCGCCCGCCACGACGCGGTGGAGCGGGGACAGCCCCAGCCCGCCGGCGGGGCCAGATGTCACTCAGTTACAGAAAGCCCGGGTGCCTCTCCCGCCGCGGGGCTGCCTGGTGTTGCCGTGCCGAGAGAAATGATTGTGGTGAGGCCAGTGTGGGACCTTCCGATTGAAAGCATGTGTTTTATAAGAAAAACATCATTCACAGTTGTCTAATATGTTTTATTAGTGACGGCTCTTGTTGTTCAAAAACAGTCTTTTTCAGTGCCCTTTATTTTTTTCTGGCTTCCGGTCCCTAGATGTGGTTATAACTGTTACCAGGATTCAGTTCCTCTTGTAACTATAACCTGAACAGCTCTTTTTGCCTCCTGACCTGTTTTAGAGAGGAAAAAAAAAAAAAAAAAAGTTTCGTGCCCTCCGTGTGTTGCTATGAACATATTTGTAACCACATTTACTTCCCTTCTAACTTGACTATTTATGTATTTTCTCCTGTTTTTGTTATTAGGATTTTTGATGGAGTTTCTCAAGCACTGTTTTTGTTTTAAAAATTATCTCCAATTTTTGCAATTCAGTAATTTAGAAATATCACTGTAGTGTAATGTTAAAATTATATTAGAAATAGCGCACTTTCAGAATCATTATTTCTGCAGTAACCTGTTTTTCAGTTTATCCTGGTGCTTCTTCTCTGCTGTGTCTGTATTTGTTTCACTTCTCCCCTCAGGAAGGGAATATTAGTTATGGATTCCTGAAGCAAGCTGAACATGCACAAGTTGGTGGGGCAGGAAACTGAGTGTGTTGAGGAAGCTGGCTGCTGTTGCAGGGCTGCTTCCAGCCCCTGAAAGGCTGCAAACATTCGGGTGGGATCTTCACTGACTGGAAAGCAAAATCTGCAGCCGCCTTCAGGGGCTGCAGAAGGATCTGTGGGAAGCCTTTCCACGCACAAGGACAACAAGGAGTGGTTGGGAACAACTAGTGTAAATTTATCAAGGGCAAATTATGTCTTACAAAAAAAAAATCTAGAATAAAATGAGATGATGTGACTTTCAAAAGCTTTTTCCGAAAACTTGTGATCTGGAGGTCCCATGATCCTTCGCAGAGAAGGAGGGAACTCCTGAAAATGGGATTGACACCCCATTTTTAGCCCCTTCTAGGCCGTTGTTGGCTAAAACTGTCAGCTATCCTGCAGGCTGATCTCTTGCTCACTTCTGCCTTGTTTTGTGTGTGCAAACCACGCGTGTGTGCAAAAAACACACTGTCAGTGTTTATATTTACCCTGGTTGTTCTGGATGGAGAGGGGCTGTTGACACCTTGGGAGCCACAGTTAGGCAGTGCTCACTGGAATGTGACTATGGTACTGCAGTCGTCTTGGTATTGTATGTTAAGGTTTTTCTGGTGCTGCTTTTGTTTGATAACAGAAGCTTAAATTCAGCGGTGCCCCACAGAAGCCTTTGTGAATATGCACAAAGAGAGGAAGTAATGGTAATGCTAATTTGTTCCTTTTTCATGGTTAAGAGGACATTTCCACGATTCTACAAAGTCAATTCTTTAATTCTTTCTGAGGGTGGTGGAAATTGGAGCCAAATTTCTTGTGTCCAAAGTGGGTCAGCTCCCTGTGCCACCCCCAGTTTCTCGCTTTGAGTGGGAGCTAATCCAGCTGCCCTGAGCAGGCACCGGTTTGGGGACTGTTCAAGATAAGCAGTTAGGAGGGACAACACTCCAGCCTGTATCAGTGGAGTGCAGGGCAAAAACGGGGAAAGACTCTAGACGGGAGGGACCCAGAATCTAACATAGTGTTTTAAGATTACTTGTGCATATGCTCTAAGTCCAAGTAACTTGAAATACAGGGGGAAAACTCCTCCTAGGAGTCTGTAAGATTTTACTTATTTTGTATTTATCAAAGAATTGCCATACATTTTTTTCTGGTGAATAACTGGATCTTTCTCCAGTGTCATAAGTACTTACAGCCTTTCTACCTGCCCCCTTTAATTAGGATTTGACTTTTGCCAGCAATTCAGGTTCATGTACAGGGGGCTCACTAGCATATTCTGTTGGAAATTGCATGTGTTTAATATTTAGTATGTATGTTGAGTTTAAAGAAAAATGCTAAACAAATTCCTTCTTTAGAAATTATGTCATTTTTATTTAAGGATGTTGTCGAATAGTATCTCTTCCTAAAGTGTGATTTAGTGCTGACTGCTTTTATTGGAATGCATACAGTGCTGCTGTTACCACTATTGCAACTGTCAGTAACGTATTATTTTCACAAAGATACCAAGATGAAAATTAGCCTGTGCCTGTGGTTAATATTAATGAATAATATGTTTTAGAGGGCATCTAGAAACGTGGAAATGAAAGATAGAAAGAACAGAATACATACAAATGAAATGCCTCTTACTATCTGGGTGTTATCTGAATGTGGACTATGAAAACCAGGGATTTACGGAGGTGCCTTTTGTTGGCCTGTACACAGAGAATTTAGATCATAGTTGTCCATGGGAACAATTTTAGGCTTATGCCTGAAGGTTTTGGTTTTCCCCAAAGAACTCCGTTCAGTGGAATTCAAATAGGATAAATATAAGATTCTGAAATAGTTGATTGATTTTTATTATTCTTTGCTTGATTTCAACCAAGTATAGCAGAAAGAACTGTAAGCCAAGAGCGCTTGTGGAGTCTCCCTCTCTGGAGATCTTCCAAACCCGCTTGGACGCAGTCCTGTGCCACGTGCTCTAGGTGACCCTGCGTGTGCAGGGAGGTTGGACTGGGTGACCTCTAGAGGTCCCTTCCAACCTTAAGCATTCTATGATTCTATGGTGTATCTTTTATTAGTGATATCTGGTGGCTTGTTTTATGCAGGAGGTCAAACTAAATGATTAAAATGCAGATTTTCCTTTTTTTTTTTTTCCCCCTTCTTCAGAGTTGGTCTTTGTGAGCACAGTCTAATAGCAGGTGATCAGACTTGTTGAGACTGCTCCTTAACAAATGTGACTGAACAAGTCACTTATAATTAGAGCAACACAGAATATGCATAGGGAAGGGGAAAACACTGTGAGGAAGAAAAGCAGAGAGCCTTGAGGTGCCTTATGGAAGGGGCTGTTGCCCTCTGTGGTTTGTGGGCAGCCTGTGTTCTGTGCAGTTGTCTCCTCCTAGTTACTGAGCAAAATCTCTGCAGTGTGTGGCAATGCTGTGCTCTTGTATCACTGAAAAATTGTCCCTTCCTTCTCTTCTTTCTACAGGGTAGATCATTTATACACATTTTTTGTTCAGTGGTCACCAGAAATATATGGGAAAGATGCCAAAGAGCAAGGTTTTGTTGTAGTAGAGAAGGAGGAACTTGATATGATAGACAACTTCTTCAGTGAGCCAACTACTAAAAGCTGGGAGGTGAGTGCATTTTGTCATTATTTTGAGCGTGTTGCATCAAGTACATACCCTTTGTCAGGAACCTGAGCTTCTGATGTTTTGTACGATGTTTACAGCGCTTGCTGCTTTATGCAGAAGTGCTCTCGAGGCTTGCAGCCCTCACAACTGTGCTCATTTGCCTGTAGTATTCCCTTCTTCCTTCACTCCCAGAAAGGGCAGGCAAACAACTGGCAGCTTTCTGGCCTGCAGCCAGTGTACGTCATGTAAATATACTGGTTGTGCAATGTTAGCCTTTTGGAAAAGGTGCATGTTGTCAGTATTGCAGAAGTTGTCTCATACTTACATGTTAGTAGTAAAACTTGCTGTGTGTAAACCTGTGTGCACATAAACACTAGAACAGACTCCTGTGTGCTGGTTGCATATGTTGGTCTGTGGTGCTGTGCCAGGCCACTGCTTCTCAGGTGCGCACAGCACTGCTATTACTATTGGTTGCTAAGATGGATATTTTATATCATATATTACTTATGCATTATGGGGCTTTTGCAGTCTGTTTCAGCTACTTGTGTGTCTCTGTTTATGTCTCTGTCTCTCGTGTGTATATATAAAGCCTTGCTTCTAAGGGAACTAATCCAACCTACATGCATATGACTTTATTATTATATTTCTGAATTATTGTGTATTTGCTGCACTGAAGATATGCAGACACACTAAAAATAAATCCTCAAATAGAAAATAGTTTGATGGCTATTTTAAAAAGATCTGATTATTTGTCTTAAACACATACTTGTTTGCAGAATTCCACTGTCAGTGTTTTAAGCAATTTTAGTTTGAAATATTTTGAAATATGTCAACCTGCTCAAGACTGAGAGTGGGGCTTGTCATTTGAAACATAGACACAAAATCTCTAATCCTAGATAGCTTTTATTTTTACAGTTTTGCAGTTTTTGCATGTTGGTGCTATATGAACTGCAGAATGAAAAAAATGTTGCCATTCCTCATTTCTTGCAGAACTGACTGCAGCCATATACTACACTAGCCTTCACTCTTCAGTTGTTATTTGCATGTCATTTTCTTAATCATAAAATGAGATAGGAGGGACAGTGATCTGAAGAATAGAGGTGGGAGAGAGCTGGCCACATGGTGAACTTGTCTCTCATTGCTTTATTTAAATCTGTGTTTGAAAAAGTAGCAGCTGGAAATGCTTATAAAGGTATTCTGGCATTACAAACTGAAAGTAGGTCTGCAAGGAAATATCAGTAGAAAGGCCAAATTTGGGCATGATCACTTCCGAAAGTTTCATTCTCTTCTCTGGGGAAACAGAAAGTATGATTGTAAGGACATAAATAAGCCATTTTATCAAAGCTAGTTGCAGACAGTAACTGCTAGTCTTGCTTGTGGGCAAGAGCTCTTGCCACCAGAGCAAAGGAGCAGCAGATACTGCAGAGCAAGCTGGTAGGCAATGAAAGGGCGACCAGTGCCTCTGAATATTCGTATTCTTTACTGTGCCAGACCTGGCCAGGAGCCTTGTGTGCAGGTATGTTCAACTGTGTCCCGGTTTGAACAGGATGTACCTGATACAGCGTTTCCTACTGAAAAAGGAACTCTGCGGTAACTTTAATTTTCATCGAGTATTTCTTCCGTAGGTGCCTGCTGCTTCATTTCTGTAGGTACTTAAAAATCTTAACAAGGTTTCTTAACTCTGGTTTCTGTCATAGCTGATCTTTTCATTTGTTTTTGCTTTTGTCTGTGTAGATATCTTGCCTTACAGATCCTTTTGCTGCAGTTTTTCAATCTGAAGCGGTTTCAAACATGTGCTTCATTATAATGAAAAGAGCTGCATTGATCAAGTTTAGACTGAACTGATACTCATGCAGTGAAGAAAATTAGTTAACTTTCTTCTTTTTAGGTAGTGAATAAGGGCAGTTTGGAAGTGATTTGCAATCTGTGATTGTTTTTAGTAGATTTTCTGTAGTTGTCTGGTCTGTAAACTTAGTTACATTTTGCTTCAGATAACTTTGCTGGTTGATTTACTGTGATACCTATTTTCTTTCTGCCTGGGAAGCCTCGAGAATAGTCTTGAAGGGAGAGTAAAAAAATTGTGATTGAAGCTCAAAAAAAGATGCTCAATCAATTAAAAAATTAAAATAATGATCTGAGAGAGGAGGAAGGTGAAATCACTCAAGAGGTGGAAAAATAATAACAATGAAAGCATAGAACCCATGTCTTTTTTAGGAGTTTTGAATGGCCTGAATACTACAGTGTAATCTTCCCTAAAATTGGCATTATGAACATTTTTCTAGTGCAAGATTACCTCCTGTCTCAGGTGGCCCTTGACTGGGTCCCATGGAGCCTGGATTAGCTTGTGCTGGAGGGACGGGGTGCAGCTGGGCAGTAATACCCGTAGTGCCTGGATTCAGGGGCCATTTAACAGTAATTCTGCAGGTTGGGTTTTGCCCTGTGGCCCTGCCCTGTGTCTCTGCCTGCACTGTGAGCACCTGAGCGAGGTGCCCCCCGCCGCCTGCTCCGTTTCTGCAGGCGAACACGGGCTGCACGTAGGCGCCTGCCGTGCGCACGTTGCTCCTGTCCTGCAGGTGCTCGGTGCGACCGACACCATTAGGGCTCTGTTGTTTGCACAGTGACCTCCTCGCAGCTCCGGGTGTTCATGGAAGGCTCTTTCTGTGCTGTGTGGTGGCCGAGTCCGCCCCTGGAATCTCTGCAGTGACTTTGCTTTGCTTTGCCTGCGGAGCAGGTTTGTGGGAGCTCCCTGCGCTCCTTGGCAGCTGCCTGGACTGGTGGCAGTTTCTCCGGGTTTGAGCAGTGATATGAAGGTGTGTGTGATTATGTAAAGCTTTTCCTCTCTACACCATGGCAGTGTTGTGAAGCTGTGTCTGTAGGAATGGAGGTGGCGTGGGGCAGGATGCTCTGCAGCGACGTGCCGAGGTTCTTGTCCTCGATAAGACCCTTGTGGTAACGTGCTCGTGGTTTAACGTTTTCCAGGTGTTTTGTAGCTGGGCGCCTTGGCTTCCCTTTTCTTTCTCATCAGCCCCATCCCTCTGAACTCTCGAGGCTCAGGCTCGCTGTTTGCCCTGGTGACGCGGAGCCCACGGTGAATCCTGCTGCGCTGCCAGCTTGGCCAATGAGCGCCAGGAACGCTGCAGCTTGGGAGCTCCCATCTCAAGGGGCCGGGCAGGAGGTGTTTTGGCTCCTGCTTCCTGCTTGTAACAGCATGAGGTTCCCAATTTATCCCCTGATTCTTGTTACCAGGTCGTAGGCTGCAGACCCTTTGGTAGAAAAGCATTCAATGTGGGGACTCGCATTCTCATTGTTTTTAGCGTTGCTGGAAAAGGTGGTGTGTCCACCTGTAATTGCTTGAGAGAACTTTGTACTCTGTTTTATAATAATTAAATTCCAATCTAAATTAAAAATATTTACATGGATGCATCTTTTAAAACATTATTTTAAAACAGTGCTTTATAAATCTTTTTTTCCTTTTAAAATGTCTCCAAGTCTCCAAAGAGCTGCTCCATCATTCTCAGCTGATTATATATTCTATAAATACCTTTACTCTTCTCAAAATGAGTACTTTAAAGAACTTGCAGGTGTAAACTGCATGCTGAATATCTCACGCAATAGCTTTTTTACATGATAAAACTTTGAAATACTTGTTCAAATTGATTCGCTTCTTTTAGCTTTTTCATATATGGCTTTTGTTCCAGCTTGTATACACAAAAATATGTTCATGTGAGTAAATAAAAACAAAAAAACCCTGCCATCTTAATAAAAATGTGAGGTGAAATTTTAAAGTCGTTCATATTCTTACTCATTAGCAGCTAAGAAAGTAATTAGTATACTCAACTTGCTGCATGAAGGAAAATGAGGAAGTTTTTGTGTTAGAAGTCACTAGGATGTGAAGCAATTCTCACCACACTGCCTGTGCTATCTCAAAGACACCTTGCTATTTGAAAATGTAACTGTATTCAGTTCAGGCTGCCTATGCCTGATAGTTCTTTTTCCTCTGTAGAGGATTGACAAAATGAGAGCCGTGCTTTAGGTCAGTGTCTGTTTCTCTTTCCACAGATCATTACCGTAGAAGAAGCAAAAAGACGAAAGAGCGTTTGCAGTTATTGTGAGGATGATGACGATGATACCTTACCTGTCCTAAAGCACCACAGTGCTCTCCTGGAGAACATGCACATAGAGCAGGTATGGCTAGAAAAAAATGAATTTTCCTTGTTTGCTCTTGTGCTCTGCGAGCCAAGTGTGAACAACCTGCTTCTGGGGGGCCACTGGCACTTCTCGCAGCTTGGAAAATGCTTAGTTTGTTGGACTGCCTTTGTGAAAGATTCTGTTTTTTAACACTTGCTTGTTTGAAACATTTATTTTTAGATTTGCAGCTCTGGAGAGTTTGTGTAGTGATGTTGAGAACCATCCTCTCTTTCAGTGCTAGGAGAAGGGGTGCCAGTTTCAAATCTTTTCCAGATGACGCAAATGCAGTCGATAGGGTTCAGAGTACACAGCCGTGTGCAGACAGTGGAGGTGCTGAGCCACTAACTGTCACTTTTTTGACTCAGAAGCTGCTGTGGGAAAGGGAACAGTGTGTAGGCTGCCACCCATGGCCTGCTGACTAGTTGTGTTTACATGCCCCTGTTTTTGGCCTAGCTTGCCCCGCGCTTGCCTGCGAGAGTGCAGGGCTATCCATGGCGGCTGGCGTACAGCACCCTGGAGCATGGGACCAGCCTCAAGACTCTGTACCGTAAATCGGCAGCGCTTGACAGTCCAGTTCTCCTGGTCATCAAGGATATGGACAACCAGGTAAGGAGCACTGGTTTGGCGGGGGTTGCACTGAAAGGGCATCATTTAAGAAACTGAGTGTTGTGAAGTGCTAAGTTTGTTTTTGATTTGTTTGGTTTTGTTCTCTTCTGTGCTCCCTGTTGCTTAAACTAAACTGACTGGCAAGAAAGCATATGACAACTAGCAGATAGAACTCCCACAGTTTCACAATAGTAATGAACGCGCCTCCTAATAGTGTCCACCAAAATAACTTCCTCAATTAAGCTGCTACAAATATGCTCTGCGGAGGTGTAGTACTCTAGTAGCTCCTGGAGGCCTCATTTCTGCTCTCATGAGGCCTTTAAACTTAAAAGGATACAAAATTTTTGCAGGGACACGTGCTAATCTGATACACTTATTAGCTCTCTTAGTATGAAACACTGACACCGTTATTCTTCAGAAAGTATGCTGAAAGTTTATTCCTTTTAAATTTTGTGTTGTCCTCAAAATAGCTTAATCATTTTACTCTGACAGATATTTGGAGCATATGCTACACATCCTTTCAGGTTTAGTGATCACTACTATGGCACAGGTGAAACATTCCTCTACACATTCAGTCCAAATTTCAAGGTAAGTCATGTGGTCTTTCTCAGATGAGATTTTTCGATTTCAGTTCTATCAGTTCATCTATGGGGGAAAAATACAAAGACTGTGTATTTAAGTTTGGAAGGTTTGATGATTTATTGATGAGTTACCTCATTGTTTCAGTGAAACTTTAAGCAAAAGTTGTTTTATTGTTTGGCATGCTTAGTTTGAGAGGGTGTAGAGGTTTTAAGGAGATTGAGGTGGGGAGGGCATAGTAGTAGTGAATGGACTGTCAAAAATTAATCTTGGTAAGTAGTGATGGATATCAGGAGTAAGGTTCAACTTCGCAGGTGCTTAGGATCACAGTGACAATAAAGCGGAGGTAAGAGTGCCATTGAAATGCCCCTTATTGAAAAACAGCCCTCCTATCTGTCAGTATTGAGTACATGATCTTTCCCTTTCAAAAAAAAGTATCCAAAAATATCCCCTAAGGAGGTAGTAGTACTCCTCACAGTCACACAATCAAATATATATATGTATGTGTTTAAATATATATCATATTATATATATAAATATACATATATACACGCACACAAATACACACACACACACACCCCTCCACACACAGTATTTTTCTTTCCCCGTCAGGTGTTTAAATGGAGTGGCGAGAACACCTACTTCATCAACGGAGACATGAGCTCTCTGGAACTTGGAGGTGGAGGGTGAGTGTTTGGTTTGAAATCATGTAGTTGACCTTCAGTAAAGTGCTTACTACTGTTACAAACCCATGGCAATTTCTAAGGCCTAATGAGAGTAACTGATGTTGGGGAGAGTCTTTTTTTTTTTTTTTTCTTTTTTTCCTTAAGTGGGTGGCGGGGGGGGAACAGATGTTTATGGGGTTGTTTGGGTTATTGTTTAAGAAGTTGTTCAAGTGGAAGATGATCTCTAATGGCAGTTTTGCTGTCAGCTTTTAGTGTTTGCCCCATGGTCTTTATTGAACTGTCATTATTCCACTGTTGTGCAAAACAATGATACAGGCAGTGCTTAATCAGGCCCTAAATTTTAAAGGAGAGTGGGTCTGAAATCAAGGGCTGATTTCAGGGCAGTGGAGACCACAAGCTGGCAGCAGCCAGATCTGGCTTTGCTGGTCACCGAGTGGCATGGGCACACGCTCCAGCCTGTGAGGTTTCACTCTAGTGGTATAAATCAAAGCCAGGAGGCCCCCTTGCAAGTGCCATCACATGCAGCCTAAGCGCTTCTCAGAATTCTCCGAATCTTTCCACATTGCCCCTTGGGTTGTTTCCGAAGCTTCCAGTCTGCTTGCTCCCAGTGGTTTGGGCTAGGGGAGAGGGGAGGTGATTTTTTTTTTTTGGAAAGTCTAACAAAGAACGTACAATGACTAATTATCCTGTCAGCCTGAGTAATTAGAAAGATTGGACATGGATTTAACTGTTGAATCTAAACTTAAAATTCTCTGTGTATTTCCTTTTTAGTGGCCGGTTTGGCTTATGGTTAGATGCAGATTTGTATCATGGGCGAAGCAATTCCTGCAGCACCTTCAATAATGACATCTTATCTAAGAAAGAAGATTTCATAATACAAGATGTGGAAGTATGGACATTTGAATGAAATACTAACTGCCTTAAGGACTGGATCCATTAGGCACTTAAGAGCTGAAAAGAAGGTGCAGGCTGCCTCACAATGTTACACGCTTTTTTTCCTCAAATTGTACTGGAGCATGACTACGCCAAACAAAAGAAAATCTGGTTTTGAGAGGCAGTAAGAGACAGGACAGTAAATATCCATTTGAGGTGTTTTTTACTTCCTCCTCTCACACGTCTCTATCGACGATACGATGCTTATGAAAACATTCACGGTGTATGAGGTGAAAACTTTTCCTGTAACTGTGAAAAAGATACTGTGGGAAAACTGTAACTATCTAGTACATTCCATGTATATTTATGTTCAAAATATAAATGCTAACCAAAAATAAAAGGTTGCGTTACCAAAATCTACAGCATGCTGTTTGCCATGGAAATAAATCTGAAGGTGTACACAGCACTTAAGGGAACATGTTTTTAAGGTCTTTTTATTTATTGTTATTGTATAGCTTTTTTTTTTTCTTTTTTTTTTTTTTTTTGTAATGCCTGAGTTTTTCTGTTAGGTTTTCAAGTATCGATTTGATAAACAATTGTTATTCAGGTAGGTTTCTTATGCATTGGCATTTTTTTCCGAATCAATTTATTTGATTTCTGAAGTTAATTTTTATATTTTTATTTTGCAAATGAGATTTGCTTTTCACTTTGCCCTAATCAGAGGGTTTGTTTTCTGTCAGAAACACTTGAGTGCATAATTCTGGTTTTCTCTGAGATGAGGGAAAAGGCGGTTAGTGCTTCCTAATGGCGCTGTTGCCCGTTCCTTTGGCAGCGCTCGGAGGTGCTGGGCAAGCAGCCGGCACTCAGCAGAACGGGGACAGCACACGCGAAGCAGCTGCCCTGGTTGTGGTTGTGGGCACTTAGTAAAGGCCTTTCTAAGAAGAGATCGGTTCTCTGCATTGCCACCAAGCAACTCAAAATAAACCACCCCTTGTGCTTTTATGAGCACTTTTCAAATTGAAGGATATATTTTTTTGTTAAGGGGAAAATTATGATCTGGAGATAGAGAGGAGTGTTATTTCCTTAACCGTCCGGGTCATTGTGGTGTAATACCTGCTTCTGTAATAATTAATAAATGATTTTCTTCCTGAGAAGGACTTGAAGCAACAGGCTGCTTTAGGACAGGCAACTATGTATTTTTGGTTTTTTTTGTGAAATATTTGTCACTTTTCCCCTTCTTCCCTTCAACACTAAGAAGATGTCATGTTATAAAGCTAGGCTGAACTCTAAGCAGGTCAGTGCTGTGAAATTTTCAGCGACCAGGGAAAAATGTAACTGAGGCTTATTTTCTAAAGAATTCTGCTTTGCAGTAAAGCTATAATTTAAAAAAATATATTTAAACAATTCCAAGCCTGCCACCATAGACTTTGTAGCAACACTAGGATGTTTTGTCCTGCCCTTAAAGCCAAGAGTATCATTGTCCTGAAAAAGGCAGGTTATAGAAATGGCAATGTGCTTCCATGCATTAAACAGTACTGCCTAATTTTGGAATAGTAATTGAGTAATACAACTCAATTTAGTAACTGCTTTTCCCCTTTTTAATATATCCAAAAATAGTCAACAAGATGAGCAGTTTTCTTCTAAGAACAACAACAAATCTTAATTCTGCACAGAAATTTCACAGTTTAAAAGGCAATGCTATACAGTAAGTCTGTATCACGCTGCACGTAGGCTTTCCACAATTTTCTTCCAGGTGGTCTGGTACAGCCATGAATACAGTTCTTATTGGCAGTGCTGTAAAATATTGTGGAAGTTGCTAATAGCGTAATGCTTTGAAGATACCAGGAATACCTAATACTGTTTGCTCTTTCTACTGGTGGCATGCCACTTAACTAGCTCGAAAAAAAAAGAAAAAAAGAAAGAAAACACTACCACCAAGCTCACATTTTACATACATTTCACTGTTGTTACCCACACCTTATTCCATTATATTATATTTGTCAGAGGATATCTAAACGCTGTGTTCTATATTCAAAACAGTGTTGTTCAATCAAAATTCTGTGACCCTTGAAACTATGAATATTGAATATATGTAATGCAGTGCTATCACAATATTTTCAATAAAGGAATTTATGCATTCAGAAACTCGTTATATGTCTTCTCCTTTATTCAGACTTCAGTACATTTTAAAGATAAAAAGAGTATGACTCAAACTGCAGATTATGCAAACAGAAATACCAAAGTTTCCTCAGAAAGTGACTTCTAACAATCTCCTGGGAAAAAAAGGGCTAAAAGCTTTTTTTTTTTTTTTTTTTTTTTAAATGATATGGCATCTCCTGATGTAGGCCTGTATTTGTGTTCACTCAAAGACAGGCTGTGCTAAAGGGCTAGGAAGTACCAGTTATCATATTCTAGCTGAACAGTTCATCAGTAATTCTCGTGAAACTGTTATTGTTTGCCTCTCACCTGTAGAGAATTACATGTATTTCTTCATCTTTTTTGAACATGCTTTGACCAACATGTTCTAAAAGTCAAGCATCTCTGTAAATGTTCTTTCGGTGTCCACTTTTTATATTCCTGAACTGTTCATGTATTTTTGTTGAAGCAACACAAAACATACAACTAAAAACTAAGCGGAGTAACTTTTTAATTCATTTATTATGTACAGATGTAGAATTAAGAAAAACAAAAATCTGATTAGTAAGGAAATAATAAAATTTCAGAAAACTATCAGTTACTTGAAGTGTAGTAGTAGTATGAATCTTTATCAGAATGTAAGCTAATACTTTTCCTCTCAGAGGGGGAACTATTTTAGAAGAACATCAAATATACATACCTTGCTGGTACTCAGATGAAGGTTTTTCATTCTGGACTATGTGAAAAGGCTTATTAACAATAAGGCTGGTAAGCACTACTTTCTGGTGCTGGCTTTGGTACTGTTTTTTTTTTTTTTTTTTTCCACTGGACAGTTTGATGCCAGCCTTATGGCAAAGTAGAAACCAGTTACTGTCAGAATAATCTTCATGTGTAGACTCTGATATTTCACTAGCGTGTTCCTAGCTGAGAAAAGGAGCAGGCTGGCTCAGTCAGAAGGACTGAATTACATGCCACAAATTACTAATTGCCGACAAATGAGCTTTTCCAGGTAGAATAGCTAGCCACATATTATTTGTACTGAATCCAACTTGTTTGTTCTGAAATATATTTAGTGTTACTGAACTCCTGTGATCAGCGGTTCTGTAGCTGCGCAACAAGGCTAATGAAAACATGTTTCATTTGTGTTTAAAACACAAATTATTAAGAAAATGGTTTTAGATTTAGAAAGATGCTACGCAGAGGAATGCAGTCTGTTAATTTTGGAGATTTTTAATTTTGAGTCTGCTCACAAAGTACTCACAAGAATTCATACGCTTTTACTGATGCTGTAATTCAGCATGAGGCTAGAGGTTTGCTTAAAAGCTTTAAACAACGTTATTTGAGTCATTCCGAACAAGCCAAATACTAAGAGGTGCCAGAGGTGAAGGCATACGAAGAACACGCATCATCTCCGACTTGAGCCATATAAAACTTCAGAAATGTTACCGCTGGCGTAATGCATTTGAAACAGCTCGGGTGCGTCCTAACTAACCACGCTCCGACGTGCCGCTCCCGTGCGCGGACGTGGAGCTCTCCGAAGGAAAGACCGCGGACAAAACGTGTGTGAGTGTGTGTGTGAGTGTGCATGCGGGGACCTTCCATCGCGAGGCCGTTCCCTGCCACAGACGGCGTTTCGCCGCCGCTTGATGCACGGAACCCGCCCCGCGGCGGCTCCGCTCGCGGCTCGCGCGGCCGTTGGCGGCGGCCGTTGGCGGCGGGGGGGCCGCCAGGGGGCGCGCGCGGCCGTTGCGCGGGGACTGCCATGGCGGGCGAGGAGGCCGCGGCCGCCGCCGTCGCGGAGGCGCCCGGCCCTGGCCCCGCGCAGCCGCCGCCCGCCGAGGGGCGCCCGGACGGCGGCGAGGCCGGCGGCGGCGGCGGCTACGAGGGCAAGTGCGTGTTCTGCAGGATCGCCCGCCGCGAGGAGCCGCGCACCGCGCTGCTGCCCTGCCAGGTGCGTGCGGGCGCCCCTGCCCTCCCTCGGCGCCGCCGGCGCGTCCGACGGGTCGCCGCTCGTTGCCCTTGTCAGTGAAGAGACGAGGAAGCGGGGGGAGTGACATGGGGATTTGTGGAAAGGGGGAATGACAGGGGGATTTGTGGAAAGGGGCGCGAAGCGCTGAGGCTGCGCGGCCGGGGCCCGGCTGCGGGCGCAGAGGAGCGGCTGAACCGGAGCCGCCCGGCCTCGGGCATCTTCCTCCGGCTCACTGTGTTTTTAAAAATATCCGTAAATATTTGTGTGATCCCTTTTATGTTGGTAATAATGGAATACAAAACGGGCCTGAGTTCTCTCTCCTAGGCTGTGTCTGTTTTCAGCTAATGAAGCATGGCACTTGAAAATACTGCTCCTGGGG
The DNA here is from genome assembly GCF_059628265.1 of Tinamus guttatus. Lineage (NCBI taxonomy): Eukaryota > Metazoa > Chordata > Aves > Tinamiformes > Tinamidae > Tinamus > Tinamus guttatus. The sequence continues at coordinate 1,005,843 of NW_028288900.1, read as the reverse complement.
TTGTCACAGTCTGGAGCCGGCCTTTGGAGGAGACAGTTGTGAAACATTGATCAGATGGAAGGAAATACCTTGTCCTTTTAAATGCTTCTGCAACAACAGCATGAAGCCTTGAAACAGCCGGGGAGCAGATATTTGTGCTGCTAGATATTGAGGAGGCCTGAATGGAGGAAGCCAGATCATCCTTGAAACTCTTTTTGTGGACAGACTCTAAGATAACTTAACTTCGATGTAGTAATGGAAAAAAAAATATGTCGCAATTCTGAGATTTTTACCTATCTATTTCATATATAATACCAAGTATGACACTGGTGTGGGGAATGACTTTGCTTGTTTGTCAGTATCCTCACCGTGGCAGACTTAGCATGTTTGTATTCCCTCCCAGTATGAAGACCTGGTTTGCTTCAGAGATATCAAACCTGATGCACCCCACCACTACCTGGTGGTGCCTGTGGAGCACGTGAGAAACTGCAAGACGCTGAAGAAAGAACACATACCTTTAGGTAAGGCTGCAGGTGCTCGTTAGTGTGTGTTTAATGTGAGAAAGATGATTTTGCACTCTGGGTTGTTGCAGTGAAAACACGGCAAATAAATCACAGCTTTGAACACCATTTAGTTGTGGACGAAACACATCTTCTGCTTCCATGGAGTAGAGAAACCTCTTCAGTTTATCTGTGCTACTATTTTTTTGCAGTATGCATACATATTCCACTTCATTATTTTTATAGGTATATATGCAATCTTAAATAATATCTTAAAAATCTGTTTATATTATTTTCATAAAATGTTGCATTATCTTTCATGAAGGAGGAAAAATGAAAGACAAAATGGTGTTCTAGTAAACCCTAATGTTTTTTAAAAGCTAGAACCCTAAAATATTGAAACTGTGATGTAGTTTTGATTCTTTTTCTTATTTTAACATTGTAATAAATAACTAAGATTATTTGTTTCACAAGAATTGTTTTGTTTTTGCTGATGTGTTGAGGACCAGGGAAAAAAACTGTGACCACGAGCACATAAGCAGGTTTCCACTTTAGCAAAGATTACAGGTGACGCAAAAGAAGAGTTATAGTGGTGTGTTGCAACTTTCTTGTTTCTCTGTGTGTTCTAATTCTAGGGCAGTTTTCTCCAGAAACAGCTTTGCTGTGTATTTGGCTTCAAAGCAATTCCTTTAGACTTTTGTCTTAAGATCTTGTGTTAGAATTGCTTCTCTTCTTACTGATTTGATAGAGAAAAAAATGGTTATTTTTTTTAAATATTTTAAGTTGGTGTATCATCTCTAAAACATTATAAGTCTTTATTTCGGTCTACTAACTTTAAAAAGGCTTAAAGAAAAATACCAGGTTGCATATCAGACTTTCACCTCAGTACCTAGAGATGAAAGTCCACCTACGCAGAGCTAGCGGACACTGTAATATATGTAGTAAGTGTAAACTTATCATTCTGACTAACTGCTGTTTGCAGGTTTTCTGTAAGGTGAGACCATGGCTTTGGTCAGCACTGTTAGAATAATGCCACACTTAAAAGCCTCCTGATTGTGGAAATCAGTGACATGGGTGTTTTTCTTTGTAGTAAACTGTTTTACAATCTTCTTCTTATTCCTATAAGCTACAGTATTTGTGTTTTATTGTAAAATGCATGAGTTTGTGTTCTTAGTGTAATTAAGTTATTGAAATTAATATTTGAAGATTTTGCTTCTGAAAAGCAAAGAGATTTTCCAAATTTCTTTACCTAAAGACCTATGGTGCTTAAAATATTAAGCATTAACTGAAATTTATTTCTATTTAATAGTGAAGAAAATGATGGAAGTTGGAAAAAATGTCCTCCAACATAATAATTTTAGTGACATGAATGATGTAAGGTATGTAAATGAAGCCTTCTATATATACTGAATATTCTCTTGACTTTCCAAAATGTTATTTTAGAGATACTAGCAACACCTGCAGTATGATTTATTGAAGGGGGGTTGGACTGCCTTATTGCCTGACTTCGCAAGTAGAATAGGTGGCATTGGGTATAAACATGTTTTGGGGGATTTTTGTTTTCTTATTTGTTTTTTTCTGTTGAACTTTTAGTGCAAAATTCCTTGCAACTCTGAAATTTTCTTACTCGTGTTGGTGAAGGAATGGCACTTCAAATACAATGTCTAAAAGGCTGCTCTTTAATTATGTGCTGAGTGTATGCTCCAAAGTTCTAGATACTGGAAGAGAGGTAAACTTGGGCCTCTTTGAGCAGGGCACTGTATTGTTATATCTGTATTGGTTTGATTACAGTTTAAGCCAGTATATTTAGTAGTTAAACTCTTTTAAACTATTTATAAATTCATTTGCAAAGTCAGGCAAATGGAAACATAATTGAAATGTAGTATAGGAAGGCAAGCCAGCATGGTTAAAATAGGTAGAAGATACTTTTGTCTAAGTGACAGTTGATTTTCTAGCTGAAAACTGGGAATGGTACATTTAGGGATTTAAGGTATATCATACTTCAAAAAGAGAGAGGAGATTAAAAAAAAAGTATATTTTAAGTACTGTGATTAAAGCAGGAGATTAATGGGTTTTAAAAAAGGTGCCTGGAGTGCACAATCAAAGGAAAACACATACTTTTGTTCATGTCCTTGTACAAAAGTAAAATGTAATGATTTTGACATGCCAGGCTAAAAGTTAAGCTCTTAACTCATTTGATCATGGTAAATGACTTGTGATGTTCATCTTCTTTCTGAACTAATACAAATATTTTAACTTGTTCATTTTCCTTTTCTGAAGAATGGGCTTTCACTGGCCTCCATTCTGCTCGATAGCCCACTTGCATCTTCACGTCTTGGCTCCAGCCAGTCAGCTAGGATTCTTAGGCAGACTGCTTTACAGAGTCAATTCTTACTGGTTTATCACGGTAAGTGTAATGCCAGATATGTCAATAGCTTTTCAGTTGCAAGATGAAAATGTCTTATCTTTCAAAGAGCATAACTTTTTCCAGAAAATCTTAGAACAATTATTTTAGTCATCGCTATAGTTAATTTTGCATGTTTTACCTTAACTGAAAAAAAAAAAATATTGTTTATACTTACCGAGAAAATCAAGTGACAGTAGAATTAACGGCAATCAGTTTTGTACTTTTGGATCTAACGTGTAGCTTATGTTAATATGTTTTACTTCTGATTGCACTTTATAACTATTAGTTATTTACTGTGGGAAAATGTATTAGAATGTGGAAATTTATTGTGGAAAATATATTGGAACGTAATGGAATAGGTATTATATATGCCTTGGTTAATCCAATTTAAGCAAAAAACATGACTGCTTATATCAGTTCACATGAAGCTTTTCTTGTCTTTAGACTGCAACAAGTTCCTGCTTTACAAAAAATATTTTTCTAGTATTGGTATCTGTGAGTAGAGATTAGACATTCTCACTGTTTATCTGGAAAAGCAAGGAACTCATCCTTGCAATGCAGCTACGCCATAGCTATGGGAATCCTAGTGTGTCTGGGTGTGTCATTGTGTCATTGGACAGCCCCAAAGCAGCAATGCTGTAGAAGAGGTGTACCTCCTTTTAAGAAGAATCTAGAGCGCCTCTTACCACCACCACCATCCCCTCTTAAAAAAAAAAGAAAAAAAAAAGAGAGAGAGAGGTCGAGCTTCTTGGTGGCACCCTGTTGGAGTCCTCAGCTAGATCCAAGCAGGCAAATGTGTCCATGCAGTACAGCTTCACACAGATATTAGACTCTGAGATTAGAGTAGCTTTGTAGTTACACTGTTTACTGTGTGGGGTTCCTCAGGGGTGTCTGGACCACGTTTGGTTATACAGGATTGAAGTACCTCAAGAGATATTTTGCAATATCCCATTAACAAGTTGAAAAAAATGTTCTTGATTCTTTTATTGTTAACAACTTGAATATGATATTTGTTTAAGAATGCAAAGCCAGCTTGAGATGACTTTATCTTCAGTTTCTTTTTTCTTTTTCTAGCTTTATTTCCAAATTAACTGCAAGACCTACTCAACTCTTGTTGTTTCTACCAAAGGAGCTGATTGTTTATCTGCTGTGTGTGTTAAAAATACTAGACTTAAGCTTCTTTCCTTTTAAGATGGTTCCTCAAGGACTAGTTCGAGTGAGAAGATTAATTCAGTGGGACTTGACAAAAAAAGGTTGTCAGTAACAACCAGTTCTTATAGGTCAGTTGACCTGACCAGTGCTTTCAAGATCTTTAAAATCATGCTTCTTGATTTACTATTTACTCAAATATATTCCAGCTTTCACGATTTGTTCTTCCTGTTCTGATCAGCTAATAACAGTTTGATAGAAAAGTCTGTTGTTTAAAACAGTCATTGCATTTTACTTCTGTTATACCCTTTGTGCAAAACAAGAAGTATGTGCTTTGTTCATCCCTATCACTGGAATTTTTTGAAACTGAAACTTTCAGTAAACTCAGTAACTGTGTAGTTAATGCATTGCTTTCTTTCATAGGCTGAACAACTGATTGAGCGATTGCAAACCGAAAATGACTCCAGCTGAAAGCACATTGGGCTCAGTGTCACCAACAAGTTTGGTTCTTCATCTATGACCTCTGCTTGAAGGTTGCACAGTTTGATGTTACTAATAATATACTAGGATAAAAAGGCTTTAATGCTTTGTAAAGAAATACACACAGAATTTGTAAGTGCCAACCAGTTCTTGCAGTCTGCATACCTAAAAAGTCCATGTACTTAAGAAGTCCATGTACTTCTCTGATGGTGAAGCAAGGTATTTTAGTGATAGCTTTTTATTTATATACATGTAGTATACATACAGGTACATATACTTCTGTGTGTGTGTATGTGTGTGTGTATATATGTATATATACACATACATGCAGCCTGCTTTTCCTAGTAAAATCCGGAACGTATTTTTAACTAAGGAACAACAGTTACTCCTAACGGCATATACATGATACCAAAGGGAATGTTTGCTGTGGAATCTAGATTTTTAATGAAAAAAAAAAACATTTTCTGGGATTGCAAGTAACATTTAAGACATTAAGTTTCTATACTTTATGTACTTTTCTGTCCTTTTTTAGTTGTGCATAGTTGTTAGTGAATATATTGCAAAAGCACCATTTTTTTCTGTTGCTGAAATACTTTAATATATTACCTCTCTTACCTGCATGACAGTGACATAGTAAATGTTAATACAGTATGTGTCTGAGATGTATATATAAGCATTTACATGTTGGACTTAAGACTATTTCCCCTCTTATGTGCACAATATCTTAAATTAGCTACTGCCTGTTTCCAAAGAATGTGAAGAGTTCAGATAAATGATTTAATATACTGATCTTCTGCATGACAGTATAAGAGAAAATCAAATTTTGAGATGATGCTGACAATGTTCTTGCTTAGAACTCCAAGTCACTCAGAGTGTACTAATATCTTGTCTAAATTTCATTTTCTAAATGAAGTCAGAAGAGAATGGGTCTTTCGTGCCATGAGGATGTGCAGACCTGCATAATAGCAGTCGTGTTTTGAACTTGGACTAGCAGAGACTCAGCCCAAAACTGGGACACGTATGAATTGTGTTCAGAATTACTTAAGGAATGTGGCAGCACGTGGCTTTACTGTGATTCTGTGATTTGCTGTGTTTTTCAATGCCGTTTTAAGGCAGACTGTTAGCAAAACAGAAGTTCCAGAAAACAGAGTGGAGTTTTTTTGTTCATAGGGTGTATCTCTTGGTGCCTAATTAATCAAGTGTCCTTGGCTGATACTTGCAGTTGTAGCTAAGTTCATGATGGTCTGCAGCACCTGCAAGCTTCCCTGGACCTAATCTTCTCAGTGGTTTCCACTGATGCAGCACCTGTGCCTTAGGGGTACAATGTATTGTAATCTTCATACAGTAAATGATACATAATATTTCAGAAAGTTCACCCTATTCTAAACAACACATTTTCTATCCAGAAGTTTACATCTGTTCTTTCCTGAAGACCTTGTTCCTAATATTTTTGTGTTCTTGTTGGTGGACACTCACATGTCGTTTGCTTTACTTTGTGGCTTAGATTTTTAACTTTAGCTAGGAGAAGCGTGAATTAAAGCCACTGAACTTTGACTAATTCTGTGCAATAGATTAGGATTAGATTGGCTCCTAAATTGATGAAATATTTGAACATTTTTAAGAGTTAATACTATGTATGTGTCTTTTGACTTGTAGTTAGTATATGTAACTGTACTTAACTGTGACATATAATATTTAAGGTGTAATGAATTCTTGTCAAAAGGATTAATAAAGAACAAATACTAATCTTGAAATCTTACAATGGTTGTCAAATGTAAACAGAAGGAAACACAAAGGTCAATTTTTAGATGTTTTGACTTGTACAGAACCATTGAAGTGCAAAGACAAGCTGATTTTGGTATGTCGACACTGTTAAAAAAATACTAATAGTGGGGCAGGAACTGCTGGGAATTAAATGCAGAGTCCAGCAGGAGGTTAGTATGATTTTAGTGGGGGCGGGAAGGAAATCTGCACTAATCATCATCCCTGTTTTCAGAGTATATTGGACTCCTTATCTCTGAGCAAAATCAATTATATTGAACTCTATTTAGCTCTGAAGGTCTGATGCATGTAAGGAAAGGTGAGCTACAGCTTTGCTGTAGCATATTATTACTTCCATAAATTTCTGTTACACCTGATAAAGGGCCACTACTGGCTTTAAGACTCTAAAGCCAGATCAGGATATAATCCATCTTCTCAAACTTTTATTGGTGAACAAGGTAAGAAGCATTCAAATTGTCTTTGTCATTAGCAGACTATGCTCAAACCAGCTCAAAGAGGCAAGTGTAATTTATAAACGGAGCCACATTAATTATTGAGATGAACAGTAGTACTCAGTATCTCATTAGTGCTTTCCAGTAGAGAACTGCATTGCATTTCCCTTCTGTATTGACAAGTGTTCCTCCTGGGCCCCAAAGAGTTTTTTTTTTTAATTAGACTAAAGAATATTTTCTATAAATTCTAATACTTTGAGTAGGTGTGAGAATTGTTGGCCATTCTCCAGAAAACACAGCTGGCAGACTCCCATTAGTGATGTCTGCCCTCTCTTACAGCAGCCTTATAATATGTTTTGGAAATTTCCAAAACCTTTTCTGGAGCATTCCAATGAGCCAAAGTATTTAAATGACTTTTTCTGGAGAGTCAACTCAGCAGTTCTTCTTGGATGTAAGAGCCTGAGAATCAGAGAAAACTTGCTTAGCTACTACTCACTGGTCTGTTGTTCCTTGATCCAGTATTAGCAGTTCTGTGAAAAGCAGCTTTTTTGACTACATGTACAAGCTTTATTTGTACTCTTTTGCTGTATTGTTTTACACAAACTACCAGCCTCATGCAAGCCCCCAGAGTAATGCTTTTGTGCTAAAGTACTGCTTACCCCGTCATGAAAGAGTGAAGCAGATATATATACAATACTGTTAATTGTAAAAATTAAGTAAAAACCTTCAAGTATATAACTAAGAAAAGCATTTTCAGTGCTGGTAAGTTGCTAATAGCTATTTGAAAGACTTTTTAAAGCATGAGTTGCAAATAAAAACATAAAAACCGGGAGTACAAATGGATAAAAATCATATTTGAAGTCTATCAGACTAGGAAACTGTAAAACTCTACTTAAAAAAGAAAAATCACACTACAGTCCTGTAAAATTGATGTGCAGTATTTATTGAAGGCATTTTCAGTGTTCCACAAGACAAAACACAGATAATTCTTGTACAATTTATTCTCTAAAACCCATGTAGAATAGATAGGCTTCAACTGGAGAAAAGACTACTGAGAGAGTTGATGAACTTGCTACAAAACATGAAGTAGGAGATACTTGAGGAGCTAAAAGTAACTTGATGGGATAAGAACGCCTTTTAGAAGGTCAAAGTTGGCTTACTACAACAAGTAATCTGTCCTACTAACATAAACTCGTGTCTTAACACGTCCTGTGAAAATGACCTATTAGGCTAGCTATTCCATGTCTTTTAACGGTGGCCCATTACATTAACATTTCAAACTGGTTCATTTGCAGGTGTCAGTATCTCTTCTACATGCCAGATGATGAAGCAAAATTTTCTGAAGCTTGCAAACTGGGAGCTAGGTCCAGCCTTATGCACTGGATATGATGCATACCTGACTGTACAGGTTTTAGGAGCAATTTTTATTCTTAAGTGTATCAGCAGACAGACAGCTCAATCGATTGCACTTACCCTTTAGACTTCTCACGGAGTAGCAGCTCCTGCAGAAAGCAGAAGATCTGTCAGCCTGGGAGCTGACGCAGTTTGGCGGTTTTCTCATGTTTGTGACAGTGGCGTGCACAGGCACAATAGAAAGCAGTCACCCATGACTGAGTATTCATCTGGCAGATAGCACCAAATTTGGTCCTATGATTATTAAAAAATATGTATCTATCGCTAAATAAATAATCTGTGTGGTACTAATTCTTGGATTTTTGCTTACAGTTGCTTACAGAGTTGGCCTGACCAGTTATTTAGGGCTTACTCTGCTTTTCTGTCTTTTGATAGTAACCAGAGTTATGACCATAGCTCCTGTAGATGGACCCTAGTACTATTTACAGCTCTCGCAGATGCACACAGCAGTAGCTGGAAAAAGTGCACAGAGACTATATAAGTACCTAACACTGACTGCATACATGGCAGTTGAAGCCCAGATTCCTGTGGTTTAACTCTCTTAAAACAACAACTTGTAAGGCTGCAGGAGCTGCCCTTGCATCTCAGTTGAGGCAGAGCACAGCCTGAGCACTGGGTGTGTTTGCTGAGAATAATTATTTTTTCCTGATTATTTTTCCTGATGCGGTCATCCTCTTAGTAATACTTGAACTCCCTCGTACTGCTTCCTACAAATTATGAATTAACATTAGGGCAGAACCAAATGGATTTAAAATTAAGTTAAAATTAAACCGTATCTGTAGCAACCTGTAGCTGTAGTTTAACAATCTTGAGATTGATTTTGAAATTAATTTTTATACGATGTGTGCCCAGGCTTTTATCTAGTGGGAACTGAAATCCATAGAGGCATGCTCCCGTCATTTTGGCAAGAGATTGATTTTTTTTTTGAAAAACACAGCACTTTCAATGTATTAAATGCTGTCTGGGGCAGGACGTATCCCCCAGTTTCCAACACGCTAAAATTATGTGATGATAAAACCCATCCTTCTGTTTCCCCTTCCGTGATATATCTGGCTTCCCTGTACCTCACATATACTTATGTTGGCACCTTCTTTTCTCCCCCTATTTGCTCGTCTTCTAATTACCTTTTCACTAGGAAAAGGAGGCAGAGAAATAATAAATTATATTTATATTCAATTATTATTGCTAAAGGAAACAAAAATGTTTTTGATGCAAATGTCTATTTGATGAAAATATAAAAATATTAGGCTTTTTGCAAAAAAGAAGTCTTGTATATAATTAGTATAATATAATTTAATCACATTTACCATGTTCATAATTTATATTAAGTCTCAAAATCCTTTTGGGGGAATAGAATATTATTATTTCAAAAACCCAAACAACAAAACAAGCAACAAAAATGAAAGCTATTCCCAATGGATACAGATTTCTTGGTGGGAACTATTGTAAACACAGCTCCTGAATATTTCTAACGGCATTCTTACAATTGTTGTGTATAATCAATCTTTGTTGTATATAATCAATCAAAAGTTAAAAATCCCTGGGAGAATTAGGAAATGTCATCTTTCAGTCCCATTTTTAAACAGCAGCTCATTTTTTCTCCCAGTTCGGAGAACTCAACTGTGCACTGAAAGCACAACGCTGCCTGACCAAGCGAGGCATGTGACTTCACTGTTGTATTTTTATTTATGCATTTGGCACTCTAGAATCTCTCCTCTCCTGTTGTGAACAGCATTGCTATGTTTTGTTGGAAGAAGTGAAAAGTGTCTTCTTTTTCCTTCCACCAATACACAGTTTCTGTTCTCTTTCACGTCTCTGCATTGTGGCACCCTACTTTCTAAGAAGTGACATAATCTAATTTCCCCAAAAGGCTGCCAAGCTTTCTGAACTTCTAGAGGATGAGGTAGCATTAGAAGAATACAACAGGTGAAAATGGTGGGAGATACAAAGAAGAAGATGAACAAGGGACACTGGAAAGCTCTGGAGAAGACACAATGAGAAGAGTAGACTGTTAAACAGCAGGACTAGTGCAGCTCTACAGAATACATGAAAGATACATATAGTTTAGGAACCATCCTTCTTGTATATTTTGTAGAGCTTAAGCTAGTGATAGCTCTGCAAACTTGGGAATCTTCATATACTTCCTGAAAGGCAGTAAAACGTTCCTTTATTTAACTTCCCTACGTGAAAATAATTAAACTTTTGCTATAGGTCAAGCTCTTTCTAGAAGTATATGAAGTATATTTCCTACAAAAATGTTTACATTCTGTGTTTTACCATAAAACTCCTCCACACAGTGAGTTATTTCACAGCCTGCAAGAATTAGTGTTGTATGGCAGCAAATTAGTAGTATTTTAAGCTTTCCGCTACCTAAAGCAATAAACCCACAGCGACATTTAAAGAACCACATGTGATGGATGGTAATAATGAGAGGACAAACCATTGGGAGAGTAATAGATTAGTTGACAGTTCGTGATTTCTGTCCCCAATATCTACCATTTCAATGAAAATACCTTTCATCCTTCTTACCAATTTTCTCTTCTGCTCATGTTCCATTATTTCAGAGAGTTGAAATTCTGTAATGAAAACCTCTTTCAAGATGGCATCTAGAAAGGTTCTTTCCAATTGGAAACATGCAGCAGAATTCATCAGGGGGCAAAGCCTTACTCTAGCAAAGTGATGATCACATCATCATCTTTTCCTTGCCAAAGCATTTCACCTTCAAAGTGAACCAGACCATGTTTTCTGGCTCGCAGCAAGATCCCCACCACCTTGTTGGAAATAGTCACGTACGTCTCAAACAGCTGCCGGAACGTCACACTCACGTGTCCGTCCTCTCCCTTCTCCCCAGTGCTTCTTATGATCCTGCAGAGCTCTTCCACCTCCTTGCCCACGTGCGAGTGAGCATCCTTTCCCCTCTGCTCCGTCTTAGACCCTTCGGGGGGTCTGCCATAGGAAGGGTCTCCTCTGTGGCTGTGCACGGGCTTAGCCGCAAGCCGCTCGTCGTTGCTGAAGGGGTTCTTCCTCTGGTACTCAACCCGGTCCTCTGCCCAGGTCTGCCAACTCTTTCTGAGGTCACCCACCGCACCGGTAGCTTTAGCAGTCTGCCCTTGATCTTCCTCCATTTCTGAACAGTGTTCTGTGGCACTCGAGCAGTCAAGTGATTGTAAGTATGCTTGGGTGCACTGTCAGCTTGGAAGGGAAAAAAGGTAGTATCAGCAAGATTGGTCTTCACACAGGAAAAAATCTACAATAATTTGTGTACATTTTGCCTAACTGAGAGGCTAAGCTACTGAAAAAGACATTAAATAGCTGAACACTTCTAATTCTGCAGCAATCAAGGAAGTAAAAGGGCTTCAGCTAAACTTTCTGAAGTCATGTAAGTAGTACATGTCACTAAGTTAAATGTGACAGCTTCCAAGACATACAATTCCCCCAGTTTTCAGACACAGACCTACAATACATGTCCTGTAGCTTTCACATATGAATGTAGCACGGCATTTACTTACTTTTCATGCAGTGATGCCTATTAAAGAACTTTATCCTTCTTGTGCAGCCCGGTACACTTTCCAGATAATCTCATCCCGTGTTGATTGACCTGTTCAGTCCAGGCTTAAGGAGGAGGGAGAGCGCAAACCCTTCCCCAAGAGCCGTGCGCCAATCCAGAGAGAGGGGAGGGCAGCTCTTCCCTTGCGTGTGCACTCATTAAAGGTGGACAAACAAAGCTGCTCCTTCAAGGTTCACACACTACCACAGTTACTACATGCGGAGAACATCATCTTGGTGCTGCAACAGTGAAATGCTGTAAAAACAGGGGGCTTTTGCTCCTCAAACATTGAAAGAAGCAGCAGAATTCTTGCAGCGCCATCTACAACACTGCTTTTAGTAAGCACATTACACCAGAACAGATAGTTCTCCCTTAAAAGGCTGCGCTGCGCAGCAGTGTCTGCCTGGCAAACCGGCACTGCCGGCTGCAGCAACGACTGGGCGGCGGAGACGGGAATGTCAGTCTCACTCCGGTAAACGGGCTGCCCTGTGTCTAGAAAATAGAAAATAAAATAACCTGTACACAGAATAACGACTCTGTGTGCAGAATGTAATTATTTTGAGGAATTAGGGAGAGACTGTGGTACAGAGATTTGTTATATCTTTTCTAGATCACATACGTACTTCAGGTGTTAAAACACACTAGAATTTTCATGTATTTTTTACTGGTATTTGTGGATAAAACAGGGAATTACTGCAGGCTTTTCTATGAGGAAGAGACAGAAATACTGATAATTAAATTGTAGATTGTGCATGTCTAATACTTACATTATCTTGTTTAAAATTAGGTTTAATTGGTGTTATGGTCCATATATAAATTCTAATACTACTTCATATGAACTCCATTAACACAGAAAATTACGTTTCCCCAAATACCCCAGCATAACATTTAAGCCACAGTCAAAATAAAGCTTTTGTTGTGTTTGGCTTTAAGGAGTGCACAGGGTGGGCAGAAGATAGCAGCAGAGCAGCTATGAAACAGAATGGAGAAAGATAAACAGCACACATTAAATAAGAGCTTTTCATTTGCTGTCCTTCACTTTTATAATGAAACTCATGATCATCACATGATCTTGTTATATTTGTTGTGTGAGAATGGTGGTTAATTCTGGGCCTGGGTACCTTCCAATTAGAGTAATTATACTTTGTGTACTTAAAATTCCCCCGAAGGCTAAAAAGGATAGATTGTTCTTCCCTTCCCTCCCTAAAACAGTTATGTAATGTTGTTGACTATGATGACTACCAAAATCCATGCTAAAAAAAAATGCTGCAGAAAAAGAATCAAGCAGTGCGTGTTACCTTTATAGACTCTGAAAAACACTTTATGTCACATTAAATAACTCTGTAACTCCTCTGTATTAATGTACATGGATTTTCACACCATGCTGAGCAGCTTGCTCCTCACAGAGACTGTTAGTCCCTGGCGAGTTGCTGCAGCAGAGATGTCTCTGCATGAGTCCTGGCCCTGAGCGCATGGAAACAGCAGCGTTCACCTCCGGGTGACAACAGGGAGCAATCCGCTCTGTGGTCTCAAAGAGACCCAGGTACCAACAACTCATCAGAACTTGCTGGAATGGAAGCGATACAAATAAGAACTGGAAGCAAAGCACATCAGAAAAAAAAAAATAAAAAAAAAGTAAATATAGAAAAATAAAAGTAGTCATCTTCCACTAAATCTCTGTTCACATTCCCAAGATTTTGTAAGCAACACCAGACTAGCTCTGTTTGTCAGCAATTTACCAATACATTAGTAGTTTTCACCATTAACTGCTGAGATGAAGAAGATGAATCCACATCTGCTTGTTTTCTCTCTCTCTCCAGTGACTATCCGGGGCAGTCACAATTAGATGTCAGTTCACATTTACATGTTTTCTTATCAAGCACCAGGGCCAAAGCTTCACAACGAACTTCAATTTTGAATGCTGCAGGAAAAGACCAGGAAGCTAGGGAAGCCCCAGTCTGGGATTATTGAGATATATAAAGAATGTGGCCTCTTACAGGTCATGAGCAAAATCTTAACCATCTAGAAAAAAAGCTCTCCTGAATTAGAACAGAAACCAAAAAATGTGAGTTAAATGCTGAGTTGGCCTGGTCCTTTATAAAAGGCTTACTGAAATCTGGATAAAGCTGAACCTTTCAGGTCAACATAACAGGGGGATCAGTGAGTAGAGGATTTTAGTTACCAAGCCTAGAAGTTCAGAAAATAAAAGTACAAAAATTAACCTGCAATGCAAAGAAAGAAAAAAAAAACACCATTTTTTTTCCTGCTGGATAGTAAATCTTTTGCCACTTTCCTGAGAAATCTCTTTGCCTTCTCTATTTGCTGCTACACCCATGTCACAGTCACTGACCTCCTTCCTGTGGAAAAATGAATGCGACTCCTTTGGTGTGCGTTAATTGTTAATGCTATCGAGCTATCTGCTCTATCGATGACAGCGGGGAAAGGCACGTCAAAAACCAGCGGGGTGCTCCGAGGCATCACGGTGCACATTTGGTAACGTTTGTATTTAGAGCCTTGGGAAAGCACGACACTAAGCAAGGCAATGAGAAGGCCTTCTCAGGTAAAATTGGACTCGAGGGTCACATTTACACTGCTTTATCTTGCTCGGTATGCCCTGCCGCTGCTGATCGTTAATTGTGTACAGTGTTTCCCGGGGTAGAGGCCCCAGTTTAAATGGCCGCCTGGGCCCAGGAGCTCTTCTCAGTTAAAAATCCTTACGGCCAAACTAACAGGACAAGCACCAGGAAAAAAAAAAAAAAAAAAAAGCCTTCGAGAGCCCGGAGGAAAACGCCCCGGAGCGAACACGGGGTGTGGGACAGTCGCATATCCGAAGATGCAAAGCTCGACAGCGGCCGGGCCAGCGCGTTTCCCCCGGGCCCCGTCGAGGCGCCCTTTCACCCCCCGCCTTCCCCTTTTACCCTTCCCCTTCCCCTTCCCCTTCCCGAGGGGCTGCGGAAGGAGGGAGGGCAGACACCGCCTCCGAGCGCGCCGCCGGGCGAAGGGGCGTTCCCAGCGCCGTGGAGCCGCGCGCCAGGGCGGGCTGCTGCAGCGGGACCCTCCCGGCTCGGCTCAGCTCGGCTCGGCCCGGCCCGGCCCGGCCCGGCCCGCCCGGCGGCGCATGCGGCTCGCGCGGACATGGCGGCGGCGGCGGCGCGGCGGCAGCGCTACCTGCTGCTGCTGGCGCAGGAGCACCTCGAGTTCCGCCTGCCGGTGAGGGCCGCGGCGCGGGCGGCGGGCCCCGTTTGGCCCTTCCTTGGCCTCGCAGGGGGCCTTCCCGCCCCTGCCTTCCTCCCTCCTCCCGCGCCCTGAAAAGCCGCTTCCGTGTTTGCGTGCTCTCCTCGCCGCTCTCGGGTGTTGGTGCCTTTCCTGGCGAGGTCTCGTGCGTTCGGGAGGGCGCGGGGTGAGGCGCGGATCCCCCCGAGGAGACAGTGGAGCGAGGACAGCGCGCGCCGAAGTAGGGGGAGACCCGGGTTAGACATGGAGACTCGGGGGAAGAAAATACGGCCTCGGGGAATGCGCTGAAGGGCCCGGTGTGGTGAGAGCAGCTTCTCTGTTGCTCGGAGGCCGTGGTGGATCCTGCCTGTGAGGTGCGGCTGTTGGAAGGGCCCGTGCTGCTGCCGCCGCGATACCCACAGCCTTCTCTGTGGTCTGGTGTATTTATTAGGCAGCTGTGTGAGGCAGGGAAGGGGAAAATGCCCCGTTTTTAGAGGAAGATTTGAGGAACGGAGAGGAGGTGAGCTCTCCGAGAGGCAGCGTAGGCCGAGGCTGCATCCTCATCCCTCCCTCCTCATCCTCCTCCGTGTCCGTGCAGCCACACAGAGGGCTTCTAGTCTGGGGCGTCGATTTCCAGGGGGGTCAGAAGGGTCACGTTGTAGGTGAAGTCTGGGACTCGTAATTAGTACTTTAAGTAATATCCAAGGAACTTCAGTTGTGCTTTGCATTGGAAAGCCCAAGAGGCTGCTTGCAAAACTGGGCTGCAGATTTTGTTTTCTCGTTATAAAAATGTTTTTCTCAATGATATGTTATGTAGTTTATCTGAAGCTCTCTGGTATTTTTGGGGAGTCCCTGCTATGTATAGTTAAGCATATACTTATTTTTCATGTTTATATGTATATTAAAACTGTGCAAACTTTTTTTTTA
Source organism: Tinamus guttatus (assembly GCF_059628265.1). NCBI lineage: Eukaryota > Metazoa > Chordata > Aves > Tinamiformes > Tinamidae > Tinamus > Tinamus guttatus. The sequence continues at coordinate 990,015 of NW_028288900.1, read as the reverse complement.
ATGATGAATTAGAGTGATTGTGCGCTCTAAATGTTTTGAGCCAGTGCATATTTTCTTGTGTAGTATCTTGAAGAACTAGTATTATGATATCCAGGATAATGTGGTGGTGTTTAAAGTAGCTGTCATGTAAAATGATTGTTTTAGTGGAGTTGATAGGTCATCAGTACCTCTCCTATATGTTATATGATGAGTCACATGTTTGGCCATGTGATGAGCAACATTGGGGAACTGAGTTCTTTGAAATTTTACTCACCGAAAAAAAATCAGCACATGATTTTTAGTAAGATCAATTGCCCCATTGCATCTCCTTCATGCAGAACAGTACTTTTCTATTTTTTGATCAGATATTGAAAGATTATGTAACGCATTTGTTATCCCAGCACAGCAGGTCCCCTCTTAATAGACAGGTGCTTGTGAAGTCTGTTCTTAAGAACCTCCTCAGGCCAAGCTGTTCCAGGGCTTCGCAGTCTTTGCCGTTGGAGAGCCCTGCTAACGTCTAACCCCGAAATCTGCTGGGAACTGGGAAATCTGCTGGGAACTGGGCCCCCGTTGCTTTTGTTTTGCTTTTCGACACAGTAAACCCTGAAGCCAGATTATTGCCTCCCTTTAGATCGCAGCATCCCTTTTCATGGGCAGAGATGGTGTTTGTGTTTCTCTTCATTTCCCTAAGTTTTTCTCACAGGGCATCTTTTCCTCGTTTTCCAGACTTCTGATTCTTGTACCTTCTCTTCCTGTCACTTTGCTGTAAACAATATTCACAGTAATATGAGAAGATGTCGCTAAACTGTGTATAAAAATCTAATGTATTTGTGCTTTCCCAGGACCATGCAATGAAATATGTATTTTGTTTTCCTGGAGTGAAAACAAAAGTCTTTTTCTTTTTCTTTTTTTTTTCTTTTTTTTTCTCTTTAAAAACGGTTGTATCTGCTTGTAGAGTTTGACCTGTTAAATTTTCACTGTAGGAAATAACATCTTTGCTCTCGCTTTATGGTGGACAGTTCAACAATCAGCAGGAAATTCGTGTAAATGTAAGTGTGGGCCAAATATTTCATGGAATATTTTTATTGTTTACACATATGTTGTTTATAGTATTTTTATTCCATGTAGATATCTGAATAAATTTTGAAGTTCTTGGGAAAATAAGGCATATTCCAAAAATGACTAAATTCTGAATTGCAGGAAAGATTTTCAGTTTGGTAAAAGATACAAAAAATGCATTTGAGGGCTTCTCTGTTTAATATTATGAAAAGAAATAGTGCCATCTTCTGGAAAGACTGTTTCTTTTCAAAAGAGTTGAAACACTGAAACAGTCATTAGGAATTGTGCATTTTCTGGATTTGGTATTTACCTCTAATTTAGTGGCAAAATAAAGCTGAGGAATGATTTTATTCTGGTCTCAATGCTAGTCAGAGAACATTTTTTTCAGTATTATTTAGTAATCAAGCGTAACTAGGTGTTGCAATTCTTTAGAGAATGAATAATCTAGAGAAGGACGAACAAATAATATTTGACAAGGCAAAGAAATGGTGGAGAAATGAAATCTGTAACAAAATGTCTCATCATCCAAGCTAAATGCATAATTTTAATTCAAACTGTATGTTTCATCCCCATGTTCTCTGTACAGTTAACAGATTTTTCATTATCTTCAGTTTGCATATTCTGTTTTTATAAGAGTAGCTTGGATTGCGTTGTTGAACTCGTGTTGTATCTTCTGGCCAGGCATTTGGATCACTGATATATCTTATTTTTATTTCAGTCTCCGTTTTGGATTCTTAATATTCCTTCAGAAGAGATGGCAAGGGGACTGATGAAACGGACAGTATGCGCAAAGTAAGAGGTGAAAAAGATGAGTATGTGGTTCTGTCTAGTACAGCCCATGCTGCCAACATTTCCATAGTTCCATCTATGTACGTGCTTTAAATTCTCAGAGTAGATACAAACGGATGCTCTGAGCAGAAATTGCGTAATGTTAAAAATATGTTATTTTGGTGGGCAAATGCGGATTAGGAGCATAGTCTTAAGCACCTTAACAAGGTGACTTACCACGGGGCCCGGGTGCCCCCTGTTTCACTTCGTGAAGTTCTAGTGCATGTGTGCTTGGGTGGGCTGAACCTGTGAACGTCCTGAAGATTCTCCTTCAGGAGTCAGCCCTGACCTGTGAGAGGTGCTTCGTGCTGCTGCCCACCGTGAGGACTGCCTGCGGATGGTGTGCTGAGTATCTAGCAGTGCGTGCAGGACCAGTGGGGTTCCTGTGCTACAGGAGGTCTTTTTCTTACAGATATGGAAAGGCCCCTAACTGGGATATTTGAGCTTTGAGCAAAAGGCCTGTGATATGATATGTGTTGCTGGACCTTCATTGCAGTATTAATTCAGTTCTCTTTATCTTCCCAAGGCAGTGCTTTTCTTAAAAGATGGCAATATAAAAACTTTAAAAGAGTTTAAAAAGACAGCAAAAAGATTTAAATACCTTAGAATTGCAGAACTGTAATATCTTAAAATGAGATACCTGATGATATTGTGTGTAAGCTGTTACTTTTCCATATTTCTTTTATTCTAGGATAGTGTGACATTTTGAAAGTCTGTTCTTGTGCTTTTTCAGCCTTTGGTTTTACCCCACCAAGCTGCTAGACACCAAGGAATTTGGAGCTGATTTGCGAGTGTTACTATTGCAAAGTGGAAAAAAAATCTGATGATATCCAAGAGTATTAAGACTGAAATTTAACTTTTACTGTATGTTACCAAACAAAGAAGGCATCATTGAAATAGCAGCTCAGGATGTTTATTTAAAAAAAAAAAAAATTCCCCGTTCAGAATTAAACCTGTGTCAAAAGTTAAACAGATGCTTCAGTACTTTGTGAAGTAAAGCCTAAATATATTGAAGAAGAAGAAGGACTGATGGAAAGATTTGTCTGTAAGGTATCTTTTCTCCTAGCTATATGATTACAGTCTAATATTGGTGCTTTCAGGTCTATCTTTGAATTGTGGGGTCATGGCAGATCTGCAGGGGAGCTTTATACGTCTCTGAAGAGCTATCCGGTGGAGAAGATGGTATGCATGTAAAGAATCTGGATCACGTATTTACCTGATCCCACTGATTAACACTGGAGCTGATCACACTGATTAACAAACATATCCTTGCCCTTTTTTCAGCTTCCGTATCTACAGTCAGACTCTACGTACAAAATACGTATTCATACGTTCAACAAAACACTGACCCAAGCAGAGAAGATAAAAAAGATAGATGTAAGCGGGTGTTGAAAGAAATCTTTAACATTTAATTTCATCTATTCATGGTATTCTTATTCTCTGCTATCAGTTTTGTCTAATATGTATTTAAGTTTGTATTTTTGAAAGTCTTAGTTTGCAACTCTTGTCCTATCAGCTCTAAATGTGATCTTTGTGTCTGACTTAAGTTTCCCCTCAAAAATCACATTTTTTTTCCATGTTTTGTTGCTAAATAGACTATCTATAGCATATAAAAAAGACTCATGAATTATGATTCTGCCCTGATTTCACAGAGGGGAAACTTGGCCCAAAATTTTAAAATTCAAATGCATAGAGTTAGGTTCTAGATTTTTGAAGACTTTCTACTGTTCTTGCGTTGTGCTCTGGTCTGTCCTTATTCTCTCTGCCTAAGCTTTAGCTTTTTTTTTTTTTGTTTTTTGTTTATATATGTTGGGTACAAAAACATGAGGAAAGATGAGTAAGGAAGACAAAGGGAAGGAGATACTCTTTCATGAACACATTAAAACTATGTAAACAAGAAGTAATGTTGAATATGTAAATTGGTGTTGCAGCAAGTCAATGAAATTTTATATCTTGATGTCCATTAGAAGAGTTATTTTCTTAGCTTGAAAGCTTCATGATTAACATACAGTTTGTTTCCTCAAAAGCTAAATGATCTTCAGCCAATATTAAATATTGTGGTTCCAGATTTCTTAAGCCTGAATCGTATGGGCTATCCTTATTCGCGACTGAGGCATTCTAAAAATTCAGGGAAAAGTGAGAATGCACTTCTAGGAGTAACTCATTATTCAACTCATTATTGTTGCTGCTGTTGATGTTGTCATTATTTTGGGAGGGTGTATGTTTTAAAAAAATGAAGAATTTCTAGAATTTAAGAAAATATTTTCCTTTATTAATACAGGCCCTAGAATTTCTGCCATTCAATGGAAAAGTGAATTTGAAGAGTCCAGAACATGTCTTCTGGATTTTGGAAGATTATGGGATGGACCCTAATAACGTGCCTGAAGAGCCTCTTGATGTGTATTTTGGCAGATGGGTGCGTGAGTACACTTAATTCTGTTTTCACTAGCTGGTATCTTCAGGAAAGTCTCCTTCACTTTAACTATAAAAATGTATGTAAAATCGTAATGGAGACAGTGATTATATAACTAGAACTGAGTGTTTGTCACTGCATAATATACTGATGCAAGTCCTGGAAAAACTTACTGTGGATAGAACAAAGCAGGTTAATTCAACAATTGGAATGAAGGTGGAAAAGTAAAGCTGGAGGTGGGAATCTATCTTTTTCCCTGCCCTCTTTGAAGGGAATTCAGCACAGGAGTAATTTTCTGCACATAGTGTTTCATTAGATCAGTACGAATTGCAGCTAAAAGCACCAGTAGCTTGTTTCAGACATGAAAAAAGGTCTACAAAACCTGTAGATGGCTTGTGCTAATCAGCCTGCTGAAGCCTTCCTTGAGTGCTTAAAGAGATCCTGACAACCACCGCAGTAGCAGAGCTTGGACCGATCTCTGTGACTTTGAAATTTGGTAGGCCCAGCCCAGAGGTGGATGGACCTTGTGTGGGAGGATTTTTGCAGTGCACTGTTCTGTAGTGAAAACATGAATTGAAGAAGGCCTTCGTCGTCTGAGATATTTATTGCAAATGTTCTGGCCCCTTAAACATGCACATCTCAAACCTTGCCAGGATGTTGTGAGGGAAAAGTGGGTCCCCAGGGCCCTTCCTTGAAGGGCTGTAGCCTCTGATGGGGAGAATGTGCTCTGGGATGCTCTGCTTCAGGGGCAGTTAGGAGCGAGGAGAACCACTGCCAGAGATGCACGGCTGTGGTCAGAGGTCGTGCTCCAAGCTAGAGATCCAAGGTACCCTTTAGTGCCCGGGAATATTCTCCATTCCTGCCATTAATGCAAAAGCCCCCTAAGTTGTGGCAATGCTGCATAGCATTTGAGCTGGTGTCCCATGTATGCTGGATCCCTGAAGTGCTTAACAAAATAAAAACTAGAAGACAACACCAACAGGCAACAACAACATACAGCAGTGTATGTCGTTCAGCCAGTAGGGCTGATGTTGACCAGAGCTGAAGGGTAGTTTAGGGGAACTTTCCAAAGTGGTTTGTCCCAAATCACTTTGGTCTCCTTCAACGTATTTTGGAAGTCCGATGTTAAAATGCTCAAAAAGTGAGCCAGGTTTGTTTTTCTGGCATAGTATGGCAGCGCTAGCTTAAATGTAGATTTTAAGCATGACAGGAAAGCCGATGAAGAAGGAACTTCTGTGTGATCTTAAGCCTCCGTGCGTTTGTGTGCATGTGTGTGCACACCTACGCAAAACCTGCATTTCCACTTCTTAACATCTTAAAATTATTTTAACTCTGAGTTGCCAGCAGCTGATATCCTGATAAGTAGAATAATAGCAGTATTGCTAAGATCATTGTTTTTTAGAAGAATTTACACCCTAAATTCCCTAGGTATTTTTTAAGGTAGAGGTCTAAAGTACATTTTGCACCAAAATATCTCTTTCTTGGAAAAAGTGGAAAAAGCTGTGTCATATTTTCAGAAGACAGAAAGCCAAGTGTCACATTATGAAGTTATGAAATGAGGAGTTACTAAACAAGCCTGTAAGCCTGTTGGCATATCTCTTGAATCTAAGACCTGACAGTGATTTTAAATGTTTCCACAGATTGCAGATGGCCAAAGAGAACTAATCGAGTCCTACAGTGTAAAAAAGAGACACTTCATTGGAAACACTAGCATGGATGCTTGCTTGTCTTTCATTATGGCAAACCATGCAAGAGTAAAACCCAACGATGTCGTATTTGATCCGTTTGTTGGAACAGGTATTTTTGTTTCTTTTCGTGGAGAAAGTGCAGGCTAGAGCTGTGTTCCTGTGGGCACCTCGCTCTTCCTGAACATAGCAGCTTCTAGTGCTTTGACTGAGGTTGAGATGGTACTGAAAGCAAAATAACGATAGTAAAAAGAAACATTTATTTGTCTTGTAAGGGCTTTTTAGGGAGGTTAGCAGTTTCAGACAATGCAAACAGATTTGTCGAAAATGTAAAGTAAAATATCTTAGTCAGTTATTTATGCACATGCCTTGAATAGTAGTTGCTGTGTGTTATGGACTGCTTCCAGCCCCGATGTGATTTAGAAATGAAACTTTGGCTCCAGTGTTCCCTGCAGCCAATTTCAAAATCTTGCATGGAGCAGTATTTTTTTAGAAGACAATTTAGAGCAGCACTGAATGCACCTCTGAGCATATAACACAAAGTAGCAGCTGTTAGATCATAGTGTTCTCTTCCTTGTATTGTCAAGTCTTCAGGACAGTATTGTTCATACTCAAGCTGAGTTTTTCTTAGTTAAGCCAGCAGGGGGAGCTTTTAGTCCACATAATACTTAACTTTCCGTGGCCTAGAAGTGTTTTTCTGATGAAGGATGCGCAGCTGGTTTGTAATTGAAATAGAAGTTCCCTTGTGTCAGGTTGCGTCATTTAATCATATAAAGTAGGTCATATTAAACTACCTCCATGATTTTTTTCAAAGGCACTAAAAAGGTTGTTTTCTCATTTTTTCCTTAAATTTTCCTAATATGCAGCTTTTCTTTTTTTTGAGGGGGCGGGGAGCGGGGATGAAGCAGGGAAGATGAGCGTGATAATGTGTTGAGAAACGTACTCCTCTTTCACTCACTTGCCTGCAAGGTGCTTGTGTTCCTTGCAGATGGCTAGTTCTTTTTGAAAGGCTGAGGAAACTGAGCAAGCTCCTCCAGTTCTTCTCTAGGCAGTTTAACTGCAGTGTCTGTTGGTTTGTTTCCTTTTACAAATACTTGCTAAACCTAAAACAAACAAACAAAAAAAAATCAGGGAGAATTCGTTCTCTTGGGAGTGAAAATTGAGGAGAAATGGGAGGGAAAAGATATAGAAGGATCAAGATAAGCATTATAAGCCTCATGTGATTCAGTGCTCAGGTGTAAGTTATGTGAAAAATTCTTGCCAAATGGCCTCACAGTTTGAATTTTAAATGGTTGTTTGTATTAGACTAGTTATCTGTGACGTACAGGCTTGAAATTTAAAATATGTAAGGACCCTGACAATGGTAGCACCCCACTTATTGGTAAGGTGTGTTTATAAGGATACAGATATTCTTAGTTGGGTAGCTTTTATTTTTGCAGCTATTCTTGGTGAGCAAACTCCAAGAGCCTCATTACTCTCTTGAAGTCATTTAGAGCATTTTCAAGATTGCCATGGCAGTGGTAACCATCACTGGAGCTTTGGAAGGCAGTTTGGAGTAGAGTCTCATGATGAATTTGAGCTGATGAATTTGGAAAGAACAATACAGGACTTGATGAACACTTGGAATACACTGTAGTCCAGAATTCCTCACTGTTACAAGTTTAATACCTGACTTGATTTCTTCCTGTTTTTATGCTGAACAGGTGAATACTACCAAACTGGAACAGCTTTGCAAAGTTGTGCTTGCTTATAGCAAGCAAGTTTTTTTTGCTAGATGAGTCAAATAGCAAGTCTTTCACATAAATATACCACTAAATAAATAGAATTTGTTGTTGGAATGAAATGTGTTTTAGACCAAGCTGGTTTAAGAGATTTAGTTCTGAATCTGAATGGCAGAACTTTAATTTCCATCGGCTTTAAAAATATATATTTTTTTTGATAAAGTTGGTCAGAAAGAAACCTGGGGATTTCTGAAAGGAGAAATCACTTTATCTGAATATTCTGTATTAGCCTCCTGAAAAATTTGCTCGTTATCTTGTTAAGCTTATGTTTTTAAGTCAAAAAAAAGTACAAGCTTTCTGCTTTGCCGTTTGCTGCTGCATAATTGCAAATGGTGGGAATTTCTTCTTTGACACCCTGGAGGGTAGCTGTATGACCAAAATCTCATGCCTGCCCAAGCGGTGGGGGAAATAGACACTTTCCTGTAGAAAGGCATGAAATTCTGTGCCATCGTCCCTGTGCTAGCAGTCATCAGGGCACAGTCTGATTCTCTGCTTAACCTTGTATATGCATCTATTTAGTGTGTTAGGCCAAAAGGCTGGCCAAATTACAGTATTTAAATGCCCATGCACTGTATATGTGAACACGAGTTAATTGAGCACCATCAGATTTATTGAAAGCTGTAAGTTTGTGTTTTCCTATCTCATTTTTTTCCTTTTGTGTTTTAAAAAATTATATATATATATATGTTCTTAGATGGGCAAAGTACTTTCTTTTTACTCTTTTTCATAGGACTGGGTGGTATGGGGGCCTTGCCCCCGTAATTGGGGACAGGGCTAGCTAAATTTCCCTTGGCCCTCTGGAGTCACTGCCCATCTGCTTGGAGGGATTACAGCTGAGAAGGGAAATGGGGGACTCCTCGGGGTGAGTAGCCTTGTTTTTCCCTGATCCATTTTACAAGAAAAAGCAGAGAATTTTTTTTATCTCCCTCACCTTCAGTTTACTTTATTAGCATATGATATGGGAGCTTTCTAGTGCTATTTCTGTCCATAAGCAGTTGGCATCGGTAGTTTGGGGTTCACAGCCTAGTTCAGTTACTGCTCTGTTTTAAACTATTCTATTAACTCTACACATCTCGATTAACAACTCAACAACAAAATTCTGTAAAAATCCTGTGCACTTCCTCCTTGCCTCTTTTTTGGAGCTTTTAAGGACATAATGGAGATGCTCTGTCTATGAGCTATTCAGCTGTTGCCCAGTTTCAAGGGAACTCAAGTGCTTTTTTTTAAAAGCAGAAAGCAGATGACAATAGAAGTAGTAAAATAGCTGTAAAAAATAGTTCTATTGCAAGATAAGTGAGCTTTTGAATGCACTGACAAAATAGATGACGAAATCGGTAACAGGAAAGAAAACAAACGTGTGTATAGTGGTTTTCACACTGCGAAACAGTTAAGGGAATTTTCTTGATATTGCCTTTTACATGGGAAATTTTTACATTTTTGAGGTATCTGAACATTGCTTCTTACTTGGGGCATGGCCCCATAACACAACCAGTTCGGTTTTAGATATGGTTAAGGAGTCAGAGTTGGCAGGCAGACCCTGCAAAATTACCATTTATTTGCTGATATTTTTTTTTTTTTCAAATGGATTTTCAGGACTGCTTACAAAATAAAGTGACAGCTTTGATTCATGAGTGTTGCCACTTTGAAATAGTGAACTGTGAACAAACTCTTAAGAACAGTCTTAAGAGATAAGGACCAGCATAGCAACTTAAGTGTACACGGAAGGAAAATCAGTTGCAACAGAGAAGGGACTTAGTGTTGTTATCTCTGATTATACTTCTGCAGCCATTGTAAACAGTAGTTTTAATTCTTTATTTGTTTTCCTTTATTTCAAAATAAGTTGGTAGTGTTTGTGATGGCATCTCTTCATAGCCTTCACCTTTTTCTGCCCTTTGCAGGTGGCCTGCTCATAGCCTCAGCACACTTTGGAGCGTATGTGTATGGTACTGATATAGACTACAACACAATCCATGGGTTAGGTAAGTAGCCCTTTTCTAAGCAATGGAGACCTAACTCTTAGGAATTAAAGACTGTTTATGATAACAGATGTTACTCTGTGGGTATAGAAACAACATTAATCTTCATGGTGTTTATTTTTCTCATGCTTCTTTTTTACTGACCAATTTATTTGTATCCCAGCTAAGGTGTTTTCATAATATATAAGCATATTTAATACAATGAGTAACTAAAAAATCAAAACAAGATCACGAATAGTGATAATGTCTGTGTGCATCGTTGAGACTTCCTTGATTGCTGTGCTGCTTCTGTGGTGCAGAAGTTTATTTTCTTGTAACCTAACCCTGCAAGTTTAATCCCATTCTTACATCTCTGAAAAATTGAAGTGTAAACTAAATTTGAATTGCTGGATAGGATTATGACTGGTGGATAATAACAACCTAATGAATAATGATAGTTTAAAGCTGTCTTCTTACAAATGAACTTTTTTTTGAGTAAGTGTTCTATGACATCCTATATAGATGGTTTAGTGGAACTGTTCTTCCTGTGTTATTATATATGTCTTACTACTTCTAAATTTTACTGTGAGTACTTGTGGGAATGAGTAGAACACGACAGGAGATAAAACTCTTATTTGGTGTGTGACATTTAATTGTTTCCCTTTAAAAAAAAATGATATAGAATGAGGAAGACTTTCCTCTAAACTTGTTTTTCATAGGCTATGTATATATATTTTTTTCCCTCACTACCTCTTCATCACTCCCAGGGAAGGCTAGCAGAAAGAACCAGAAATGGAGGGGGCCCGATGAAAATATCCGAGCTAATCTTCGGCAGTATGGTCTAGAGAAATACTACCTTGATGTCCTGGTTTCTGATTCTTCAAAACCCGTATGGCGAAAGGGGATGCTGTTTGACGCCATCATTACAGATCGTAAGCTGGTTCATGTTTTTGTTGTCTGCTAACAGTAACTAAAAGCTTATTGCTTGTGTACATGCTTGTTTTCATGTAAGTCTAGACTAATGAAGGTAAAGATTTCCTGAAACAAAAGAGAAACTAATATAAACTGCAGGATCTAAGAGGTAGCACAGAGGTCAGAATTAGCTGTGTTCCCGTACCTCCTACCTTCGGTATGCAGTAACCCTATCAACTTCGTTAGGACCAGTCAGGGAACAAAATGCTGTTTGGCATAGATATATGTTACTCAGTTACTGTAGTGGTGGAAACAGAGCCTGCCTTTTAAATGTGTTTAAAACTTGGGGGGAAAAAAAAAAACAAGTAGCTTTAATATCTTGATGAGCACTGAGGTCTGTGAGTTCCATAGTGTAAAACATGACCACTGAGGGCAGCACTGTTGAAACTGAGACTGCATTTTGACGTCTGTGTATTTATTTTAAGGAAGTTTATAAATGTGTAACAAAGCAGGAGATCTCTATTACGGTATATATGTGTATGTGTGTGTCTGTATACATATGCGTATATATATGTGCGTGTGTATATATATTATATATTCTTCTAAGTAAAAGTAGATGTAAGCATTCCCACAGAGAAAGTATTTGCATTTGTCAGTAGAAATCAGCATGGCCGAAAATTATCCTTTGAAGTTTGATTCAGTAAAAGCACAAGTTCATTGATTCTGGAGATTTTTTACCAGAATAGTCTGTGTTGCTGTTGGGACTTGTTGCTCCAACACACTGGAGTCTGCCATGCATCTGTGATGGACTTCTGCAGGATTTTGTTAAGTGATTACTGCAATTCTTTCAAAGAGAGATTTTAATTTTAATTTTCAGTATGCTTAACTACTAGAAGCAGGAGGGACTTGAAAGCAACTCTTCAAAAAAAAAAAAAAACTCTTAACAACATTTCTCATGCATGAGAAGGAGTATAGACTAGGAAAACTAATGTAAGAAACTGACACAGCAGTTTCTGGCCTCTAGTGCTGGCCCTTAAGAATAGGGAGTGTGATTTTCCTTTCACCATGAGTTGCCTGTTGATTTTCATTTGGCCTATTTGTCAATAAGGTAATGTGTAATGTGAATATAATTTAGAGGTGAGTTTGTAGATTGTGTAGATGAATATACTGGTGCTCTCAATTTGCTGAAATGTATCTTTCAAAAACAAGGAGATGTTGTGCCATTAGAAGTTTTCAAAAATCTATGAGAAAAGCCATCTGTACTCTTATCTGTATGAGAATTACCATTTGTGTAATGTTTTAGCAAGAAATTCAAGTATCTGCAATTTCATAGCAGAGAACTTGGTCATGCAAAAGAGAATAGGATCATCTGTCATATGCTGGGAATGTAAGAAACATGGAGGTTGTGGAGTCTCTTTCTCTGGAGATCTTCCAAACCCGCCTGGATGCCACCCTGTGCCACGTGCTCTAGGTGTCACTGCTAGAGCAGGGGCTTGCATTAGATGATCTCTAGAGGTCCCTTCCAACCTCAACCATTCTGTGAGTGTGTAACCTGTTATTAAGGCAGGCAAGCACTGTCTTCTGTATTGTAGCTGATACCTGGTATGCTAAAGAGTCTTACTGCTGAGGAGCATTCCTTGAAACAGCTTGAAAAACAAGCTTTTGAAGCAATAAATTTTCAATAGATCTTCAAGGAGTTACCCTTATCAGTTTTTAACCTTACAACAGCCACAATTTGGGTGCTGTTGTGTGTGTATAACAATTTCATGATGCTGTCTGCACAAAGTATGAACTTCTTGTTTCTTCATTATATATTTGCTTTGCGCAGCACCGTATGGAATCCGAGAAGCTACTCGCAGGACAGGTTCACAAAAGGAAACAGTTAAGTCAAGTGAAAGAAGGTAGGTGACTTATCTGTCGTATCATGTAAATGGCTTAATGGAGGCCAGGGTCAGTTTTAGAATCTTTGTTATTTCTGGTTAGCTGTCAGCAGATGAAATTTAAAAAAAAAAAAAAAAAGCCCTTTCTGTTCTACTGGCAAGACTGCCTTGTCACTAGTTTGTCACTTCCAGAAATCCCCCCGTTTCTGTTCTTCTTGCTTATCATTTGCATGTATTCAGATATCAAGTCCTATATCTCATCTCTGAGAGAAGAAAGCTCTCTTCAGTCCCTGCAGGTTACAGAAAACAGTCTAAAGTGGAATACCTCTGTTTTACCTTCACCTTCCCTCTTCTACTCTTTTCTCTCCACAGATAACACATGGCTTTTCTACTGCATGGCTTCCTTGTCTCTGTCTTTTATTATAAATTGCCCTTGAGAAAGAAGCTGTGCAAAATAACATGCCTGTGATTCAGTGCTTTTTTTCAAGTACTAAAGGTGATAGTTTAAGGATTTGGTAGAGGAGTTTTGAAAATCTTACTTTTCTTGGTAAACATTGTACATCTAGGTTGTCATAGGTAGTTCTGCAAATATCAAATGATGGTTTTTTTTAAAATTAAAATTACAGGTGTTATCTGGACTTTGTATTTAAACTGCTATTTTTTTTCTTAGCACAGAAAATCACATCTTCATTTCGTCCAGCTATCATCTGAGTGACATCTTTTTTGACCTATTGAAATTTGCAGCAGAATATCTGGTGATGGGAGGAAGATTAGTTTACTGGCTGCCAATATACAGGCCTGAGTATGTATTCCTTGATTTCTGGTATGTAGTATGTCAGAATGGACTTTGCATTCTAACCATGATCTCTTCTGGGGTGTGATAGAGTTGTAACTTGCGTAGTACTAGAACTGAAGAGTCATGCTCAGGTTTAAGTGTTAAAACTTCATATGGAGGAAAGCAGATTTTTAAATAAGAGTTTGAAATGAAGATACCTCCTGCCAATTTCCAACAAGAAAAGCCTTCATGTGTCCTTGTAAACACATGTCTAGTGGGTTGAGGTTTAAGTTTTGAAAATTAGTGCAGGGATAGTAGCAGGTAGTGGCAGAAAGGTACTTATGCGTGTCTGTGAGAGTGGTTGATAGAGGTTACAGACCAGGTTCTATAAGAGAACATCTGTGTCTCTTTAGGGCTTGGCACCACCAACTTAACATTCTTCTGAGAAATCAAAAGTCAGCTCGCTAAGAAATGGCATATGAGAGGCAGAAGTGCAGGAAATAGCCCAGCTAAGGGGGGAAGAGGGCAGGAGAGCCTGGGTGGTGATGTCTGCTCAGGAGGGCAGCCTCAGATGAGGACTGTGATGCTCTAAAGGATGAGGAGTTGTAAATGTGCTCGAACATGTGGCAAGTGTTGGGATGGAGAGTGTCTGGAGAAGTCAGAGAAGGTCATAAGAGGAGAGACACCTATTCACATACCTTTGTTCTGCAATTCTTGACTAAGGGGTCTTTTTGCTTTCTGAAGCCAATTCTATATTAAGGTGGGGAGTTAATGTGTAGTAGCTGTTTCTAAATAACTCCCAGATGTAGATGAGCTCTGATGAAAGCTTCAGTATTGTCATGTGTTTCTGCAATGTTGTAAAACTGGTTGTTGACTCGGGTTTCACCATGGAAATGGCTTATGGCAATCTTAGGTATAATACCACATGCTGTTTTGAAAATTTGGGAATCAAAAAGATCTGTTACATCAGATCTCTGCATGGTCTTTGGTAACAGAAGAATACTGCTCTTGTAGCTTGCATGTGTTTAATTTTTTTTTTTTTAGATTGATACAATTTGTATTTTAGACTAATTTTTTGTACAACTGTTTTCAGACAAAAAAAGTGTCGTTGACAATTATACGTTGCCATACTGTCATGGCTAATTCATCATTCAGTTGATGTTCCGAGGAAATAAGCTCTCAAACTGTAGTTTGGTTGTCTTCTTTCTCTAACTGTGTATTTGTACCCTCTTCTATGAGCTGACTTCAAGCAGTGAAGATTGAAATGCTGAAGTCACTCAGTAAGAACAGATTATTAGTATAATCACTTTATTTTCCACTGCAGTGAGGAACATGGGAACATATTGAAACAAATATGGGGAAGAGATAAGATGGAGGTTAGTAATATATTGAGCTATTAGTGTCCCCTGGCACCACCTGCTATCAGGTTAAGTTGATATTTGTGATCCTTGTGTGTTACTTCAACATAAATCAATTTTAATACAGATTTAAACCACTGCTATTATGTTACTTATTTGATAATGTACTGAGTTTTGCCTGAAAGTGTGTAGGAAGAACTGTGTATGCTAATACTAACAGACGAGGGTTTTTTTAAACAAAGTAATGACGATCTCTTACTTCTTCGAGAGCAACTCATTCCAAAGTTTACTCTTTTCAATCTGACATTGAAATCATTGTTGAGTCTGAGGTTGTTTTTGTTTATTATTATAATATTATTTTAACTGCAAATACTGTGCAAACAATTGAATGTCTGAAATAACTGTTAAAAATAGCCACAGCTTTATTTCCACCCAATCCTGGGCTATCGTGGCTGTCAAATGAGGGTCTTCTGCCCCCTCCCCACCAATCTGCTGCTGTTAGGGAATTCCAAAACCACCTAGAGAAGTTTACATTGCTTCCCTGTATCGTCAGGCTAAGACTAGTGAATTAGATTTTTGTAATATGTGCTTTGTACGTTCTTGGATTTCTCCTCCATCCATCTCTGAGTTTTTTTTTTGCCCAAACAGCTTTGTGAAGATTGTTTTGTGCATTTGCCTACTGTCTCCCAGCAAGCCTATACATCTATATAGAGAGAGGTATTTTCAGTTGCAGTGTATTAGGTTCTTCTTTCTACCCGAACAAAAAGTTTACTTGATAAAGTGCACTCATCCAATCCACTTCTATGCTGGGGAAAAAAAATAGAGAGCTCCTTCTTTATATCTTTTAAGTTCAAATGGGAGGTGTGCTTAGTTTTGCTTTTTAATGACTGACTTCAGCTGACCTCCAGGCATGGGGAGATCATGAGAGTAATCATTTTATATGAAATTACAATCAAGGACAATATCATATACTATTTTCTGTAGTATGTTATTATAGATACTACACATAAGCTTATTACAGAAACTAATCCTGTATTGTAATGCATAGGAAGGATGCCCGATCTCATATTTATGTTATTAGCTAGGTCAGTACTATTTACTCTCTCTTCTCACACACAGCTCTTAAATCCAAAATTCCACTTTCAGCATTTGGAGAATTAGAAAGAGCATATATAATCCAGAGAAAGCTGTGTCTGGAGAAATCAGTGTGCTTAAAAAGTATTTAAAACTGCGACTGCTGATGTAGACAGGGTTTAGCCAGTGTTACTACCATGTGATGTTAAATGTAATCCCTGTGTTTTCCTTGAGATTTTTTCTACAGCTGACAAAGAAATCGCAATGTGGTACATTTGTAACACGAATTTCTGAGCTCCAGGAATGTCTCTATCTATTGGAAGCTGTTCTGATATGGTTTGGAATTCGGGTATAATAATCTCCCTTTAGGGAGGAGGAGTTAGGTCATCTTTTGCTGAGCCTTTATATATGCTGACTGTGGGATACTTTTTTAAAAACCATAGATCCTGACGGGATAAGTTATTACTCCTGATTGCCTAAGAAATTTCCTTTTGAAATAATGCAGGCACACATACATTAAAAACATGTAAATACATATAGAAAATGGATTTGGGGATTCTTCTTCCTCTTTATTGTCAGATTTTCATTTATTCTACATGTTTTATGGCACAAGATGATTGGAATACATAATGGAAAAACTTTGAACACTGATACCTGAGAATCTGGTAAATTAGACTCTAAAAGGTGTAGCAAGTCCTAGGTAAGCCATTTTGTAAAGAATCTCTTATGAATTCTGTGCAAGTGCAGGTGATCCAGTTCATGACCTTACAACTCTCTGAATTTTTATTTCTTCCAGATATACGGAAGAGATCATTCCCCAGCACCCATGTCTGAAACTTATTAGTAACTGCGAGCAGATGCTTTCCAGCCACACATCAAGGCGCCTGATAACTATGGAAAAGGTGAAAGAATTCAAGGTAAGCTCGAATTCTGATTACAGTGTGTAAAGTGGTAGCTATTACATTCTTGAAAGGTTTGTCTGTTACTCAGCATTTGATCTTCATTTGTATCGCTCTTGAAATTTTTATGAGAGTTAGAGCTTTTGTAGTTGCCACACATTTCTTTAAAATAAACCATGTAGTGATTGAAGGAAGGGTTCTGGTTTAAGTGTTTCTTTTTCTCCTCGACTTTTACCGTCCCGCACAACATCCTTCTGGGCAAGCTCCAGAAGTGTGGGATAGATGAGTGGACAGTGAGGTGGATTAGGAGCTGGCTGGATGGCAGGGCCCAGAGAGTGGTGATCAGCGGTGCAGAGTCTAGTTGGAGGCCTGTAGCTAGCGGTGTCCCCCAGGGGTCAGTCCTTGGTCCAGTCCTGCTCAATTTATTCATCAATGACCTGGATGAAGGCACAGAGTGCTCCCTCAGCAAGTTTGCTGATGATACCAAACTGGGAGGAGTAGCCGATACCCCAGAGGGCTGCGCTGCCATCCAGAGGGACCTGGACAGACTGGACAACTGGGCGGTGAAAAACCTCATGCAATTCAACAAGGCCAAGTGCAAGATCCTGCACCTGGGGAGGAATAACCCCAGACACCAGTACAGGCTGGGGACCGACCTTCTGGAGAGCAGCTCTGCAGAGAGGGACCTGGGTGTCATGGTGGACGACAAGTTGACCATGAGGCAGCAGTGTGCCCTTGTGGCCAAGAAGGCCAATGGAATCCTGGGCTGCATTAAGAAGAGCGTCTCCAGCAGGTCGAGGGAGGTGATCCTCCCCTCTACTCAGCCCTGGTGAGGACGCATCTGGAGTATTGTGTCCAGTTCTGGGCTCCACAGTACAAGAGGGATGTGGAGCTGCTGGAGAGAGTCCAACACAGGGCCACAAGGATGATCAGGGGCCTGGAACATCTGCCCTATGAGGAGAGGCTGAGGGAGCTGGGCCTGTTCAGCCTGGAGAAGAGAAGGCTGAGAGGGGATCTGATCAGTGTCTATAAGTACCTCAAGGGAGGGAGTGCAGAGGACGGTGATGGTCTCTTTTCAGTGGTGGCCACTGATAGGACTAGAGGAAATGGCCGGAAACTGAAACACCAAAAATTCCATAGGAACTTAAGGAAAAATTTCTTGACAGTGAGGGTGACAGAGCACTGGAACAGGCTGCCCAGAGAGGTTGTGGAGTCTCCTTCTCTGGAGATCTTCAAAACCCGCTTGGATGCAGTCCTGTGCCACGTGCTCTAGGTGTCCCTGCGTATGCAGGGGGGTTGGACTAGATGATCTCTAGAGGTCCCTTCCAACCCTAAGCATTCTATGATTCTATGATTCTATGATTTGGTAAACTTTTTATTCTGGGCAAGCTGTGTAATGGTGTGAAAGGATCTTTCAAGTTATTCTTGCTTGTGGAACTTGCATAGGCTTTTCTTGGGAAAGTGGACAGCGTGAGTCAGATCCACAAAGGTACTTAGACACCTAAATTGCCACTCATTCCAAATTATAATTAGATGCCCAAATGAGTACTAAATACCGTTACAGGTCTGGCAGTATATGTACACCACACTCAGTTCTGGCACTGCATTTTTATAGTGGTGCTTTCGATCTTTAAATCAATGCTGGGACAAGAGGAATGTAGTTTTTAGAAAAAAAATACTATACCTGTGACATAAGTACAGTGATGCAAAGGAAAGCAGGGTTTTATGTCCCCTCCCCCCTTTTTTTTTTTGTAGCTGTAAGTGCCTCTCCTGAAGCACTGAGACATGAGAATTTTGCCTTCACATCTTCTTCCCATTCTTTTGCCTTTTCCTCTTAATCTTAAAGATGCACAAAACCAAGGTGAAGCAAGTTCTTAATGAAAACACACACACACACAGCAGGTGAACAGGTTTTCTTCCTTGTCAGGTGGAAGAACTATTTTACTTGACAGGAGACAGAGTCAGGCTGCTGTGTCTGCATGGTGCTTGCACTAATAACTCAGCAGGGCTTCAGTACTACACTGGGAATGTTAATGATGGCTGAACTTCTCAAGCAACACGAGAGTCTTTTAGAAAGCGTGAAGGTTTCAAAAGTTCATGTACTGTCTGATGATACAGGACCTGTGCAGGTAACAAGATGCGTATTGATTCCTTACCTAGAGCCTGTTTGTTTTAGTCACAGTGTTTGGCATCTTACTATCCGTGTGAATACCTGCCCTCTCCAGTGTCTCTTAGCTGACTCTCTTCACTCTTGAAGATGTTTTTTTGAGATGTTAAGATAGGAGAAAACCTTTGAGGTATTTAACTTCTGTTCCACCAGATAGCTCCAACTAGTGAATTTTAGGCTTCTCCATTCCCTCCGCCCCTACATGAAAGGATTCATGTACATGTATTATGTTTCCAGGCAGTTTGTTTGCTTTACCAAACAGGCTTATAACCAGAACTCAGCTATCCCTTGTAGTTTAGCTTGGTGTAATATTCACAAGGGACTGAGATTTTACAAACCATGCACTTCAGTATGCACAGTGTTTGCCACCAGTAATGAATTGTGAATTTCACATAAATTCCATTCCAGTAGTCATATTCTAAACTCTTAACTGAAGAGGAATTTCATCAGGTGCTCAGCATGAAATTCATGATACAATTTTATTGTGCTTACAATGCACAAGAGAGCAAAATGAGAATGCTTCTAGTTGGGCACGCTAGCTAGTAAAATCCATCACAAGCGTGAAGGTCATGTGTGTTGGATTTGAAACATCACAAAATGTGGTATATACCTTAGAATTTTAAGTGTCCAGTCCCTTTTATTTAAGTTTACAATGAAATTGTGTGCCAACTGAAAAATTTTTCTCAGAGAACACAATGTTGAAATGAATATATTTTTCACGCAAGTATACAATACAAGCAAAAGTTGTGAATGTGGGGTTTTTGTTTGGCATTTAAGGCTTACTTTGGACAAGCATCATTGTCACTAGTAACCACCCGTTTTAACACATTGTGATGATGACAATAAAAATGAATGAGTGAAGGCAGTTGTAGAGGGCAGTTAACTGTAACACAGTAGCCACTTCTGGTTTTCTAATACTCAAAAGGTAGGAGAACTGGAGAAGTGAAGAACAAAAGCAAAACTGGGAGAGGAACAAAAGAGAGGGGATATGAGGTGAGGGGTTACTAACCTGATCTATTAATCTCTAAGGTAAGTGATGTTAGAGCAGGTAGGTTTGTGTTAATCTAGTCTCGTTCAACTGCAGAGAGTTTTTGTGGCACTAAAAGTTCATCTCTCCAAGGACACTGTGGGTGTTCATATTTACAAAATGGAATGCAGTGGTAGTGGAAAAATATTAGTAGTTGTTGGCTCAGCAGATTTGTGTTGTAAGGCCTGTGAACTGTTACCTCCTAGAAGTCGGGGCTTTTGATGTAGGTCCGAGACAGTTTCTTCTGGACTGAACCAAGTGAAAATCCACTTCTCCTTGTGCCAGGTTGTTTTTCAAGAATGTTTAAAAATCTACCTGTATAAGACTGAAAAGTCTCAATCTGTTCTATCCGTATATATATTCCATATATATATTCCATATGTGTGTGTATATATATATATATATATATATGAAATATATATTTTTTGTTGGATCCAACATTTTTGTTGGATCTAGTATTTTTTTAATTTAAATATCAAACTGCTAAGTGGTTGGTCACTAAGAAAATTGACACATAACAACTACCAAGTAATCCAAAGGTGTTCTTGGGAATCTATATCTGGTGGTCAGTGCCTGATTTTCAGAAGAAAGGAACTTTCTAACAGTCTTTATGGTTGTTTGGTGTTCCTTTTTTTTATATTGATGCATCTGGCTTTTTATTTCCCAAGGGTTATTGGTTTTCCCATATTGCTTTTTTGCACTTTGGTGTTTGTTTCACTCTTCTGATGGATGTCTTGGAGATATATGATATCTATTTGGCTGGTAACTGCTACATCATTCCAAAGTTTCTAATCAGGACTTCTAAAAAATGTTGGAGGAAAGGTCTCTAAGTGACAAGGATTCAGAAAGACACCCAGAAAATGGATAAAATGGAGAAGGGGGAGGGGAAAAAAAAAAATGGACATCTTGCTCTGGCTCTTCCTCATTGGGTTTACAAATCCACGAAGCTGAATGGCTCTGACATTTTTAGTCCTTAGAGTCACATTAAGAATCTTTATTGATGTTGAATTTTTCCTATCCATCTTACCAGTGTCTGTTCCTGGATGTGACCCTTCTGTCCTTGATTTGGAAACTCCATGATGTTGTTTATAGCTGTACAGCATTAGTGCAAATGGTTTCTGTAGCTACTGTCCAGCACCAGATGTAGAGTGGTAGGAAGTTGTGATAAGGAAAGGAAGATTTTTAAACAAAAGCTGAATGCGGGTAATTACCCTAATGTTGACCTGAGGCCTGTAGATCCATAAAATCCTTTTGAATTACACATAGTATCTACAAAGCTTTAAATAAAAACAGAATTCACTTTTTTATCTGTAAGCTTTCTCCTCTTTCTGTCACTTCTTTTATTATTTATTGAAAGTGTGTGACACCTTTTATAGTGTTGTCTTTAGAAAATAACATTAAGTTGAAAACACTAGCTGAAAGCTCTTTGGTAGCATGAATTTTGGCAAGAGTTTGGTTGGTTTTGGATTGTCGCAGGAGTTAAACATTACAGAGTGAAAGTTTTATATAATGGCTATTGTTTGAGATTAGACTTATTTTGAGAACTCAAGTTATTCAAAGTCAAAACCAAGGATGATAAAAAAAAAAAAAAAAGAATGACTAGTGGGTAAAGAACATCCTCAGTTCTGACCTTTACAACTAAAGGAGGAAATCCTTGTTTTCCAGTAGTGCTGCTGTAAATGCAGAAACACCTGACTTGCTGCCATGCAAGCTGATTATTGCTGATCAGTCTTGCCACAGGGCGAAGGCGATGCCTTCTGCAGAGGATTCACCACTTTGTGCAGACTTGCCAATTACAAACATGGTCCATAAAACTAACATTGTATGTGGTTCCAAAGGAAATGAAGTGACAAAGGCTTCCTTATGCTTTCTAGTCATCCTTACTTCAAGCTGTGGAGCACAGGCAATACTCCCTCTTCATCGTCCAGTAAGGCACGTTTAGAGGAAGAAAGGGACTGTATCCTTCCAAGCACTGCAGTTCAGCTCTATTCTCAGCATTCGACCTTAAAACAAATAAAGCGAAAAGAAAAGAACCAAAAACTAGGAAAGGAAAAACGTGTATGTTGACTGCACTGGACAGATAATGGGCTTAAGGGAGAGCTGACACTAGTATCATCTTTAATTTCTCAAAACATCTAAACTACCTAAGATTTTATTTTAAACACTTCCCACTCAATCTATAAAATGAGATACCTAAAGATATATGTTTAGGGTGAAGAGGGATTATCAACCTGTGAATTCAGGGGAAGGAGAAGTGCTCCTCTGGTCAGACTGGTTCTGTATAATGGAGGACCAGCGGAGTTCTGTAAAATGGAGATTCTGTATAATGGAGAACATATTCTGTATAATGGAGAACAGGCTGGTTAGGAGAGGAGAATGGCATCTTTCTCTTAAGCTCTCCCTTCTTCCTGTCTCCTAGTAGTTATTTTGGCATGAATGTTTTAAAAACTTGTTGATTATGAACCCAAGAAGGCTATTAGAGATAGCTGTGTTTCACAGGTGATCAAAAGACAATAGATAATACTCTGTTTATAATAGGTTTAATGAGTCATTTTCTCCCATTACTTTCCAATTTCTCACTAATTAAATGAACCGGTTTCCTCATGGTGATGTGTATATTTTACAGGTAGGTTTCCACATGGGATTTAACATTTAGCTAGTTAATTTAAGGCAGTGGCACCACTGGTATCTGCTAGGATAGTTGAGAAAAGCCGCTTCCATAGGAATATCTTGCAGTGCCCAGGAGAGGGCACGTGTGCACACACAGACACGAGGCTCTTGCTGTGTTGGCAGTCTCGGTGTCCCAGTGCTTCACGTGCCTTGGAGGAGGCTCCAGAGCAGAACCTGGTGTGGAACCGGCTAGGGGAAAGCTTAAAGGGCACCGAAATAGCTGAAGGGAGAGATGTTCGCTAGAGCTCAGTTCACCCTTGTATTTACTGGCTTGGTAATGTATGACCTCATTTACTCCCAGGTTATTGCTACTTCTGCTCAAGCATTCTAGGCAACCTTGTTTCCACGAATGAATGGATAACCCAGAATTGTAAACTTAAGTAATAAACCAACCTGTTACGGTGCTGCACTGCGTAGAGTAAAAACTTGCAGCAAGCCGTGAGTTCATGTCAAGAAGAAACACTTCTCGGAGAAGAGTTCTAGTTCTGTTGTGTCTTTTTATTTTTTTCTTTGCGCATTTTGATTTTTCTTGGAACTGATATAAACAGTCTCACATCTTGTTAGTGAGTGTAGCACTTCTGCTTGATGTTAGTTTAACCATTTTCAACGTCACTATCAGTTTTCTTTAGCACCGAGATTTGTTTGATATATTGTGCATCTTAGAATATTGATAAAAATAGTTGACAAGTATCTCAACATTTAATTGTATAAAACCATTATACATGACAAACTAGACCTTTGTGCCTATAATGGTCAGTTTTTCTAAACTGTATTCTTGACTGATGTCAATAATATAGATGTTATATGTAAGGATTTGCAGTGTCAATTATAACTTTGAGAGGTAAGTAAAAGCTAAACAAGGAAAACACTCTCTGTAGCTCTTCATTATTTGTAGGAACTCATGCTAGCCATTCCGTTCCTTTCCTGTTTGTATCTGCTTTCCATAAACCTCTGGAAAACCCAGTCACTCAGATGGTACTTTTTCCAGAAACTAATCTTTAGATTTTCCCTTACAAAAGTTTGGGTGTCATAGTACCTGTGTTCCCATTCATTCATGCAAGGGTTGAACTCTTTTGATGGTAGCAGGGATATTTCCAGTGATTCAACATAGTTAAGTTTCCAGTGTCTAAGATTAACAACTTGCATGCAATAGAGTAATGGAAATTTGAATGAATTCTTAAATATATGTCTGCTTGCAGATTGTATTTGTCAATGTTGCACACCATATTATCCACTACATGAGAGTTGTCATTTGTGTTTAATGTCAGAGTTCGCAATAGAATATCTGTGTTCTTTTTAATCCCAATGAAACTTATCATTGTACCTTTAGGATTCTTTAATCAACCTGGTGACTTAATTTTTGTAATTCAGTGGCACATACTTGATTTTGCTTGCAATTGTTTGAAAGTTTTGAGGACAAACATTGGCGATACACACCAAAGATGCTGCCATAAATTCTAATGCTTGTCTTTTGATATCACGCAGGATCAAGATCACAATTCTTACTCGTTGGATGGTCAATATATGCCGTACAAGGGACACAATTCTTTTCGTGAGAAGTATTTCAGTGGTGTGACAAAAAGGATTGCCAAGGAAGAAAAAGACAACCAGAAGTAAAATATAATATAAACAGATTAAAAATGAGGAAAGAATGAAGATCGTGTTTCTTTTGTAAGGACATCTGGATGTGCACATTCATCTGGATGCTTCAGAAAATAAATACTGCTCTTGATTTTTAAAACAAGATGAAACCCACAACACAGGTTGAGAGCAGTTTTTTTAATTAGCTTTGTTTATAGCAGATTTTATTGTACAAGTTTTTTGAGCCTTATTTAATTTATATTTGTACTTTCAAGTACTAATGATGATTGACAAAAACCATTATTATTGTTCTTTCACCATTAACATTTACAAAAAAGTAGTAGTATTATTTGGCTTCTTAAACTGTGGACATCTGGCTGTTTTAGAAACACGTGATGGTGATCAAGGATTGCTTATTAAGAAGACCGTTTTCTTTTGTAAATGCTGTACAATAAAAACAGCTAAGCTTGTTGTGAGGCTCTTTTTTTTAAATTATTGCATGCAGTAACTGCTCGTATGAATTCCGATTGCTCTGGTTGAGGCCAAGAGTGCTTAAACCAACCAAACAAGAAACATAAAGAAACAAACGCATCCACTAAAAAGCTTCTGTGACCTGACAAACTCTGGAGAGCCCATTAAGCCCTATGAAGCCTGTCCACATCTGAAGCTCATCTGTACCTTGGATTTGCTCTTGCATTCCTAAACCTTGACTCTTGGTCAAGCCAACTGTCTGCAATTTTTGGTTCAGAAACTGATAGTTTAAGCAGTAACAACAACAGCATAAAATCAGTAATGATTCCCTAATGGTATTAAGCCTAATCGAATCTTTGAAATTGAAGCTGTATTTCTTAAAGAGAGAACTTTGCTGAATCCACACCGTGTCCATCATGAAAATACCTTATTTGAAAACCACTAAGCCCATTAATTCAGGATGTTAATGGTTTTTCTTATTTTGGTGGTCAAATATGGTCAAACATATTCCAGCAGGGCGTTGGTGAAACTTCCTCCAGCCTTGCTTCCTAATTTGCTGAACGTTATTGACTGTGGTTGTTTTACAGTTTTTGTAGATCATAATCTTTGAAGAGTCGCTCCAAAAAACAATGATATCTAGGCAGCCGCAAGACAATGTGCGTATCTGATTTAGTTTATTAGCTAAATTCACTTTTCTGTGTGTTGTGGTCCTCGGCTGCAGCAGGAAAAGCTCAAATACTCAATGACAACTTTGACTTTCTGGATCTAATCTGTGCTGTCTTAGGAAGTTCTGAAATAGTGATTTATTTTCTCTGGTTCCATTATAAATCACTTTGTTTTGAGACTTTTAATGTCAGCCATGTAATAGTTGTTCTGGGCTAAACTTGGAACAAGATCAAAGCTCAGAAATTTCTTTTTCAAAAGCAAAATTTGAATTGATCACTTTCAAATATTACATCAAAAAACTACTACTTCTGCAAAATCGTCTTCATTTAGCTTAGGGCTTCAATTTTAGTATTGCAATTTGGCATTCAGTTTTTATTACTTTACAAACTGAAATTACTTTCTGTTCTTCCCGGGTAAGCAATTTTTGTAGGTAGATTTATGACACATTTGTAATTTTATTTTCATAGAAGTTACCCTACACAGACATGATCTAAATGGCTATACAAGATGTAAGATCTTGGCAAATCCTGGCTCTTGTTGTTCAAAAAGAATGATTTAGTTTATTTCTTCTTTGCCTACTCCAATTTTTAGTCCATTCAGTGGTGTATAGCTTCTGTTAGCAGTTCATATGTAGCTGCTCTAGAATTGCTGAAGAATACCATTTTGAACAGAAACTACAAGCATATTTGGGATACTCCATGAACATTCACTAATAAAAAATAATATAGAAGTGAAATCAGATGTTCAAACTATACCGATCCCCACCATGAAAACTATTATTTGGAAATATTTCTGATCCCTACATTTTTTTTTCATTTAATGTGCATGTTCCCAGTTATTGTATGCACGGACTCACAAAGCAAAGAGGTATAACTAGAGCTGTGATAAAGTCCAGTGAGAGATTGTCGAATTTGTGTGAGTTTTGTGCTCTCGTATGTAGGCAAACTAGCATTTCGGCAGGATTTGGCCACTAATGGCAGCAGTTGCTGCTGCTTTCGTTCAATCTGGTTCTGTTCAGTCTCTTCTCTTAGAGTTTCCTGTCCCTGGCAGGGAGGGTCAGTTCAGGAGCCCACACTGCACTCACTCTGTTGTCATTCTCTCCTTTGGCGTGGTTTGCGCCATTTTCCAGTTTTGAAAAATAAATGTTATTTTTGGCAAGCTTTGCTCTGCAGAAAACTGGATAGCGGGAGGAGCAGAACGTGGCTGCAAGGTCATACGGGCAGAGGCGGTCTCGCTCGAGTGAGTGGGCTGTTGAGTTGATTGGTCCCCTTTACTTCCAGGTCTCCCACATATGTACAGGGAGAGGAGATAGAAAAATTGAGGAAATAGATTTTTTCTGCATTACTTGTGTGCCCTGCCTTTCCTTATTTATTTATTTACTTATATGAAAGCTTTAACTTTTGGACAGCTTGAACAAGTTTGAGAAACGGTAAAGGCACAAGAAGGTCTCACAGCCATCCAGGATCTACAGATTTTGTCCATTGCAGTGCAGATGTTGAGGACAGAGACCTATTTCCTTTCTCTTCCAAGAAAATGGCAGTAATATGAGTCCAGCTCTCATTAACCTTTGGAGTATTGGAATATTTTGTGCAAAGAAATGATGATTGTCAGTCATCATTTAGGATTATAATCCTAAATTTCTGTTGTTTTAAGTAAAAATACATAAAATACCTTCCCTTCCAAGAATGTCAAAACAGTGTAGTATTATTACTGTTTTGCTTCTTTCCAAAACTTTATTAAAAATTAGTTTTTAAAATTTCTTTTTCAGTAAAAATGCTACTTGTTAAAGTATAATTTAAAACTTTCGTAAGTAGTGCTTCAATATCTCTTCATAAATTGATTCTTCCACAGTTCAAAAAATAACCAGATCATGTTGTTGTATGTGTTGGGCTTAGTAATTAATTTTAGTCAAATGCTATTAAACAATCCCATCTCCATAAGGAGATACCACTGGCAAAGCAAGCACATAGCAATTAATCATAATATTTCTTTCTGTGCAAATCTGGCCCAAAAGATCTGATGTCTCTGGGTGATGGCTGGGGACTGATGTTTAGTGCCAGAACTGGACAGCCCACAGTGTCTTTGCTTTATCCTGAGGCTGATATGAGGGATTCCCACTGAAGACTGGAAATTATGTTGATGATTGCATTTTGGATCAAGCAAGTGTGTAATTCCAGTAGTGGATAAATTTAGCTATGAAAGTTCTTAGCAAGTAATAGGGAAGGTTCATGAAATATTATGATTTTTGGCTAGAGATGAAAAATAGCTTTTGTTTATGTAGATGAAATCCCATGGTAGTTGGGTCTAGTCAACTGGAAGGATTGGTCCTTACACACAGGCAATCCTCCATACTAAACTGTGGTCCCGTGCCTTATGTACATGATTGACTGGAATGATGCTTCTTTGCCTGCACTTCATAAAGTAGAACTTTTTAAAACATTCTTCTCCACAGGTTTGTTTTGCAAATGTTTTTTTATAAAGCTGTGAGATCCTGAGATGGGAAGTGATACGCAGATGTGATATGTTTATTGCAATAACTGTGCCTTGAATAACTAAAGTCACAGGCAATCCCATGGGAGAGACACTTCTGTCTTGGCTTTTATCTTGCAAAAATAAACTAAAAAATAAAAATAAAACAATAAGAATTTAGGAGAGTCTACTCTCTTCAAAATGCATAGGTACCAGATACTATTGGTTTACTTTTGCTTGAAGTTCTCTCCTTTACACAACACTCCCTAGAAAAAAAAAAAAGTAATGAAATTATATGGGAAGACAAGGACTGGACTGCTTAATAAGAATACATTTTTGTCAGGATTGGCATTTGGAAAATGTCACCTTTCAGTCTCTGCTGCTTGTGACAAGAGCTGTTGCAGAGGGATATGTGAACCTCTGTATGGTTCTCTCAGAGCAGTAGTGGAAATCAGTTTATTCTGACTCGTAACATGATGAATCTGCTCAATCATGGCATTTCAAAGCAGCTGGTATCAACAGTGGTTGGCCATTCAGTTTTGTTTGCCTGAGTGACAGCATCACCGAGGTAGGCAAATTTTCACAGTCTCCCATGTATTGTATATATTGTGTATATTTTGTTTCGGTATTATGGTGTTCTCTGAAGCTAG
Organism: Tinamus guttatus; assembly: GCF_059628265.1. NCBI lineage: Eukaryota > Metazoa > Chordata > Aves > Tinamiformes > Tinamidae > Tinamus > Tinamus guttatus. Next base: position 961,716 of record NW_028288900.1, on the reverse strand, counting down.
CTGACAAGCTGCAGTTTGAACTTGAGGAACTACTTCTGTGTGCTACAGGGAATGACCTGCCAAAAAAGTGCACAGGCCTGTGCCTTTGGGGCAAGGGAAGTGGAGCCCCCTGCCTGTCTTTATAAAAAAATCTACTTTAGTAAAAAACTATTTTTAGAATAGCTTTTGAAGCCTTACATAAATATGACAAAGTAGACAAAGATATAGAACATTTCTTAATTAAATATAGATTTTTTTGCTTTTTTTTACTTTTAAAGCTAAACAAAACATGTTTGTGCCACGAACTGTCATATCCCCTCCCCGCCCTTTTTTAATTGTATTTTTATATGCTTGGCAGAATTAATGATGAAAATCTTTCCAGCTGTGACTCTGCCAGAATCCTTTTCTGAAGCTCCTACTAATTTGGATTAAACTCGATGGATGAAAGCCTCAAACAGCAAATCCTGGCAATAGATTTGCTGAGGCCCCACAACATATACTTCTCCAACTGTTCTTATCTTCTGAGGCAAAAAAAAAAAGAAAAAATAAGCAAACAGAGTTTTGTAATCACGCAGTTGCTAGCACTCGCTCTGTCTCCTCCATGGGCTCATCAATCCTGACTCTGTGTGCAGGACCATGGCGCACACAACAAGTGCCTCCTACCAGCCTGAACCCTCTGCTTTAACTGCCCTTTGCAGGGGAGACCTAGGGTTTGGATGAGCGGATGTTTTGGATTTGGGTTTGGGGTTTTCTCTAAGTGTTTGAGGGTGTTTTGGTATCTCACGGCAGCTACCCTGTGTGCTAGCATGCAGGGTGTATTTTAAGCAGAGTTGCCGCTCTGGGCAGTTACTATTCAATACAGCAAACAGGAATGCTAAGTTTGTTATTTACTTGAAGCCACAGAATTTCCTGAGTTCTGACTGCTAGGCACTTTTCTTTACCTCTAGGAGACTTGACACCATGTTTGAATATTGACACTGTTGAACTTGACACATATTGAACTTGACACTGTTCAGGATTTCTGCGTGAGGAGGCAGCAGCTGCAAGTGCTCCTACAGCAACTAACAAAGTAATTTCCTTGAATTGGACCAACCAACCTCTGGCAAGCGCCCGTGTCCTTTCCCCGGCCCTGCCTCCAGGAGAGCTTTCTGGAAGCTTGTGGGCTTACTAAGACCTTGCTCTGTATGTTGCTCACTTCACAACTGGGCTGAGAGAAAGTCGTGCTTTAAGTTCAGCTAGTGCTCTGATGCTGATGGACTGTTGCTGTCAGATAAAACGCCTTTTAAGAGGATTTCTGCTGCACCAAAGCAACCGGACAAAAGGTTGCAACTCTTGCAGCTACTTGTGAACAACCTGCAGTAGATACCCAGTGATGGTGTCACCTTCAAAACAAGCCATGCTGCCTCCTGAGGGACACGGTATAAGGCACTGGCAACTGAAAGCCACAATATTGCCCCTGGGCTGCTAGCAGCACCTGACACAGTTCACTTTTAAGGTAGGTGTGGAGGCGGCTGTGTGAGGTGCAGCCGTAGCTCTGGCGCCTCGCCAAGCAAAGCCCATGTAACCACCGCCTGTCAGCTTCCCACCTCTCCCCTTGTGGGTCCACGCTGCGGAGACGCCGCGCTCTCCGGACCCTCCCAGAGCCCTCTCCGTGTGCTAAGTCAGCAGAAACCTATCCCTTCGCAGAGGGAAGTGGTTAGTTTTCTATGAGGTCAGCTTGCTGCGAAAGGCCCTCCAGGGTCTAACAAGTGCCAGAGCCAGCATAGGGTTGACAGGGTCTAGGAGAGAGGGCACAACTGCAGCAGCCGCAGGTTAGATTAGCCAAGGCCACCAGGAAACTGCAGCCTCAGTGTAAACATACTCCTCAGGTGCTGTTGGGTAGAGGTCTGAAAAGAGCAGGCCTGACCCCTTCCTCCTCCACATCCCTCACACTTCCTTAGGCCAGGGGCTGCAACAGCCCCTGGCATTCATCGGATCCCTCAGGATTTTGTGTCAGCACGAGCCTGGCAAAAGCCTATTTTCTTTTTCTTTTTTTTGTCTTCCTGCTGGGTGAGTTTTCTGACAGCTCACAGAGCTGAGTCAGCTCTTTGAAGGGTCGGCCGAGTACTGGAGGCAGCTCCAGGGAAGCAGGAGGGTGATGCAGCTGGGAGTGTGGTTAGGAGGAGAAGAGAGGGCTATAAGCTAGACTGCTTCTGTGAGCAGCCGCAAGCTGTCAAGTTGGCTTAGCCCTCATTGCATCTTCAGCCTCTCAGTCTCTCGGTTACTTGCACGGTCTCCTCAGACGCACTGCGAAGAACTGCAGGTGCTCTGAGTCTTGCTAACCTACTAGAGCACCTTGTATACACATGGGAAGGAATACGAATACTATCCATTGCTTTTATGGTACATACTATTAATTTTAAATATTTATGAACTATCAGTGACTATGAACAATAACATTCTCTCTCTTTTTTTTTTTTCCCCCACACATCTGCACAAATCTGCAACTTGCGGGATGCACATGCTCTGCTCTGAGACCTGTTGAAGTGTTACAGGAGTCTTATAGGCAGCAGCATCTTCTGTCTCCAAGCTGTGTCTGCTAGCACTGAAAGCCAGCCAGGCTTGTCTAATTTCTTGTCAGAGACCTACCTGTCTGCTTATTTCTATTTGACTGAATTTTTACTTTTTAAGCAGGGTGTGCCCCTTGTCACTGTTACTTGCTGGTTTTCTCCATTGGCTCTTCGATAACTGTGGGCAGTGCTTGTCAGAACCCCCTCAACTTACCTACCAGCCATTTTAAAGGAGCAAGGGAAATACAGAAATACATAATGACAGAGCTTTCTCTTCCTTCTCAGGGTACCTTGAGGTAGGGATGAAGGTAGTCTCATGAAGGGGAAAAAAAAAAAAAGAGAGGAAATGAAGTCTCTCAGCAGAAGTCCAACCTATCTTTCGGTTAAGAGACCCGGCAGTGTGGCTACTTTTGCCTGCCATCTTGCATATTTCCATACTAAACATGCTAATTTTGTGCATGGGGGATACTCTTTCCCTGACTGCCAGCTTTGGAAATGTACTTGAGCTTTTGTTGCAGCAAGTGGATTTTTTTTCTGTTCCACATCCTATTATGAGTAGAAAGAGTTATCCAGCATAATATTTATTCCTAACAAGATCTGTATAAAACCATTATCTTCCGATTGTGCTCTTGAAAACATACACTGTATTTCCTTTTTGTACTATTACTGTATAAACAAGGCACAAGTCTGCATATGCCTCCTTTTAAAGATGCATTGTTTAATTGACTTGAATTATCAAAAATGAACAGCTGTTAAATTCCAATTTTGAAATGTAAAAATGTAATTTAATGGATTGCTATGCTTTTTTTTCACAGAATTCTAACTCTTCATCCTCATATCAGGATGCAAGATCTATCACATAAGGCACAAAGGGGCATTCATTTTTTGTACAAACCCCATTGTATTCAGTGGCAATAATGTTTGCCTACTGGAGAATAGAATTTTAGTAAAAGATAATATAGAAAGTTCTTCGTTGAAAATAAGGCTGGTATAATCCTTGTAGTGGTGAAGAATTGAAACTAATAGTTCCCTGAAAAAGCTCAAGCTTCTAACCTAGTAAATTATACATTTTCTAAAAGTTTAGCATGATAAAGGTTTTTAGTTTGTTCAGCTCTACAAGAACAAAAAGCAGTGGATTTTATTTTTTCATCTCACTATGGATCATTTGTCCCTTTGAAATGTATACTAATTAAAATGTGGAGCTATCCATTTAATTCACTACCAATGAACTGGACAAAATGCCTCATTGTTATCCATGATACTTCATTCTATCCTGATTTATGGAAATCAACATGTTTGTGAAATTAAACTTCCAAAATTTGGATTGTTTCAATCATTCAATGCCCTGATTTTTAGAATTTCAAATTGCAGGCTTCTAAGAATTTTAAGTGACAAAAAGGCAACTAATAAGATTCTTGGATGTGACAGCATGTTTGGGAAAGGGTTTAGGGCTTGAAAGACATTTTAGAAAATCATGTGGTGGATTTATCTATGCCTTCAAGTAACTGCTAATTTTAATCCTGACTTTGCGTCAAATTACAACAGGGTCATTGGTTACCTGAAATATTATTTAATAGATTTTAGATGTGGTTAAACCATTATAGTTGTCTGGTATGACCTTGTGCATAGAATGTGCCACAGGATTTCTCTGTTTTATTTTGTGCTTTAAGTCCAATAACTCCAGCTGTGCTAAGGCAGTAGGTTTTGTTTGTTTCCATCTCTAGTCCCCTACTATTTATCCACTGTAAGAATGTCCCCTTAGTAGTGAATTAAGACGTACGTAATATACCATAATCTCAGGTACTTCCCATCAGTACTCAGTTGCTGTAACTGCTAAGGATTAGAGGTTTTTGCTTGTTTGTTTATTTCTTTGTTTTTATCTCTGGACATGTTTAACTAACTTCTTGCCATTAGAATCCTGTTTTTCTCTGCTACATTTAGGAGTTCCTGTGATCAGATTTATGTTCTCACAGATCACTCCTACTATCTTGGAAACTGCTTTTTTTATAAGCTAAGGAGATCAACTGATATTTCTAAATCTTTCACCATAAGATGTTTTACAGTTTTCTAATGCTTTTTGTGGCTCTTCTCCAAGCGCTCTACAAGTTGTCAGTATCCCCCTGGAATTCTGGGCAGCATCACTAGACAGCAGATAGCTATTGCAGTATTTAACCACTGGTCGTATCAGTGCTGTATTCCAATTCAGGGCTCCTTGTGGAGGCACCCAGTAATAAGCTATTAGCTGTAAGCCATTAATGAGCCATTAACTCACCTGGACTTTCACCATAGCCTCATGCTCTCTCCAATATTTTTTATCTGTTTTTATCTCTTATATCTTTTCTATTTTCTCTCTTACCTATTTTTTATCTCTACAGTATTTTTTATTTTTTATCTTCAGTTTGGGAGTACGTGCGTGGTGCTGTTTGCTCCCTGGCTGGAGCTGATTGGCAAGTCAGATGTCAGAGAAACAAGAACTGATTCCTAAATGACGGCACAGGAAACATATGCATTGGTTTTTCCTTATTCATGCTTTTATCTTTTGTGCCTTCTCATCCATTTATTTTTGTTCTCTTTGATGAATTTGAAGATTTTTGTTTGTTTCTTTTTGTATCATTCTGATTTATTACAACATTTCAAGTGCTTTCTTGAGAAATCTTTTGTCACCAGTACAGAATTTCATAATACCATTAGTTTGATGAGGCCTGCTTTCCACAGACCATTTTTGGCTTGTATTAATTATTTTAATCTTTATTTTTTTTGTTATCTGGGTCTCATATCAGCATGGGGAAGATCTTGACGTGGCTGGCAGGCATACTTTGTCCTTCCAGAAGACTGGTAAATTCCAGACATTTTATATTTTCTGCAGCATACTGAAATTTACTGGCAGTCAGTACTTAGTCTCAGCTTTGTTTCATCTAATCTTAAGTGTTAGACATTTCTATCTAAATTGTCCTGATAAGGCTCCTTTCATAGTTAATGGAGAGGAGTAAGTTCAGTGTACTTATCAGTCTGCTCTTCTAAAACCTTTGGATGTGCATAGCCTAGACCTGCTCATTTAAGAATGTCTCCAGTCAATAATGCTTTTTTCTTTTTTTTTTTTGCTGTAACTCTGTTTCCTGTTCCATTTATTTAACCTACATTTTATGCATATCAGCCGCTTTTTCTGTAATGCTGAATAAGACTATCTGTAAATAACTTTTGCCTCTCTATTATTATCTGCTTTGTCCATCCGAAAATGAACCAGTATTGGTTTTGATATGCAGCAAAAAAACAAGAGTTCAATACTCTTCCCCGTCACCCCCAAAATGCCAAAGCAAACATCCCAAGAGCAAACTTTCTTTTTTCTTAGTGTGTTAGGTGGTCACAGACCTGTTGCTTTGCTCATCACTTTTCTGGCTTATAATTTGCATGAGTTGCTGCCTGATTTTCTTTCCATTTTTTTTTCTTTTTTTCCCATGAGCTATATAAATATTTTTATGGCTAACTTTACTTTCTCTTTAGCTAGACTTCTATTTAGTATGTGTGATACTTAGGGGAGCTAATGCGTGAGTTATGAATTCTGCTTGAGAGTACTATATTACATTTTATGAGAGGCTCTGCAGATGAGTTATTGCTTTATATCAAGTTCTCAGCCTGCAGTTTCACAAACAGGGTAGTTAATGTGATAGATCAGCTCTGCTGAAAAGGAAGGTTTTGTTAATTTTCTCTTCTCTGTTTCTCCCTTTCCTCACACTATGTTCCACTGAGTTGTCCACTCTCATGCCTGTAAGAACTGGTTCCAGTTCTTACAGGACTTTTCCTTGTGCCATTCCAAATTACTAAGTCAGCAGAAAACTGTCTTTTTTTCCCCTTCCTTGGGATTTTGCATCATCTTTCTGAATCAGCAGTAAACCTTCTGCAAGGAAAAGAGAAGGAGCTCATGGTCTTTTGTGTCACAGTGAGCTTTGTTCAAACATAAAATTACGGAAGGGAAGCGAAGCCATGAGCTGCCTTTCTAAACACAGATCAGATCTGTTTCTGGGAAAAGATGAACTGAAGGGAAGAGATTGTATTTTGAGGGATATTTAGTCTCTTGTGACTTATTTTCAGATGAAAAGCTATGCTATGTTAGCCAACTATGCTCAAAGCTTTGTAGGTGGGTATGATTGCTGTCAACCCCGGGAGAGGGAGTGATGATGTTACCAAGAGGAAGCAGGAAGATCAGCAGTGGAGCCTCAGCTGGGCTTTTCGTGCATGGGATTCAGCTCCTTAGAGATGTGTGGAAGGATTTGCAGGCCAGGAATACTTGTAGTCCATCTCCAGATTCTAGTGACTTACAGACTGTAGAAAAGTTCAGCCACATTCCCTGTGTCTCACCAGCATAAACTCCCTTTCTCTGTGTGTGATGGTGTCTCTTTGGGGATTCAGAGCTCTGTTTTTAAGCAGCTCCTAGTTATTTCTTTTGTTTTCTTTTCAAAGTCTTGTCTCCAAGATGATTTGTCTCATGATTGTTTCCAACCCTGTGAATCTTGCCCTTTGGAAGCATAGTGTGTTTATGATTTGGTCTTTGTTGTATTTGCATTTAACAAATGTCATCAAGTCTCACTCATTTTCATTGCAGTGGCTTCTGATCAGTTCTTTTAGTCTGTCAAAATGAGGTGTAGTCAGGGATTCCTTTACTTGATATTCTACAGCTTTTTGAGAAAAGTATTTTGAAGACTAGCATGCCTGAGTAGCTGGTGTGAAGGGAGATAGAGGACCTTGATGAGACTGAGTGGTTTGGGAGATGGTCCTTGCATTTGTTGGTAAGATCTGAGTAGCCAGGATGTTGATCAGAGTCAGTGTATGAAATCACTGATTCCAAAACCCATCCTGGATGGTATAGCAGTAGCAGCAGTGTTGTGCAACAGCTTCAGTCAGTTGCTAGGCAAGCAGCTAGACACTAAAAGACTTTTAGAGGGTGTTTAGAATGAGATGCAATGTGCTAAAAAAGCTAAAGTGCTAGATCAGTGACAGGTCAGTAGTTGTGACTGCAGTGGGTATCTGAGATTTTATATCCTGTTTGGAGGCATTTTCAGGGTGTGAAGTGCAAGTAGATATTCATCCAGGAGACTGAGAACCTTTCCATGCGGAACATCTGGCTTTGCAAGTTGAGAGTGAAGACTCTTTTTATCGACTGCTGTGTTGTTACAAGGAAATAAAGATGCTTCAAATTTCAGACTAGTTCCAAAAGCATCTCAACATCCTTTTTTTTTTTTTTTTTTTTTTTCCTCCCATGTAGTGTGGTAATATGTCCACTGGATTTTTTTTCCACAGTAGGACAAAAAGAAGCAAAACATTTGGATCTGTAGATCTATAGCTGGGCCTAGCTGTAAAGCTAGTCTTTTGTAAGGTTATGTTGCAGAATGTGATATTTTAATGCTTAGGGACACTGTTTACATCCATGTATTCACTATTTGGATGGAAGATCCCATTTTCTAATTAGAAAGATACAGTGGTCCTTAAGAGTATATTGAAAATACATGGCTGAAAAAATGATTTGTAAATTATTGAGGAAATTCAAAGTCACCTATAAAATTCACAACATACTGTTGAACAAAACACATTGGGCAAGTTATGTAAATGAGTTTACCATGAGCCAACATTCAAGTGAATTTTTAAATGATTGTGAAAAATTTCTGGACAGGTAGTATGATCTTCAAGAGAAACTTAAGAGGTTATACCTGCACCATTAGTTTCAATCACTCTGACTAGACATTTGTAGGAGAGATACTCCTTTTTTTTTTTTTTTTATACTGAACTACAGAAGACACCTAAGAAATTAAGAGGATTAGTCCTTTATTATAGTAGTTATTGTCAAAAGCTTGTCTGCAAGATTTTTTCCACAACAGACACAAGTGCATTATGTTTTCCAAAGAAAAACTGAACGTTCATGATTCCCAATGTCAAGAAAAGCCAATTCATCTGCAGAGCTCTGCTAGCCTGTGAGCACCTCCGATGCTAGGACTAAAATGTGCTCGTGGCTTTTCGTTAGAAGTGGAAGGTAACTGGTGCTTACCACTCCATATCTAAAAGAGGTGCCTGCCTTACTTATCTCAGCTCTGTGATGAGTTATTCAGAATGAGAGATGCAGGAATAACATTTAATTTTTAAGAAAGCTTTATCTTATTTGATGTCAGTCCTTCAGAGGGGTCATATGAGAACTGAGATGTCATTGAAAACTTACAGTTCTTCCATGTCACCTTCAGGCACGTTTTACCAGATCTGAAATCTAGAGCAGTGTTGACACTATTCTCTCACTCCAGAGAGAATAGACCATTCAAAACCTGTTCTATCACTCAGCAGAGCTGTGACAAGGTGAAGATAAAACCATCGCAACATTTCAGAGAGTCTGTCTTAGCCTTCTTCACAGGATACGACACATCAGCACAAAAAGAGAGGACAGGATAGTGAGGTGACTCCAGCACAGGCCTGGAAGATTATTTTCAAAGTTTTTTGTTTGTTCTTCTAGAAATGAATTCCCACTCTATGATGATGGATGTTTTCAGTCTTAAGGGTAAGAATTTAGACTATCAGATTACTGGTTACTAGATATGGACAACTGATCATATTGGCTATTCCAGCAGTCTGTGTTTTTATATCTGTGTTTAACTCTACCTTTCTAATTATGGATGGATATGGACTGCTACTTCTAGATGAAATGAATAATGGGCGTTGGAGGTGGAAAAATACTAATGGCCTATTCCCCTGTAGCTGCTGAATAGATTGTCTTTAAAAAGTGCATGCAAATATCTTCCATGGCAATCTTTCACGATGAAATATTACATTCTCTCTATAGTTTGGGCAGAGACCAGGAAATCTAACCATTTCTTGGCTTGAGATCTTGCCTGTCTGTATGCTTGGCACCCAATTTTTTTTACGGTACCAGTTGCTTTGTAGATTTGGAGCATCTGGAAAGTTGATTTGGACTGTTTTGGCAGTGTCCAACCAATAGTCTGCTGTGCAAATACTAAAACTCAGAAAAGAAAGTCAAGAGTATTTGTTCCGTCACCAAAGTTAAGTACCCAGTCCCGCAGGTTGCTGTATTTATAACTCAAACCACAAGTTCTGTAACTTTGCAGTAACTACTGCCTTAACAGCAGAGATGGTGCTGGGCACCTCTGCAGTTGCAATGACTGTGTGTGCTTCATGACTCACTGTCAGGAAAGTATCTGTTCGATATTGGACAAAAGGGGTGCATTTCTTCCGAATGGTTACTGCCTGATGGCTGTTTTGTCGGAAGTGTTTTTGCACTGTTCCTTCTGAAATCCAGCAGTTCTTAGCATGCAAAATATCATTATGGATGAAATATCCAAGGGAATATATTCTTGTCTGTCAGGTATCTCATTGTCAGAAAGTTTTGAACATATGTGTTTTTGCAAACCTGGACTCTATAAAAATAACTGAAGTTAGATTTTCATTTAGGTTATTGAACCTGTAATGGAAAAAAATTAGAAAAACTATGTAAGCTGTAACAACTTCATTGGTATTCAGTTGCTTGTACTTTTTCTGTCTTTTAAAGAAAAATATTTTAAAAAAGAACTATAAAACCAGACGTATATCACTATGAGATTTAAGCTGTCTGTTTTCTAGGGGCATACTTTAATTCTCCTTCCACTTAGTAATTTTACACTGGGCCGAGTGCTTTGGATAAGGGCAACTGACACCTCCAAATTATTGTTCTTACTTTGAGCAGGAAATTATGGAATCTTATAAATTCTATAATCTCATTAATTATGAGCATATATATTTATTTTTTAGTTTTGAAAGTTGAGTAGTCTAATTAATGTCCTGGAGGTGAACCAGAGGAAGACTTCAGTGTATGCAGCTTTCCACATGCTTAGGTGCTTAGCCAGCTTTGGTAAGGAACTGCTGATGACCAAGCTTTTCCATTTTTTCCCATTCCTCCCCCTCTCCCTTCCCCACATCTTTACTTAGATTTCAGTTAGTTCAGGTGTTCTCTGCTACATAAACATCTGCCTGAAAAACACACAAAACACCTTTTCTTTGTGCGCTGAAAGTCCTAAGGCTTTGGCTCAGATGATCCTTGTGAAGAAGGGGTTTCAGCCACTGCTGGCCCTTGCCAAGGTGAAGCAGCAGGAGCCGAGAAAAAGTGAAGGGTCTTCTCTTAGCATGTGCTTAGGCAGGCTGATAAAAGGGAAAAAATCTGTGCCTGGGTATCCTAGGCTATAGATGACACACGTTTTCTTTTTCTCCTCCATCATGGATGGAAGCCAGACATGGTTTGTTGTGTTGCTTTAGTATGTGCTGTTCATGCCTTTCCTTTTGAACTAATACATTGTGCCTTGAGGCAGAAGGTTTAAAAGGACCAAAATGTGACATGTGCTTGGCTCCAAGTGTGTCTGCTCCACTCCAGTAAAACAACCCACCAGCAGGCAGGTAGCAAACCCACCCATCAGCCTCTGGCTGATCCCTGCTGGCCTCTGATGGTCTGAGTTCTCCTAATGATTGTGGTTCTTCTGGGAACATGCTGTGGTAATTCCATCAGGCAAATGATTGGAATCTCTATTTATAATGTCCAGTAGAGCAATAAGGTGGGGTAGGGATCTAAACTCCAAAGGAAATAGGTTCTGTTTATATGAATTGGAAGAGTTTGAAATCGCGAGGTCTCATCTTGTTTTAGTTCCTTTGCGGGTTCACGGTTCTCTTTCCTATTCGTTACTTGTAACAGTGAATTTTACCAAGACCTTTCATTTTCCTGACTCCTGTCCGAGAAGCAGTAACTGAGGATGAAGTAAGATGTACACCAGCTTTGGTTTCTTCCATTGGTTGTCATCTGAATATTAACTACATCTATATATATATACTATAGCATATATACATATATACTATAGCATATATTCATAGGGAGAAACAGATAGAAAGTATGGTTTCTACTAAAGCAGATCACTTTATTTATTATGGAAACCATGACTTTATCTGTTATCATTGGTCTAAAATATAACTAATTGTTTGGACAGACCAACAATTTAGTTAGATATTTGGCTAAGGAGTACAAGCTCTTTAAGAGTCAAGTAGTTGATTTTGATATTAAAATATGCTCAAATATTTTTACAGTTGTATATTTGTCAGAAAATTGAGGAGAAAGATTTCTTTTTGGCTTTTTTTTTCTTCTTAAATCTTGTCTTTCTTGGCCAAGGAAATTGTTCTGTGTCTATCTGATTTGCAAAGAAATTGTTCAATGGAGATGTGTTGGAGACTTGGAGACTCCAGCATCTAGAAATGCTGGAGTAATACTGAGATTTGGGACCTTTTATTAGAGATGGAAGACAGAAATTATTTTCCTTAAAGAGTTTGAGGAATAGAATGAACCTAGACTAGTTCTAATTTCAAGGGAAAAAACCTGAAACTTAAAAATAAAAGATCATTCCTATTTCCAACTCCATTTCTAGTGCAGTTAAGATTTTGAGAGGGTATGATCTGTCTTTTTCTAAGGTTATATTTTTCCATTCTTATGCTTTCTTTAATAATCATATGGCATACAGCAGTGAGTTTTGTAATCTCTTTGAATATTTTGATTAAAGCTTTCTCAACCTTTCTTAGTTAAAGAATGATGTAGTCATATAAAAAAATCCACCAAACTTGTTTTATCCCACTCTATCCCCCTTTGTTGAATAAAAGAGTCAGTAAGATGCAAGAAAGTCTTTGGCATTTTGACTTAATATTTTGCAAAATCAATCTTGTAATCAATTTGATTGAAAATGTTAATAATAAAAAATGACTTTTTGCCTGTTGATAGGTTGTGTCAGTCCACTGCCAACCCAGAGTAATGACATTTCCCTGTGAACTGCTTTGAATGAGTATGTTTAAAGAAACATGTAGTCGTGTTATCAGCCACCTCCTATACAATCATAGAATCATTAAGGTTGGAAGGGACCTCTAGAGATCATCTAGTCCAACCCTCCTGCACACACAGGGTCAGTGCCAGGACTGCGTCCAAGCGGGGTTTGAAGATCTCCAGAGAAGGACAGATAGATAGATGATGCTAGATGCTACAGAACTCCCAGTGTTTCTGTGGACCTCAAGCTAAGTATCAAAGATTAGAGATACCAGAGCTCTAGGTGCTAACAACATACAAGCACCAAGCACTCTTCCCTCTCTATTTCTTTTTTTTTTTCTTTTTTACTAAAATTTCTACTTCTGAAGCTCAGCTGGAGAAAGTGGGTGTACATTAGCTAGGGTTGCCTAGCACAAAGTTGGGAAGTCAATCTACCATTTCTCAAACGAAGGAAGGAGAACAGGATAATGGTCTCTTTTCCTTTATTTTGCTTTACGGGATGATTGGCATGAGCCTGGGGAAATAGAGTATACTTTCTTGATTACATCTTGAAGGAGAGCAAAAGAAGGACATAAATACTGCTGTGCTTAGGCCTCAGCTAGTTGTATGAGGCAAGTTGCAATATGTACATGAAGAGATAACAAGTCAGCAGAAACAGAAGCAATGCAGATGATAAACTTGTTTTACAAACGAAAGATTTTCAGGTTGAGTACAGTAGAAATCCAAGGTGTTTTTTGTTTGTTTGTTTGTTTTCCAATTAAGTGAAGCACTATGGTTGGAATAGCCTCTAGAATAAACTAAGAAATCAATTTATAGAGCTGCGTTAAGAGATGATGGGTGAATTATACCATTTTTCACACTTTTTTTTTTCTAGCTTTAGACTGCCTTATATTAGAAGAACTACTTTCAAATACTGTTCCCACTGTAAAAGAACTAGGATGTTGTTGTCTCTAATGTGTCAAAGAGCTAAGTAAAAATGTCACTTTGAATATGCATTTCTACCTATTTAACATGAGGGGATGTAAAATCTGCAAATGAAGTTCACTGGTAGCCAAGGACTAAGTGGGGTTAAAAAGAATGTGTTACAGTAACCCACTATTTAGAGTTTAGCCCTCTGATTATACTCATCATTTCTTAATCTGTCCCTGGGTCTGGTTATAATTTGCGTCTTGAGCAATCATATTACATTCTGCATTCGCATAATACATGTTGGGTTTTCTTTTTCTATTGTTAAACCTGTTTTCATCTTACACATTTTTCATTCTTTTACAGCCTCTAGACAGTGATAGATGAGAAGGTTCAAAAGCAGGAGGTAATTAGATAATCCAATGTCCATCTCTGCCAGCCGAGGATTATTGCTTTCATGGTCTGTTGCTATTGTTTTGTCCAGTCTATTGCTAAATAGGTTCTATTTATTGGACAAAGTTTTGCCACGAATAACACCCTACATAACCTTAATTATAATAATGGAGTGGTATGGGTATTACTGGGTGGGAGATGGCCTCATATAGTCAGAAATACTGGCTGATTTTTTTAACTCTTTTTATTCAGATCAGACTCAGGATGTTTTCTCTAACCTAACTGATTTACGGGTCAAATCAAATACCTATATCAACATCACTGTTCAAGTCCTGCTTATCTTCATCCTTTTATTCCAGAATAATCTCATATCAAAAACCTAATTGGCTAGTGGCATGGGTCATGATTAACTCCAAGGCTCTTTCATTTATTTATTTATTCAAGAGCATCAAGTCATTGTGGGCAAAGGGGCTTGCAGTTTGCTTTCCTGTGGTTTCAAATGCACTGGTGTATCTAGCAGAGAAGTCTTTCTTAAAGAGGTAGATAAGAAACTAGTGAAAATTACTTGCCTACAGAAGGAAATACAGTTTCACTGGCAACCACAGAAATAGAAATCCATTGAACCAATACTGGGAGTAATGCCATATTGTAAACATCATTATGAAAATGACTTAGTTTAACTGGAGTGCACATTTCAGTAATATTAAATATAATAAAATCCATAATACAGGTCTGGAGCATATATAATTTCAACCAATTTCAGAAAGATTTTCCAAGGTTAAAGTTTAAATAACATTCTATATTTGACTATGAGAATGGTAGTTTTAACTATTTTAAATCAAGCTTTTTCAGTGTCTTAAGGTCAGCACACCAACCTGTTGAAATCAATGGAAAGATTCCCTGCAAGCATTATACAGCTGTCCATACTAAAATTTTACCTAAGTATGTTCTGCTCATGCAGAAGCTCTTGCATTTTTCAGTTAGCTGAATAAAATCACATAAATATTCTTTGGGGTAATTTTTATTTGGATTTAGCTCTTAGACCTGATTTCACATACTCGTACACACTTCATAAGTAATCCTAAGGAGGAGCTTGGTTTCTGGCAGGATTCAGTGGATACTGCATCCAATGTAAGAGAAATGTACAGCTGCATTTCTCTTCCTCAGGGAGAGCAGAGCCTTCTTGCACAATGTAGCAAAAATGAGAAAAGATGGCTTGTATGTCAGTTGTCCATATCCAAGACAGTGGTGACAAAATGCTGACAAACAGCTGTCTGTGAAAACACTTCCACATGAAGCATTTAAAAGCTCATCTGTGTCTTCACATTACTATGACTGGTCCGGGCAACTGTGGGATTGTTGTGTTAGTTTCGGATGGTAGATTTCTTAGGGGATCTAAGCATCTAAATTCTGATTTCTAGGTAAAATTCAAAACCCCTGCTCTCTACCTAAACTTCTAAGCTTCTGTTTGTCAGGCCTGCCACAGTTTCAGTGTTCACACAACTGATCTTTTCAGAGCACCACCTACATCAGAGTCCTTGCAGGAATTCTCAAATAATTTGTGTCTTGCCTTCTCAAGCTATGGTAGCCTTCATAGCTGTCCTCAGACTGATTCTCCCTTTTGCAAGGCAGCCATAAATGACCCTTTTCAGAGTACATCAGGCAGATGTTACCCAAGGCTGATCTGAGAAAAGGAATTTATTTGCAAGCTCACATACTGTAGCTGCTTGGAACAAACATTTGAATGCCATACTCTCATATCTGCCACAGATATTCTGCTTACTTTAACCATTGTGTTAAGGGGAGTCTTTTTCAGTTTCTCTTATTGAAGCCGTTTCACTCTTTACAGTCCTCTCACCTCATCGGTGATGGAGGGGGAGCAGATAGGCTTCTTTTGATGCAGGTGCTCACATGTGATGGCATGTGTCAGGACTTAATCATTGCCACAGATCACGCAGTATGGAGACTTGAAACAGGTCTCCCTTCTTTGCGGAGAGTGAACTACCAAGATATGAATGAGACACAAAGAAAAGAACAAACTATCTTTTTGTGGAAAAAAGTTAAATGGGCTTGAGCATCTAGCTTAAGGAGCAGATTCAAGACTCAGCAGAGGGAGAGAGATTTTTGGTATCTCTGACTGTGGTCCTTTTTGTTCCGTGGTTTCTGCAGGCCAGTGTAAATACTTTGTGCTCAGTGTGCTAGTTGCTAGGAATACTATTCTAAGGCATCTAATTCTCCCCAGGAATTGTATCTTGACTGTCTAAGTCCTGGCTGGGGAGTCTGCTAGGCAACAGGAAATCTACAAATTAAAACATTGCGACATCTAAGTCCCTGGCTCTACCCCAGCTTTGCCGAGGGACCCAGTTTTCATCTGTTTGCCTATGAAAAATACACTCAGATGTATATCGTTTCTCTTGCATCATTTAAATGATTCCTCATGCTTCTCACCAACTATTACTTTTATTACCCATGTGCACTTACTTTACTGCTCATTTTGTTCACTGCAACTCAACCAGTAGCGCTCTTGTTTCTTGATCCCCCAAAATGTATGGCTTAAGGTCCCACATTAGTGAAAGTTGGTTAAATTTAAGTGGGCTGAGACCTCCATCTCCAGCTCATTTACCAATTGCAGAAATGGGCTGCCCTTTTTGATTCACTGGTTGGCTGGATTCTCCTCTTCCCCAGCTCTCGTCTCTTTTCCTTTCTTATAAAGAAGGTGGAAGAGTCTGTGTTTCAAGTGGCTTACTGACAGCAATCAGTATGACAGCAGTTGCCTCCACTTCTGCCTCCAATTAACCCTGCATGTCGCTCTCTTTATGAATCCAAGAGTGATTTGCTGTCCTTGCCCCACAGCTCAGTAACAGGAACATTAACCTAGTGTTGAGATGGAGCTTTGCTGCTAGAAGTGGTCTCTTTGAGATGTGCTATAATGATCTGTGGTCCTGCAGTCTAAACACAGAAGTACGTATGTCAAAGAGTCAAGTAGTCAAGTGTGTGATTGGGTGTTCAAATTCTTCTTGAAAATCAAGGCTGAATCACCTCAACATTTTTTCTCCACTGAAAAATAAGTCTGAATGTTCAAAGAAATGTGTATGCCTTGCTTGTCGTAAGATTCTGAAGTACTCAAAGACTCTCAAATTGTAATTAATTGCCTGGTTGAATCCATCTACTCCTTTCCAGACCATTTTTGGTAGAGAGAATTTTCTCTTTTGACACAAGGAGAGGAAGGTGCCTTGCCTTGATTGAAGATCAAAGACAGCCTTTTGAAGAAGGCATAAAACAACAAAAGTATCTAATAAATTGTGGTATTTATTCTTAGGATGTTTTTTAGTGTGCGAGGGAGTGTGTCTGCCCTCTCCTGTTCCTTGATTTCTCTTTTCTTCTATAATAGAGTGATACTCAGCATTAAATAAAAATTTCTTTCAGAAGACATGCCTGCAGAAATAGGAGAGTGAATCACTGATATTCTCACTAAGCTTCTCATGTTGACACCATAACAAACATGGCTCAGGGGAACTTTGGTCAGCCTTCTACACTGGCATGTCGAGAAACAAGGAAAATCTTACCAGAAAAACAGTGTTAATATTCATGATCTCTTAGCAATAAACTGTTGAAAGGCTAGTGTGGGGAGAAGACTGCCTCCCCATAAGGAAGGGTACGTAGTCATCCACTGAACAGAGACTCAAGTGTTCAGAGAATGGATGGCCTCTTGCTTAGCCATTACTGTTAAAGGTTTGTAAGAGTAAAAGATGACCGGCTCAAAAGGACTTAGAAAGGAGTTAGGCACTTTCAGCTCTAGCTGCCTTTTTCTGTCTGTGGGACACCCGGTTTGAGGGACTGCAGGGGAAGGAGAATGTGGGGGTGTGGGTGGCTACCCCACTTTCTAGGAGAAGAGAGTTTGAAAGCTTTGTGGTGGGGGATGTTAGTCTTCCTGTCGATGTGCTGTTCTTTTTGGGGTCATAAGGTTTAATTATAACATTCAGAGGAAATATCAGAATGAGCGAGGCTGTGTCACCAGGCTGCTGGAGCTCTCCAGAGGCTGTGGAGAGCTGGAGTCCCATCTCCTCCTACACCAAGTCTTTCACACAGAGACAGGAACTCAGCTCTCACTCTCCCAGCACTCTCTGTTCCCCAGCAAATACTTCTTTAGTCCATGTGTAGCAGAAGAGCTCTTTCCTCTCTCACAAGAGGGGAACAGACTGGAGGGAAGGCCATGCTTCTGAGCGGTAGGATGTGAAAGGGAGGAGAAGTTGAAGTGAGAGTCTCAACTTCTTGCAGGGGAAGGGTAAATCATAGCTTTTTATGTTAAAAAAATACATGCAACCTGTGCAGTGCTCAGTGTTGCAGTGTTTCTGTTCTGCTTGTGAAGCTGGACCTCTGGTCTGTGTAGCTGGGAGACAAATAAATTCTGGATTTGGAAGGGCTCATTCTGAGACACAGGAATAAAACTTGTTTATAGCACAAAAGGTAAGATTTACTGAGCACTGTCATTATTAATAGTATAAACCTATGTAACAACTTACTCCTTTCTAGCTGACAGTTCCCTGGCCCATGCTAAGAGCCCTGGACTATCATCAAGGACATTGTTATGCACAACATATTAGCAGTATTGCTTCAGATTATGTTTGATTACATCTCTCTCTCTTTTCCTTTCCAGTTTCTTGTTCCCATGTCTGCTTCTTCCCACTCAGCTTCTTCCCCTCTCTTCTGACTATTTGGCTGCCAATTATTTTTGCGTGTGTGTGTGTGTGTGTGTGTGTGCTCTTGGCTCCAAATTTGTAAGCAAACAAGCTGACTTATACTGTTTCCTCTCCCTGGGCCCCATGAACAGCTGGAAAGGTAGACATAGCCCTACCTACTGGCATGGATATGGCACTTTTGGGCATGTTAAAAACTAACCTTTCCAGGAGAAAAGGGACTGTGGCCTTGGCTTGTAGGAAAGCTGAGCAAGCTCCAGGCTTTGTGTGCTGCCATGAAACCGTTGTGCCCAGGGCCAACATCCCAAGAAAAAAGCAAAAGCTGGATTGCCCCTTGACGGATGTGTTGAGCATTCCCAAGGGAAAGGGTGGTGAGTGAAAAGGCTGAGTTTTGTACAGGTGACAGGGAATATCCCATTTGCATTTAATGCTATTAATGCTATTATTAATGTGTTATTTTATAAATGAAAAGCTGTAAAAATTCTGTACAAGACATTCTGATAGGATCATAAATAACGAGAAGATTACTGCTATCTGCCTGAACTAAATTCTGCAAATAAAGCAATTGGTTCTGAGAAGCATTTCTGTTTGCATTGCAATGCAATGACTGAGCTGTGACACAGGCACTCCTGTGCAGCCTGCTCTGGGGGCCCTGGCCTGAGCAGGGGGCTGGACCTGAGGATCTCCAGAGGCCCCTTGCAAGCCCAACTGTTGTGTGGCTCCCTGATTTTGGGGAATGGCAGAGCCATTCCAGAAGTGAGCAGCCCAGTGAGTAGGACACAAGCCTGGAGTCATGGTCAAACCTTCCTGGCCTCTTTACTGCCAGGACCTGAATCCTCTGGTTCTGCAGAGCAAGAGATCAGAGCCTGGGCCAGCATTGGCAAGCTGGAGCTCACCACTCCTGAAAAGAAGGTGTTAGATTGTGAGATAGCATAAGCTAGCTTTGAAACCAGAGGAGCCTGGTGATACACATTAGCTTAGTAATATATATCTGCTGCATAAAATTTGTCAGCGCTAATGGTATTTAAGTTCTTTAATTATTGTAACTTCCCAAACTTTAGCAGTTAATTTAATATGCTAATAATATTTGTGACAACAGGGGGCTTGCTTGGAGTCAGACTGGAGGTAGAATCAACTGTATTTCCCAGCTTTTGGTAGTATATATATTATATTACATTATATATCATGTGTGTGTGTATGTATTTCTTATATATTTGAAGAATCATTATACTAAAATTAAAGGTGGCTGGAACAATCTTGCAAGTAAAATTGCCCTGTAAATTCAATATAATTCAGCTGCATAAACTAGGAAGTCTAGCTGCATAATTTAGATCTAATCTAACCTATAATTCTGAGTGGTGTGTAAATTACATTAGAAAAAATGGATTTAAAATAAGATGTGATCTAAAGCATCTGATTTTAATAATTGGACAAACACTGAGCCAAAGGCCTAGATTTTCTGTTTATCAGCAACTTTTATTGCTTCATATGCAAATTTGATAATATAATGAGCGTTGGGGCCTAGTTTGTCCTTGAGCGTACGTGCAGTTCTGGCTGACCCCAAGGACAGAAACAGGATATATATATCCAAAGGCATAAGTGGGCCTCTTCATTTGCTCTACATAAATCTCAGTCTTTAATGACTTTAGGGAGAATGTTCAAATACTTAAATGAACATTATTCTTGAACATGAAGTTTTAATAGGGCACATTTTAAGTTTATCATCAACCTGTATCAATTTATAGCAGATGAGAGTCTGGTACATAATACGCTATCTGCTTTGAAATGAAAACCTATTCCATGACTATGGAGTCAATCCTGATCGCGCTAGTTCTTTCAGAAATATACTCTTAATTTTATAACTTGCTAGAAGAAATTAATGATGGGTAAAATGATTTATACTATAACTCTATGCAGTTTTTTACAGCAGCTGCTGCTGCCGCCATGGTCATTTTGCTTTTAGCTCTCTGTCAGTGCAATTAGAAAAGAAAAGCCTCAGAGCTGGATTTTAATCACCGTGCTAATTCTGGGAGGACTCATGTTAGTTGCATATACAAGCTGAAATCTTTGTGGTGTAATTAGTGAACACATTTGAAAGCCTTAAAATTCAGAACAGTACCAAAATGTTTTTAATGTGCATTTAGGCAAATGTAAGCTCAATAGCTTGAAGGGTATATAATATGGCCACTTTTGTTTGGATTTCAAACTATTTGGCCTGTGCTGGCTGTCTAGAAGTCGTACATCATGGCAGCAGGTCGCCTTTCCCACAGGACAGGATGGCACTTGTAATCCCGTATGAAACAAACAGTATAGGAACCTGCAGCCCAAACTATTTTAGGTTGGTCTAGCGGGGTCTTTGGTTATGCTCCCTGATGGTGACACCTGCTGGGGCCGAGCCCTGGAGCGGGGACCCGTCCCTGCAAGCGCCATCTCTGAGTCACTGCAGCAGCTGGGCTCGGGCTAAATTGGAAACAGAAACGCTGACTGTCCTGTCCCCCGTATGTTGTGCTTTCGAGCCAAATGGTAGATGGAAAAGAGC
This sequence comes from Tinamus guttatus, assembly GCF_059628265.1. Lineage (NCBI taxonomy): Eukaryota > Metazoa > Chordata > Aves > Tinamiformes > Tinamidae > Tinamus > Tinamus guttatus. Next base: position 940,836 of record NW_028288900.1, on the reverse strand, counting down.
ACGACCAGATGTTCTTACGCTATTAATATTGTTATTATTATTATTATTATAAATAATATTCCTTACTGGCTGGCTTTCACTGCTGGCACATCTGGAGCGCACATGCTTGGGAAGAAAGCGCCCGGATCCCGTTTCTCCCCGCCGTTGCCCTGAGCACCTGTAAAGGGGCCCAGCAGAGCCCTGGCTGCACTTCATCTGCGGGCAAGGACACAAGAACTCCTCACCTGGGGGTCACCTATCCCAAACCTGCCTCCTTAGCCCTTCTCTTGGCCGCAAGATGCACTGCCTTCCCTGAAGGACAGGGTCGGTGCTGCTCTCAAACCGGGCAGAAGCAATGCCCCAAAAGAGGATGCTTGGCCAGCTTGTGTCCCCACTGCCAGGGCTGCATGAAGTGCCCTGGTGGGCCAAGGGGACAGGGGCTCTCCCCTCATGGCAAAATGTGTGTCTGCCAGAACGGATCTCGAAGCAGTCACCTCGTAGGCAAGTTGGTGGGAAGTTGTTATTTGCTGTGTTGAAAGAGTTTGAAAGTGCTCTCTGCCTCCTTTTCATGTCTTTGGTGCCTGCTGAAGCCATTTTCTTCTCCCTGGGTTACCTCTGATTTTCCACCATGAAAACACAAATGTTTATCTCTTTCCAGGAGCCAATGAGGCCACAATGTGACTGTCCAGTGTTACTACAATATTATTGTAGAATTGTACGATTCTTCACGGTATCGGCAGAAATTTACTGGCTAAACCTCCCTATCTATCCTTAGACCTGAGATTCTCCAAAAATATTTCTGTTCATTTTTTTCCCATTGCATTTCAGTGAGAAATGGACTATTTTTGGAGCTGAAAATTAAAAGTATGGCATCACTCCAGCACGGGTCTCACTGCAAGCTCCAGTGAACTTAGGCTCTTAAGGATGCGCCAGCTACAGACAGTGTTTGACATAAGCGCCAAACCGTTGCTGGAGTGGGAATTATCCCATTATTCTCAGCAGAGGCCAACTGCATAAGAGTACAGGAATGAGAAAAAAAATAATGGAAGAGGTGATGACAGTGGTTCATTAAAAAATAATAAAATACTAGAATACTATTAACCATGGCATAGCAGTATTTCTATCTCTAAACTGAGCAATCACAGCTCCAGTAAAAATAAATGGAACTTTATAAACGGACTTTTGTGGTCATGCTAGCTGTAATAAGACAGTGTATTCTTAATTATTATGTTGTGGAGACATGCAGAATGAGTAAAGCACTTGCCGTGCACACGGGAGCACGCAGCACTTGCCACTAGCAGTAGGCTGCGGCTGGCCGTGTGCAAGGCATGTGTCCCTCCGCCCAGCTCTGCATGATTTCCAGGCATGACAGCCCTGGCCCACTTGCCTTCCTGTCTGCAGATGGGAGAAGCATCTGCTACAGCCACGGCGGAAGGGTAGTGCCCGCTGTGACCGGAGTGGCACCTCCCAAAGTCAAACAAGAGTAAGCGAAACCCTGGCCAGAACAGGCAGCTGCAATCTGGTGAAATCTTGGCTGTGCGGTATGTGCTAGCTGGCTTTATTCAAAGCAAAACCAGCTAGCACGTCTGGCTGCAGGTGCTCAGCATTTGTGTTGGAGCTATTCTTCTGATGTTATTATTATAAAAATGATATCAAGAATCTGTTTTATCTATACCCTGAGCAAGGGCCATCCTTCGCAATCATCTCCCCAGGCAATCGAGCCGTTGGGAGTGTATCTCCTTTTCTATCTGTTAGGCTTGTCCAGAGATAATGAAGGACTTTGCACACTGGTCATGGGTTTTCCAGTCTGTGACTGGGTAGGGACACTTGGGCTTTTGGAAATGCTTGAGTGAAATATGAGGGTCATGTACAACTCTGTAGCCCACCTGGGGAGAAGGGAGCCCCACACTTTGCAGGGAGCCCATGTGGGGGTTGCTGTCCAGGAATCCTGTTTGGACCTTGGCAGCCCTCAGGTTGAAAACTGAAGTAGTTCATCCTTACAGGGAATAGCTTGATCTTTTTTTTTTTTTTTTCTCCTCCTCCAATTTCTTCTCCGAGGAACTGAAAAAATCAAGCTTATACTGGTGGAAGTGGCTTCTCCAGCTATCTCGCTTTCTCCCAGCATGCCGCTGGAAAACAAAATCACTTTTAGTCTAAAGATGTAAAGAAGCAGGAGAAATCTTTTCTCTGTTAAATCAGTGAGGTATTTCCATCAGTGTGAATAAGACATAAACTTTCTGCTTCTCACCTGACAGATTTTCACTCATCCTGCAAAAACAGAGAAAAGCAAATTAGGCTAAACAGTGGGCAAATGGAGAGGTGTTTGCCTATCTCTTCCTTTTCCTGCTGTTTTAGAACACAGAAGTTTTCTGCTCCAAATGGAAAATGAGTATCATTACTGCGTTTAGCCTTGTTTTTTGTTAGATGCTTGTAAATCTTGCTAATTAGCTGTAGAAATCATAAAAGCTCAGCATCATGTTTTAATCATAAACTCCTCGGGCCACTGATGTTCATGTTGTTCCCTGGTTTCTCATTTCCATGTACAAATTACTGAGCCCATAACAGTCTGGCAGCTCATCTCTCATGCCAATGACATTTCAAACACAATTATTATTTCAGTAACTAAGCCACAAGCATACACCTATAAAAAATAAGAGCATAACACAGCAGTGGAAGGTACCCCTGTCTTGTATTAGTAGAACATTAAAGAATCTTCAAAGTAATTAAATGCAAGTTTCAAATATAAAGTCTGGCTGACAGATCAGTAAAACCATTTTCCTCTTTTCTAAGGAGCTAAAAAAAAAGTTCCCCAATCATCAGAGAGGGAGGATATGAAACTGTACACATTTAGGCACCAGTGCTAACATGCTGAGAATTTCTGGGGCAGTCTAACAGGTCCAAGACATTGTGCATATAGCTGTGAAATCAAACCTCAGTTGAATTCTTATCCAAATCATCATAAATGAAGCCAGCATCTGCTAAGACACTGGATAATAATAGCTTGCTTAATTATACTTTTGGCTTGTAATTTAGTCCAGACCAACTTTACTAGTGGCAGTGGTGGCGGGTATTTTCCAGTTCTTTTATGTTCCTGTGATTAGTGCATAATGCCCTCGGTATATGTGCATGCATCTAATTTTCACTTTAAATTTTAATACGATTTAACATTGTCAGAATACATATTATTCTTCACTTTTCCAAATTTTGTTTCAGCACTTTCAAAGTAAATATTTTGCTTCAGAATGCGGAAAGCCTGGGCCTGCTTAATGATGCTTTCAAAAGCAAAGACAAAAAGAGCCTTTTCCCATGTCGTGGCAGTGTAGCATCTCTTTGGAGACCCTGGTGCTTGTTTCATGGAGGGTGTAGCCACAGTACAGACTGTTCTCCAGTTGCCAAGTCCATCCCTCTGCCAGTGGTCCCCTGAGACAGCAGTGGCCGAAAGCATAGTATTTCTGCCTCGCTTCTGTACACTTTCATTTTGAAGCACCCATTGGTGCCATTTTCTCTCAAGGTGGAGAGGATGAGATGGTTCTAACCTGTGATAGATGAGCAAGGCGATCATCCTCCTTTGGCCATTTCCATTACGTTTGCCTTAGCAACAGCCCCGATAACACAGGAGGAATGGGATAATGGAATATGAGTTTCTCCTTTCTCTTTCTCTGTTACATGCTTTGTTCATGTAATTCACCTATTCATAATTACTAAGGATGTTCTCTGCTCCTATGCTTACAGCTGGCAACAGGAAAATATTTGATTTTTTTATGTCCGGTCAGTGGCAATCTAGAAGGCTGAGATTGAGAAGAGAGATCTGAGAAGCAAAACCAGCATTAAGTCATCCTACCAATCTCGTGTTTGAATCTTAGGCATCAATTCCTTCCATTTACTGTCAGCACAAAGGTGATGCCAATCAAATTTCTGAGTACATTGCCAGGAAGATTTCACAGAATCACAGAATGGTTGAGGTTGGAAGGGACTTCTAGAGATCATCTGGTCCAACCGCCCCTGCTCAAGCAGGGACACCTAGAGCACGTGGCAAGTTTCAAAGCCCCCATGCTGAGCACAGGTATAAGAGCCTACAGAAAATGGAATTGTTTTGACCACTGAGATTCACTTTACTTCAGCAGTGACATGGTTGTGGAGGTGTCTGGTAGTTACTGCTGCTATATCTAAAATTGGTTGGCTGCTTTGGAGATCACTATTGAAATTATATCCCAGTTTGCAGCAGCAGCAGGAAAACCTATAGGACCTGACTTATCCTAAGAGAGCATCCTCATCTTTCTCCGGAAGATGCTTAGGTGAATGAAAGGAAGCACTGTGCAACTGTTTTCTTGATTAGACAGAAGTACCCTTCAAAATAAATAGGTTATTTGCTAAAAAAGAAAGGATTAAAAAGTCACTGGTCATGAGTGTCTGGTTAAGTCTTATTTTTTGAGTCATTTTCAAGCAAAGTGAAAATTGAAGGCTGGCAAAATTACAAGATCAATAGGGTTTACTTAAAATGACTCACCAATTAGCATGTCTGTGGCTTTTAGTAACATTATATTCTTGCCAGTTACATTGGTTTAAACTTTCCCTCACATATAAATTACACACCCAGATCCATGTTTCCCTCTTTTCTTTTCTTTTCTTTTCTTTTCTTTTCTTTTCTTTTCTTTTCTTTTCTTTTCTTTTCTTTTCTTTTCTTTTCTTTTCTTTTCTTTTCTTTTCTTTTCTTTTCTTTTCTTTTCTTTTCTTTTCTTTCTTCTCTTCTCTTCTCTTCTCTTCTCTTCTCTTCTCTTCTCTTCTCTTCTCTTCTCTTCTCTTCTCTTCTCTTCTCTTCTCTTCTCTTTTCTCTTTACCTTAATTTTCTTCTCTCTAATTTTCCTAAATTTTCCTGAATTCCTTTCCTTTTCCCCTTCCCTTCCCTCCTTGTCTCACCCCTTCCTTTCCCTCACCTCCCTTCTCTCTTCTCTCTTCCCTTTCCACAGATTCCTGCCTTGGGTATCTCCAAGTGAGAATGGACTACAGTAGAAGCTTTACTTCAGGGCAGATACCCTAAAGTGATGTGTGACTGAATCAGAGGCCTAGGAGAGTTTATAAAAGACTATTATGTGAGAAGGTGTGTGGTCAAAATTTCTCATGTCAAGTTCAAAACTCTGCAGCAGGACTTTTAGAGGATCAAGGGAGAGTTATGGTCTCTTTTCCTAGCTGTTTTTTTAGCTATTTCTTCTGGGCTTTTGTTATCTTGTAAGTGATCTACTGAGGAGAGCTCACAGGAGCTTAGATCTTAGAAGTGTTTGGAAGAAGGTGTGAATGCAGCTAATGTAGCATGTGGGCAAAGAGCTTCCTATACGAACAACCTAAGGAGAGCTTGAGCTTGTACCAAGTCTCAAATCCAGTGTAAATTCTCTGCTTTAATTGAAATATCTGCAAAAAGCTTGAAGCTTGTGAGATCGAGAGACCTCTATTCTTGATAGTCAGTGTGTGTGTTTACATGTATGTGCATGGATTCAGCCTGATACTCTTCGTGAGTCTGAAATACACAGTTGAGTTTCTTGGTTTTCGTAGCTCACAGTTAGGATACATCAGCTGAACTGTGGTAACTGGCTGTACATGTGCTCTTAGCCCATGAACAATGTCAGACAAAAATCAATTTATTTAAACCTCAGTGAAGGAGGTTAAAGCCACTGTGTTTTACCTTGCATATGCCATGTACGAAGAGGGCTCACACAGACACTCACCACATGCTAACTCATTAAGCAATGGGAACCTGATCATGTGTCTGAGCCCTTGTTCAGTCTGAAATAGGCCTGATTTGTTGACCTTTAAGGCACACTGCAAACCACATTATTCCTCATAGGCATTTACAGAGGTTACGAGCCTGGAGAACATGTGGTTAAAAGGGAACTAGGCCATGTATTTACATGGTTTCATTTTATTCTTTTTCTTTTCCTGTGTGGCACATTATTTTATTTGCTATGAAAGTGCCTATGGCAATTGGATAGGCATTTTTGTGTGTGAGAGAAATCTAAAGAAACTAAAAGTTTTCCAGGGGCTTAAACATCATGTTGTGTTTAGCCAAGATGAAACGTAAAAACAACATGGACTGAGATGAGTTTATACACAGGAACATAAAACTCCAGGGTGGTCTTAGGGGGTCTGCAAAATCCACCTTTCTTCTATAGAGCTCTAGCCATTTTTTAATGCTATGAGTTTGCACAGGTGTCTGCATAATTTGGCTTTGAATAGACTCATTCCTTGTGATGACACCAGAGTGAAAAAATTGCATGACACTAGCTTAGCCTGAGATCAGTTTGCTGGGTTGGCAGTTAGGAGAAAACTTCTTATGAACTGTTCTCCTCTGATACGTAAAATGGGGACACCACCAGACTTTGGACCCCTCAACACCATTTTTACAGATCTGCTTTCCAAGGCTGACCTGCCCTGAAAATGACATAAGAGAATAGCCCACACAGTGAGTCAGTATTGGGACTGAGTTCCTGGCACTCTGTCCTGCGTTCACTCTGCTAAACCACACTGAGATTAAACCAACAGAGGCAGAGAGAGAGCTTGGATATGAGGGAATTTAGCAGGGAACCTGCCTTGACTCATTAATGGAAAATTTTGAAAACAGACAGCAGCAGTAATTTTATTATATTTTTTTCCCCATGCTGAAACAATTTGTGTGCAGTAGAGTCATTCCCTGGAAAAACATTTCTTTAATTTATCTTCTTTAATTATCGCTCATCTTTAGCAGCATCTGTTTCTGATATTTTATTAGAAAGTTTGCATGTTTGAACCAGGCCTGGGTGGTATTTCATTTTTTCTTGTTTCCATTTTCTACTGTGATGGTACTTCCCGTGGTGGGAAGAGATTGGCTTTGCTTTATTTCACAAGGCATAATAAATCATACAGACATTCTACTTTAACATCATTATTACCATGTAAGCATGCTCGGAGACATATCCTGCAGATTACTTAGTGTATTTACTTGAGGTTAGAATGCCAAGCATTACAAATAACAGATTGGGTTCCTGTTGTGAAGATGTGCATGCTGCTTAGGGGAAGACATACTTTCTAGCCAAGATCTTAAAAACTGACTAGTGATGTTGAGTAGCTTATGATGTCCAACATACAGCCCAATTTTTGAAGGAACTTCTTAAAATTGGGCTGCTTTTATACATCTCAAGTTGTGCACTCAAAGCATGAGGTACTCAGCATCCAAGTCATTGCTGAGATTTTGAACTGTAGTCTCTATGAACAAATGTGGACAGAAAAGGAAAGGTTGTTGCCATTCTTACAGGCAAGTTCTTCCCTTGTTGTTGCTTGTCATGCTAAGTAACAAGATGCTGCTTAGATTTTTTAAAGATTAGATTCAATTTTTAAAGATTTTAAAGATTTTTAACCTTATGTTTTGCTGCTGATTCTTTTTCCAGCTAAGTGTTGTTTTCTTCATGAATGATCATGAGTGGCTTCTTCTAAAGTAACCCAACAGTCTTGAACAGAAATCACCTATCAAGTAACATTAGCCCACGCAAAACAAGAAGTTTACCTGAGTTTCTGAATGGGAGAAATGTGTCTTTTAGAATAATTACAGCTGTAAGCTATCAGAATTTTAGAATGAACTAGTATATCTAAAAGAGTAAAATTAGTATCATAAAAACAGCTATTAAAGGAGATAGATAGTTAGACAGAAATAAAGAAATGCAGATGTCAGTTGCAGTTTTCCATACCTTACAGTATTGTACTGTCTTTCCAATGGCATCTGCTTAGTCAACATGCTGTACTGGATTCTGTGGTGTATACTTAGTTCGTGGTCTGCCTGTTTTCCTTATCATGCAATGTTTTCTTCTGGTTAGATAAAATTATGGCCAATGTGGTAAGGGTAAATTAAATATGACCTAGCAGTCACTTGTCCTTATATGCATAAGGCAGTGAGCACTCACTGTCGTTCTGCAAAGACTTTGTACTTCTTAATGATGTACAGCTATAACGTCGACTGAAGTCTCAATGAAATTTTGTCTTAACAAGCAGTTTGGTTTTGGAAGCGGACAGCTGCTAGTCCTAAAGAGCATCATGGAAAAGTTGTACTGTGAGGACATGCTCAAATATTCATAAGGAGGACATCCATTAGCACATCTTCTTTCTGCCTGGAGCTAGAAGGCAGGAACTGACTAGGCCTGGTCACTACAGCATTACAAATGTGCTGCAAAATAATGAATAAAATAATAGATTACACATGATTTTGGGTGACTAACTGCCCTTACTTATTCGCAGTTTGCAGCAAGAGTTCCTAGGTCCTAACAATAATTGCTGCTTCTTCAGCAGCAATTGTGAATGATTTCTCATTGGTACGGGCCTGGGCTGTGAGTCAGTTTGAACTGGAACACACTCATGCTGACTGCAAGGCTAGCAATGTCTCTGCCTCTTTGGTGTTCACTTGGCTATTGGGCGAAGCCCACAGCAGGGAAAGAAAACAGGCTGGCTCTGGTGCTAGGCAGTATCTGATGCTCTTCTTGAAAGAGGAGTCAGGAAGAAGCCAGCTACTAGAGCAGGAGCATGGTGAACTAGGACTAGCTGGGCTACGGAGCTCACAAGGTTACTACTATAGCTGCAATTCCACCAGAGATGGAAAATCCTGTGAACAGGATTTTGACCCTCATCTTGAGCACTGAGCCTTGCCCATCTGGGAGAGATTTCAGGAGTTTGGGTCTCTTCTATCCTTGAGTTACCAAGGGCTGCAGTACAGGAGAAAGGATTTCTGCAAAAGATCCAGCCAGGGTGTGAGTGCCTGTGGACTTTCCATGAAGGATGTTTGTGATAAATTGTGCCCAGAAAATGACAAAACCTCTTTCTAAAAAACAGTTCTGTTACCTTTTCTGACAAGCATTTAGAAAATGTATTTCTCTTTCCCCATCCTCCAAGTTATCCAAAGCTCTGCCCTTTTGGCAAAAAAGGCAGCTCTGGCTTCTGCAGACACTACAGTGAGTGCCTGAGTCTCGGTCTGGTGCCCCTGAACAGCTCCCCAAGATCTCCCTGGCTCTGAAAAGAGAGTCCTGCTGCTGCAGTCAGAGCTTCTTTGTTCTCCTCTGTTGTCAGACTTTTGGCTCTGTTTCCCCCAGCCAGTTCAGTAGGCCCTGCAGGGGGCTGAACCGGGCTCCTCCAAGCTCATGACTTTCCCATTGTCTTGTGTGAACTGCAGGGCTGCCTGAGTTCAAGCCATTTTTCTTCCCTTCTGATTGATTGCTTTCCTTACAGTCTGTTATTAAACTTACAAAAGTTTTGTGCAATAAACAATTATTAGGTCAATGCACACAAAATTATTGAAGAGTAGCTCTATGTCTGTTATCCTACACACTATCTAGCCAGAAATGCAACAAGTTACTCCTTCACCATCACACATAGAGATGTCCCTAGGACATCATACTTACAGAGGCACAGTATGATTAATGTAGAGGAACACCTAACTTGACGCCTATGCTCTTATGCTCAGACTAAGCTGTCTATAGGTTCAAGGAAGTCTTCAGGAAGGTTTCGTTAAAGGGATTTGAGCTGGGGACTTGTGGAAATGATAACTTTTGTTTTTTGAGTTTGATCTTATTTCCTTGATTTTGGAACAATTGATTTTGGAGCGAATAATTCACTCAGTTCTGACTACACGTAGACAGCTCACCTTAATGGAGGAATAAAATCAAGGTACTGGAATGCAATTGTCATCTGTTCAGTGTGCTGTGTGAAATGCGCTGTGCTAGAGTCTCATTGCAGTGGCTAGAGAGCATAAGCTTGATATCCAAATCACAAGAAATGCACATCTCCTGAGTCTTTGCTGGATCTTAACTGGCAACCCCAAAAGAAGACAAACACTGCTCTTTCATCTCTAGTTGAGTCCTATCCAGGCCCTCCCTTGGGATAGAAGTACTTTTTAAGCAAAGTTAGATTTATGGTGATTGTGAAGGGAGAAATGCATTACAGAGAGTCTAGAAATCCTACTGGTATTGAAAATAACCTTGGCCTTCCACTCAGATGGGACTGAACTTGCTCCAAGATATGCCTCCTGTCCCAGCTGCCCCATCTTGGGGCGATAACAAAAGGCTTCATTTTCCTGGGTGTCAAATGAATCATATTTTCTCCAAAAGAGACGCTAAAACAGAAGAAACAAAAAAAGCCTCCCTCAAAAAAGTAGCAAATGGTCAAGTAATTAGTAAACTGGATTCTCTACTGCTTGTTATGGCTTTTATGGATGTAAATTTTGCCTTGTGGTTGAAATGGCAACAACTGTAAACTTCAAAGCATAAATTCCTCCACACTTTTTTAATAAGCTTCTACCCTCATCACCAGACAATCTAGATGGTCCAGCTGAGTTTCTCAATTCCAGTATTTTCATGCGTGAAGTAGAAACTGTTATTTCCCAGTCTTGTTTTAGGGCACAGCACTCATCCATTAGAGAGAAATTTTTCCATATTGCTCACTAACAGGATATGGAAGGAGTGAATATTTTGCTGGAAAGGCCATGGATTATTCCTTAACAAATTGAGTATGGTATCTGTGGCTTGGCATGAACATCAGCACTTATTTGTCTCATCATAATCCAGAAACACCGTGAGATATCTGATTGCCACAGAGGACATGTAGGCAGATTAGTACACTCTTTTCAGGTATTTTTCTCTAGTTTTCTGTTGATATATTTACATAGGAGTCTAGAGAGAAACCTCAGTAGAGCATGCAGTTTTGCTCTGTCTTAATTTTCAGATTTCTTAGGTCTAAAAATAAGTGGAGAAAGAAATAACTACACCAAGATATTTAGACTAGACCTTTGGCTGATTCACGGCTTATTTAGTAAGTACCTGATTTTGTTGTCAAGAATTTCTCTTTCAATGAAGCCCACAGCAGGAGCCCACTTACTTCTGGAAGGTTACTTCCAGTCCCTCTGGAGAAAGTAAGGGAACCTAATGTAAGGGAGCCCTAGAGCCCTGATCTCAATATGCCAATACTTCTAGTTGTAACTGCCAATAAAGGTGCCATTGCTTCATTACAAGAAGTTTACAGATAACATGTAGGTCAGCTTGAAAGATCTATCCACTCGTAAGGCAGATAGTGTGTTTTGAATTAATTTCCTTCCCTGTGCATCTTTGGCTAGACCTGTGTTAGAGGTGTTAAGAACAGGTTAGACATACCATTCTCAGATGTATTTAGCCTGCCTCAGAGCAAAAGGATGAAGTAGAAAACTTCTTGAGATCCCTTCTAGCTTTGTTTCTAGGGCATTTATAACATTGCTATATTAGGATGAACACACTGTTCATAAATGTTACCCTGTTTTTTTAAAATAGATTGCTTGTGAGACCGTTCAAGGTGGACCCCCACATTCTTCATCACCATTTTCAGTCTGTATATGCTGACAGTGTTCTCCAACTCAAGATACTTCTGAATCATTATACTTATTGTACATTTTGCTTTTATTCATTTTATTTCTCTTTGTTTGGATGTCCTCTTTCTTGTCTTCTTACATATTTTGATTCCAGGAATCAACTTGTCTCTTTGTTGTTGTTTTTTTAAATTGGTGGGAAGATCTCAACTATAGTTCAACAAGATCATATTAAACAAGAATAAAGGAAATCTTTCAGGTAGGTTTCCATCACTTCTCCAAATATAATTTATTAAGGAGATCCATCTTTTCTGTTTTAGGCAATAATAATGAGTAGACTGTTTAAAAAATCTGTGCTAATTGTTACAGATCATTGGGAAGCTCATATTGATGCAGTAAGGATAGTAATGCCATGGGGAACTACCATCCTAATTCAAATGAGTCTCCAAAGTTAAAACTTTGGAAAGCTGATTTTATCTATTTTGTAGAATGATTGAGATAAATCACTGAGATGGCTTTTTTCTTTTCTTCTCTCTCTCTCTCTTTTTTTTTCTTCTTTCTTTTCTTTCCTTTTTTTTTTTTTTTTTGGTTATGTCTAATTCCAATAGTTTTTAAAAAGAAAAAAATGTTCCTCTTGATCACATCATAGGAATAGATGCTGCCTAGGTGCCTAAGTTAGACAGCTTATGTATTTCATCGGATTAGGACAGTGCTGCATCAGTGATGTCCCATTTACTGAAATGTTAGAATTCTCTCTAAATTATACAGCAAATCCATTTCATTTTGTCTCTAAAATTTAATCTAGCCATCTGACTGAATGGATTGCAGAACTTTAGTTTTGAATGCCTGTATTTTGTGGGGAGCTGTTGTTTTGAAGGGATGTTTCTACTTAAGCAAAATAAATGTTATTACTATTTGGTATAGAAGCCGGATACCACTGTCTGCATCAGAAAATGCTACATTTCTGGTAGATTGGGATGCCAAGTGTATATGGCTACATGTATATGTTTCCTAAAGTCTCTGTTCTTATATAATATTGAACAAAAATGCTGGAATAAATATCTTTACTGGAATATTTATACATAGCTGGAACACTCATACCTGCAAGAAAAAAAAATACATTCTTGTCAGATCAGAAATGCAGTGAATCTTCAGAAAAAAAGCTTCAGTGTAAGAGCAGTGAATGATCAAGGTGCAGATTACTTTTTTTTTTTTTTCCCTAGGAAAAGAATGAATGAGATATTTCTAAATGCCTTCTCCTGGTCTGCTTTGGTCACATACATTGACTGCAGAGTATGAGACAAGTTAGCTCCTGGCACATACTCCCTGTCCAGTTTAGAATCACAGAATCACAGAATGGTTGAGGTTGGAAGGGACCTCTAGAGACCATCTAGTCCAACCCCCGTGCTCCAGCAGGGACACCTAGAGCACGTGGCACAGGGTGGCACCCAGGTGGGTTTGGAAGATCTCCCGAGAAAGAGACTCCACAACCTCTCTGGGCAACCTGTTCCAGTGCTCTGTCACCCCCACGGTAAAGTAGTTCTTCCTCACATGGAGATGGAATTTCATGTGTTTTAATGTGTACCCATTACCCCTGGACCCTGAGCCTAGTTTTCCATTGCATGGGGTGGTGGGGGCCAGTCTGCAACTGGGTCTGTGCTTGACACAGTACTGGATGAAGCGGGCATGAATACCTACACAGAGGAGCTAGGAAGTACTCCCCAGTACTGCAGGCTAATCATGGGCAAAATGCCCAGTGCTTGTAAGATGTTTTGGAGCACAGATAGATGATAGATAGCAAATCTCGCATACTTAATACTTACAAATTACCTTTCCAAAGACACACTTCCTTCCTTTCAGCCAGCTGTTCTGCCTCAGCACTCTTAGCTGGTAGTCTTCCAGAGCTGCAACAAGTTTAAATTAATTTCTTGAAATGTCTTGTTCTTTGTTGTACTTTTCTTATCCCTCTGTCCTGAAGCTCTTTTGACTGAGTCTGCTGTGCTTTGTGAGAGAAGTTAGCTGAAGGAAGGCATTTTCAGCAATTCTTGTTCTATTTCATAATGAGAAATGAGATGAGAAAAAGACTGGTCAGTCAAATATCTTCACCAACCTTTTCTGCCTTCTGCTGTCAAAATAAATGCTGTTGAGCAGTTCCTTGTCATTTGTATTAAATGGGTTTAGGCAAGGGCTCAATCTAATGCTTAGCTAAGGCAAAAAATTTCTTTCAGCTGTGGGCTTGTGGGGGCATTGGACAGCCCTCTTGTCCAATTTTGGGGTATTTTCAGCATGGGATTTTAAAGCTTGGGAACCAAGGTTGGAGCCCTAACAAAGGAGAAATGAGGAACAAGAAGAATACAGTGGTTAGAAATGGGACAGCTGTTTGAACTGCACCTTCACCCATTTCTATGTTTCTTAAGCGCTCTGGAAGTCTGCGCCTTTACTCTTCATATGCCTCAGTTCTTATCTGTAAGGTAAGGATAATAACATCTTACCTAGAAAAAAAGCTATACCATGCTAGAGCAAATGTCCATCCAGCTCATTATCTTCTCTCTGATAACATCCAGGAACAGATTCTCAAAACAGAAGTTCTTGATCACAACCCTGGTGATTTATGTGGGAGTTTTTAAAAGGTGACTTAGGATTTTTCTATCCCGTCCCTTTATCATTGGAAGAGACAAGAAGTCTCCTTCTCAGCTGTCATAATTCACAGCCTGGCATATTAACATGTAATTCTCACTTCACCTAAATGCCCTGGTCTGTGACCTGTGGCAGATGCATGCTCTGATTCATGGTCTCTGCTGCCTGGTGACTGATGACCCTTGGGAATGGTAACCTCTTCAGCCACTGCTTCTAAATTTGACAAGGACTGTGAATCAGAGCCCTAAAGTAGGGCAAGTGCATATAGTTTGATTAGGTTTCATTTACATACACAGACTTCACACACTGCCTCCCCCTCTAGGTTATTTATATAATATAATCACCCCTGTGCGTTTGAGAAATGTTTAACCTTTCCTTTAGACCCTTCTCATCATTTTATTCTTATTTAAAGGCAACAGCTCTGAAGCGTCACAGGTGAATTTATTACTAAAAATGCCCTCTCCAACTGTGCAATGCATTTATTTCAAAGTCTAATGGCCTTCCTTTCCTTTCTTGCTGTGCAATCTTTATTAGGGTCTTCCATGATTAATTCTGGAACAGGAACACGAAAGGGGCAGCTCTCCAAGAATGGCATTGTCTGCATTCACTCTCACATGGATTTTTTTTATTTATTTCTTTGTTTAAAGATATTTCATTCAGAGAATCCCTGCTGAGCTTTTTATTGCAGAAAATTAGGGATCATAAATCGTCCCTCAGAAAACTATAAATCCAGTACTATTGAAACATTCCATGGGCAGAGCTTGGCTCTTTGATGAAATCACTCCTTTTTCTTGTATAATTTATGAGCTTTTTTTCAGCATGGGGGGATTTATGCCTTTAAATTGCTCACCAGGGTTTTATTGAATATAATTTGCTAGCAAATTTATATGAGCCAAATATATTGCATTTTATCCACAATTATGAGCAATAAAATTGATGAGGCTTTACTTTTCATTTTCTTCTGGCAAGCAGAGGAAACATGAGTTTATCCTGAACTTGGAGTGAAGTTTCTCAGGGATACACGTGTACAATTAAAAAGAAAAGAGTGTAGTCAGCAAGGCAGAGGCGCCATTTTGGAAACTTTATTTCATGTATGGGAGGAGGTGAGCTGGGTTTCTCCTGTTCCAAAGGAACCATAAAACAGAGGAGCTGAGTTAAAGCCACTGAAGCCCATGACACACATTGACTTCTGCAGCGTTTGAATTGCACCTTTGGGAGGGAAGGTGAAGATAAGCTGTCTACGAGCTGCTTGTCTCTCCAGGTCCCTTTGGTTCCATTTGTTGTCATATTTTGATCTGCACTTGGTTCATCCTGGTATATTCAAAGGTGCAAAGCATAAAGCAAATCTTCTATTTTTTTTTACCTACTCACAACTGAGTTAATTTCTGTGTGCTTAGTTTCTTAAGGATTTCTACCATTAATGTGATAGAGGAATAAAAGTCCACATATCATTAATCTAATGCAGAACTGTCTTAAAATATGCCTGTAAAGTGCTCCAGGCCTTGATTCCTGACTGGTCTTCTAGATGCTATCTTAATGCATACAAAGAACAGGCCAGCTTTCAGATACTGTTTTCTCAAAATGAGACTTCTAAATCCATAGTTGCTCTCATATCATGGTCTGATGCAAATCTTACAGATTTCTTCTCACTCGTTGTGTGACATATCCACAGGCAGGACCAGCTTCATCCACACCAGGTATTGATATTGCTTTTTGGCCACCTGGTAAGAAGCCAGAATTGTCCCTGTCTTGAAGGTGGGGCACAGAGGAGTTAGTTACTGAAGTTACTCAGAGGCATGCAAAGATGCTTTGATAGCTTAAGGCATGGGTTTTGAACCTCCAGAAGTCCTGAGCCATCACTCTCAGAGTGGCACTCAGGTCCTTTGTGGCTGCAGTGCATTTCTTCTGCCTCTGTTTTTACGGTGGAAGCCTTTTTCATGAGAAGGTTTGGAGGTGGAACAGAAGGAGTAGCTCAGAAGTCCGAGCAGAGGTGTCTGAGGGCCTAGACACTGTGTTTTGAAGGGCACAAGTCCTGTGGCCCTCAGGCTATCCAGGGGTTGAGGGGCTGATCCACCTCATCCCCTCACAACAGGAGGGAAATTGCCTCCTGTCCTGAGGGAAGTAGTTGGAGGAGGCATCGTAAGAGGGATCTTAATACCTTTTTCCTCCCTTCTTGACCTCCTCTTTCAGGTTTTAGAGCAGGAGGGTTCAAACTGGCACAGAGTGGCTACCTTGAGGCTTTCTTTGCATTAACGAAAAATTAAGGCTGCAATTTCAAATGGACAAATCAAAGGAAATTCAAAGTTTAAGGCCAACACACTCTTCCCATTTGTCCCATAAAAGTTCAAGCTCTTGATATGGCCAGTGCGTTAACAGTGAATTTCCTGTCCGACTCATGCCTATTTTTTGCCACAGCCATATTGTTATTTAAGCATCCTATAGGTTTTGTATTTAATGTACACAGAGTGATGATCGCTGGGGCCATAATAATGAAATATGACTTTCTTAATGAAATTTCAGTCCCAGCTCATTTCACTGCTGACATAGAGGTGACTGCAAATAAACACTTTCCAGAAGAGTCAGTTAAATGGCTGCATAAGCAATATATCGAATACTGCAACATTTAAATAAATAAAAAAAAGAAGTATTCGAGTGTGGTATATTACTGCCTATGGCTTTGTTCCCAATAAGCTCACTCTTTGTCTTTCTAATAGTCAGATTCCCACTGATAGAAAACAAATCTCTCTCCAACTTGGAGAATTTTATCAGATTTACCTCTGAATGTCAGATCAATGTGTAGGAAACAAATGGACACAGCAACATGATTTAAATTAGAAGTCTAACAATTTACAGTCTCCACTGGTTTCTCATAAACCTTATTAACATTTGGCGTTGGGTACCAAGGAACTATAAATAACATTCCAAAAGAACATTTATATCTGCTTAGACTCTCGTTACATGTCTTCAACACAGCTTAAATAATGTCAGTAATACCTTCATCATGAACAGGAAATGAAAAAGTTACCCCATACATGTTTTGTCTTTTAATCAAATATTATTTTCTCCTTAGAACTGCAGAACTTTTTTTTTTATTATTATTCAAAACTTATGGCTACATTTTCCACTTGTTTTTCTAGATCTCAGTAGGGTACAAAACCCTCCCATCTGTAGAGAGCTGAATAATTTCTTCACATCTTGCTGTGCAGTCCTTCCCTCCTCGCCCTTAGCCTTGGCTGCTCTCGCAGGCCAGGTTCCCTCTTTGGGTAACACCATGAGCTGGGTCAGGGTAGATATGGCAGAAGGAAGAAATGTGCTGCCAGGCATTTCTAAAATCAAGTCTGATGCAGAAGAGCAGGAGATGAGAGATTTATAGGTACCTGCTCCACACTGCCCTCCACTCATATTCTTAATACTCTTTCTTTTTTTTTTTTCCTCTCTTATTTCACTCTTTAGTTCCTGTCTCAGTGGAACAATTTCATTTTGTTCCTTTGGAGGGTGGACCCGGATTATTTTTTTTTCCATCCAACACCTCCCAGTGCTCCTGTCCAAAATTCAGCTCTGTTCTGAAACCATCTGTTCCCAATCCCAGGCACGGTCCTTGTTGTTTTGATTGTCTCTTTAGTTGGAAGACTAGTTCTTCAGGAAAAGATGTGGAATCGCTGCATGCTTATGAAGCACTGTGCTAGGGCCAGACTCTGCACATAACAAATCTCACCTTGGGTGGGATTCCTCAGACCCAGTGTCAACATCTACACTGTAAACGACTGAGCCAGGTAGCCAGGCAGCTCCACATACTCCATGGGGAGAGATGGGCATTTGGAAGAAGTGATTGATCTCATCTCAAAATAAACATCTAAGTGGAGGAGACAATTTGTGCCCTACAAAAGCCAGTTTCTCTTGAATGACTGTGAAGAAAGATTTGTAGTCAGCAGGCGAAATGTAAATGTTTAAGGCGGGCCCTACACCCTAGAGCATGCAGGACATACTGTTGTTTCAGACACATTGGTACGGGCTTTTGCATTAAGCAGTGGAAGATACCCGAGTGCCCTGGAGACAAGGCTTAATCCCAAGCCTATAGCTTCTTATCATATGGAGTTTACCAGCCTGAAATGCAAGGTGGTGCAAACAGGTAGGTGTGGGCAGTTCTGCAACTTTTACAGCCCTGGAGGCTGAAATAGAAATGACATTGAATACAAGCTCTGAAATATAGCTGTGGAACAGCAGCATACTTGTTTGCTCCATTGTACTTCAAGAAACCTCAATGTCTGTGTAAAATGGTTAGTTGTAAATGGTCTCTACACACGTCTTCCCTTGAAATTTGAGATTTTAATGGGCAGAAATGTCAGCCAAGGAGAGATCTACTTTTGCTTGGTCAGTGAAGTCAGAGAGAATATTTTTGTGGTGAAACTGGCACCTAATAGTGCTGCTGATATCAAGTAGCCAAATGAAACAATAAAAAAGGCAGTAGAAATAGTGGAAATATATGTATAATACATTGATACAGTACATGTAGTATGCATAATAGTGACGAAAAGATTAAAACATGCACAGAGCAAGTGGTCTGGAAAAGACCAAATAGTAGAAAGAAGAAAAAAATCCAACATAGATTTCCCATCTGGACAGTGCAAAAACAGAAATAATTCTCATAGATATGCAGAGTGGGTTCACTTGAACTATTTTTAAAGGCTCACAGAGTCCACAACTGTATAGACAAATATATAGTCAATATAGACAAGAAAAAAATAGTTATGTTGGAGAGCTATTCATGCTTAAAATGTGCACAGTTGGAAGTCCCAGGATTCTGTCCCATGCAAACTCTTGCATCCATGAAGCAAAGCCTCATGGCTGCCCTCAGGTTCCCCCGCTGGAGAGGGCAGCCCCATCTCAGCGGCGATGAGGAGGTTGGCATGCAGCCGTGACACTTCACTTACTTACTTACAATTTTTATGTTTTTAGCCTGGATCCTAATGAGGGGCTGGGTTCAGAAGGGTCTTTGGATCACGAAAAATGTGCCCAAGGCAGGGAAGGAAAGAATACAGACAAAGGCTAAAATCCACAGAAATGCTCAAAGAAATATTTCAGAGAGGTGACAATTAGATTTAGCTCCCCAGAATGATGTGACAGAGTTTGAAGGGCAGAAATATTTGACATTCAGTAGCACAAGGGCTGGTGGAAAATTAATGCCAAGAATGCCTAGCCATAAAACCAAATGTTTCTTCACCTACAGAAGTCAATTGCAAGAAAAACAAAACCTTTAGCTTGACCTTCAGACAACAATTAGTGGCTGATTTATTAGCGCTATTTTCCGGAAAATGGACAATGCTTATGAAGATATTGAGAAGTCTGTATAACAAATTATATTTTCTTTGAGCTTCAAGGGGATGTAGCCAATTTTCCACTTTAAACAAGCTCCACTAGGGTGTCCTTTTGTTAGCTCTAAGAATTAAAATCAAAGAAAACAACAGATTTACTGTAGCATGTGGTTTAGCAAGGGACCTGAGGCTACTGCTCAATATTAAATCTCCACAATAAAAAAAGAGGAAAATTACACACTTTATTACGGAAATTACATGATAACTTCATTAGAAACCTCTTTGAAAATAAAGCTAAATATGTGGTAACTCAGTTTTCCACTACCAAGTTATCTCCTCTCTACGACTACTTAAGGGAGATGGTTGTGTTCTGCTTGGAGTCAGAAACTATCATTGCAAGACAGCTATAGGACAGAACTTTAATCAGAGCTACTTTTTATTTTTTTAAGTTTTTTTTTCTTCTCTAGAGAAAATGCATGGCACTTACTTAGAGTGCAAAGTTTATGCTGTCAACATGCAAGTGAGATTTGTGACACTTTTTGAAGTGCCTGAGTTCCATTTTCAAATGAGATTTTAGATCCTAAGAGCCCAGCTCAATCTCTCAACTACTGCAGCCTAATAGGTTACCATGTGTCAGCTGCATAGCAATACTTCTCTGTGAATCTGTTTTCAGTCTGTGGCAGCTCCGAACTTAGCTCATAATATGTGAGGTTTAAATTAGGTCAAATTACATTGCATTTGTATCCACACAGACATTTACTGCCTCTCAGCTTATGCACAACTTCTGGCTGGACAAGTTGCAGTAACCTGACCATGTGTTTGATCTCTAAGTACCACTCACGGTCAACAGGGCTTAGCAACAGAGGCACTTTGAAAACTTGACTCAGAAACTGGCAATCATGTGCAAAGTCTCCATGTCCTACTTAAGGAAATCCTAGCAACTTTAGCAATACAGCAGCAGGCAGCCTATAATATCATCATACTTGCTACAGCAACTGTGTATCATCAGATAATCAACCTGACATTTGTTTTTTTTGTCACCTTATTTGACAAAGCATCTTGATATACAGGTTTACTGCTTCAATTTGCTTCAAAATCATTAAAAAAGTAAAACTAGTCTTCTGCAATGCAAGGAGAAGGCCTAAAGGGTCTCGCAGTATCCAGAAGTCTAACAGTCCTGCCCAGTGGCTATTTATAAAAAAAAAAAAAAAATTGCTCTAGTCCTGTGTCCAAAGCCAGACAGGGAGTGAATGAGAGGAGACAGGTGAGAGCTAAGGAGTTGCTAATCACTGCTTGTGTTTTTTCGCCTCTAAACCAAGCTTCTGGACTAAATATAAAGTGAACTGTCAAGTAAATGCACTCACGCCATGTGCTAGAAACATCACAAAGCTTTGTTGGCCATATAAATATTGCTGCAGATGGGAGCCATAACTCATTCTTGAAAACCAAATAACTATTCTGATCTAAAACAATCAGTCCTGTGAAAGACAGAAAATCCTCCCCTTTCAGGAAATGCCATGCTGTAACATGTTAGGAATACATTAGAAATTTAAGAAATCATATTATCTGGCCCTTCCTCTTCTCAGAGCTAATGTTTTACCTGTGAGATATGAGACTTCTTTTGCCAAGATTTTAGTCCAGAGGAAACATCCCTGCCAGCAATGTAAGCCCTTGCAAATAGGAATACTTAAGTGAGGACAGCCCTCCTGGCCAATGCAGCGATCACTTCAGAGCTAACAGTGAAGTGTCTGTCAGATTTTCCCTTGCATTCTCACTCCTCCATTCTTAGCTTTCAAGGTATGACATTTTGAGAATTAAATTCAGGAGAAATAATCTGTACAAAGCTGGGCAGTCACTGCTTTTTCAGATGTCTATCATCAGATCTAAATGTGATGGTATGTCCCCATGTTTCCTTTCTATCTGAAAGATCAACTGAAGGAATAAGGACAGTTGCCTCAAAGTAGATACTGCTGTTTCCATTTTAGAGGAACTTTGAAGCCTCTTGAGCAAGTTATTGTACAAAAAAAAAAAAAAAAAAAGAAGTCAACCCAAAAGGCAGTCTGCATCTCAGAAAGGTTGCCTATGCCTCAAAGATGAGTGACAAGGATGTGTACATGGGGCAGGAACTTTCCCTTTTATTTGTACACCATCCATGGCTATAAGATTAATTTCTGAGCAGGGCTCTTAAATATAGCAGCAATACAAATCTGCACTGGTAACATAGATACACCAAGGTGGCCATGGGCAGAGTGACAGTGGCCAAGGGCAGAGCCTTGCCAAGGCTTTTGCTGGCCTTTCCCTGTAGGCCCTTCCCCACTTAGGTCATCCCAGGATAGGTTTCCAAACTGCGACCAAATTCCTAACGACACCCCAGATGACCCTGGCCAGGGCTGCCACAGCTGTGCACAGGACTGGCATCTGCATATTTCTCATTAAAAACAGCTGACTTCCCACAGGTGGGAGTGAATGAGCTATAGATCTATATGTAATTAGCTATGCTTTGTGTCCTGTGGCTGAGCAGCTTGCATGTGGGAGAAGGCGCCAGGTCTGCCTGAAACCCTTCCTGAGGTGAGAGCATTCCTGGCACCATGCTCATGTGCAGACCTGGCGAGCTCTGCTGAGGGGGATGAGTCAGCTGCCACCTTTGCCTGGCGCAGGGCATATCTCCAAGGCCTCAAGGACCTTCTCAGAAATTTCCTTTCCATCGCAGTGCTCATTCAGATTTCCCTGCAATCAACCATTCATTTCAAAGTTGTTCAGCAATGTTGGGAAGTATGCACACAGATGGAGTGGAAGCATTTGCTTTCCTTCCAAGCAAGGCCGATGAACAAATCAGTGTTCACGATTTTAAATATTATGATTGCAAATGCAATCATCCATGTCGGATAATACGAAGGAGAGAGCTGAAGGTCATGGGATGTGCTGGAAGAACACAGCCCAGTGAAAGAGGGGGATTTGCAGCTGGCGTCTTCAAGGTCAGCCACCAGTGTGGTTGTCATTAAATGTTGCAAACAGAAGCCAAAACAGGATCATGGGATAGCACAGCTCAATTTTTAGAAGCGGTTTGGGTTTTTTGTTTGTTTGTCTGTTTGTTCAACAAGCATCTGACTGCTTTATCCTTATCATGCTTTCCTGAATCTACTTTGCGTATAGAAAGTCCTTAGCAAAAGTTCTTGTTTTCTGATCAAAGCCTGAAGCACAGATTATAATGCATGCAGCTCTAGTGAGCTCTGTGTGGCATAAGCATGTGTGTGTATAAGCAAAATCCTCTCTGCATGATGCACTGCCAGCGGATAAGGCACAGCACTGCAGTGACAAACACGTGTCGTTCTCTGTGTGCTGAGCAGCATGAAGTGCCCAGCTGCAGACCAGCAACAGCGCCCAGGCAGGCCTCAGCACTGCGGCCCTTGCCTTTTTTTTTTTTTTCCCACATCCTGAAAATAATATCGTGAAATGTCTTAAGATTTTTCCTAAATAGAAGCATCAAAACAGATTATAGTCCCATTGCCTGGTTATTTGTTACTCTACCCTGCATGCAGCTCCCATAGAAATCACTCTTAAAGCACTGCGGGAGCTGCAACACTATCTTTCTTGACACAGAAGAGGGCTGTGCTTTGCTCTCCATCCTCACCACTTATAGGCTTTATTTGGTTTCAGTGGACTTGTCCTTCTCAAACCTTTCTCTTGTTGCCTCCCTGTGCATTGAAGTACCTTCAGACTCAAGGTCTTCTACCTGCCCAGTACCATATGAGGCAGAGTTACACAGGGGAATCTGCCTAAGCACCATGGCCAGGGCTGATTAAGTTGTCTCTCTGTGTAAGCGGCTCTAGCTGCACGATGCCAGTGAAAAGGGCTGCACTCTGCTACTTGGAGAAGCTCCAAGAGTGGGAGTCTGTCTTGAGGCTCTGTTTCATTATTTTTCTCCCACAAATTCCTTCCTTACCTTATTCTCCCCTCCCTCAGACTCTTTTTCCCTGTTTTGCTCCCCATCATTGGCAATACTTCCTCCTTTTCTGCCTAGACTATAGAGCTTGCATGGCTTTGTTCTCAGCTACCTGATTATTTCCTTTCTTCCTTCTACTGATTTTGCCATAACTGAATCCATCTGCTATGTCTGACTGATGGGTGGATGGGAAGGGCTGTTTTTCAAATGGTTTCTTTCCTCTTTAAAAGGGTGGTGTTTTACAGAACTCAGCATGAGAATTTTGATGCTGTCTAGAAATTTCCACAGAATATGTTCTGTATCATTTCATTACCGCTCAGCTATTTGCTGGTTATTATTAACAAATTTGATTATGGTGGGTCAAATTGTATGTGAAATATACAGTGTTCCCTTTCCCTCATTCCTCCAAATAGCTATTTGTGCCAGTCATGTACTGCGCTCCAAGCCAACGACACTCCTAGAGCTGCCAAGAATGCAATTGAAGTGGGAGTCTCCCATATTTTCAGCTTTCCACTTGCTCCTCAGCCAATGTCCTCAACTTGCCTTGATTACTGGTTCCCTCATCCCCATGACCTCTTTGGCCTAAGTGCTCTCCTGTTCATCCCTAGGCCCTCTTTCCAAGCAAAGGAAAGGAAAGAAAGTGGGAACATGGGCACAGGCAAAGGAGGCTTCCACACTAGCTGTGCACCATGCCAAGCACCTCTGCTTTGGCCTGTTCTTTGGTCCATACTGATTTCTTGCTGTGATGTAGGATCAGGGATGAAATCCTGGTGGTGCAGTACTAGCCCTTTGCATCCTCGGATGTGTGCAATGAATACAGATGAGTTGTTCTCACCTCATGGGTGATGGTAGTGCATGGCTAAGGACAGTGTGTCTACCAGTGACAGTGGGGAGAGTTCAAGGATTACCCTCCTGAATTTCACCCAGGAAGTTGAGACACTTAACTAGTTAAGTTAACACTTTAAGTCAGCCTTCTGACTGTCTTTTTAACACAACATATATGATGGAAATGAGCATTTTTAATTTCTGCAGTAACTAACTGCCACGTTGCCTAAGTATTGTTCAGAAATTTTCTATTACAGTCTGGAGTGTTAGTTTTTATGGTGCCATATACATTTGCAGTATGGACAAATTACAGTTGCCCTGGGAATGTTAGTAATGAAATTCTTGAGTTCTCTGTGCTTAAAAATCTCAAATGAATTATAAAGCAGGCTTGTTTGCATTTAATTTCCTTAGTTAAAAACAGAAAAGAGAATTCCCACAACTATCTGACAAAATTTGCCAAACAAACCGCTTCATGTTAAAGCTCATGTTCACTTTTTTGCCAACAAATTTCTCATGTATCACCTTTTACTACAATGAGGAAAACTTTTTTTTTGGACAGGTCTGAGGAAAAACAATGCCCTTCTAGACCGTATCTTTTCTCACTGATATTAGTTCAATATGAGTTCTGGAAAGGTGAAATTGTGTTCAGGATAAGGAGTGAGAGCCCTGCAAGCTAGGATCTATTGCTAGTTTGGGGCAAATTGTGTTCCTTTTTTTTTGATTTTGCTTCCTTTTGAGGCAAATGCAACTTTTGCAGCTTATTTATCCTGTTTTTTGACTCAATAGGTCTACTCAATAATGAGTCTATAATGCTGTTGGAAGTCTGGATGAGGCTGAGGTAAGGAATTAAACAATGCAAATAAGTAAATTGGTTATGCCAGAATATGTAGACATCTGGGCTGCTTTGGGAATTATAAAGGAGAATCTTCTCCCCAGAAAGGTATCGCAGTTTTGTGTATGAAACCTATGGTTCGTTCCAGCTCAACTCCTACTCCCCCTTTCCTGTTAGCACATGTTGACTGACATTCATCAGGATCCTCTTCTTGTTCATTGCAGCAGACCCCAGGACACATACTACTGAAAAGTTTCATGCCTTTGTGCACTTAACTGAGATTTAGCAGTATCATCTCATGAGAATTTCTTCAATTCTCAAAACATTAAGTGGGAGAGCAGTTTACTGTTATTGCAGTCCAATGATGTTTCTGCTTATCTGGGAACACCTCTCTTTGAGAGAGGTTTTTGGATAGAGTCTGAAATTTTCAGTTCTCTGTCCCTCCCCCCCCCCCATTAAAATTAGTTCTTCATCTCCATTTAACAGAACAGTAAAAAGGTCTCAGGCCTGAAGACAGGCAACCACAAAAAAATCAGCTTATTTATTTATTTATTTATTTTTTGTTACAGAAGCTGACCACAGCACAGCCAGACCAGTTCTTTCGAGTTAATCTGTTTCCCCTCTGGACCTCATTCCACAGAGCAGAAAACAATAAATGACTTAACAACAGGGAAGGCTGTATTCGGAAATGCACTGTAAGGTTCCATGTGTATTTGAAGAAGACCTCAACAGCAATTGTAGGGTCTGAGTTAATAACCCTATAGAATGGTATTCGATGTATGGGGAAAAAAAAGAACAAACTCAGGTTGAAGCGTGTAGATGACTAGCAGTGCAAGTTGTAGTTTAGAGGCTAGGTGCACATATGGTAGGAGCACATTCACAGCCAAAGCAGGGTGTCTGCAAGGCTTGGAACAGTAGCATAGAAAGTCATTTTTCACTCAGGAAAGACATAAGGTTTTGTTTCTATTTCAAATATTTTAGATGTGTGTATGAAGTGTGAAATCATACTAGTGCTTTACAGTCTTTGAAAACTGCACTAAATTCAGTCACAGGTGAAAAGTCTCTGCAGTATGCAACTGGGGATTGTAGGGATGAATGCAGAAGGAGAAAGGACATGGGAGCTGTGGAGCAAGGTCATAGAGAAAGCTGAGAGTCATAGAGAGATGGTGGATAATGGGCATAGACCAAAAGTAGTTGAAAAAGTGAAATAGACCAAAAGAAAGAGGGAAAAGATAATACCAAGCAGAAAAAAAAGTAAAGTATGGATAAAAGAGACACAGAAAACCTAGAAAACATATAGGGAAAAAAAGAATAAGATTGATTAATGAATTGCCTTTTCATTAACGGTAACCAAGAATTAATCATAAGATACCAAGTAGAAGGTGCTCCCAATATCTTATGTGTTACGTCTTTCAGAGATCTCCATTATGAATCCTGGCATTTCAGAAACACAGAAGAATTGAGGAAGTTTGACAGAAAATGGTGGAAAGTAGGGGTCTCCGTCAGCCCACTTCTACTGCTTAGTTTATGCATTAATCACCAAATTCTGGAACCAGGAAAAGGAAGTGTTCTTTTGCATAGGATGAAAAGGACTTGGATATGAAAGAAGGGTAGAAGGTGGATCAAGTGATCAAATGTGAATTGAAAACAAGACAGCAATACTTTGCTCTTCATTCGCACCTTCCAAATCGTTTATTCCATAGTGCTCTACAGATATGTAACTGTCACTACAGGACCTAATTCAAAGTTTTTTTGAAGCAAATGGGGTGTCTTCAATGAACCTTGTACTGAGGTTTGTTGTCTTTCAAATGAAAAAAATACTTTAGGTTTAACACCCTGATTGTTAATAATACTTACAATGTTTATACCTTTTTGTATATCTATTTCTATATTTTATGTTTTCATTTTCTGAAAATAATGGAGTTAAAAAGGTGGAGGGGAAGCAGTTTACATAAGTAGCACTGGTTTCTGAAAATCTTAGACTGAGATTTATATTACATATGTATTTATATCTCACAAAAATTAAAGCAAAGTTAAAGAAATGTAGTAAAAGGAATAGTAAAATGTGACTGAAATATGCTGTGAATAGTACTGTTAAATGAGAAGGAGATATGTGTTCACAGCCAGAGGAGGAAGCATTTCACCATTTTGACAGCTTGAGGAATTCCTATTTGTTAATTTCAATTGGACGTCATTCTTCAAACCACTCCCCAAACATGTCCTATACTTGATAGTGTTAATGTACCTTTCAGTTCAGAGAATATGGATTTTCAGTATTGAATATTATCTGAATTCCTAAATCTCTTTCTTTTCAGGATTCCAATTACATCTATTCAAGTGGCCTAATTTCATGAATAGGACTTACATACATGATTACAACAGTGAAATTTGGTTCACCGGAGCAGCTCCTTGGGTAATACTGCTTAGGTGGCATCATAACAGCTCTGCCACCAAAGGTCTGACCCCAAAAGTACCAGTGGGCTTAGTCTCCCACCAAAATGCTGTGTGCCCTTTACATCTTCTAAAGCTACTGGCAGCTGTGTTAGCCTGACGCCTTACAGAATTGCTAGTATTCTGAAGGCCTGAGTCCTAAATTGGTTTCATAATCTACTCTTCTTGACAACTTTGCTTTGTTTTTCCCCAAAATCACAGGAAAAAAATCATAAAAAATTTTTTACACTTGGAGATGGGGCCTTTAACTGCCTGCATCCCCTCCCCCACAAATTTAATGATTCAGATGAAATGGAATGACATCCAAATCACCCTCATGTTGCTTTTGCTTTTTGAAAAACCCAAACCTGAGTGATGAGGTTTTGCAAAATTCAAACCCAAACCACTCCAGTTTGTCTGGTATAGACATGAGACTAAACTCAAAACCTTTTATCTTGGCCCTCTATGCCCTCTGGACTTTGGTGGTTTGGCTAAAATTGGAACCTGGATTTAAACCATCCCTGATCTGGGTTTTGCAAATCACAACCTGACTAATGTAGTTCTTCAAAACCAAAACCATAACACGGCCTTCTTGTTCCATCCCTAATTAAATAAAATGCCTTGCGTCCAGAGCATTATGGAGACTGAAATGTACCGAAGAATATTATCAGCAGAAAGCAACCTTTTATTTCTTCATTCCCAGGGGGCCTGATCCTGAAATCACAAAGCTATTCTGCCTGGTCAGACCATTGTTGTGGACATTTGGAGAGAGACTTCTGCTTTGAAGAGGGCTAGTATTGCTTTCATTGAAAATACAGGATTAGCTTCCATTGAATTCAGGAGCAATGAACCCTTTCTGATTTCCTATGTTTCCTGGGTACTTTGTTAGGCTATGTATGTGCAGGTAACCTAATCTTTTTTGTTTCAGAAGCAGCTGAAAGTGAGCAAAATTGCCCATCAGAAGAGAGCACATCTTTTCTTGTATTACAGTAAGGCATTTTCAGCCTCATACCCAACAGAACTCCGGTATCAGAAGAAAAAGGACTTTCTGTATGGCACCTTTTGGCATTTCTTACAGACTCTATCACTCTTCCGAGGACAGTTAAGCTTGCCATAAAAGCAGCTTATGCATCTTCGAAGACACTATCAATCAGAAATCTTCTTGGGTATGGAGAGTTCTGCAAGGATTTTGTGAAAGCCTTAGTGCATCCTGGACTTTTTGCTTTTGATTGATGCAAGTCTTCTCTTAGTTTTAGCCTTTTCTCTGCCCTCCTTTACTGCCATGAGCAGTGCTCCGGAGGCAGCCTCTGGACTGTAGACTGCTATAAAAAGGTCAGTAAATGGCAAGTAAGACAAACAATCCTCGTTTCAAGGGTTTGAAACCTTGTACCCTGCCTCTCCAGCAGGACATTTTGGAGGGTATGAAAACCACCATCAGAGTTCACAGAGAGCCCTCCTGGAGATGTGGGAAGGGAGAGCAGTGCTACCGGGAAAGCAGCTCCACCCTGGCTCTGCAAGGAAGCCGAGTGGACCAGATCTTTTCCCTGCGGAGAGACCTGCTGTTTTCCTACTTGCTAAGCTAACAAACCAAGAATCCTTTCCCTAGGTTTGTTGAATTGTTGCATGCTAAATATGAGCTAATGCTCCACTTTATTTATTTAGCTGGATTCCATTTTCTGGCGTTCTGTTTAATGCAGGTAAATTGTTACTTCTCTGTATTTTGTTGTTGTTAACGTTCTGTGATGATTCCTTTTTTCATGTGCGGATTTCAGTAGCTCATTTAGAAGGAATAATTGCAAAGAAGAGATTTTTAAGAATAGCATAGACAGATTAAAAAAAGAAAGAAAGAAACTGAAAATGCCCTTTAAATTCTAAAACTTCGGCTTAACAGTAGCAGTTTTCACTGTCTGCTCCAAATGCTAAGACTTGTATCCTTTTTGCAAGGCTACAAGCTACTCTGAGGAGAAACAAGCACAGAGACAGAGCAAGCTGGACATTTTACCAGATAGCTGGCACAATTACAATTACACCACAAGTCAGCTTGGACTAATAAGTTGAATGAAACTTCAAGCTCAGTGTCTTCTTTTTTTTATTATTATTATTTTTTTCGCTCTAAGCAATGACTTTTATCCGGTATGTTCTCTTAAAAAGAAACAGGCTAAAACCTAGGGACAAAAATGCAATCCTATGTGCCTGAAGTTAAACAACTACCTCCGTGCAGGCCATGCTCCCCTGCCCTGCCCTCCAGCCCCAGGGGAGGGATTTTGTGGGTTCCTTCCCTTTTTTCCTCCCCCGGGCAGGGCAGGAGGAAGAGGGGGAGTTTTGTTTCATGAGAAGAAGGAGTGAGGGATCTTCTTTCTTTCTCGCCATCAAAGTCAGGGAGTTGATGTGGTGATCAGGAGGTGGAGGGAGGCCATGAAAGAAGGTTGCACCTTCCCTTTGGCGCTATGGACTCCCTCCAGCTCTTTGCTCTTGAAACAAGTGAAACTCCTTCCACTTCCTTCCTTCCTTCCTTCCTTCGTACCTGCCTGTTGACCCAGACCATTTTCATTCAGTCCCACTGGCATGTGTTGCTCTTAGCTGTCCCACCTGCTGGACAGTTTGCAAGGGTGGAGTGGAACAGTAAATGTGCGTGCCTTATGTACGGGTCTCTGCAGTAGTACTGCACATCTGGGGACGATTAAACAAGGCCAGGGGCGGGAAGCGCCAGTGTAACAAATTGTATGAGCCATAAGAGCTCAATTTGGGCTCTGTGCAGATGTTTTCAATGCTAATTTGAAGCAAACCTTTCTGAGATTCATGCTTTAGTGCCTGTCCTTTTGCAGTGTCTAGATGTGATGTAGTCCCGTTGCCTTTCATCTGTAGGATCGTACTGTTGCTTGGCCTATGCTGTCCAGGCTGTTTTTGCAGAGCCTTATGGTTAATAACACCAACATTTTCCAACCAGATTAACCTCCCCGTATACCCATTTGTAAGGCTACCACTAGAAATTAGCTCCAATGCAGAGCCAGTCCTAGAAGTTTCTGGAGGTAGGGAAGAACCTGTTGAGATTCCTTATTTAGGCTTTTGGCAGCTGCTTGGGAAGGAGTTGAGCTTGGGTAGGTCTGAATGCCATGTGGCTTGGGCCCTGGGCAAGTACCCTGAGCTCATCTCCTACGAATCATGATGAGTTCTCTGAGCGCAAGCAAAAGCTGCAGAAAAAGTCTGGAAAGCAAGGGATTGCAGAGCTATCTCTTGCTCCAGCTATCTCATGGCATTGAGCTAGTATTTGAGAGATGGAAACAAGTCAGGCAAGTGTCAATCCATGGAAAAATATTTCAAAACTTACTGCTGTGGAATGAATGCAATGTAAAAATATGGAAGTTATGTAATAGAGCGCACTATATTTGGTAGATTTGATTTAGAACAGGCTGGATATATATATATATTTTCCACTTTTCTGTCCTCCATCATAAAGCCCATCTTTTTAACAAGGTTAGGATAAACTCTTAGGGAAACCCTCTGATTCTGTCCAGAAGATCAGCTCTGTGCTCTTCTGGAGCATTTCTAGGTATGAGCGTCGGCTGAGGAAAATGAGGATGGGGGCAGTCACCTTGAAAGATACTGATGGGGAAGATTAGAGAGGGAAGTATTAGAGTTTAGCCATTGAGTTTTTAAAGTGAAAAAAAAAAAAAAGATTAAGAAAGAAGTCACCTGTGAGAAAATTCCCCTCCGAGGAGAACTGGGATAGAAATACTTTCAAGAAGCCCATGCTGCAGACCTGCTTACTACATTTGATTGAGTTGCCATGTAAAGCTCACTTGAAAAAGTTGTTTAAAGCATTCCTTAGGAGACGAGCTGTCCTTCCTCCCATCCAGCTGCCATGAGAAACAGGCTTTTTGCTGTCAGATGCAGAGTCATTGAGGCAAAACTGGCTTAACTATAAAGTTAATAGCATGTCCACAAAAAAAGTGAATTATCCTCAGACATTTTGGTGGATCTCTTAAAGTATTTATTTTTAGGGGCAAGTTGTGTAATGGGTTTTCCTCAAACCTTAAAGTTTTAGTGGGCAAAAAAGAATGCAGAGCGGAAGCTGCTTACCAGATGTTCCACAGCCTTGAGAGATAAAAGGAGGTTGTTTTTACAAGTATAAATGGTGATATAGTAGTCTGCACTGTGTAAAATACATATTTTTATTAAGTTATTATACACTTGGACAAATAATTTTCCATATTTCACAATCAGAACCTCTTAACTTGCCTCATCCATACTGAATCTTTGCCAGTTCTTCTATTTTTCACCTTATGATGCTGGAAAACTTGTTAGTTTTTTTTTTTTTCAAACTTCCTTGATTTTATTGCTTTATCCTCTTAAAGTGACATCAACTTATGATTAATCTAATAAAGCTAATTTCATTAAGAGAGTGCCAAAATATCCTTACACTCCAAAGTGATTAATCAGACTGGGGATATTTCTTACTGCAAAAGACATACCCAAAGGTAACAAGAGAACTCAGTCCTGACTCCTGTAAATGAACTTGACTGGAGTTCAGGAGTGCTGCACTAATTTACTAGCTGCTGTGCAACCGGTCCTTAATTTTAAAGAGTCAAACAATTAGTATAAATGGGGTAAAAGTCTTTAAAGCAGTGGAACGATAAGAAGGTAAAGGTCTATTTTCCCAGATGATCTACCATCTCCTTAAAAATTTTCCATACTATATTTGCACCATGAAAACCTTTAAATCTTCTTTCTGTTCAAAGAATCATAGTAAATAAATAAAACTCAAGAAGTAGGTAACTCGTTCTTGCCAAAGCAGCTGGGAACTTTCTGGTTACTTTGTTCTCAAAGGAGAACAAAGATTTCCCAGGAGTTTGTTTCGTTTTGTTGAGTCTGTAGGTTTAGTATGGTGGTGCGTGATTCTCTGCATGCAGCTAAACCATTTAGAGTCTTTTGGAGAAAATGATTCAGAAGAAGAAATGTGGAAAATATCTAATTTTTCTCTAAACTCATCCCAGACCCATTCCATTTTTTTCTTTTTACAGCCTTATGTTATCAGGATATCTATTTTCGTTGCCATTGAAAATGATTTGGTTTTACATCTGCTTTGCATAGATGCAGGTGACCATAGAAAGCAGCAGGATGTGAAATCTTTGCCTTGATCTTGCACGAGAGGGATAACAGGGGCCTGAGAAGACAGAAGGTGGTAAGTTTTTGTATTAAATCACTTTTAACAGTACACATAAGGTACTTGTTTTTATTAAGGATTGGAGTCAGGTGGGTCACAGTAAAAATTGTGGGCAGATGAACGAATGGGTCTGGAATACCTGACTGCCCCAGACTTCAGGCTGCAAAATACAGGTTATTTCTAGGATGGAAGATGAACTGAACGGTACAATACTGAAGCATTTCTTAAAACTTTCTGCTCTTCTGCTTGTGATCAGAAGCAAAAGCACAGGTCGAGAGATGCTGTTAAAATCCTGGACTGCATCGAATCCTACAAAAAACAGCTAGTAATGACAGCTTCCAAAAGATTTCTATTCCAGTGCAAATAGAATTCTGTAGCTTTGGTTGGGCCTGGCTTTGAGTATTGATCAAAACTGAATCTGAAATTAGAACTGTCAGACTAGCCTGTTACTAGTGTTGTGATTTAAAACAGCATTTTTTTGTATCAGATCCTTGTAGTCTGTGGGACATCTAATAGAAACTGCAAAAATGCCTTGCATCAGAAAAGAATAATTCTTCTTTTAACATTGTGTGACCGCACTGTTTGATTTAGGCAAGAGGTTTAAGGTAGAAATGAAGGTAATCCAGTACTGGGCTTTAGATGGCGCATCATCTAAAAAACACCATGAAATATAAACCTCACACATTTTGAAAAATAAAACGCTAGTTCCTGAATTCAGGTCTGCGGGATTATACTCTACAGTTTTGACTACATACTATTTGTGAGATTTAAGGATCCTGCATGTTTTCTTTCTTTTTACTTTTAGTCTAAATGAGGAATAAAGCCATGGAAATAAATGAAGCATTATTCTTGGCTTTGGTTCAGTTTCAGATCCAAACCTTGAATCCTTATTGAAATGTAACAAGTAGGATCTAAAATGCTGCTGTCTTGAACTTGGTTAATGTATGCTACATTTCACATGGATTGATATAGTCACTACCTCTGAATGTAGAATTTTATGCATGAGTAACAGATAGGCTTTAAAAATCCAAGATTGTGTCAGTAATTTTTATGTGGACAAAAAAATATCAAGAGATATTGCTAGAGCTTATAATTACAAAATGTTGATATCCTTCTAAGAATGAATGGGCAAGATATGAAATGAGTAAGTTCTGCCTTTCTCTCAACTGGCTAGGGAATCAGGGATAATTTAAAGGTCTCTGAATGAGATGATAGATAAACAAAGATAAATGAACGCAGAAGAAAACCAGAGTTCCTTCCATGAAAATATGAATAATATATATATATTTTTTCATTCAGGATAAAAAAAATAAATTTAAGCATTTTGCTGAAGGTTAAATCCATTTGTATTTTCACAGAGCTTTAAATGGGAGGCCAAGAAACTTTAATAAGTGATATTAAAGGGAGATAAAAATAAAGAGTCTAGAGACCTCTTAAAATAACACTCACATTAGTATCAGGGTTGTATTTCAATAGGAAAGTCTGAGCAACCCAATAATTGCATTTGTAGTTTGAGAGATCTGTAAATAGTATTAGGAAAACACAACTGCTTCAAAATCACATATTAAATGACTCTAGGGCCCAACGATTTTTTGGCATATGATTTTTTAGAAGTACCTTGTTTTAATTTCTTTTTTGTCTTCTCTTTTCCTGGAATAGGATGCGATCAGCTTTGCGCAATGCCCTCAGTTGTAATGTCACAGATACAGCAATAAGGCCCTTAGAAACAAGAGTTGGCAGTTGCATAAGCTACTTAAGCTTTTTTTTTTTTTTTTTCCTGAATGTTTATATGAAATAGCCCCTTTGTTTCATTTTAGAAACACAAGTTCTCACTGGAGAGATGCATCCACTTCTGCATTACAAAGTGAAAAAGAAAAGTTAAAATGTGCAGAGAAAGTTAGTATGTGAGCAAGGCCTCTGAACTAGAAGGCTGATCTTGTTGTGTAGGCTCCCCTGCCAGAAACGTTCAATAAGGTTGTGTTTGGGTCTGAGTCTAGCGTGAGGCTTCACTGGAGAGATGTCTGGCAGCTCCTGAAAGATCACGGGGATATCAAAACTCAACCAGCAAGATCCTCCTGCATGACTGTAGGGTTTAGATAATATTTTCTTATAACCCTTTGCATGATTTCCTCACTGACTCCATGCCCTGCTTCTCTGGAGAGTATATCCATTGCTCTGAGAGTCTTGTGATGACAAAATCCCCCATGTGTAGCTTTTCATAGTGCTCATTTACTGAGCTGTATAGATAGACTTCCAGGCCAGCCTGGAGCATGTTCTTATTTAGCCATAAGTCCTACTGCTTGCTGACTCTTTTAACATTCCTTACTAAGACCTTTCCATAAAGCTTTAGCCTGAGTAACTCTGTGGCATAGCAATACTTTTTTCTGCCTCCTACAGGAAATGTACAGTCCTCCTGGATCCCTAGCCTGCAAGTCTAGTTATTGCTCTTATGAAAGAGTCTCTGGCTATCTCAGACCTGGAGAACCTTCTGATCCAGCCTCCTGTGTGAGGCCAATATGGAACATGGAAAAATCCTCACAAAATGTCCCCACGCTTAAGTTTTCCAGAGTTTTCTATGGCCAGAGTGCCTCCAAAGGCTCAGCCCAGCTGGAAACCTCTAGGCACTGTAATTTCTATTTAGGAATTACATAGGAAATTCGATACACATTGTACTAAGAAATCCTACCTGTTACATTAAATTTAGAAGAACTTTAGGCTTTGTAAGGCTAAATGATTACAAATGGTGAGTCAATGCCATGGCATCTCAGGGGTTATTTTGCTGCTCTATATACACAGACAAGGCTGTTGTCTCCTCAGCTCAATACCGAGAGGGCAGACGAAGCAGCCTCCTATGTTCTGCAGTATTGACTGTTTCCGTGTAGCTCAGGTGCTGCTAACACTGGCCTCTTCTGTGTAAGCACCAAAGGGTAAATTCAATTACTGTGTCTCCTCCTGGAGTGAGGTAACCAGACTTCCCAGACTCCCCGCTTGGCCAGAAGACCTGTGATTTTTTAATAGCCATTAAAAATATATTTATTTTTTGCTATTCTTGGCTGATCTTCTCCTTTCATGCTGATTAACAATGCTCTGATCTTTTACTACTCCCTTTTAGTAACATAACAGCCTTCTAAGATGGAAGAAGGCCATGCTATTCCTTTAAATAGTGTTTATGTGCCCTGTAATAATATTTCTTCCATGGTTGCAGCTTTTGCCATTTTTTCAACAATATTATTTAACAATTTTATTTTAAATGTAAGGGCACTTCTCTTAATTTTCTGCAAGATCTTTTACTTTGGAGATTCAGGTGCTGCTTCTTACCTGCAGTCTTTTCAGACATTTAATTTACCAGTTGCAATTTTATGACACCAGTAATAATGTCACCTTTTGTCCTACCTGAAATATCCTCTGATATGTATTCTTTTCATTAATTTCAGAGTCTTTTCTGTTAACCTGGAGCAGCACAGTTCAGGGAGTAGGTATTGGGATATGAAGATTTTTGCAGCTATCCCACTTCTTCATGCCCAAACTAGGAAAGTTAGCAGAATGTTTTTGTATGAGAATTTTTTTTTTGATTGCTCTAATTTGATCCTCAAAAAGTAACTTTAATAGCTGTCAAAGTGTGATGTTGCTAATGAAAATGAACAGATTGCTATTCCATTCTACAATAAAAACAAGCGCGTGCAGTGATGTTATTAGAAGAAAAAATCTGCAAGTGTAATTGATATTTTCCTTTCCTTTCCTATTTGTTTATAGTGCAGGCAAACAATTTGCAGCTAAAAGAATTGCATGTAGTTGGCAGATTGTTTCAAATGAAATCAAATTTGTTTTTCCAAGCGGCACACTGTGAGACCTGTTGAAGATTAAAATAGCAGACATATGTATGGATCCCTTTAATGTGCTTCTTTCTTTTTTAATAAGAAACCCTACATGAATGGAAACTTTTGAAAATGAACTGTAGTTACTGAAGTACTTCAGCTTTTGCAGGTGGGCAGAGGAAATTCTACTTCGCTGTATAAATCACTTAAAAATGTCTTGGCTTGCAAAGCTTCTGAACTCTGCTCCCTGAAGTATCAAAAGTTGATTGGTGTTATGGAAAGAGATTGTGGATTATGGGCATAAAGTAGGAAGATTATGAGGTACACATGGCATACACATGAAGAAGACCTAGAGAATAAAGAGCTGACAGAGTGGAAGATTTTTGCTCTCTCCTTCATGACTTGATGCCTTCAAAAAATTCAAAAAGTGACAAATGCTGCTTTATCGAAATAGGTTGCTCTTTGATACAGCTACACTTGGTGTTTTATCTCATACTCTCTTGGTTTAGCTTTGGATCAGTAGGTTTTACTCAGGTTAAATTGGCCGGAACTCTGATGCTTTGTTCTTACCACAGTACGTTATCTTATATCTCTGTTAATGTTATCGTAAGGTCACAGATGCTAGTGGGAGAAAGAGGTAGAAAAAATGACCAGGAGGATTTTATCTTGATCAAAACACTTCTGAGAAAGATCTTTACAGTATGTTTCAGTCAACCTCTTTTGGTTGCAACCCTAACTACATCTGGGGTCATTTGGTGGTACTCATCTGAAGCTAGCAAGCTTCAGTTTGCTTCTGCAAGCAGGTGAAGCTTTAGGAATTTCTATTTCAAGGTCAATGTTGTTTTACAATAAAAATCTATATTCTGTTTTTAGTAATAATGATCTTTTTTTGTGTTCACAGAATATCTGCAGGTCTGAAGCTTCGTTGTGCTAAGCATCATGGGTGCACATAGCCGACAAGAGGTCGAAAGGTTTTACAGGGCGAAACAGAAAGCACAAAGTAGGGGAAAGGCAGATATCCCTGTTTTAGTGTGGGAATTGAGGTCCACCTACTCCAGAATGCTTCCTGCTTTGTGCATCTAAATTTCACTGAAATCAGTGTGAGGGAAACACCTAAATGCCTCAACACCTGAGTGGACAATGTTGTTGCCAACATGACAAAGAATTGTAAGGGTGGCAAATAGAGGACAGTTGTTTCCATGCGGGACAATTACTGTTCCACCAGCATCACTGAAGCTCACAGCTACTTCTGAGAGGCACTCCTGTGCTCTGATCACAGGGCTCTGCCCAAATTAACCATAAAAATCAAGCTAAGTGAAAATTTGAAAGATACTTGGAGCAAGAAAACTTTTTTCTGTACAAGAATGAGTTTATTCATAGAGAATAAATCTCACAGGATCAAACCTGTAGATAGTGAAAAGTAAACGAGATGTTAACAATCCACTTTAATCACATCAGACAGTTATTAATAACAGAGCAGGAGGAAAAAAGGAATAAGTTATGCTGAGTATCTTTCTTAAAAAAATTCTTAATGAAAAAAATATTTCCATTTGCTTGAGTTGCTCTTTTCCTATCCTGCTGTCTTCATCTTTCAGCTGCCAAGGGCAGAATGAAGTGATTCATAGACTTTTTAATTGAAATTGTATACTGCCAAATCTTAGGGCTGCTGCTTCCTTGGAAGCTGGTGGCAAAATTCCCATTGACTTCAACAGAAGCAAACAGGAGTCTGTCAATGGCTAGAGAAAAATACAGCCTCAACCTGGGTGATCCAGAAAAGGGCTTCTTATATCTGTCGAGCCTAGATTAATGCCCTATGATACCCTACCTTACGGACTCTCGAGTACCCGCACATTTTGCAGTCTCATCTGCCTTTCTTCAGTGTCCCTCTGCCCACTTGATTTTAAATTTGTATATTTAGCCTAAACGAAACTCATTGTGTCAGGCTGTTCCTGCATGATTTGCACCTTCTCAAACAAGGGCTATATTAGTATACTCTACGTATGGGAAGGCCTTGTACAAAATCTGATTTGAAAGTTTTTGTTTGTTTTAAAGGTTACACCAATATAGATTCCCTTATGACTACCTTCCCTCAAATCTTTCAGGATTTACCTATTCTATAAATATTAATCCTTTTTTTACCCTAAATGCATCTCAATGTAGAGTGCTGGATGTATGACTGTAGTCCGTAGGAATTAAAGACCTGGTTAAGGAGGGTGCTGAGTGTTTGGTGTGATCCAGAAAAACACTTAAGCACTGTTCAAAAAAAAAGCAAGTGAGTAATCCCAGAAGCAAAAGACAGTGTCAGTCCTAACATGCTTTATTACTGCGTGGAATTCAATAGACTTGTCAGCCTCCAGCTAATAAATGGGAATGTTGCAGTGTAGCTGGCAGTACCAGGGCTGTCGGACATACAGAGAACAGGGATACCAGGCCTGTCTAGTAGAGCTTTTATAATGCTGACAGAAGGAAGACTTTCTTTTTTCTTTTCTTTTCTTTTCTTTTCTTTTCTTTTCTTTTCTTTTCTTTTCTTTTCTTTTCTTTTCTTTTCTTTTCTTTTCTTTTCTTTTCTTTTCTTTTCTTTTCTTTTCTTTTCTTTCCTTTCCTTTCCTTTCCTTTCCTTTCCTTTCCTTTCCTTTCCTTTCCTTTCCTTTCCTTTCCTTTCCTTTCCTTTCCTTTCCTTTCCTTTCCTTTCCTTTCCTTTCCTTTCCTTTCCTTTCCTTTCCTTTCCTTTCCTTTCCTTTCCTTTCCTTTCCTTCTTCTTTTTTTTTTTTTTGATATGCTTTAGTGAGGTGTATGTTCAAAATCTACAGCTGGAGCTAATTATTTTGTCTCATTTTGAATATTACTGAGATGCCTGGCTGATCGCTGAGCTTGCTGGGATGATCAGTGACCATAGGTGTCAGTATAGATGGGTTATTGCCTCTTTTGCCACTCAGGAAAGATGTTGGGTTGATTAGAGCCAAAAACTGAGGCTCTGTAACTCAATAACTCTCAACGTCTTCCAGACTGTGACCCCCAACTCACAAGAAGAGGGAGTTTTCCAAGATTCTTCTCCTCCAGTCTTAACAAAAGAAAGGTGTTTCTTGCACGTGTGTATATTCCCCTTCAGACTTAGCACATCCAGTAGACTGATTTTATTATTATTTGTCTGCTGAATGGACTAAACATCTGCAATAGAGCAAACATCATCTCTTTCTTATCCACCTATAGTGGAGTCCTCTATAGCTTTGTAAGCTAGTAATCTCTAGGTCTACATAACTGCCCTCTCTTGCACCTCTCAGTCTGAAAGTTACTGTTGCATCCCGTATTACTGTCCTTGAAGCAGGCCTCCACAAGTTACCTCTAAATCTCCTCATTTCTTTGGAATAGATAGTTTGTCTCATTTGTGGAAACAGTTGGTTTGTATAAAAAACAAATGGAAATTTTTGCAATGTTAATGTGAGTTATCTGAACATAAATTACATTTTATTTTCAGGAAGAACAGCTAAGTGCGCACTCCAAATATACATAATAAAAGATTCTTGCAATGTAGGCAGTTGTACTCCTAATACCTTTTTGATGCCATTAATCAGTTGAAGTAAAAATAATTCAGTCAGTTCTGCTAAATCCTCAGCCCTCAAACTTTTGGTGAGCAGGGCAGACTGCACTAATGCTGTAAATATATGCACATATATTTGTAATAAATGTAGAAGCATTATGGAGCATCTGCAGATTTGTTCAGAAATGTAGGGAAACAGCAAAAGGAATACTGCTTCCCTGATAAAAAGTTTGTTATAGGCAATCCATATGTTCTTTTAGCCAAACTTCATTTTATAAGTGTAATTATTTAGGCTATTTTGGTCAGAAACCTCGCTACACCATATAGTCAGGTCTGCTGCCTCTATTCATAATTTCTAGGTTCAAAGCTATTTTTCCTGTTGCTTTTCCTATTTGTGATGCAGAACCTCAGACTGAGGCCACCTGAGACGTAGAGATAAGATAGCTATTCAGAAGGAGAATTAGCATGAGGAGGGTCCAGCTCTTTCCTGTTCTTCCCGCCAGCCCTTTTGGGACTGAGCCGTTTATAGTGGCAAGAGCACAATGTATAGCAGTATACAGTGATTAACTGTCATTTATGCCTCTCAGTGGCAAGAGACACTTCTTCCCTTTCTCCCTGTAATACCTGTAGTACTCTGCTTGTGTGGGAGTAACTCAAGGCTTTTTATACTAGTTGTGAAATTATAC
The DNA here is from genome assembly GCF_059628265.1 of Tinamus guttatus. NCBI lineage: Eukaryota > Metazoa > Chordata > Aves > Tinamiformes > Tinamidae > Tinamus > Tinamus guttatus. Next base: position 900,334 of record NW_028288900.1, on the reverse strand, counting down.
AGACAGATGTCAATCTCTTTTATTCAGGTAATAGTCTTCCTGAAACCTGTACTTCTCCAACCACCTGCTCTTAATGCAGTAATAAAATTTCAAGGGAGATGAGAATGATATTATGCTTTGTCTAAAATCTTACATCAGTTCTCAATGAGCCATATATTGAATTTACATTCTTCTTACTATGTGAGACATTTTTTTTTCTGGTCCACTTGAATGTAACAACAGACCTGTAATTGACATTAGCAAACCACTGCATCAGATTAAATGATGGGTAAAACGCAGTTTTGCCTGGAAAGGTTCACAGACGTTCTTTCCCCTCCTTCCAAGTTTTCAAATGATGCTGTATAATTGACATTTCCCACTAGATAATAAATAACCTGTTTAGCTGAGATAAATTTGATGTGAGAGAAGAGAGTTGTGAGACAAGCGAGAAAAGATGCCTCTTGTATTTATACTAAAACGATGCTCCAAGGAGTTAAACAAGCTAAGAAATTCAGTTGTCGCCAACATCTGTTTTGTATCAGCAGAAACCAAAAGCTCATAATAGTCTGGCTGGATTCTTACACTGTGCCTATGCATGTGTGTGTTTTAGCTTCCCTTGAAGCTACCTGGGAGATCACAAGATTGCAGATGCTCCTAACACTTCGCGCACATACAGGCACACACACAGAAACCTGTTAGGTGTATTATCATCATCTGCTTAGCGTCTTCATCCTGCTTATGGACAGTATAGTGAGCTGTGCCATCTCTTACGGTCTGTTAGGTCACGTAATTTCGATACCTACCTCTTCCACTAAGAGACCTTTAGGAAATGTTAGGTGCCAGTCCCCACTGAGACGTCTCACTGTGTACCTTTCTCCTGAGGTGACAAATAGAAGAGGGTGATCAGGGAGATGCTCCTTTGAGACAGCAGTGGTCACGGTACTCTTGTGGGCAGAGGGACGCCTTGAAAGCTCAGTGCCGCGCAGCAGGACAAGGAGTGAATTTGTATCTTCTTCATCTTCCTCATAAGGTGCAGAAGCACCTTAATTGCCAGGTCATACCGTCTCCTGCTGCTCTGCAGGGAGGGTGAACAAAAAATGCCCTTGTTTGATGCAGTCTGTGATCTGGTGGTCAGAGCACTTTTATTGGGATTTGAGTGGGCTTAATCCCTTCTAGGCTAATCAACCTCTTCTGCTTCCTGCTTGGATTACTTTCTATCAGCAAGGGAGGTGCTGACACCAATTCTGACTGTCTTTAACTCCTCATGCTTCTCCTAGAGACTGGTGCAGTGTTTAGGTGCAGCATTCCTCCACTAAAACTAGTTTGCAGCAGAGCTTTATGTACCTGTCTCTCAGAAACACGTGCTTATGAATACAAAGAAGTGATTAAAATGGAAACGCCCAACGAACATTTAACTTAAATAAGAAAACTAAATAAATCTCCCTTAAATAGTGAAGGCAGGACCAGGATACCATTTGTGCAAACCTACTCTAAAAAGACAAATCCCACTTTCATCTTTCTCAGAATTTTACATGCAGGGCCACTTAGGATATCATCCTGGAGTGCTCCTGTCCTTTAGAGGATCTGAGACTCTCTTAGTCCCTCAGAAATCCATATAAAAATTCCTGTTAGTTTAAAAGAGGCAGAACAAGCTCTGGAGACCTGTTTCTGTATTCACACCATTTTCTATGGTTTCTGGTTTCCACTATTTTGGCTTCAGTTCTCCTCGTTTGAATGCAGGCAGAGCTTTTACTTGCAACTTTCTTATTTTTACTTTTTGGAGGAAATAAACACTTCAAGTCACCCGTGAATCGTAGGGGTTCTTGTATCAGGAAAAAAAAATCCTTAAATACACTCCAAAATACGTGTGATATGCTTCCAAAATTACTTCTGGACTGGCTAGTCAGTTAAAAGTGCTAGTTCATAGTCCAAAGGCTTTTAGCACATTCTTTTTCACTGCGTTTAGGAAGTTTATGCTACAGTTTATCCAGCCAAAATAATTCTCTTATGTTATAACCTTCTTTAATTTTTGCTGTCTTTGCAGAAATTAGCTTAGGGTGTCCCAGTTCAGTTATATATCTTTTAACCTGGATATCCATTATAATTAAGTACTCTTTCGGTTTTCCCTTCTTCCAGTGTAGCTCATTCCTGAGATACAATGGTGGTTAGATAGCTAGAGAGAGAGAGAGATGTATGCATATGTTATTTCCACACCTCTGTAGCATGTGTTAACCAGAGCAGAACATCTCAGTGACCAGTGAAAGATGGACTTTGGGCACCCATATCAAATTTAGGCACACCCAAAGAAGAGGAAATACCAGATGCAGTCCCAAAGGAAAAATCTCCTCCCTCAGCAGCTGCAGGATCCCGGAGGAACCATGCCCAGCATGTGGGCTCCCACCAAGCTGGGTGGCCCTGTCATCTCTAGGTTTCCTGGCCTCCACAAGCTGCTTGTTCCAGCAGTTCAGCAGAAACCCTGAGGAACAGCCTCGCAGAGACACGTCAAGCCTAGTGACCAAGCCACTTTTCTTGACAGTGGAAAGAGGTGAGCGTTAAATCTCTTTTTTTTCATGAAACGAGTGGCTTTTATGTGAAAACAAAACAAAACAAAAAGCAAGAAAACACTGAAATGCCGTCTCTCTTGCAGATGCTTGTCTACCATCAGTTTGGAAAGAATCAATGAAGTTTCCTGGGCTAAAAGAAGAAGCTGAGCATCCCTCAATTCTTTCTAATTCAGTGTAGATTCTGCAAGACTTTCTATATGTATTTCCCTCTCCCCAGCAGTTTTCTTCCAGAGGACAGGAATTTAGAGACATCACTCTTCTCACTATTCCAAGGGGACATTTCTAGGCTGCTTCCCACTTGACACAGATATTTTTTGGACCATGTTTCAGAGGGACATTGCACTCACATCCTATCATCCAATATATGCTTTTATGCCTAATTCTGGCCTTTGAATTCCACTCCCAGGGTTGGGAACCCACACACTATACAACACAATGCCTAGCTTCTATGTCCTGGTGTCTTTCGCTCCTCTTTCCCGTTGTTTTTTTATCCATCTCTCAGGACACTTTTCCAATTGCATATCATCCCAGTTTATCTCAATGATTCTAAGTTTTCTGTAGAACTTCACTCTGCAATGCAATATTGCACTGCTGTGCAGATGAAGAGAAAGTGCAGCAGTAGTGGACTTGTAAGTTTGTCGCATTTTAACTTCTAATGTCAATAATACATGATTAGTAAAAGCAGAAGAAAAGCTTCTGAGAACTCTTTTGGAAAGCTTTAAATCAGTGCTGGAAAGCAGGAGACATACATTTCCTATCATACAATTTTTATAATTTCCAAAACATACATAATTATGGCCAATCCTGTTTAAATGATACTCTGGAAAAAAAATATTTATATAGTAGAAGATTCCACAGTATTAGAAAAAACTTGTAGCTGGTTGAGAGAGGCTGTGTCTAGCTGCACAGAAATGTGGTTGAAGTCCAGACTGACCCTGCTGAAAGGATCAAAAATCTGTGTTATCCCTGCTACGTGGTATTTGCATACAGCTGATCAGGGAGAGCTTTGCCTGGAAGGGTAGAAAAGGAGGGCAGTAGTGGGAGTAGTGGTGATAGTAGCAGTGGCTTAATTAAAATATTTAGGATGTTGAAGGCAGCTTTTCAACCTCCTTGACACCTGCAAAAGTTTAGGAAAGGCTCATTTCACACTTGCTTGACTTCTTTAGACAATCTCAAGGGTTATGCACTTTCTTGTTCTTCAGAATGCTCTTGATAGATCTGAATGGAAAATTGTGCATTTCAAATATTTCTGATGTGTCTTTTTATTTCTTTATGAAATGTGTTGCTCTTTTCCAACCATTTTCTTCTGAAGCAAGAGGACATTCACAAGACTTCTCTCAGATAAGGGACTGTTAATGTGGAGAAGGTTAAACGGTGGCATTTTAGTTAGGAGCCTTAGGTAAAATATATGATTGGAAATACAGCGGTTTTCAGCCCTGCTGGCATAAATTCAATGGACCCCAATGGATGTCTTGGTTTTAAAGTCAAACCAGCTCCTACAGTCCTAATACCAGGGCCCTGTAGAAGAATCATGTGCTCAAAAATGAATAGAGATACCTCCTTCCTTGTTGGAAAGGCCTGGGAGATGATACCTTAAGGCATTTCCTTGGAAACAACAGAGCAGTGCTTGAAAGTGTGCACAGGGGAAGCGAGCACTACCTGCAATCTCCTGAATTTTGTACTTATGTTTCTCTGTTCTGGAGCCCAGGGCAACATCTCATTTTGCTGGACCCCTGAATTTTCCTATGTTTACGCATAAATTAAGTGTGAAGGACAGTACAGAAAATGGTAGGGGGTTGAAGAAAGGCAAGACACAGGGATACCTAAATGGTTTTTGCTCCTCTCTCTGGGCAGAGACAGCAGGCCAAGGACATCTGTGCTAGCTGACGGTCTCTGTGTTCTTCATTTCCTATGCAAGTGCAGTGCTTGGAAATCTGTAATTCATTTACTGCACACTCTACACTTTTGCACTAGTTCTGGTCAGTGATGGCCAAAGATGATGATGACTTTGAGGGATGTTTCGGTGGCACGGGTTGCTCTCAGTTTACGCTGATCTCTTCCCAGCATGTCTACCACAAGGTTTTGGGAAGAGCAAGGGAGTGTGAAGGTGAGCTCTTCTAGGTGTTTGAGATTTAACTCTGCTCCCCTGATTTGAGGTGTTTGCTGTGGTCAGTGGGGTTGCCTGTGGAAAGCTCACACTGCTCCTGCTGCACTGTGGTGAAAGGGGCTGCCAGGGGTGAGAGGAGCTCAGTCAGATATGTTTAGACTTTGGGGCAGTACCTTTAAACTGTTAGATAAACCTCACTGATTCTCACCACCTGTGTACTTTAACGGAGACTACCTTTATGTGCTGGGTTGTACTGGTGCTAATGGGCACTAAGGGACTTGAATGCCTTCCCTTCCTCCTGCTTTTTAAAATTTGTCAATATTTTATTTTTAGGGAGAGCACAAAGAGAGCAATGGAGAGGGGAAAGAGGAGAATCCCGTGCTAAAATCTTGTTTTAAATTATGGACATAATAACATGATGTATTGACACTTCTAATTCTGTAGATTAATGATTGATTCACCAGGAAATGTGATATTATTGTAAATGTGGGACCTCACTTGGGTTTTGCTGCTTGGGAGTTGCCTGGGTGGGAAAGGAAAGTGGGATCCAGCCTTTATTTTTGCTCCTCTTCTCAGACTTGGAACGTACATGTTCAAATAACATTTGTCTCGCTCCTTTTGCACGGTCTGCTCGTCATTCCCGCTCGCTGAAGCAGACCAAATAATATTAGCACAGGAGAGCCCAGACTGCACACTTACTCTGCCCTGCCAGGCAGTAGCTGCCTTTTAGAAGGAAACCACAGAACAAAAGTGGGATCTCAGGTTCCATGCAGTGTATGCAAAGCAGTTTCATTTAAAATGTCAGGTTTACCTTGGCAAGGCCACTCTTTAGTAGGGATTAAGGTTGCAAAACCCACTGAATCATACTCTGTGTTTCCATCTGTGTGCCAGGTCACAGGCATAAATTGTAATGTTGGCCCGTATCCGTCATCACATAACGCTCTGGCATACTTTTTGTTTCCCCTACTATGAGTGGAATGAGAAGGTTATTTGGAAAGTCATCTGTCTGAGAAGCTGTCCTGATACTATTAGAAGCAAATCTTGAATTTCATCTCTGGAAGATTATGAAGTGAAGGAGGGAGGGTTGAGATGGATATAGTAAATTACCAGAGCTTTTGATCAATCAATCTACTGTGATCCAAAAGTTCAAGCAAAAAACATAGGGTTGATGGGGAGGTGAGCGTCAGACAATGCCATTAAAACGACAGAACACACACACAAAAAAAATGTAAAGATGATCTCAGACAGCCAGATTTGACTATAAACTTGAGTTTAAATTTCAAGCAGTTCTGAGCTTCTGGGATATTTAGGGGTTGGAGTTCAGTTTGACTTGCACCTGGTATCAAGAAATTGTTTTCCTTTCTAAAAGCTTCTCAGAAGTCTTGAAAGGGAACTGTTAGGTGGGAATCGAAGCATAAGGGAAAATAGCAGACAACTAGATGGAGGCTGTAGCTATAGATTAGCCAGACATTAGCATGACAAATCAAGGACTTGTGTCCTTTGCCGTGCTTACTGCACAACACTGCCCTTGCTGTATTGCTCAGAAACCTGCAACTGCAGAAAACTGACCCAAACTGCCAGGACACCTGCAGAAGCTCAAGAAGGACCTTATTTCACACTGCGTATTTTTCTTTATTCGAGGGACATTATGCTTTCAACAACTTTCAAATAGCCCTGCAAAAGAAACTGTGTATTTCAAAACTTGCAATAAATATGTTCTTTCTCTCTCTCTCTCCCCCTCTTTTTTTTTGAGGTCAGGAAATGTGTTACCATTTTTTCCACCGGCTGTAGTGTGGGATATTAGATGCTCTGAAAGGAAAATAAATGCTTAAGGCTTCCTTCCTCTGGCACTTCATTAATGCCAAGAAGGAAGCTGGGTAGTGTTGCTTTAATTAGCAGGCTTTTGTTAAAAGAAGCGGTTGGAAATACCTGATCACAGTTTTACCCAGCTAAAGAAACACAAAAAATACATCCCAGAACAGAACATTGCCTCTAGCAAGGGCAGCACACTTTTAATATATTTGGCTATACATGTCTTACTTTACAATTTTATTCCTGACTCCTGCTGGGACTGACTTAGGCCTCAAAACATGAGGATTGTGTTTCCTGAACTAATTTAACTGCTTGGTGGCTTGGCATCACTGGGATATTTTCCCCCTTCTCTAAAGCTATGTAATATGTAGCCTTTTGTTAGACTGCTTTATCAGATATTTGTCATCAGAATATATGGTAAGATTTTTCTTTTTTGACCCTAACTCTTTACTACTCAAGCAGTCCTACATGAACTGTTTTTCTTTGTGCTTGCTCTCAGTCTTTGTCCTTTGACAAATCACAATGCTTGGGCACTGAGAGGGCAGTGGTCTGTGCGAATATTTGGTTTCCTCATGGATATCCTAATATCCACTGAATATCCCAGGTGTTCGCTGATGTGTAGAAGAGCATGATTTGGCTATGTGAGCAGGGATTTCTTTACCCATTGCTGTGATGGATGTTGTCAGCATAAACACAGAGGCATTCATTCCTTCATGCATTGGGTGTACATTGCTTTGTAAGGGACTTCTACAGCATGAGAAAATATTATTCTGAACCGTGGCAATAAGTGCCTGGATTGTTTCCTGAAATAAGAATTTTTCTATTTCTTTATGTTTACTCCTTACCTTCATTACTACTGTTTCTATAATTTATGTAAATGTTTAATTTTGGTTTGACTTCCACCGACTTCCCCAGAGCTGTTCCACTCTCATCTGCAAGCACATCTTAGGCAGCAAATTACAAAAAAACAAACAACAACAACAACAACAAAAAACCAAAAAACCTAAATGGTATGCATCTTGGATGAAGAAAGAAAACTAATTATTCCAAACAGGATTTGAGAAGGCCACCAGAATTAACAGTGCTGTTTTTCTGAATGTGCCACTGTTTTGATTAGCTTCTGTGCTTATACAATTCCTGTTGTGGCACTGATCATCACTGAAAGCCTGTAACTGCAGGCAGGCAGCTGTTGGGGCCCATCCACACTCAGGCAGCTATTCACGTTTTCCTCTCATCCAAAAATCTACGGTGCTCAAGTGATGCCAGTTGAATGATTGTTTCTGTCGGAGTGTTATATCTTCCTACCATTCAAAATTCTTTGTTTGCAAAACAGTTTATATTTGATCAAAACATTAATGATGTTTTGAAAAAGTGTATTATTCAATTCATCCTTTTGGGAATGCCAAAATCAGCCCTTGCAACAACAAAAAAAATCCTAAGTGGCCCTCTCTGGCCACTTGAGGGAGGTGGTGTGTTGTCTGGATGGTAGAACTGAAATCAGTTTTCTTACCATCTTACAACAGAAGTAGCAAAGTTTAAAATCCTTTGTGGGCAAAAGGGAATATTGGACTTCAGCAGTGGCTGTTTTTCCTCATGAAGCCATTACCCATGTAGTCTATGATAATTCATATGTGACAAGCCAGTTTCTGGCCATGGAAAGGCATAGGATTTACAGAATAATGAGAAATAAAATTGGAGCAAGTCTTTGTTCTTATCAGAAATGAAAGAAAAAGCAAAATCTAAAAGATGACAGTAAAAAAATCAAGATTACAATAACCATGAAGTATATTTTTCACAATAGGATGTTTACTGACTGGCTTGAGCTCAAGTAAAATTGTAAATGTAAAAATTCTTCATTCCTCTGAGTAAGTTATGTGTAATACTCAGAGACCTAACCTTTTAGCCCTTCCTCTGTCTTCTCTTCCGTCCCCCGGATGTTTGGCCTGGCAGTGCTGCAGAAATGCTGAGGTAAAGACAATACAAATGTGATACAACATTTTCACATCTGAAAGATTTGGAAGTGAGCCTGGAGTTTGGGAGAAATTAAAAACTGAAACATTTCAAAATTATTGTCAGATCTGGGGTTTGGGCCCATCTCCTCAAATAAAATCAGGGGGGAAAAATCCAAGCAAAGCAAGCAGTCCGGTCCTCTACATTAAAACTCTATATGTGTGAGGAAGCTGTGAAGAACGGAGGAATTATAATGCCCTGCCCAACATTTTATCACCAGTGGTGGCTAGTTCCAGATCCTCCGAAGAAGATATTCTAAATTCTGTGGTAATTATGACAGTAGAAAAAAAAAAGTGCTGGAAAGGACCAAGAAGTGGATAGAACAAACCCAAATAAAACAGAATGTAATAAACAAAATAAAACAGTCTTACTAACCTTGAGTAGAATGGAAGATTTTGCTCATCTTTTCTCATGTTTTTAAGCCCTAGCATAGTGTTTGGGCTTTCCATAACAGGATGAAGGGTTTGATTTATATTCAGACAGCAATCCTTTACCATCCCAAGAATCTTTTCTGTATTTTGTCCACCTAATCAGTTGTTCTCCATCTATGTATTGTCCTTCACATTTATTTTTGTTGAGCACCATCTTGTTTTTTTTCACATAGCTTCTTACTTCTCAAGATCATTCTGAGCCTGTCATCATGTCCACCTGTCATACTTATTCTCTACAAATTTAATAAGGATGTTCTGTATTCCATAGATTGTTCATGCAAATGCTTTCTCTAAATAAGATTTTCTCTAAATCCTGGTTAACAGAAATTGGCTCAAGTCTCAAATGGAAATTAAATCATTCTCCTAAAGCATTGTGTCTGCTTACTTGAATGCAGGATAATCTTCTATATTTAATAGAATTTAATTGGTTGACTGATGGATGAAATCCTGCCCAAGGAACAGTACACTGAAAAAAGCAGGTAGGTACAAACTCTTTAAAGGAAGCCTCTGTAATCCTGTAGCCTGTTTTCTAACAAGGTCAAGAGGACTAATCTGTTTGATTTAGAGGGAGCAAATCAATGAAGAGATCAGGGCATTCTGAGAACAGGAAAGCATTTATGATTGAGATAATTCTCTCTCTTCAGCATGTCATTTAAACCTAGTTGATCAGGGAAATAAAATCAGCAAATGGAAACCTTAACTTATTCAAAGAACTATACCTATAGATCACCAGACTTCCTACCTAAAATATTGTAGATTTAGGAATCTCAATAGGTTGTGAGCTGTATGGAACATTATTGGTGTCTCCTTCTACTCATTTGTCACTTTTCTTTGACATCAAAAGACAAAGTTTGAACCACAACAAATCCAAATATAACTGTATAACTGTATGCTTGCAGATCACTAAGAGATTGAAGTCTTCTGGGAAGTGTGGTTCTCAAGTGGCAGTTTTGACAGAAATAATATTCAACTTTCATATTAATAAGAGCAGGCTGGTGATGTGTCAATAATAACATCCTGTAGCTGAAGAAATTTCAGTAATCTTCTCTTCCTCAACAATAAATTAGATATTTTTCTGTGCATTTACATCAATTATGGACGTTAATTTTGAAAAAGTCTCCATTGTCTTACATTTATTTGGCAATATTTTAAGAGGTTGTAGACTCTCCTATTCTCTTTCACATTTTTTTTATCCTGCCCTTTAAATTGTCTCTGCCATGATAATTCTTCTGTTTGCAGAACCACTTTTTGAGCCTTAACACAGTCAGTTGTGATGGCCTTTTTTCATGTCCTAAAATACGCTTCTGACAGGACCTAGAAACACTTCTTATTCCCGTGTGAAGTAGATACTCATAAGTGAGATGATAGTCAAAAAAATGTTTAAACTGCTCCATACAAAAATAAAGGTTTAAATGTGCGTGATGTAAAATATGCATGATATAGATTACTTTTTGATCTCCACCAGTACTGTACCCATCAAATCTTAAGAGCAATTCTTTTATAAAATTCAAGCACAAATACTTTCACATTTGGCTGTTAGTTCTGCATCTCAGAAAAAAAACTCTTTCTTTTAACAGTACCTGTAAGTAAGATGTCTAAGACACACATGAATAACATGTAGACATACATTCTATAACTATTAAAGAATGCAGACAACATTCCCGTCGACTCAAAGATTAATACATATTTTATGAAACACCATAATCATAAAATATGCACACAGGTATATATTGCTCTCCTAAGTCAAGCAAGACTTACTGGTTATCTGGATACTCAGGGAATAATAGGCGTATGATTTGTGCGGGCCCTTTTCTTTCTTTTTTCTACTTTAATGTGAGATCTTCAGATAAGAGCACATTTTAGAAAATTTGTCATCTAAAAGATAATGGGATAGCAGGGTGGCAGGGTAACTCAGAGTGTAACTTGCTGAAGGGTTTCTGTAGTTTATGTTTTAACTAAACACATACTAGCCACCAAACACACACACTGTAGTCAAATAATTCATTTGCAAGTATAACCAGTAGTAGATATGCATTTTATTATCCCTTCTTCTGATTAGCTTGTCACTTTATCCTTCATTGTCTGATCACTAAAGAAAAGGCCTCTCATATGGCTGGTGTTAAAAATCATTTTATGTTCATATCTATTCAAGCCAGAAGAGAGAAATTAAAAACAGCAGAAGACTTCCGCTATGAGCCTTGGTATGGTGAGATTTGTTACACTTAATGCAGAAACACAAGCTATTCTAATGCCACCGCAGTGCACACACTGTTTGCAGAACTGATTGATGACATTTCCTTATATAGTTAGGAGTAAGACACTGGTTTTGAAAATAGAATTAAAACTTTCCCTTTTTAGGAACAAGCACTTTGGCAACACAACCAGCCCCAAGTACATTAGTTCTTTTGGTCAAAACATTAACAGGGTACTTTGTTAACAAAATGTTCAGGGCATGATGAGGTCAAAGCATGAACGGGAAGACTTTTTATGAGTAAAATGTTTCCAAATAGCACTCCAAGTTGAAAGTGCTGAAATTAAACCTTTTCTCCTGTAAACAGGGTGTTGCTAGGCTGAGTAGATTTTTTTTCCTTAATTATTCAGAATAGGTGATGGAACTGTGCAATGGCATGTGTCCGCTGAACAGATACTATCAGATTCCCTGGACTGTAGCATCAGATTGCTTTGAAGAGGAGACAATAAAGACATACTTGTATTGCCGCTTTCTGTCTCTCTTTCCAGCTTGATTATTATGTGCATGGTCTCCAAAATGAAAAGTTGAGGCAGCAGCATATTTCACAAGAACTTGAACTAGCGGCAGCAGTGCAAGGTCTGAATGTGAAACAAGTTTGAAAAGAAAAGACATGGCCAAAAGCATATGAATTTTGAATAGAGACAGACAGAAATGTGTACAATCGCCTAAGCTCTGCAGGCTAAGGCATCATGTAATCTAGTATGTTTCCAAATTGCATACGAGTTTGTGCAAGTTTCAGATACACCCAAACAGGTTTGTTTTGCTGTAAAAAAAGACTCATTGCTTATCCAAATGTTTTTATGCACCATAAAGCAAGCATGGTAATGGCAGCTACCAGAACTGCTGCCTGCATCTAGAAAAATAATGTTATTATAGTTATAAAATTATATATATATACACAAAGAAGTTATGGGGCTTCAGTATCATGGGTTTAAGAGATGGAACTGCAGTTTTGGAGATTAGCCAGGGTTCTGCCATGGAAGAAATGAAGTTGGAGAGAGCATAAATTGGCATGTATTTTGTGTAAGATCAAATTTTGGGGATTATAATATGAATTTGCAATGCTGGGATGACTTTTTTATTATATATGCTTAAAGATTTAATCTGAAGATTTCTGCACTTAGTGTTTCTCCTTTTATGTTACGAGAATATACTGTAGGTAGTAGAAAAGAATATGATTTAGTGACTTAAAAATAGCAACATTTAAAAATTAGATGCAAACAAATAGCATTCACTGCTTATTTAAGTGATATTCTGTTTGATGTACAGAATAAAAGGTCCGTTGAATGAAGATAGTGTAAAAGAGGATAGTATCAACAGTACATTTCTATTTCTGTCTTATGCTGTTGCAAAAAAAAGAAAAGAAATGTGAGCTCCATCTTGCTCCTCATTCCTAAATGTTGAATTATGTTATGTCTCTCATCTTGGATCTTGCTTAATTTGAAAAAGTCTGTGAAAAGCCTTATTGATAGGCAACTACTAATTAAAAATACCAATAATATTAGTAATAAATAATTAAATAAATAAAGGCCTAAACCAAATGGGGGGATCTGAAGAATCACTGACAGAGCCATGGAGAATAAAATCATCATTGTAGAAGGGAGGCTGTCCTCTGGGGGTTCCATTTTTAAATTCCGCCCCTGACCTCTATTACTATTTTGAAAAAGTGAAAAAAGTAAAGAGGAAAAACTACATTTGGAGCATGCACTTCACTACAGGAGGGTGCAGATCTGCACCTCAGAGGTGGCACAGCTCCTCTCATGAATGATAAAGCTGTAGCTGTATGGTCACTAGTGTGATTATATCCAGCTAGGTGTAAATGTGTTAGCTGGATGAGTGTATTTCATGGCCAAGCCTCTGTGCAAACCCTGAAGAGAGTTTTTGGATGGGGCGAAGCCGTGGCAGCAAAGTGTGAGTTCCTGACGATTTCCCTCATGCAGCACAGTGTGTGAGATGCAGGTGGTTGTTCCCAGGGGGAAATAGGGTGAGAAAGAGGATAAAATTAAATCAATATGGCATGACCATACAGTAGTGCTAAATATGGTTTGGTAGGGTCTCAGTGAAGTCATCTCTGTTCACCTGCTTCCAAGTGGAAATATTTGCAGTGTAGTTTGCAGCAACAGAAAAACTGCATCAGATTTTTTCAGCTAGACGAAGGTAATGACTGCTACAGTTGTGGCCCTGCAAATCTGTTCTCATCTTCGTAAGAATAAATGAAGGGAAACAACTAAGTGATATAGCTTTAGCAATGACCACTGAATAGGATACTGAGTAAGATCTTGGAATGGTCTAACCAGGAAAAGTTTGTAAAGCACCTAAGAAACACATTAACATCCCCGTTTTGTAAGAATTGTTTTACAATAAGAATATGCCCACAGATTAAAGGATCATAACTAAGTTTACAGGGTACAGTCAGGTCTAAACTGATGAATGATATCTGCTTTTGATTCTTGTTAGCCCAATGACTTCAAAGCAGCTAAGGAAGAAGTAGATGGATCCTTTCCTCTTTGAAGTATCAGCCATAGAACTGACATTTGTTCTGTTTACGCAGTTCTACCACATCATTACTGCAATATCCTGTGTAGGAAAATATATTGTCAGTGGAAAGCAGAGATTTAGTAAAGAGACTGTTCTTGAGTACTAGTAGATTAACCAAGACTAAAAAAAGGCATTGAGTATCTTTACTTAATACTACACAGCTTCCCAAGAGCTGCAAAGTCTTTCTAAAGATAAAAACAATGTGCCCAGACCAGAGTAGATTTGTATAAATTCTTCCAGCAAATCTTGACAAGTTGAGGAACGGAAATCCAACTGTCTAGAATGCCATGCTCTTTGCTCTGCACACTGGGCATCTGCGTTGTGCACTGAAGTAAAGTAAAATTGAACTATTTCTTCCTTAGTTCTCTAATGGGACCTTGTTATAGGGCAGGCCTGATGTGCTCAAGGCCCACACAGCTCAGGGCTGGGAGATACCAAGGCAGTGCGTTCGTTCCTCGAAGCTTTCTCCTGCAAGGCATGGATCATTACTGTTGGCATCCCTGTCTGTGGAATATTGAATACCAGTTTTCAGCTCATACAGACTTCTTTATGCACCACAGGCTTTGGTTTTCCTCTCTCCCTGCATTCACCCTCCTCAGCAGTGGCAGTGGTTCAGACCAGATCTATCACTCATGGGATCACCTGAACCGGAAAAGCACAGGCAGGATTTCAACACACTTGCTCTGTTGTTCACTACCTCCGTGCCCCTCCACTCCCTTCATGCCAATTCCCAACTCCTGTGATGGCACGCTGTGACCCAGGGCCGGGCTACAGTACTGTCCTTCAGCTCTGCCAAGGTTACAGCCAATAAAAGTCAGGAGAAAACAGAGCAACACAAAGAAGATACATGTCACCCTGACAAAAGGGCCTCTCACAATGAATGGATCCTGTTTCGGACCAGGTGAGAAAAAATAAGAAAAGCTCCTTTATCAGTCAGCTCAATCTGGAGAGATGGAGAATAAAAGCAACCTTTGAAATAAGTTAATAAAGAAAGAGAGACCTGGTGGGAACATTTCTAGCATAGCTTGCATTCTCTCGCTAACCTCTGCTGCAGTCATTGCCCTGCTGTCACTCACTGCCAGCTTTTCATCACAGGGGCCAGTGTGTTCGTCCCAGGTATTGCGCTCTCCCAGAAGAGATGAAACCAACACTGCAGGGTGCCCCAAGGTATCTGGAGATGGACACCCACCTGGCAGATGTGATGGCTCTTGAGGACAGCTGGGTAGCAGCTCGATGTGGACTAGGGAGCCACCATTATCTCAGCCTCAGCCCCAGTATCGTGAGGAAGTGAAGTGGTGGCTTCAATGTTAGCTCATATATGGGGTCTGGTCTCCTGTGTCTAACACACTTCAATCTGAGAAACAGGCAATTAATTTATTTGTATCCTTTTCCCCCCATTTCCTGTGCATCTGGGTTGCTTGAAACGCAGCAACTCTTCCTGAATGAAATATCCGAACCTGTCTCTCAGCAGAGGACTGGAAGTCTGCTTTCTTCTATCTGCTGGGATTTTCTTTTTCTTTCCATGAGCTAACACTGCAAATCCCACAGCAAGGCATGAATAAACACAAACTAGGAAGGATTAGGATGTCCTATTTAGTGAATCATGACTAACACAGCCCCATCTTGCTTCAGCTGAAAGCATGCCACAAAAGTTCAACAAATATTCTTGTGAAATGAGCCACAAAGTCTTTACACACTTCAGAAATGGCATCTTTACCCATTCTGCCTGGCAACAAACAAGTGTATTTAGTGTCTGATTGATGTGAAAATCTCTAAATTTAAAACATTTGATAACTGACTGGAGTTTTTCAATTCTTTTCCTCTCTCCTACAATCTTATTTTAGAGCAATATATTTTTGCAGAAGATTCATGAAGTTAGAAGGGGTTAATTAAGAAAAGAGGCTACTTGCTTTGCCTCTTGCTAAGAAAACTCAGCAACGATTCCTTCTGTGGAGTGGTAGTGATTTAGAGATATTGCTGGGACACTCTTTGATTCTGGGGACGTAATTGTAGTAGATGTTGGTAGAAGTGGAGAGCACATCAGGAAATGTTTTCTGGTGCATCTGGTGCATCTGGTGCATGTGGCCTGGGGTGATCCACCCATGTTGTATGAAACTTAGTATTTTCTCCCAGATCCTCACATGTAGAGTGAAGGGTCTCTTGCCTCTGCAGTGAGAACTTGATTTTGCAGATAATCTTGAATTTGAGAAAAGGAAATATTAGAAAGAAGTAGTAATGCCCATGTAGAATAAAAGTTCTGGTTAAACTATCTATACTCACTAGAATTTTAACTCTTCCAAACTTCAGAGTCTTATTTCAGATTTTTATTTCCTATGTATTTGGAAAAAAAATATTTTCCAAAATTTTTCAACAATTTTGCTGTGCTAACAAGACTTTTGTCTTTTTTTTTAGTATTAATATATATTCCAATAATCTAGAACTAGACCTGCATGCAGTACTTACTAAGGATTTTTGCAGTTTTTTAGTGATGCTTTTGTTTTCTGCCCTATTTCATGTGCCTGAAACATGCAGCTGACACTTTGAGAAAACAGTCTGCATTCTCCCAAAGATTAATTTCCTGAATGGCAATAGTATCAGTAGTTAATTTAGAAGCATCAAGATGCAAATGTACATATAGCTAGCACTGGTTTTCCTCAACTATTGTATTTCTGTTTATCCATGTTATTGCTGTTTTAATATGAAAACCATCAGTATTGTGAATTTCTGTCTAAAAGTTCCTGCAGACAGGATTAGTTTTGACAATTCTGAGTAATTTTGTACCATCAGCAGGCTTGATTACTTGATCTAATTTTTCTTCCACATTTATGAATATAAGTTGCATAGATTGTATGGAGCTCCACTGGTAAAGTCTACATTGTGAAAATGACCAATTATTTTTACTTTGTTTCCCACTCTTTTAATCCATATTAAGTCTTTCCCTCTTACTCCATCACAGCTAAGTTTATCGAAGTGCCTTTGTGAGATATTTGGTTGAAAGCCGTTTGGGTATACTTAACCAGGTCACTTTAGCCATATGCCCACTTTGAAAAATTATTAAGTATGTGAGCTGTGACTTCCATCTACAAAAACAGTTTTGAGTCTTCCCTATTATATCAATTTTTTCCATGTGGCCACTAATTCTAGATTTTATTATAGTTTCCATATTGTTCCCTTGTATAGAAGTGAGACTTATTGATCTACAGATCCTGCCTGAAGGCTTAAAAATGGTGTTACATTTGTTGCTTTCTATTCCTCTAGCAGTGAGACTGATTTTAAGTGACAGATTACACATAACATTTTCACATTTCATGTGTGTTCCCTTAGAAGGCCTGAGTGAGTACCATCTGGTCCTTGTGCCTTGCTACTTCTCATTTTATTTTTATTTTTTTCAAAAATGTCTTCTGACACTGCAATTCAAAACAGTTCATCAGACACAGACTTCTGTAAAGAAAGCCTCTCTTAATCAGAAAATATTAAATTTAGCTTTTCTTCCATGGCGTTATCTTTCTGAAAAGCTTATACAACTCAATCATCTGCTGACTTTACAAACTCCTTGTCAAGGTTGTTTTTGCTGCATTTGAAAATCTGCTATTTTGTTTTCATCTTTGCCTCTATTTCATGAGAATATTTTAAATATCCTCACAAAACTATAGAACTTATGCTAAGTATGCAGTGAAAGATTGCATTTATGACTAGCAACAGCCAAAAGGGGAATACTAGCCTAAAAGCGAATATGCAAACGCCTTTTCTTTAAGCCAGTGGACTAATTCGATAGTTTTTTTTTTTTTTCGTCACTCAGTGTTAATAAAGTGCAAGGTATAACATTTCTACTGAGAAACTCCTAAAAATACTGGTAAACTCCTAAAAATTACTGATAATGGTAAGATTTGTTTTCTTCTGGCTAACAGAAACAAAGGATCACAGATACCAGTATGGTTCATGCTCTGTAATGAAATTATTCTTTTCCATATGTGCTGCACTATTGTTGCAATTCATAGATCAACTTTTTTTTTACTTGGCTTAAGATCACATATAGACTCAGACATGCAGGCAGAAAGCTGCAAAATAAATATACAGCTTTGCCCCTTTCCAAGTGCAAATGCTCCGGGCTCTTTCAGCATCGATTGGATTCAGCTCCAAAAGCGAGTGTTCTAGTTCACAGAGCTCAATTTGTCATGAAATAAAATACTGGAGACTGTCATGGGTGAGTGCTGTTATGGGAAGCTAATCTGACTTGGACAGGAGAGAAACTGAATATTAGCTTTTTGGTGAGGGGGAAGAAAGAAAACATGCAGCTTATGTTATTCCACTGCAAGGTCTTCCCCATTAAATCTACTTTATCAAAGAAGTACCTCTAGACCAGAAAGATGAACTGCTAGGAACTCTATTCGGAGGCCACATGCAGGCTCCCAGAAGGAGCTGTGTTATGGCAGCTATCCACACACAAGGAGATTTATGAGCCTTTGCTGCTGTTTTTATTGATTTAGCAAGTTCAGAGCCACTCTGACAATGAAACTGTCTGGATTTCATGTTTCTATCTTGCACTTGTGTAGCTTTTAACCAGAGTTAGATTTATAGACCAAGAAGATACTAGGCAGAATACAATTGATTGGTAAATATATATTTAATATCAATTGCTCTTTTGTAGAACAGCTCCCAGAGGATTCTGGGATCAATAACAGAGGTAGATGAAAGCATGGAGTGGAGGCTGCATATTTGCTTCCTATTTTTCCTCAAGCCATGAAGCTGAAAACAAATCTGTGTGCTGTATTTTCTGTGTCCTGTTGCAGCAGTGTGGTCCTGCTCACTGTAACGGTGAGTGTTTTTTAGCCCAGTTCTCTGCCATGTCACTTAAGGACATCTGGACTTGGTCCTTCCTAACTGCACAAAAAAATCACAGAGAAACATGTGAAAGTAAAGCCTGGTTACCTGTTTTTTTCAATTATGCATTTGCAGAAAAATAGTTCTTGGTTTTAATAATGACCAATATGTAAACTATAGAGACTAAATCTTATTTGAAGAACAGCATGTCCAGATGACCCTTCTTGGCTTCTTCTGTTGATTTACTGTCTATAGCTTTGTTTTAAAGAGAAACTATTACCTCCAGGTACTGCTATTAAGTGTGCTGTGCAGTGAAACAGGGTTACTGACAGCTTTTGGCATAGAGCTGCTTTTTTCTCTTGTTAATATCAAAGACCTATGGGAGCAGATCCAGGAAATGTCAAGCACATTAAGATTTCTCACCCATAGTTTTTGCATATTTAATTGCAGTTGTTCACAAGCACTAATGATTTTTTTTAATGTGAGATTTGCCTACATATCACACAACCCCCATCATAATTTCCCATTTCCCTCTCTACCTCCATAAAGAGCCATAAATGAATCAATGTTTTCCTGACTCAACACAAACCAAACCCTACCTTTTTTTGACCCTGTTCATTCATATCGCATCCATCTAATGCCCTTGAGATAAATGTTTGAACAGATCTTTTCCTCCATGAACATACTCTACACAGGAGTTAGAACTCAAAAGAAACTCAGGAGCTAAAGCATTTTTTCATGTTATTTTTAATCTCTTGAAACAGATTTTTTATGAAGATGGTCCATTATTACTTTTATTTAAAAAAGTGGGAATTATTTATTTGTAAAAGTTAAGAGTTCAGAAGGAAGTTGAAAACAAACATAAAATGAGATAGTTAATATTCAGACAGTTATTCATTATAATTTCCAAACCTTGCTTTTTGGGAGACCTATATCTGAAAACACTCCTAAAAGGATGTACTATGTTTTGTCTTTGTTTTTTATTTGACTGTGTTGAACTCTGTAACACTCATATCTACCTCGCTTACCAAATGGTCCAGGTCTGTTTCAAAAGCTTTTTCCTTCCATTTTTTATAAATATTCTTAGTATTTGTGTTATTTAGAGATTATATAGTAAAAATTAAGGTTGTCTCCTACCTCATTGATAAAAACTGTTTATATTGTAAGGCCATGAACTGATTTCTGTGAATGGGGATGGCTCTAGTTACTTCATTGTGGCAAATGAAATACATTTTACTGTCTACTTCTGCATACTCGCAGGAATTCCACTATGAATAAATCTGTTTGTTGTACCTATGTTATAATACAATAACAAAGATGTAAAATAATTAAAAGGATGCCTTACAAATTTGAAGTGGATCTGAGAGTGTTCTCTTGAAAATTAATGTCCTAATAATAATAACATAATAGATTATACGAAGAAGAGGCTTAGGGGAAGGGAATCCAGTGACAAGCAACCACATCAATCAACTAGAAGTCATGACTGGAACTGGAAAGCCTCATTAGGTACATTTATTTTAATAGTGAATGAACATACCTCATTCTCGAAGCCAAAATTACTTGACAATGGTCTTGGAGAAGAATGAATTAGCTTTTAAAATGAACCAGTGTTAACTTTGGTCCTGCCACTTTCTAATACCTACTTAAATGCAATGTATTCAGTAGAGATAAAACCCACCGCTGTTTACATTGTCAAAGAGTTATCATGAAAGCACTTAAACACTGAAAAAAATTTATAATGCTTCCTTTTTCTTCTGCCTTGCTAGGTTGTTGCCTATGGGTCAGGCAGGCTTTCCCCAAGGCTTCTCCAAACACTTATCTGCTCTGTATAGCTTCCTGCTTTGAAATTTCACTTGAAAGCCTATTACCCAGTAACTAATGTATTTAGTATGTCTTGTAAGCTGGTTTCCCTGTAGTGTCTCATTCGGAGTGCTCCACAATCATAAATCAAATATCCCTCCTAGGAAATTGTTTTAATACTATTACCTTTAGTAGGCAAATATGTAAGTTTCTTCTAAAAAGTAGTGCGACACAGGCTCATGTGAAAGGGCCATGTTATTAAGAATTAATTTGGCAATACCTTCTTTTAATTAAGTCTAGTAGTGAGCATGTCACAATTTTGCTTAGAACTAGGATTATTTTGAGAGGCCTGTAAATGTCTAAGGCACCTTGTCTATCCTTTTGAGCAAGCCCATCAGATGGCACTGTTGTACATAGTCTTCCGTGTTCTCTCTCAGCCCATATGTGCAAATTTTTAGCCCTTTTGGAAAAGGGTTTTATTAAGTCTTTTTTTTTCCTCAAAATCTATGTCATCTGTTGGAGTTTAGTTTTGTTATGTCTTTCTGCTGTAGCTCTTTCACTAGATACAGCTATGTGTCCTTGAGAATCAAGCATAGGTGTTGGAAAGTGGAGTGAAATTGGTGTGTAGGTGCATGAATTATAAAAGTAGTTGCATTAAGACAGGACTTATATGCCCTTGATAGCAATGGCAGGCCTGCAGAGCCATAGAAAATGGGAAAACTTGCCACTTCTTCTTTCTCTCTTCTCTGCCAAGCCAGAGCATCAGATCATCTCTCCATACCTTTCTCATTGCTTGGCTTCTTCTCTCCAACTTCTTGGAATCAGGCCTTCTTGCACCAGAGGAGGTGTTAGGGCCTTCATTCAAAAGAAAATGTGGTTCACGAGGAGAAATAATAATAATAAAAAAATAGGGGAGCAAAAAGAAAAAATGCATCTTGTAAAAAGGCCCAGCTGGTTTATTCTGTATTGCACTGCCTCAGACAAGGGAATTGATTGGCATCACACATACATGTGTCCTTTAAATTCACTTCATTTCTCAAAAAAAGAAAGACTGACTAGAATGCTGACTAGAAAGTGCTGTGTTAGCTACTGGAAGCCCCATTTGCTATCACAGAAATACCCGTATCAAAACACACAACTTCAGACAGACCAGATGAGCAAAGAGAACATGTACTCTTGCCTAGCTTATTTAAAAATTCAATTTATTTAGAGATTGAGTTGAAAGTAAACAGTCAATTTCATGAAAGCAGGCCTATTACCTGCTAGCAACATCTCCTGCTTAGATTAGCTGTTCTTGTTTTCTTTGCCTCATGAGAGCAAATGGGCTTGAATCATAATAACAAAGATTCCAAGTGTCCTACAAATTGATTTCCTTTCCTAATATAGTATCGTATTGTTATGGTTATAACAGAACATTCTCTGTGGCAGATATTCAGCCTCTCAAGAAAAAGCCAGTCATACAAGATCCTAAAATAAAACTCTGGAAATAAAATGTGTGTGCTTGTGTGTGTACGCATGCACATGCACATTCCTGCTGGAAGGACATAGATCACCTCTCACCTGAAAGTTGTATTTTTAAATATTCATTATTTATTAACCCAAACATAAGATCAGTGATTTACTCAGCTTTCATATTTATCCTTGAGAAAAATGCCACGCTAGTCAGAGAAAGCACAAGAAATAACCCATGCAGAAATGGTTTATCCAGTCGTTGCTGGCACCAATATTCTCTTTAAGAAAGAAGCCTCCAAATAATTTTAATGATGAGTTATAGAGAAATTAAAGCAGAAAATACAGGACCAGCCTTTCTGCAGGCAGAATGCCATTAATGTAACTATATGAATATGAAACAAGAAAGAGTTGATTTGCAGAATAGATGATGCACACCTAAAGTTGGCCTAATTAAGTGCTATGGGTCAGAGCGCAATATTAAACATAAGTTTAGATAAAATACATGCTAGATTCTTCCCAGTTCCATCAGCTTTAGCCTGACTTTACCCATCACCTTCATGCATTTGTTTCAACTGAATCAGTTCTGGTTTACACCAGTCTGGTAGGAGGGAGAGGTCCCTTGTTACAACTAGTTACTGCAGGAGTGAGCACAGTGATAGATCTCAGTTGACTCTTATGCAAGAAAAAGTCTTTGTGGGTCTCTTTGCTTTTCTGCACTCTTGAATTTAAATTAATTCAATGCCCATTTTTAAAACACTCATTGCCTAGTAAAAGAAGTTTGGCATAAAAAATCCCATAACTGTCCAGTCTTGCAAGGGATTTGCAGCACTTGTATCTGGAGGACCATGGTTTGCTGTAACTGTAGTTCCCTCATACTTACTTCTGAGTTTAACAAAGATTTTCTCACTTTGCTGCTTTTGCTGGCCAGTACAGTTGCCTTTCCTGCTAATGCCTTCTTTGAACTAGAGTCAGATCCTGAAAGATCTCCCTATGAATGAGAAAATTTCTTGCCAAGTGCTCCATGGGCAATATGTCACACCAGGGAAATGGCCAGCAGGTTTTGTGTCCTATTGTGAAGGTAGAGGCTTTCTGCAAAAGGAGTTGGGGAAAGAAAAGGTTTTCTTTTTCCATATGCAAAGTGATTAAAAAATATTTATAGTCTCATAGCTAGTTACAGCTAGTTACAGCTTTAGATTACTGTCCTCCTGCCCATTCCCAAGACAGTGAAGCAGCAAATAACCCCCTGCATAACCCTAACATGAGCTGGTACTTCAGCAGGCTCACCCATGGGCTCTACAAGGGTTGAGCCCTGTGTGGAGCAGGGCAGTGCTGCTCTCTAGTAGGGTTCAGCCGAGCACATGGCATCCTGGCTGCAACACCAATCATTTTAAACTGACTGTGACCTGAAAATACAAAACGCTTACTAGAGGTCCTAGTAGCTTAATATCATCAGCAGATTGAACAAAGCTGTTCTTGTCTTTGCCAGTACAAACATTAATAAAAAGGACCGTGTCAATAAAAGTTTCCAAGACAAACCCATAGAATGAGGCACTTATAGACTATTATAAACAATTTGCCCCTTGGTGGTTGTCCGTTATCAGGCCTAGTCAAAGCCTTGATAAGCCTTGCCTCTTTAGGAATCATTAATTTCCTTGGAAATTTAAACAGCTGTCACTTGTGATATTCTTCAGGTGTACATGTGGGAAAGATTAGCTAGTGTTTATAATCCAATCTGTTCATTAAGCGCCTGCCCATGTGGAACCTCCTTCACAGGCTGCTAGTCCAGCTTGCAAATCTCCCACAGATAATTGGAGGCAGCCATGAATTATGCGAATGAGCTGTCGACAACAGGGATCGTGTGGCCTCACTCATATCAGCTGGTCCCGGCACAGCATTTAATGATTTCTCACAAATGGGATTCACTCTCTCTAGGCCCATCGGTGTTGTGAGCCAGGCTGGTTATTTACACTTCTTGCGAGAGCTGCTGTCTTTCATGCCAGAACTGAAAGAGAGTTTCCCCACTGGGGAAACCCCTTTGGAGACCCTGGCGTCTTGAAGCATATACCCATTGATGGGTTACAGTCAGGGAGCAGTGGGGATGAGCCAGGAGTGGCCTCAGGACTGGCCATGCTGAGACACCATCCCCAAAGGTCTGGTTACTGTAAACAGAGCGTGAGGCTGCTCAGAAGGTCCATCAGCCAACATAGTGAGTAATAAACTGGGCCTAAGGCCCATCCAGAGCCTCCAGTAAGGAGCAAAAGGAGACAGAGTCAGAGGCAGGGCTTCAGACAAGGTGAAGCATGGGTACAAAGTCCATCCAAGGAACAAAGACTTGACTGGAAACAAGCTACAGCATATGACTGAGGTGTCCATCCAGGAGACAGGTTATCTACAGTGTAGGTACAAGGTGCATCCAGGAAGCAGGACCATTTCGAACAGCAGTCAAAGCAGAGTTACAAGGACAACAGAGCCAAACTCTTTTGTCATAAATGATGTAAGAAGGGTCAATGTCACAAACTGTGGCTTGGAAAAATTAGGTAGGACATTAGGAAAAGCTCTTTACTATGAGCTTAGAGTATGGGAAACAGGTAATATGTTAGTGGAGCTAGATTTTTCTCAGTGACAGGTACACAGTGACAGGACAAGAGCTATAAAATGTTATTCAAGGAATTCCATTTAAACATAACAACAAAAAAAAAAGGTAAAGATGATCAAACCCTGGAACAGCTTGCTGAGAGGTGTTATGGAGTCTCCACCTTTAGAGACATTTAACTTGACACAGCCCTGAGCAACCTGCCCTAGCTGGTCCTCCTCTAAGCAAATGGGCTGTATTTGATGATGTCCAGAGGTCCATTCCAATCTCAGCCATTCTGCAATTCCCTGAAGCTTGTCTGTTGGTGATAAATTGGTTAAAATTCTGAACCTTTTTTATTTTCTAGAATATGACAGATAAAATCAACTTTTGATTATCTGGATTTTTAAGTTTTTAATTAACTATGAAACATGTACAGACACATCAAAAGTAACTTAGTGGGAGTCAACTTGGGATCCAAACAGTCTATCTGATTTTATGTAGTGCAAAAGTAAGTTGGGTCAGTATAACTGTGGTGATGCTTCATGAATATCCCCTCAAAGTACAATCTGGTATTTTTTATTAGTTGTATTTTGACACTGAATTGTATTAGCTCTGTCATAGCCCTAGGAGATCTAAAAGCAATTT
Organism: Tinamus guttatus; assembly: GCF_059628265.1. Lineage (NCBI taxonomy): Eukaryota > Metazoa > Chordata > Aves > Tinamiformes > Tinamidae > Tinamus > Tinamus guttatus. Next base: position 875,349 of record NW_028288900.1, on the reverse strand, counting down.
TTTAAAGCTACTAAATCCACTATTACAATAGTACAAATTGGGAATCTGTTTCAAAATCAGGTTCTGTTGGTTTTACACATTAATTTCTGTCTGTACACATATCAGATTATACTCAGTTTTTAAGACTACTAAGTATGCAGGAAGCCATTTTTCGTAAAAGTATAGCAAGTGTAATCTAGACATAAGACCATTATGGAGCTCTTACCTGACTTTTCCCAAGCATACCAGTGTGGCCACCACAAGCTCTAATCACTACTTCTTCCTGCAGCTTCTTAAACGTAAAATAAATAATCTAACTGGTTTTACCTCACATTCAGTAACTCATATTTCTAACTAATTTTAATTTTAAAGTGGCCAGCTCCCATTAAGCTGTACCATTTTAACATTGCTGCTTCAGAAACTGGGGAGATGCACAGTGCGGGCTGAGGAAATTATTACACATGGGAAGACCTCCAGAAGCATGGGGATCTGAGATAGTAAGAGCAATGTCTATTAGTCTAATGTTAAGATCCATCTCTAAGACCCATTTGCTTTTGTTTCAAACACAGAAATTTACTCTGCTTAATCACAGGCTTGCTTTTAAACAATACATATTCTAACAATTTATTATCAGTTTGTATTCTGCATCCTGTATTCTTTCTTCTTTTTCTGTTTTTAAACCTGTATCATAAAAACATTTATGTTTGTTAAAAATCCTAGATTTTTTTTCCTGCTTGTTTTGCAGAAATGCAGATTTCATCTACTAAGTTTGCTTTAGAAATGATGTAGGGCCCAATGCAGCTATACTGGTTGTATAACAAAACACAGATCTTTAGGTCATATACACTGATTCCATCCATCGATCTCTAATTATCTATATGAAATTACCATTTTTGAAACAAGATTTAAAATGACAGTTCAGAGTGCCCAGGAAATACTCATTTTGAGGATGGCCATTGTTTTCTTTACAGTAAATAACAACAAATATTACAAGTAATGACCTGAGAGAATGGGCTTTACTCTTCTTTCTAATTGTGTATAAGAGGGCAGTCAACTTTTATTCTGCCAGTAAAAATATTGGAAATACTGTAAAAATAGCTGTCAAATTGCCCTAAAACACATCAGCAGCCCGAATTCTGATATTTGGGATGAGTTTTGTTACACTGCACACAAATATCTGTTAATTTCTTCTAATGCCACTTTGCTTTTGACAAAAAGAAGATTTTAGAAGAAATCTTATCTTAAAAGTTTTTTTACTTTAACAACAGTCAACAATTTATAAGAACGAATTGTCTGAAAGAGGATTTAACTGTTCTTTCTCATATATGATCTTACCAGTGCCTGCTTGCTTAGTGGCAGTATCACTTAACATTATACTGCAGTTATGTGATGTTCTTGCTGTTCTGGGAGAAGTTTCTATCCCAGATGGAATCCTGTGCTACATCAGTCTGATCTTTTGGTCTTTATTACAAACAAGATAGTTAATCTTGTGAACTGAAGGGGAAGAAAAGCACAACTTCTTTTTTTTTTTTTTTTCTTTTTTTCTTTTTTTCTTTTTTTCTCTTTGAGAGGCATTTGTTCAAAAAGGCAATAGGCATTGAAGGCCTAAGTTTAATATTGTTTCAGGTTCAGTCTTCATAGTGTTTAGTGTAAGGCCAGGGGCTTCTTTCTCTTCCTCTCATCAATGGTATAGTTCTGCATAATGCTGAACTGCCAAGGGCAGGTAAGATCTACAGCAGCAGAAGTGAATTCCCAGAAACTAGCCAGTCAGTGGAAATTGGACTCCATATCTTCTTGCAAAATGACTTGTAAGGTGGGATAAGGAATATGAAGAATTGTGAACACATCAGCTAGGGAGAGAGTTAGACACATTCCAAAGGGGAAAGTCTCATTTCCATGCTTAGCCACTCTTTTCCTCCCCTCTATGGTGGCTGCTCTTCTCTCAGTGGGGCTTAAGTAGCCTGTCTGCTAAGGCAATCCTCCATGCTGGAGAAATGTGGTAATCTGGTTAAAAAAAAAATCCAAACAATTTACCCTCCTATATAAAGATGAAACAAAACAAAAACAGCAAAATTCTTGTGTTTCTTTGTTTGTTTTTTAAGAAAGAAAAACTGGATGGTTAGAGAAAAGGTACAAAAGTAGCTGAATTTGCCAGCTGAGAGAGAGACTACTGATGTCACTGCTGCTGGCAATGCAAGGGCTTGGGCAATTTGCAGGCCAGGAAAGAAACCCCTTTAGAAAGCCTGAAGTGGGACATGCTGAGTGGGAACATGCTTAGAATTAGTCTGAGATAAGCCCTTGTAGCAAGGTCTGAACTCCTGTCTGCCTCTGAAGTTTAGGCAATTCAGGGTTGCACATTTAGGATTAGGACCTCCTTCATTTACAGAGGGCTAAGACCTCTCTCTTGAGTAGGGCATCTACTTTTCAAAACACATCTGGGAGAGATGAAGCTTCTGTCAGGCCATATTACAGAATGCTCCTATAGGCAGAGAACAATTTACTCATCTTGCCCCTTTCTGGTAAGAATCAGTCCACATCTTCCACTCACACTTGCAAAGCCAGCTTCCTCCAGACTACACTGCTCACCTTTGGCACAGCCTCTAGAGAAAAGCTGCAGCCAGTTCTGGCAAGGTTTCTGGAGAAAGGAGGTTACGATGTGGTATGGGCTGAACTCAGTGCTCTATGTGTGTTTTAAGCTGGTTGGAATAGAGTGCTATGATAGACAGATGCCCTTTCCTCTGGATCATGGTGGAGCATAAGCTCTAGACTCACAGTTGCAGCCCTTCTGTGGATGCGCAGGCACTAGGGGAGGCCATAAAAAGGCATAATAGAGGTGCTCATTAAATTTTAGAGATATTCATGAAAAGGCAACTTCATCTCTTTCTTGGACCTAAGTTTTGTTTATGTTGCATCTTGGGTGCTCTGAATCATTCTTAACAATTTTGAAACAATTTTTTTTTTGATATAACTGTGTTATATTTTGATACATTCCACATGAATATTTTGATGAAGTTTTGGAATTCTGTTTCCAGGATGAAGTTTGAAATTTTTATATATTTTCTTTTCAATTCCTCCCTTTCCCTGGCAATTCCCTCCTCACGTGAGATTAAAGTATTTGCCTTTCTGAATTGTAGCCTAAATGGTTACAGCTGTTGAATCATCCAAGGCTAATCAGGATGAATTATGGTATCTGGTATTTGAATAGACGTAGCTCTCCCTTCGCTTAGCTTTGTAAATCATCTTGCCTATGTCTATACAACCTTTGACATGAAACAACGATCATGGCATGCTCCCTGACACAGCTGCCTCCCGGGCAGCACGCAGGCAGCCCAGGTGGCAAGCTCAAGGCTGTGTCTGGGGATGTGTCCCATGTGTCTGGCAGGTCTCTGAGGTCATATGCGGTCAACCTTGCACAGTCGCTATCTGTCCACAAGTCTATAAAGCTGGTGCTGATGTTGGTCTCAGGATGGTTATCTAGGACATACTGGGAGCAGTGAGAGCTGGCTGCTCCGTTAGAGAGGGGAGCCAGGTGACAGCAGGCCTGGGAGCCCACCATGAGGCTAAGTATAGCCCCATGATATCCAAACAAGGAGCGCAGCGCAGGTCCAGTGATGGTATCCTGGGTCAGCCAAGAGTCCAGTCTCCAAGAAAGTCCATAGTGATGAGACAAGTTCAAGGTCAGGCTGGGAAGTGAAGCCAGCTGATCATAGTCAGCACAGAGCTGACATAGGCATAGCTGCAAAGGTAGCTCAGGCCCTCACCAAGGGCACCAAGTCACAAGAGACTTGAGGAAAGCAAGGGAGAGCCCTGCTTCTCACAGCTGTTTCCATGCAGCTCTCATTCAAAGCCATGCAGCTGCACCAAAAGCTGGCCCTGAGACCAGCCAGGCAGACATTGGGAAAAAGGCAGGGAGAAAGAGGTTGCACCTAGGGCCCTGAAAGACAGTGTAGCTTTGCCCCTGGAGAAAGCAGATTGTAAACGCTTGTGCAATACTGTTCTTGTACTTTGAAGACAGGTTTGCCAAAGCTTGCACTGTACTTTGAAAATTCAATACAGCGTGTACACACTAAGGTTTCTTATCTTACATCACTTTCTTGAAAGCACAAATGAGCCTGACCTAAGACCATGTTGTTTTGTGAGTCATAAATCTGTGCATGATAGACCATATCCAAACACTATCAACTAATTTAAAATAAGCTTTCAATACTTGCACATAACAAGTCATTTATACTTTCTGCATGCAGCTGGGTTCCTTTGAGAGCAATTCATAATTCTCTCCCTATAAAAGCACCCAGAAGTCCAAATTTTCTCAGACAGATTGCACAAGTACTTTGTTTTATTTCCTTACCACATTTAAACATGGTAATAATATAGAAGAGCTTGCATTTTAGGTAAAGGATAAAAACATTAGATGTTTGGAGAACACTACTTGGATTCCCTGCAATTATCTGCAATCCAGTTACTCTCTCTACCTTGTCTAAATGCTGAGTTGTGAACTCTGTGGGTTTGGGACCACACTGCTGATTTTTTTTTTTCTTTTTAATTATAGGCTGTAGTTATATTGCCTTTGATATTCACACAAAAGAGTGCTTCCCAACCAAGTATTGTGGAGTGGCTTGTGGCTGCACTGTTTAAATCTCTGGCCCATTTTGAATGATGAGTGCTGTCCTTGCTACATATCAGCAGTATACATTGTGGTACAGCACAAATATAATAGTCCTTAGATTTTTCAGCTGAGAGAACTGTTGAAAAATATTAAATTGGAGCATGAATGCAGATTATCTTGTATTCAGCAGGAAAGAGGAGCTGGCAAAGGGATGATGATTTGTGTTAGGCAACATACATCATAGGGTCCCTGACTTGCAATGACGGGGAGGATCTGGCATGCGTGTTTGTCAGGTGCACGACAAGGCTCCTTGAGGCCTTGAGGATGCACTTCTCCCTTCAACTTTTCAGTTATACCCTTTCCATGTGGAGGCCCCACAAAGCCACAAGACCTCATGGTCTACTTTCTCCTTATCTTGGCCATGCTGGCTGGTCACAACTCCTAGGGAACGCAACTTGCTGGGATCCAGTGTGCAGGACTGGTCCTGTTCCTTCCACTTAGGAAAAGCAGCTCCACTATCCCCTTGGATGCCTTGAAGGTGACGCTTTTGGCATGCTCTCCTTGACTCTCTTCCTATTTTATCTCCCTCTATTTTTATTACTGAATTTTTAAATTTCATTATTTTTGCCCTTCCTGGATAGTTGGTATTAGGCATGAACTAAAGCCTGTCTGCAAGGTGTGACTCAGTGAGAACAATGGTCATAAGCAGATGCCAAAGGGAAAATAAGCATTTAGCACACCTTCCCTGAGGACTCTCCTGGTTTTCTACTATTTCCAGGGAAAAACAGGGAGGGGACAGAGGGATTTCCTTATTCACATTTAGTGTCCATGTACTTAGTGACCCTTAATGGATTTTTGTTCCATTAACTTGTCTGGTGTCCCCTTTAACCCATGTACAATGCCTACCTGCTGCAAGAAGAATGACCTCACATTTGGATCTGGATCTTATAATCTTCACCTGATGCCTTCTTGTTCTTGCACTGGAAGAAACAGTAAATAGCTGATCCCTATCCACCTTCATGCCACTTACGATTCTATAAGCTTTTCACAGTTCAACTCAGTGGTCTCTTTTCCAAAATAAAGAATGCTGGCCTGCTCAGCCCATATCCTTAAATGCTGGCCCATATCTTTAAATGATCTTTGAATGATCCACCTTTTAAAAGTGTAATTCAATTTGTTAGTTCCAGTTGTTAGTTGTTCTTTGTAGACAATTTATGTTCTCTCAGGATAATTAATGTTTTGTGCATATACAGTCAATATTGTTAATGGTTATCTCCCTGTGCTGACTCCACATAGACATAAAAATATCCATAGCATTATCACTTCAGAAGTGATTGCTTATGATATCCTTTGAACTGTCTTGTAAACTGGGCTAATAGGAATCTTTTACCTCTATACCACAAAGACATTCCTGTTTGTATAAACTTGGAGGCCTCCTGTAATGCAATACAGTAATTTCACAGTTTAATAGAGCATTCTCTTGTGTCTGGTTTTTGCTTTAATTGAAGCAACACTAAAAGATAGAGCATGACTGAAAACTCTTGGAAGGTACAACTAGAGCTACAGCAAAAATAAGCCAGCTGCCTGAAAATGTTTGCCTGTGTAGTTCCTCTTGCAGGAACTGTGGTAATAACACAGTATGTGTGTAAGCTTTCGAGGAGGCTTGTCCTGAAGGCTTCTGAAATGCCTGTTTAAGTGTAGCTGCACATAAATAACATCACCTCCCATGATTAAAATTTACTGGCTTGAACCTTCTGCTTTGACTTTTGCTAATTTGTGAATATAGGGTCCACAGTGTCAAAGATAATGTATTAAGACTCTGAGAGATTTTCTGAACTGTAGTAGGCTAAAGGATCTACTTTGTGTGACCAAATCATATTTTTGCAAATGGTGGTTTTATTTATTGTCACTTGCATTTCTATCACTTCTGTTTTTTTAACCATATGATATATAAATCGTCTTCTGGATGCCAACATCCTAGTAACTATGTATGTGAAATAGCTTTCACAAATATATTTCTTGCCCTTTGATCTTTTAAAAAACAAAACAAACAAACAAACAAAATCATCCTGTAGTTTAGATACAATCTGTTTAACTCAACAGGGGATTTCCAGGACTTGGGTGAATTTTAACTATCCTTTTGACATAAGTCAAGCTGTGCAAAGCAGTGAAACTCTGATTGCTGTGTGGTGAAGCAACTGGATAGTGTTACGGTTCCCTCATTAAGAGGTACTGGAGTTAAGCAGGGGGAGTTGAACTTTCCTCTGTATTAAAACAACAAGTGTGGGAGACGGAGAGCGAGCAAGAGAAAGGGAGTTCACCTTATAACAACAAAGACTGAACATGCAGTAAATCAAGTCTCCTGAACTTCGTCCTGCTTGGTAGTTTATCAGACAACCAAGATGAAGTAAATAGCAAAGAATGATTTAAATCGGTCCTGATTTCAATCTTCTGGCCTGATTTTCAGGTTCATTCTTTTTCTATTCTGTCATTTCATCACTGTGTGTTCCCCCTGCTCAAGAGAAGTTCAGAGTTTATGCCAGTCTTAGCATTTGAAACAGATCTCCTAGATGAACAAATAACAGTGAAGCTGGGTGAGACATAAGGCAGAAGTTTTGCTGACCTAGTGGTGATTTCCAGTGACCCTAAGGCATACAAAACTTCTTGCTTCTTCAGAATTGTGTCCAGTGTGCCCTAAAACACATATATTGTTTAAATATTCTCCATTAATTATTTTTGTCAGTACTAGCAGCACATAACTATTGTTAGAATACAGGACAACATATCCATAACACATCTTCAAAGTAACAAAGAATTTTCAGACCACTGAGATGTGAATAAACCTTTTAATATGAACTGAGACTTTCAATTAAACATCATAGAAAGCCTGACTGAAAATCTGCAAGGTAACATTTCAGTTTACAGAGTTAACATGACCCATGTGGAGGATCAGTGTTAGATAGAAACAAACAAACAAACAACAACAACAAAACAAAAACAAAACAAAACAAAAAAACAGAACATAACAAATCTCAAGAACAAAGCTCAGTCCTATTGAATTACTTAAAAGCAGTCCCAAACCAATTCACTTTGGAATCATAGAATCATAGAATGCTCAAGGTTGGAAGGGACCTCTAGAGATCATCTAGTCCAACCCCCCTGCACACGCAGGGTCACCTAGAGCACGTGGCACAGGACTGCGTCCAAGCGGGTTTTGAAGATCTCCAGAGAAGGAGACTCCACAACCTCTCTGGGCAGCCTGTTCCAGCGCTCTGTCACCCTCACTGTTAAAATTTTTTTCCTTAAGTTCCTGTGGAACTTTTGATGCTTCAGTTTCCAGCTGCTTCCTCTGGTTCTATCAGTGGCCACCACTGAAAAGAGGCCAGCACCATCCTCCTCACTGCCTCCCTTGAGGTACTTATAGACACTGATCAGATCCCCTCTCAGCCTTCTCTTCTCCAGGCTGAACAGTCCAGGCTCTCTAAGTCTCTCCTCATAGGACAGATGTTCCAGGCCCCTGATCATCCTCATAGCCCTGCTCTGGACTCTCTCCAGCAGCTCCACATCCCTCTTGTACTGTGAGGCTCAGAACTGGACACAATACTCCAGATGCGGCCTCACCAGGGCTGAGTAGAAGGGCAGGATCACCTCCCTCGACCTGCTGGAGACGCTCTTCTTAATGCACCCCAGGATCCCATTGGCCTTGGCCACGAGGGCACACTGCTGCCTCATGGTCAACTTGTCGTCCACCATGATGCCCAGGTCTTTCTCTGCAGAGCCGCTCTCCAGAAGGTCAGTCCCCAGCCTGTACTGGTGTCTGGGGTCATTCCTCCCAGGAGCAGGACCTTGCACTTGGCCTTGTTGAATTGCCTGAGTTTTTTCACTGCCCAGTTGTCCAGTCTGTCCAGGTCCCTTTGGATGGCAGCACAGCCTTCTAGGCTATGGGATACTCCTCTCAGTTTCATATCATCAGCAAACTTTCTGAGGCTCCATCCCTTCATCCAGGTCATTGATGAATAAATTGAACAGGACTGGACTGAGGACTGACCCCTGGGGGACCCCGCTAGCGAAAGGTCTCCAACTAGACTCTGCACCGCTGAGCACCACCCTCTGAGCTCTGCCATCCAGCCAGTTCCTAATACACCTCACTGTCCACTCATCTATTCCACAAGACTGAAGTCTTGATATGGAGGTAAAATGGAGACACTGAGAAATTCATGTGTGAATTATAGCTGGATGAAAGCAAGTCAGGAAAGAGAATTACAAAATAAGTGAGCAATGGAACTAGCAAAGCAAGGTGAAGCTTAGCTCCTTTATAAACACATGTTGATTAGATGGGTATATCTTCTTGGTTAAGTTATAACAGACTTCTCTTCAGAGTCAGCACTAATTAAAGGTTTTATCAGTATTCTTATCAGAATAGTAAAGCGCAGAGTGGGATAGTGGATTTATGTATAGAAAATGTAGGCAGTAGTAGAGCAAGGAAGAGCATCTGGTTCACTTGTGCTGGAGTAAGTTTCAAACACTGTGAAAAGGGAGCAGATTTTACAACCAGGTTCTATGCTTGGAATCAGTGCATGCAATGGTGAGCAGCATAAAATGTGTCTTACATTCAGTCAGTGGATCACAAAAAGCTTGTAGGGACTTTGCATCTTTGATGCAGTTACCCCCCTGGACAATGGTGTTGAAAATTTGCCACTGAGTAAGAAGTTGGTAATAGAGGGCTGACAAGAAAACTAAAGTCCAATCTTAATCACATGTTCACTTCCAGGAAAATATGAAAAAAAAAATTGCTCAATGATGCTTTCTTCATGATTGAAAATACAGTGTTTCCCAAACAACTTACTTGTGGGTTAGATAGTTCGAAGTCTGGGCTAATAGCCAGACCTTAAAGAGAAAAAGAGCAGTCATGCACCCAATTCTTCCTCCCTAAATTTCTGCTTTAGTTCAATGCTTAAGAATGAAAGTTACTTGGAGAAGTGATCTCATGACTCCCTATGGCACCTAACACAACAGGACATAGGACTAACTGCAACTGGTGGATACTATGGCAGCATAAATATTTAATTAAAATTCTGCTATATTATCCTGTATATTTGAAATTTGGCCTGCATAGATCTTCTCAGCCACCTACTGGGTCTGTGTTGAGGAGGCAAATTAGTATGTTTCTCCAACAAAAAAGGAATGCAGTCTGCGTTGCCTTTACTAATATGGTTTGAGAAATTTATTGCAGGCACTTCCAAATATCTTGTGTGACTGGACTTCTCTGCAATATAAGTAGGAAAAACAGAGAAACTGTTAGCCTAGATTTTTGACCTAGTAAATGTATATGACCCAATATAAGCCAGTATATAACATTCAGCAAGGTACTTAAGCCCATGCCTAAATGCCCACATGAATGAAGTCAGACACACTTTTCAGTGTCTTTTTGAATCTGGGCCATACAGAAGCTGAACTTATCAAGTTACTACTCACAACAACTTCCAGTAAGAGAAAATTGATTTCCAGAGTTTATTCCCTCTGGCTATTAAAGCTGAAAACCTGAAGAGCGAGTGATAAAATTCTCTTTTTTCTTCTTCATGGACAGAGACCGTACATGCTTTCATTGAAAGCAAGAGTGCTCACTTTCATTGATTTTTTTTTTCTGGTATTAAAAGTGTGCTCTGTGACTTTCATGAATTATATCAGATAACATGAAATAAAGACCTGCTTTTGTATTATTTAGTGCATGAACAACAATAATAATGTTAGAAACAATCACATAGGAAGATCATAAAAACATATTAAATAATGAATAGATGAAATCAATAACAGAAAAGTCTACTGGATCTGATTGAACTTGGTACCTTGTGTGTTCTTTAATGGTCTTGCAGCCTGTGGAATAATCCTATTTTTATACAGGGACTCTGTAGGTTCAGAGTATGGTTGTACTGTTTTTGTAATTGGTTGGTTAGCTAATGATCAGTCAGTATTTTGATGCATATTTTGTTGCCACTTTTGAAGTGCATTGGTGCCCTACAATTTTGTAAATTCTCATAGAAATTCTCACTTGCAAATTGTACTTTATGCTACATGGATGCAGTACAGAAGAATTCTCTATCTGTGCGTCAATAATTTCTCATTTTTTCAGGAATAAGTAGAACTTTGGATCGGAACTTTCTTTCTTTTTTTTTTTTTTTAAGGTGATTGAAGTTCTCTCTCCAAGTACATTGAGTGCTATCTTGGGATTTATGCTACCACTATTGTTCCAGTGACAGAGCACAGCTAAGCCATTTTTTTTTTTTTTTTTTTACTGAACTTACTATGCATAGTATGTTTTAAAATAGCCTGGTCGTCTGTTAATTCAGAATGCCCTCTGGCTGGAATCTATGATCAAACACTATAATGATGCAAAAGGTCAGAAGCATCATCACTTTGCCATTACCAGACACGCATATAAACATATTTTGACTATTAGCCACGTAAAGAATCAGAATTAATCCTCAGATCTTTAAGTATTCTGGGTACAACTGGTGAGAGGAAATGAAACCGGCTGCTAGACCAAATGCTAAAACTAATCTAACTTGGTGTAGAGAGGTTGGGGCAATATCACTTGATTTTATGCTACACAGCAGTGTAGACAAACCCACATGTGCCAGGAACACAACAGCACGATCACTGCTGTTTTATCTGTGCTGTGGTAGTGCCTGTAAACCAGGCAATCATTACACTGAAATCTGTCCACATCTAATTCCTTCTCAATGGGGTTTAATCATTTAGTTAAGGTAAAGATTTAATCAGTATGCTGAAAGCAAACACAGATGATGGCAAGAGAAAAAAGGGGTTGCATGGCTTCTTATTTTGTTTGTTTTTATATAAAACACAGAAATAAAATAATAGGAGACAGCAATGATCCTTCGAATGAGATAATTGCTTGATATCTTCCAGACCATGATAATAAAGGGACCTTATGGATTATGCACAGCTGTAAATGACTAGCTCAGAGAGAGGAGGGAATGATATGGATTTCAAAACAATCATTTTCCACATTTCCTTGGGCATCTCTAGACTGGCTCAAATTATATACATCTTCATCCTCATGTCTGTTACAAAGTTGTTAACAAAACAACTTTTTCTTCAGATTTTTAGTAAAATGATTTCTGATGCAGAACATGGTCAAAGTCTTCAGACACCTAAGGAACCTAGAAATATTATTTCCCCACTGACAGAAAAGATGGACCTTATTCCTCACTACCTTGGTCTTAAATCAAACCTTAAGGGCTTCATTTTGTATCTCTTTATTGACTTACTGGTCTACAGAGGCAATTCCTCTTATGGATTTTGTTTCTGTGATGAGTACCAGCAGCTACTACTGACATTGATGAATGGCATTTCGAAAGACTTGGACTACTGCTAGGCTGAGCAAGGACTTTGATCTCAGTTTGTCAGATAGTGTTCATCTTTCTTATTATGAGAACAGACCAGATAACGTAGTTTCCAATTTTAGAGTTATTCAAAGTTTTCTTAAGACTATTGTCCAAATCTTCTGAGTTGTGAAGTAAAAGGTAGTGCAAAGGTAAGATCTATTTCTGAATTCCTAACAAACAGGAAGATTTCTGGACATGAAAAGAACTGGCCTCACTTTTTTTTTTTTTTTTTTTTTTTTTTTTTTGGCTGGGGACTCCTGAAACCAGATGGTATGCATTTTATACCTAAGCTTATTCAGCGTTTACTGCTGGCTGCTATATTAGTCCTGGCAGCTGCCTGGAAACCTCCTATCCCCCTGAAAATTAACACCTGGTTTCAGAAATAGTGAAGTACAAGTGATGGAAAAACTATCTAACTTCATAAAAGGAAAATTCATGCATTATTAAATGGTCTGGAAATTTGTTAGCCCAGAAATAACTCCTCTTCTAGAAGTACCGTGAAGTTACTGAGAAAGGTAATTTTGTCTCGTAGGCAAAATTCTAAAAATTTAACAGATATAAAGTGCCTGTAAACACATGCAGAGAAATAAATATTATTACTCATGTCTTAAAAGATTGGAAACTAAACATGGGCTTTAACAGTGTTTTCAGACTTGGGAATTTATCTCTGAAGACCTTAAGAAGTGCTTTGATGTTTTCAGTTCTGAGAACTCTTACATCATCAGTTTGCTATGAAATATGTCTGCAGGTGTTCAGAGTTAGGCTAACATGTTTCACAGTTTGGTCTTAACATCTAGAGTCAGCTCTCTTGTGTGCAAAATGAAGATCAGAATTTCTGTACCAACTGCACTGTGGTTTTGTGGCATCTATTTTTTTTATTTTTTATTTTTTTTGTAAAGGTCTGACAAATGGTAAGTATTACTAAAGCTATCAACATATGTGGAGGGTAAGAAAAAGGACTAGGTTTAAAAAAAAGGTGTTAAAGTACTTTAGATGTCACTTATTTCAGAAAGAAATAAGTGTTCTTGCCTTTTGTTAATATAAACTAAGATCTGAATTAATTCCTCTCAACTTTAGAAAATATGTAAATTCTATGTACATGAATGTCTAGGAGACTTCAGCTCAATCTTTTTGCAATGTCCTTTCCCTAACTTCTGCCTACACTCCCATGCCTGCTGGTCATGGGCAGAGCACGCAGAACGATGCAAAATACATCACCCCAGAGGGGCAGGTAATGCCATTGCACTTGAAAGAGATGAGAATTCAGGAAGAAACTACACCTTTGCTATTTGGCCACACACATCAGATTCCTGACTTTCCTCAGACAGGCCTGTCTGGATGCTGAGAATGCAAACCACCTTCGATCTTCAGTGGGCCCAGTGTACTTTAGAAAGCCATATCCAGATGGTATTTACCAAGAGGGAAAGAGGACATACTTGATACAATCACGACGTATGGTAGCATTAATCCAGCAGTAGGACTCTTCTGCCCTGGCTAGAGTTAACCCTAAACTCCTGTGTGACCCTTCAGCCCTTGACCCTTCAGCCCTTATTCATGGTGTGTTCTCCATTCATTTTCCATGCTTCTTGCTTCCACACTTGCTGGTTCACACCACTAAAGAAGACCATTTCCAACAATAAATATCCATCGTGCTAAGCACAGAGATGAAGAGCAGTTGCGATTTTTGGGTTGCTCTGGTGTTCATCTAAGAGCAGATTATTAGTCTCACCACCAATGTAAACAAGACCTCTCTTGGTCAGGAGGACAGTCAGGAAACTAGATCACAAACAAGGAAAGCACAGAGATAACCTGCTGGGATCATGCAGTGCCTCACACACATCAAGCAAAAACAGTCAAATGCAATGAATGCCAAGTCCATGTCTCAGAGATTGTAAAAATCTGTAGGACGCTGCCTGTGGAGTGTTATCCCAGCTATATAGTCTGCATAGAAATAATACAAACTGTAGACAAAGTCTTGCACCTGACAACATAAGTGCCTTGTCCCATATCACCACCTTTACCCTTGAAAGTTATTCACAGTATCTGTGCAGAAAGCCTTCTACCTATATGCACTTTTTCTTTTAATGTCTTGCTAAATCAAGATGTATTTTTTCATGACCATGTCTGGCACTACTGTGAAAAATCAATGAATTAATGTTCCTGATTTCTCCTTCCACTGAGGCCATTATGCATTATGCCAAGGTATATACACTGGCTTACCCAACGGTCACGCAAAAAAAGACATTATTGATGTTCTTTGGGTCTTAAAGACTGCGTGTATTGCTGTGAGTTGAAGCTGCAGTTCATAGAATCACAGAATGCTTAAGTTTGGAAGGGACCTCTAGAGGTCATCTAGTCCAACCCCCCCTGCACGCGCAGGGTCACCTAGAGCACGTGGCACAGGACTGCGTCCAAGCGGGTTTTGAAGATCTCCAGAGAAGGAGACTCCACAACCTCTCTTGGCAACCTGTTTCAGTGCTCTGTCACCCTCACTGTTAAGAATTTTTTCCTTAAGTTCCTGTGGAACTTTTGATTCTTCAGTTTCCAGCCGCTTCCTCTAGTTCTATCAGTGACCACCAGTGAAAAGAGGCCAGCACCATCCTCCCCACTGCCTCCTTTGAGGTACTTACAGACACTGATTAGATCCCCTCTCAGCCTTCTCTTCTCCAGGCTGAACAGGTTAGAGAGGAGATGAGGGAAGGTTAGATATTGCTGTTGACTCGAGGGCTGGGAAACCTTTCCTTTTCGCTTTTCATCCCTTGCTCACAGCCAAATCTATGCTCTGCTCAGATGTTCACTCTTGCATCATGCGCTGAAAAGGAGCTGTCTGTCAGAAATAAAGCTGGGGCAGACGTCATGTCAGGGGTATAGCTCATGGAATTAGGTCTCTATGTGTTTCCACAGCATTCTGTCAAACAGAGAAAATGCTGTGAGTTGTCGGTAGATGCAAGAAGCTTCTCTTGATGTTCTTAATTAAAGCTGTTGTTATCCTGAACAAAAGACCTATGCTGAATTCCACACAACAGATGGGATACGTGAGGCTGAGAGTTCAGAAAGGGCTTGAAAGCCTGGAGGAAACATTGTATTTCTCAAGACAGTTCATGGAAAGCAACATTCATGGAGCAGAAAAGTTGCAATTTGTAACTATCAGCATCGGAAGAAACAGGAGGATTACGGAACATGAGTTCCCAGAGTCCTCTCATGTTGCTCTTTGATTGTAAAGGAAAGATGGGCCTGCAGTAAGCCCAGGTAGAATTTGCTTTAGCACACAGGTATACGATATTTAGACATGAGGACCGTCAGGTTCTACTTTATGAATCCCAACAAATCAGTACTTGTCCCATTGGATATGGTATGTCAGGGATCCTCCAGACCCAACAGACTCATCACTCATGATGGCTCCTTTTCGCATGATTCTTCGTATTGCCTCACTGAAAAGGGGCTTCCTATGCCCCAAGAAAGCCAAACCCCAATGGAATGCAGGTTGCAGGCAGCTCTGCTTGGTGTAATTGCAGGCAAGGCGGGTGCCCAGGTTCCTACCCCTGCTCTGCAAACCTGCAAGACGAAGCAGGAAGTAGCCAGGACCAGGTCAGAAGGACTCCAGCAGTCCTACAAAGCATCAGATCCGTATAAGAGAGACCAGTCCTTGGCACAGTGCTGCAGAGCGCATGGCAGAGCACAGAAACACAGTGCCTTGCAGCAGCAGGTACAGGCAGAGAGATGTATGTCCCTTTGACGAGAGGTGAAAGCAGGCCACAAAAGAGCTGAGCTGGGAAGGCACCACCAGAGTCCCTCAGCTTTGACATGGGTCCTGCTCCCAGACCATACAGCAGTAAGTGAAACAGATGCTGCAGGAGTATTTGTACAAAGGAAAAAGGCTGTTGCACCCCCTGTGTAAGCTGACAGAGGCAGAAGACGGAGGGCAGCAGATGTAGCCCTGGCTAGAGTAACAGATTGCAAGAGTCACCTGCGTCATGTCCAAGAGTGCACAGCACCCTTCCAGACAGAAGGGTGGGTGGCGGAGGGCAGGGGTGTTCCCTGGAGGTGAAGATGGTTGTTGAGGCTGGGGCAGCTCTTGCTTCTTCTCTGCCTTGCCTACGGGATGGCCAGAGCGGCTGGAGAGTTGCTGCCCATCCCACGCCGGCAAAGGGACCCTCCCGTGTGCCAGGGGCAGTGCCACAGAGCCACAGGCTCCTCTGGCCCCTGCTGCCTCTCACATGGCTGGCACAGATCCCTCCATAGACACACGGGCACAAAGGAGAGAGACTTCGCACACAGGAAAGAGTCAGAAACTGAGTTTAATGGGAAGGGGGAATGGGAAGGGGGGAATGGTGCCAGGGTGCTGCTCTCTGCCAGGAGCTGATTCTCTTCCCACTGCTGCACAGTCACTGTTCCTGCTGCTCCGCTGGCCGCATGCAGAAGAGGGTCTTTTCTTACAGCACCCAACACACGGTGGTCATGGGGACATCTTCAGCAGCCGTTTGCCCATGCCTGGCTGCCACGGGCTCTGACGCTTCAGCTGCCACCTCTGGGAGTGTCCTGGCCTCAGTGGGGACAGGAGCTGGAGCGGGTGCTGCCACGGATGCTTGTGCTGACTCCAAGCTTCCAGCTCCAGGGCAGGCTGCGCCAGGGCCTTCACCTGCAACAGGAGAGACCTCTTGGTGCCCATACCTTGCTGCAGGGCTGTGCTCACCAGCTGCGGTGACTTGGGTGCTTTGCACTGCAGGGATCTCAGACTTGCCTTCCTCTGCCTGGGGAGGTGCCTCTGCAGCTGCTCCAGGAGCCCAAGCAGGCCCAAGGGATTGCAGGGCAGGAATGACCTCTTCTGATGGCACGACACCAGCCACCACCACAACCGCCTCTGCATGCGCAGCTCCCTCGGAAGGGCTGTCACTCTCGCCCTCCAGCTGCGCTGGCTCTTCAGGTGCAGGGCCTGCAGGCCCCAAGGCAGAGGTGTCCCCTGCATCCATGTCTTCCACCTGAGGTGAAGGGCAAGAGGAATGTGAAGAGGGGACACGCAGCTCCGCAAACCAAGGGCAGTCAGCAGGCAGGGACAGCCGGCAGCTCCTAAAGCCAAGACCAAGGCAGCAGCAGGCGCCGATGGGAAGGAACGGCACAGGGCAAGAGAGCAACAGCTCCCCCTGCTCCTGCACGTTTGAAGCTGAGGGAGCGGGGCCATTTCTACCCTCCCTGTGCAAGGAAGGGCCCCTCTGCCTATGAAGGGAGGCACCATCACGTACGGGCCTCCTGGGATTGCAGCACACGCACAGGGACCTTGCTCTGAGCATCAGCCTCAACGGCACCTGCTCCTGCCCCTCCGCACACCAGCACGCTGCCTTCCACCTCCTTTCCTGCACAACTTGCAGCCACCTCCCTCTGCGCACACCAGCCGCAGCCGCAGCTGCCTCCAGACCTCATGTGGCCTTTGGCCACTCAGCCTGGTGGGGCAGCCACACTTGGGTGCACCCTGGGCCTTCAGTGCTCCCAGTGGTGTCCAGCCCTGCACTGAGCACGGAGGCAGCCCTGCACTGCTCCTACCTTTTCCTGTGGGGGCTGCTGCTCCCGTTCCTCCTGGCTGGGTGCCACCGCACACTCTGTGTGAGGAATTTCCCCCGCTGCAAGGTCAAGTGGCTGCAGCTTGGCCACTTCTGCTGCTGCCGCCTTGATGCTCTGCACGGCTTGCTCCATCGCTTCATCCACGAGCGCTTCCACGATGAGCTCGACCGCAGCATCAAAGTCCTGCAGCTGGGAGTGAGTGAAACAGAGAGAAAACCCTCGCGATGAGTATCATTCTTAGCCTCTTAGCAAGGAGGCAGGAGGACGAGGCTGTGCTGAAGGCAGCTTTGGGCAGGGCAGCTGGGGACCTCAGGTCAGCTGCAAATACTACCAGGGGATACAGGAGCGGCATGAGCTGGAGCCTGTCACAGGGAGCCGGTAACACTGCAGACCCCCTCACAAATTGCCTTGGCAGCTGCCAGGGAGAGGCAGAGCGCTTCCCTGCAGCCCCTGTCTGCTGCCCTGTGTCTTCCCAAGGCCTCTTGCACCTCAGGCTTTTGCTGCAGGGGAGAGCATCTCCCAGCACTTCACGGGGAGCTGAAAGCAGCCCGGCCCCTGCATGTGCAGAAGCCCCCTGGGCAGTGCTGCAGCACTGCCAGCACCCCCAGCACACACTGCACACCTTGTGCTTGTGCTGTGGGACAGGAGGTATCCCCCAGTGTTTCTGCCTCCTTTTTGCAGGAACCACTCGCTTTGTCACACCTTGTGACAGCACTTGCGGAACACACTTGGCCTCCTACCTCGCTTGGCACCACTTGTGTGGCCACATCTCTTGTGGGCTCTCCTCTGTGAGAGGGCAGCGAGCGTGGTCTCTGCAGCAGGGCACCTTCCTGTTCTGCCGCATGCACCAACACGACGCGCTCCACAGGCTCCTGTGCATGCAGCTCTGGAAAGCAAAAGCGTGAGGAATGTTACAGGCGGGATTCTGCTCAGCTGCCCAGGCAAAGTCCTGCCTCGGGGAGCCCCCATTTGGCTTTGGCACGGCTGACATCCACGCGTCTGCAGCCTCCTACCTGTGTGCCCCTCAGCTGGCACGCTGCCTTCTTCAGGCTCGGGCACTTGTGGCTGCAGCTGCCTCTGCGCTCGTGTCCTGACCACCACTCGTCCCAGTGCGTCCCTCTGCACTGGGATCTCCAGGGAATAGGGCTGTGTGGAGAGGAGGACAAGACGGTCACGAGCAGCGCCTTGCTGGGGAAATGCTATGGGGGGTGGCCGAGGGGCGAAAGGCGGCCCTGCGTGCTCTGCCGTCGCACAGGGGGCTTCCTCCAACACGGCCCTGGCAGGAAGCAGCCGGTGCCTGGATGCTTTTGGAGCCCTCCTGGATCCCTCCTGTGGCCGCGCGGGAGCCCTGGGGCCACCCTGGCTGCTCCCACCATGCCCAGCCCTTCCTTGGTGCGCGCAGAGGAGAGTCCCCCGCGTGAGCAGAGGGAGCCGGGAAGGGCTCTGGCTGCTCCCGGGCAAAGGCAGCCCGCGGGCAGCTCCCCTGCTGCTGCCAGGGCCCAGGGAAGCCCCTGCACAGCTGCCCCCAGCTGGGCTGCCCTCCCTCCCGCCAGCCCCAGCAAGGGCCCACGCACACGGAGCCAGAGCTTCCCAAAAGCAAAGAGTGCGCCCGAGGCCTTGGTGGGCAGCGTCAGTCACTGGGCAAGGGAGCCCAGAGCCACGGGGGCTGCATGGGCCAGGGGCTCCTTTCCACAGCCCCGCGGTGCTGTGGCTGCAGCGCGAAGGCCCGGGACACTTACAGGCCTGGAGAAGCCCACCAAGGTCATGAGGAGCCGAAGGGACGTCAGTCGCGTGACCAGGGCGTCCTGGGCTCCTTGGCTTTGCCTGGACACAGGGCAGGCGGAAAGGGAGAGCTCCGTCACCCCGAGCCCCTCTGCTCCCTGCCCTGCAACCTGCCCCGCGCTCCCTCGCCACCCCGACACAGGAGACCCTGCGCAGCCCTTGGAGGCACCAGCGCTCTCCAGCATCTCCAATGCTCTGGGCTCTGCCCTTCCTCCATAGAGAAACAGAGAGCGGGAGCTGGGGAGCCCACTCCATGCAAGCAAGGAGCCGTGGGCGCACACAGCTCCACGGCCTCGGTGTTCCTCTGCGCTCACGAAAGCGAGTCCCAGCGCTCTGCTCAGGAGCCCCCCTGCGCACAGGCTGTCCCTCTGCCCCTGCTCCGCTGCTGCACTGGTGTGTGCAGCTCCCCGCGGGAGCTCTCCCCTGCCTGCAGCCCTGGCTGCGCGCGTGCAATTCCCTGCCGGGCCTCACCTGAGCATCAGGCTGAGCCACAGCCTCTTCTCCTCCTGCGACCTGCAGGCAGCAGGAGACACAGCCTCGCACCTGGCTGCTCCGCACCCTTTGCACAGACACGGGCCCCAAGCACAGCTCCCCCGGGGTGGGGAGAGAGAGTTGCGGGGACAGGGGGCAGCCCCGGGGGGTAGGAAGCAGCACAGGGTCTTGTCCCACATCATGACTTTTTCCCTCCTTGTTGAGGATCCACTTCCCCCTTTTCTCCTCCCTGCCTCGTTCCATCCCTTCCTCCCTCCCTTCATCCATCCAGGGAAGCAAGTGCCCTTGCAGGGACCCCTTAGGCACGGAGAGGAGGAGACAGATGCTGAGGTCAAGTCCCCTGGCAGAGGGATGCGTGAAGGGGGCTGCAGCGGACAGCTCGGGGCTGCCCAGCAGCGCTGCGGGGCTCCCCTTGTCGAACTCCTGGGGCTCCGGGATGAAACCAAAGTGGGTTTCTACTTGCACCCCACACAGCCTTACTGGAGCCCCAGCAAGGCCACAGAGGACTCAGGTTGGCCACAGTGCCCTGTCCCCCATCCAGGACACCCGCTATCGTGTCCTCGAGACTCACCCGAAGGTGACCACACACTGCTTGGTGGGACAGACGAGGAGCAGGCTATGGTCACACTTGAGGCCAAAGACCTCCTCCTCCTGCTGCTCGTCTCCCTCGCGCCGGCACGCCGCCTCGTCCTTGCCGCACACCACCCACAGCTGGCTGAGGGGCACTCGGTGCTTCAGCAGGAACGTGGAGCCCCATCTGCCAGGAGGAAGAGCAGGGAGCGCCTTGGAGGTGGCTGCTGCCCGGCCCGGGGCCGCCCTCCTGGGGGCAGCTCCAGCCATGGTGCAGGGCAGAGCAGAGCCATGGCCGGGGCAGAGCCTTGTGGTGGCCACGCTGGGCCTTGGGCACGAGAAAGGCACCTGGGGCTCAGCCCGTGCACACGGGGGACCCTGGGGCTGTGGGCAGATGGGCACCGAGGTCGCTAGCAGGACGGCGGGGGTTGCTCTGCTTACTTGAAGCTGGCAATGCCGATGGCGTCGGGAAACAGCAGGAGGTGCCTGTCCTTCATGTGGTGGTTCCGCGTCACCTTCACGCGGATGCTGAGGAGGAGCTGGAGGCTGCTGGCAAAGAGCCTCACGTGGGGCTGAGCAGCCCCCCAGGGAAGGGCGCGCGACCGTCCCTGCCTGCTGGGAGCAGGGCTGGCATGGGCCCTTGCCGTGCAGCAGTTGGCCTGTCCCATGGTGCCGCAGGCGGCACGGGAAAGCGCCACGCTGTGCCTCGCAGTGCCTCGACGCTGGGAGCTGGCGTCCCCGCACGCTGCTCTGCACCGGCACAAAGCTGCACTGCGGGACGGCTGCTCGTGGCCGTGGCCAAGGGCACCGCGCGTGTCACTGCGGCCCCTTGTGATGCGCCAGCCGCGCTGAGGCGCCGCTGCAAGAGCGGGGCTCTGGGCGCCCAGGGCGCTCTGCCCTTGCAGCCACCCCCTTCCCCGACCCCCCGCCATTGCCTTGATCACACGAGGCCCTTGAGCTGCTTCCCCTGCTCCTCTCTCACCCTTCCTGCCCGGGAGGTGAATCCAACCCCCTGGAGAACGTTTCCAACCGCCCAGCCAAACACTGTGCCCAAGGTGCCTGCCCAGAGTCTTCTGCGCCTGCCTCCAAAGACGTGCGGCTCCTCCTTGGCTCCCTCCAGAGCCTCTTCTTCATCATCAAGCCCACCCCTGGTGCCTGAGTCAGACGCCCTGGGTTCCCTAGGGACGGCCTCTTCCTGCAGGGTTGCGCTCTACCACTCTCTTGGTCGGTGAGTTCCAAATGGAATAAAAGCACAAGATGCCTTGCATCTTTCATGACCTGCTCCTTCTGTCTTGGACACCCAGTGTGCTGTTCATTCACTCCACGTCCTGCTTTCCCAAACGTGCAGGTTCTACTGCCTGCATCTCTCTCTCGTGTGCTACCTTTTTTGCTCCTATGCGCAAGGAGCCCATTTTGCTCCAAGGTGATAGGGATTCGATGTGAATATAATTCTGTAGGGGTGAGGATGAAAGGGAAGGCCAACACGGGCAACACTGTGGTGAGTGGCTGTTCAGTACAGGCTACCTGATCAGGAAGTGGCTGATGCTAGCAATGTATTTCCTGCTGGGACAAAGAGTTAACTAGCAAATTGAAAGGAGTCAACTAGTGAAGGAAAAAATGTAGCAAAACAAAGGAAGTATCTCACCAAATATCCCCACTGTCCTCACTGACTTTTCCACAGCTATGGGGTAAGAATTCCACTACTCTTTTCAGCAACTCATTCAATTCTAAATGTTTCAAGCAGCAAAGAGGATCACTGTGTAAGGCCTGAGCTGCCAGCTTCTCCAAGAGAATTCAGTGGGGGACAGTACCAAAGGCCTCACTGAAGTCTAAGCAGAGCACGTGCATGGCCCTTCCCTCATGCCCTGGCTGGATCAGCTGCTCATAGAAGGTGATGACGTTGGTCAGGCAGGAGCCGCCTTTCATGAACCGCTCTTGGCTGGACCTGATCCTCTGCTTGTCGCACCGAAGCTGTGTGATGTCCCTCAGGATGATCTGCTCCATAACTGTCCCCGTTACCGAGGAGAACTGGTACGAGGTGCAAATGCCGCTGCTTCCCCTGCGCCAGCTGACGGAGGCACAAGGTTGAGCCCAGGCAGACGCAGCCCTGGTCGTGCGCAGGCTTGTTGGGAGCTGCTGGCAGGATGCTCAGTGCACGTTCTGGAGTCACAGACTGCACAGAGTCACCCGCGTCGTGTCCAAGAGTGCACAGCACCTTTCCGGACAGGTGGGTGGCGGAGGGTCGGGATGTTCCCTGGAGGAGAAGATGGTTGTTGAGGCTGGGGCAGCTCTTGCTTCTTCTCTGCCTTGCCTACGGGATGGCCAGAGCGGCTGGAGAGTTGCTGCCCATCCCACGCCAGCAAAGGGACCCTCCCGTGTGCCAGGGGCAGTGCCACAGAGTCACGGGTCCATCTGGCCCCTGCTGCCTCTCACATGGCTGGCACAGAGCCCTCCATAGACACACGGGCATGAAGAGGAGAGAGTCTGCACACAGGAAAAGAGTCAGAAACTGAATTTAATGAGAAGGGAGGAGTGGTGCCAGGGTGCTGCTCTCTGCCAGGACTTGATTCTCTTCCTGCTGCTGCACAGCCACTGTCCCTGCTGCTCCGCTGGCCACATGCAGAAGAGGGTCCTTTGTCACAGCACCCAACACACGGTGGTCATGGGGACGTCTTCAGCAGCCGTTTGCCCATGCCTGGCTGCCACGGGCTCTGACGCTTCAGCTGCCACCTCTGGGAGTGTCCTGGCCTCAGTGGGGACAGGAGCTGGAGCGGGTGCTGCCACGGATGCTTGTGCTGACTCCAAGCTTCCAGCTCCAGGGCAGGCTGCGCCAGGGCCTTCACCTGCAACAGGAGAGACCTCTTGGTGCCCATACCTTGCTGCAGGGCTGTGCTCACCAGCTGCGGTGACTTGGGTGCTTTGCACTGCAGGGATCTCAGACTTGCCTTCCTCTGCCTGGGGAGGTGCCTCTGCAGCTGCTCCAGGAGCCCAAGCAGGCCCAAGGGATTGCAGGGCAGGAATGACCTCTTCTGATGGCACGACACCAGCCACCACCACAACCGCCTCTGCATGCGCAGCTCCCTCGGAAGGGCTGTCACTCTCGTCCTCCAGCTCCGCTGGCTCTTCAGGTGCAGGGCCTGCAGGCCCCAAGGCAGAGGTGTCCCCTGCATCCATGTCTTCCACCTGAGGAGAAGGGCAAGAGGAATGTGAAGAGGGGACACGCAGCTCCGCAAACCAAGGGCAGTCAGCAGGCAGGGACAGCCGGCAGCTCCTAAAGCCAAGACCAAGGCAGCAGCAGGCGCCGATCGAAGGAACGGCACAGGGCAAGAGTGCAGCAGCCCCCACAGCCCTGCACGTTTGAAGCTGAGGGAACGGGGCCATTTCTGCCCTCCCTGTGCAAGGAAGGGCCCCTCTGCCTATGAAGGGAGGCACCATCACGTACGGGCCTCCTGGGATCGCAGCAAACGCACAGGGACCTTGCTCTGAGCAGCAGCCTCAACGGCACCTGCTCCTGCCCCTCCACATGCCAGCACGCTGCCTTCCACCTCCTTTCCTGCACAACTTGCAGCCACCTCCCTCTGCGCACACCAGCCGCAGCCGCAGCTGCCTCCAGACCTCATGTGGCCTTTGGCCACTCAGCCTGGTGGGGCAGCCACACTTGGGTGCACCCTGGGCCTTCAGTGCTCCCAGTGGTGTCCAGCCCTGCACTGAGCACGGAGGCAGCCCTGCACTGCTCCTACCTTTTCCTGTGGGGGCTGCTGCTCCCGTTCCTCCTGGCTGGGTGCCACCGCACACTCTGTGTGAGGAATTTCCCCCGCTGCAAGGTCAAGTGGCTGCAGCTCGGCCACTTCTGCTGCTGCCGCCTTGATGCTCTGCACGGCTTGCTCCATCGCTTCATCCACGAGCGCTTCCACGATGAGCTCGACCGCAGCATCAAAGTCCTGCAGCTGGGAGTGAGTGAAACAGAGAGAAAACCCTCGCGATGAGTATCATTCTTAGCCTCTTAGCAAGGAGGCAGGAGGACGAGGCTGTGCTGAAGGCAGCTTTGGGCAGCGTAGCTGGGCACCTCAGGTCAGCTGCAAACACTGCCAGGGGATACAGGAGCGGCATGAGCTGGAGCCTGTCGCAGGGAGCCGATAACACTGCAGACCCCCTCACAAACTGCCTTGGCAGCTGCCAGGGAGAGGCAGAGCGCTCCCCTGCAGCCCCTGTGTGCTGCCCTGTGTCTTCCCAAGGCCTCTTGCTCCACAGGCTTTTGCTGCAGGGGAGAGCATCTCCCAGCACTTCACTGGGAGCTGAAAGCAGCCCGGCCCCTGCACGTGCAAAAGCCCCCTGGGCAGTGCTGCAGCACTGCCAGCACCCCAGCACACACTGCACACCTTGTGTTTGTGCTGTGGGACAGGAGGTGCTCCCCTGTGTTTCTGCCTCCCTTTTGCAGGAACCACTCGCTTTGTCACACCTTGTGACAGCGCTTTCGGAACACACTTGGCCTCCTACCTCGCTTGGCACCACTTGTGTGGCCACATCTCTTGTGGGCTCTCCTCTGTGAGAGGGCGGCGAGCGTGGTCTCTGCAGCAGGGAACCTTCCTGTTCTGCCGCGTGCACCAACACGACGCGCTCCAGAGGCTCCTGTGCATACAGCTCTGGAAAGCAAAAGCGCGAGGAATGTTACAGGCGGGATTCTCCTAAGCTGCCTAGGCACAGTCCTGCCTCGAACAGTCACCATTTGGCTTTGGCACGGCTGACATCCAGTCTTCCGCAGCCTCCTACCTGTGTGCCCCTCAGCTGGCACGCTGCCTTCTTCAGGCTCGGGCACTTGTGGCTGCAGCTGCCTCTGCGCTCGTGTCCTGACCACCACTCGTCCCAGTGCGTCCCTCTGCACTGGGATCTCCAGGGAATAGGGCTGCGTGGAGAGGAGGACAAGACGGTCACGAGCAGCGCCTTGCTGGGGAAATGCTATGGGGGGTGGCCGAGGGGCGAAAGGCGGCCCTGCGTGCTCTCCCGTCGCACAGGGGGCTTCCTCCAACACGGCCCTGGCAGGAAGCAGCCGGTGCCTGGATGCTTTTGGAGCCCTCCTGGATCCCTCCTGTGGCCGCGCGGGAGCCCTGGGGCCACCCTGGTTGCTCCCACCATGCCCAGCCCTTCCTTGGTGCGCGCAGAGGAGAGTCCCCCGCGTGAGCAGAGGGAGCCGGGAAGGGCTCTGGCTGCTCCCGGGCAAAGGCAGCCCGCGGGCAGCTCCCCTGCTGCTGCCAGGGCCCAGGGAAGCCCCTGCACAGCTGCCCCCAGCTGGGCTGCCCTCCCTCCCGCCAGCCCCAGCAAGGGCCCACGCACACGGAGCCAGCGCTTCCCCAAAAGCAAAGAGTGCGCCCGAGGCCTTGACGGGCAGCGTCAGCCACTGGACAAGGGAGCCCAGAGCCATGGGGGCCGCGTGGGCCAGGGGCTCCTTTCCACAGCCCTGCAGTGCTGTGGCTGCAGCGCGAAGGCCCGGGACACTTACAGGCCTGGAGAAGCCCACCAAGGTCATGAGGAGCCGAAGGGACGTCAGTCGCGTGACCAGGGCGTCCTGGGCTCCTTGGCTTTGCCTGGACACAGGGCAGGCGGAAAGAGAGAGCTCCGTCACTCCGAGCCCCTCTGTTCCCTGCCCTGCAACCTGCCCTGCGCTCCCTCGCCACCCCAACACAGGAGACCCTGCGCAGCCCTTGGAGGCACCAGCTCTCTCCAGCATCCCCGATGCTCTGGGCTCTGCCCTTCCTCCATAGAGAAACAGAGAGCGGGAGCTGGGGAGCCCACTCCATGCAAGCAAGGAGCCGTGGGCGCACGCAGCTCCATGGCCTCGGTGTTCCTCTGCGCTCACGAAAGCGAGTCCCAGCGCTCTGCTCAGGAGCCCCCCTGCGCACAGGCTGTCCCTCTGCCCCTGCTCCGCTGCTGCACTGGTGTGTGCAGCTCCCCGCGGGAGCTCTCCCCTGCCTGCAGCCCTGGCTGCGCGCGTGCAATTCCCTGCCGGGCCTCACCTGAGCATCAGGCTGAGCCACAGCCTCTTCTCCTCCTGCGACCTGCAGGCAGCAGGAGACACAGCCTCGCACCTGGCTGCTCCGCACCCTATGCACAGACACGGGCCCCAAGCACAGCTCCCCCGGCATGGGGAGAGAGAGTCGCGGGGACAGGGGGCAGCCCCGGGGGGTAGGAAGCAGCACAGGGTCTCTCCCAACATTGTGACTTCCTCCCTCCTTGTCGAGGACCCACTTCCCCCTTTTCTCCTCCCTGCCTCGTTCCATCCCTTCCTCCCCATTGTGTACATCCGGGGAAGCAAGTGCCATTGCAGGGAGCCGTTAGGCACGGAGAGGAGGAGACAGATGCTGAGGGCAAGTCCCCTGGCAGAGGGATGCGTGAAGGGGGCTGCAGCGGACGGCTCGGAGCTGCCCAGCAGCGCTGCGGGGCTCCCCTTGTCGAACTCCTGGGGCTCCGGGATGAAACCAAAGTGGGTTTCTACTTGCACCCCACACAGCCTTACTGGAGCCCCAGCAAGGCCACAGAGGACTCAGGGTGACCACGGTGCCCTGTCCCCCATCCAGGACACCCGCTAGCGTGTCCTCGAGACTCACCCGAAGGTGACCACACACTGCTTGGTGGGCCAGACCAGGAGCAGGCTATGGTCGCACTTGAGGCCAAAGACCTCCTCCTCCTGCTGCTCGTCTCCCTCGCGCCGGCACGCCGTCTCGTCCTTGCCACACACCACCCACAGCTGGCTGAGGGGCACTCGGTGCTTCAGCAGGAACGTGGAGCCCCATCTGCCAGGAGGAAGAGCAGGGAGCGCCTTGGAGGTGGCTGCTGCCTGGCCCAGGGCCGCCCTCCTGGGGGCAGCTCCAGCCGTGGTGCAGGGCAGAGCAGAGCCATGGCCGGGGCAGAGCCTTGCGGTGGCCACGCTGGACCTTGGGCACGAGAAAGGCACCTGGGGCTCAGCCCGTGCACACGGGGGACCCTGGGGCTGTGGGCAGATGGGTGCCGAGGTCATGGGCAGGACGGCGGGGGTTGCTCTGCTTACTTGAAGCTGGCAATGCCGACGGCGTCGGGAAACAGCAGGAGGTGCCTGTCCTTTGTGCAATGGTTCCGCGTCACCTTCACGCGGATACTGAGGAGGAGCTGGAGGCTGCTGGCAAAGAGCCCCACGTGGGGCCGAGCAGCCCCCCAGGGAAGGGCGCGCGACCGTCCCTGCCTGCTGGGAGCAGGGCTGGCATGGGCCCTTGCCGTGCAGCAGTTGGCCTGTCCCATGGTGCCGCAGGCGGCACGGGAAAGCGCCACGCTGTGCCTCGCAGTGCCTCGACGCTGGGAGCTGGCGTCCCCGCACGCTGCTCTGCACCGGCACAAAGCTGCACTGCGGGACGGCTGCTCGTGGCCGTGGCCAAGGGCACCGCGCGTGTCACTGCGGCCCCTTGTGATGCGCCAGCCGCGCTGAGGCGCCGCTGCAAGAGCGGGGCTCTGGGCGCCCAGGGCGCTCTGCCCTTGCAGCCACCCCCTTCCCCGACACCCCTCCATTGCCTTGATCACACGAGGCCCTTGAGCTGCTTCCCCTGCTCCGCTCTCGCCCTTCCTGCCCAGGAGGTGATTCCAACCCCCTGGAGATCGTTTCCAACCGCCCAGCCAAACACTGTGCCCAAGGTGCCTGCCCAGAGTCTTCTGCGCCTTCCTCCAACGACGTGCGGCTCCTCCTTGGCTCCCGCCAGAGCCTCTTCTTCACCATCGAGCCCACCCCTGGCGCTTGAGTCGGATGCCCTGGGCTCCCTAGGGACAGCCTCTTCCTGCAGGGTTGTGTTCCACCGCTCTCTTGGTGGGTGAACTCCCAATGGAATAAAAGCACGAGTTGCCTTGGATCTTTCATGAGCTGCGCCTTCTCTCTTGGACACCCAGTGTGCTGTTCATTCACTCCACGTCCTGCTTTCCTAAACCCGCCGGTTCTGCTGTCTGCTTCCCTCTCTCGTGTGCTACCTTTGTTGCCCCTATGCGCAAGGAGCCCATTTTGCTCCAAGGTGGTAGGTATTCGATACAAATATATTTCTTTAGGGGTGAGGATGAAAGGGCAGGCCAACACGGGCAACACTGTGCTGGGTGGCTGTTTAGTACAGGCTACCTGATCAGGAAGTGGCTGATGCTAGAAATGTATTTCCTGCTGGGACAAAGAATTAACTAGCAAAGGGAAAGGAATTAACTACCAAAGGACATAAAGCAGCAAAACTAAAGAAGTATCTCACCAAATATCTCCACTGTCCTCACTGACTTTTCCACACCTATGGGGTAAGAATTCCATTACTCTTTTTCAGCCACTCATTCAATTCTAAATGTTTCATCCAGCAAAGAGGATCACTGTGTAAGGCCTGAGCTGCCAGCTTCTCCAAGAGAATTCAGTGGGGGACAGTACCAAAGGCCTCACTGAAGTCTAAGCAGAGCACGTGCACGGCCCTTCCCTCACGCCCTGGCTGGGTCAGCTGCTCATAGAAGGTGATGAGGTTGGTCAGACAGGAGCCGCCTTTCATGAACCGCTCTTGGCTGGACCTGATCCTCTGCTCGTCGCGCCCAAGCTGTGTGATGGCCCTCGGGATGATCTGCTCCATAACTGCCCCGTTACCGAGGAGAACTGGTACGAGGCGCAAATGCCGCTGCTTCCCCTACGCCAGCTGACGGAGGCACAAGGTTGAGCCCAGGCAGACGCAGCCCTGGCCGTGCGCAGGCTTGTTGGGAGCTGCTGGCAGGATGCTCAGCGCACGTTCTGGAGTCACAGACTGCACAGAGTCACCCGCGTCGTGTCCAAGAGTGCACAGCACCCTTCCGGACGGGTGGGAGGGTGGCGGAGGGTCGGGATGTTCCCTGGAGGAGAAGATGGTTGTTGAGGCTGGGGCAGCTCCTGCTTCTTCTCTGCCTTGCCTACGGGATGGCCAGAGTGGCTGGAGAGTTGCTGCCCATCCCACGCCAGCAAAGGGACCCTCCCGTGTGCCAGGGGCAGTGCCACAGAGCCACGGGCCCCTCTGACCCCTGCTGCCTCTCACATGGCTGGCACAGACCCCTCCATAGACACACGGGCATGAAGAGGAGAGAGTCTGCACACAGGAAAAGAGTCAGAAACTGAATTTAATGAGAAGGGAGGAGTGGCGCCAGGGTGCTGCTCTCTGCCAGGAGCTGATTCTCTTCCTGCTGCTGCACAGTCACTGTCCCTGCTGCTCCGCTGGGCACGTGCAGAGGAGGGTCTTTTGTCACAGCACCCAACACACGGTGGTCATGGGGACGTCTTCAGCAGCCGTTTGCCCATGCCTGGCTGCCATGACCTCCGACGCTTCAGCTGCCGCCTCTGGGGGTGTCCTGGCCTCAGCAGGGACAGGAGATGGAGCGGGTGCTGCCTCAGACACTTGTGGTGGCTCCAAGCTTCCAGCTCCAGGGCAGGCTGCGTCAGGGCCTTTGTCTGCAACAGGAGAGACCTCTTGGTGCCCACAGCCTGGTGCAGGGCTGTGCTCACCAGCCACGCTGACTTGGGTGCTTTGCACTGCAGGATCTTTCCCACTCTTTCCTCCCCTTTGCAGTATCTTTTTTCGCTCAGGATCTTTCTTGACCTCTTCCTTCTTTCCTAGTTAATGACATAAAAAACAATTAAAGAAATGAAGAGGCTTATTCTGAATTCTGGGTGAGGAAGGTATTTCTGCTGTTTAGGTCTACAAAAAGTGACTGCGTTATAAATAAGGCAGAGGTGCATTAAAAACTATTTCTAATTTTCTGTGTGCTGAGAATCATAAATAAACCCATTAAGGTTGAGAACAACACATTGAGATAACGCTAATGTTTGTGGCTTCTATTTAGAAACAGATATTTCACCACCATAGTAAAAAGACCATTGTAGCTAAAGGGAAATGGAATTTTTTCATCCGCACAATTGTAAAAATTGTTGTAGACTGGCATTATTATTTTGGAAGTAAACATCAATTTATTTATTAAAATAAATGCAATAGACAAAGTTAATTAGGGTGCATTCTTGATATTTACTGACTTCAGTGAGGTGCCTCATTTCACAGTGTTCCCAAACTAGATTAATATGCTCAAAGTATAGTTCTATAAATTGATAATTAAAAGATTATGAATGGATGAACATGTTTTTTATGGTATAATTCTGTTTAATCTTTAGAGACCTTACAGAGGCCTGTAAGTTGAATCCTACTTAGGCAGACTTGCAAAGTTTTACTTTACTAAAGAATGCCAGATAAGGCCCTAAGAAGGGATTTCTAGGATCAGAATTACTGGTTGTCTCCACCTGCAATTCCAGTATTGCAAAGATGCCAGCAATTAAGCTTAAATGGAGATTTAAGGTAGGCTTATAGCTCTTTTCTTTATTTGAAGCAGTGCAAAGCAGCTGTGAATATCAATTAATATGGGCCTTCAGTTCAATTCCATCTGCATTCCAAACCTTCAAAACAACAGTGTCTAGACCTGGCTTCCCATATCTCTGTCCAAGCTTTAGTATTTTCTTCTTTCTGCTCATGGCTGTCTTCCAGGACAATTTTCATATCACACAAGGTAAAGACACATGAATCGGCTTGTATGTTTACAATACCTGGGATAAACGTGAGAGTTAGTTCTTATAGTTGACTTCTGCTTTCCAAGTTGATCCGGTAACTTTACACTGTTTGGACAAACTGTACATTTGTGTTATGATTCACTATGTATTTTTATTGGGTTAGTTTTGTTATATTTGTAATGATGCAAGAGGTGCAAATTTCAGCTTAAAATAGATCTTTTTTCTTAGCTGTTTTAGAAGTTAAGTTATGATACCTAAATTTAAGTAGCATAATCTGTCTCTAGAGAAACAGTAAGATGCTTGCATCAGTTCAGCCAGGTCCATTAGTTATTGTACTGCAGTGTATACTTCTGCAGTAACAACATGCTTACGTAGCTGTTCTGGGATAGATGATGAAAACTCGATACGACTTCTCTACAGAAAACATGTCCATTCTATACAAAGGCTCCAACACAAATTCTTACAGCAGGGCATAGTATCTCGCCTGTGTGCAAGGCAGCAGCTACAGCTGCTATCTTTTAGTTTCACTAACCTGAAGCATTACCCCCTCACTGTTTTTCTTTGTGTTGAGCATTCTTTGAAGAAACTATGCTTGTTCTTTAGGAAAAAGAAAAGATTGGATCAGCAGTTGTTTATTTACAAAGTTGTGGCTGAGGCTGTATTTATTTAAGCAATACTTACTGGTGTTATTTTACATTCGGAGATGTGTATACAGTATTACAGTACACTGTGTAAACTACCACTTCCATTTAATCACATTTGCAACTGCAAATATTATCATCCCTGTAAAGCAAAATGATTCCGAGTTGATGAAAGAATTCTAGGTCAATGGATAATTAATGCTTGAAGCCCCTTTCTATATACTGTGTAGCAAGCTTTTATTAAAAACCTCATTTCTCCTAAGAATAAAACTTTCAGTTAACTAGGTGGAAAAAGAAGGATGTAGTAATTCTTACACTTCACCATATTCTTCAGTGAAGTTCTTTTTTTCCTTTCTCTGACATAGCAGCAGGAATTTTTAGAAGGATTTATTTTCTTCCATTTAAATAGCTTCAGGAAGCAAGCAATTCTCAAAACCACTCTGAAATAGTTTTACAGGCTTTTATTTTAATTTGTTCTATTCATAGTTGCTTAAACAAAGCTTTTTTTAATTAACTTATTTAACTTTTTTGCAAATTCAAGAAAAGAATATAGCATGAAGTTATATGCAGGAAGATTTCTGTGCACTGGAAAGGAGTATGTTTCAGTAATGAAACTATGGAATAACTCTGTTGTTCTCCAGAGAGTATTTAGTCTTGACACAAGTGAATTTAAAAATTTCAAACAAATTTTCCACAGAACAGTTGGACTCCATCCATCCTACTCTTGATAGCTCATATTAGATCATTATTTTCTTCTTAAAATATTTTTCAAGTCCAATAAGTTTAAAATCTTGTTAAAGAAGATGGATCAATGATTAAGCAGCCTGTTGTGATAAACTGTTCTGCATAAATTACATCACATCATCCTCAGGTGACCGTATATTCCTTTTGGCAGTTAACAAATTCCTCACTTCTCAAAATCTGCAGGAAAAGAAAGAATTCAGATTACAGACTATTTTGAACTGATTGATTATGTTGGTAAAAGAGAAAATCAAACAAAATGACCATGTTTCCCCTCCCCTCTCCCACTGACTGCAAAATTCCTGCCTACTTGGGGCACAAAAGACCACTTCCACTATGGCTATATTTTGTGCATCTGAAAATTAATACCCAGAGTCTTGCTGCAACACAGCTGGCATTCTTCTTTCTTCCACCATGTGCAGTTGTGAGGATAACATTGTGATTTAGCTTCTGTAAAGGGGGATTTAAATGATCAGCAATCAATTCACCCTCAAAACCTCACTTGAAACCTAGCATACCTGTTATTTGCTTGGACCTCTTTGAATTTAGTGTGCTTAAATCTCCTATCAGGGACATCACGGCAAATGAGGCGGCAGGCAGGCATCCCACAGGTGTCTTTTGTTAATTAAAAAAAGTATCAATATCTTTGGGAGATATACGTATAGCCAGCTATGCCATTGGCTTTAATGTTAACAAATATGTGTGTGTGTGTGTGTGTGTGTGTGTCTTGTGCTGGTGAACTCGCAAGACATGTATACAGCACCAGGCAGAAAGTGGGCATTTTCCATTACAGTGCTGCCCAGCCCTATTCCTGCATTATTTTAGTGGGACAAAGAATTAGTTGCTAACAGAAACACCAGGAAGTGGCTTTTTTTTTGGAGGGAGGTGGGAGGGTTGCAGGGTTTGATATATCAAATTTGGGTCACCGATTTTCCTCTGCAGTGGAGGTTAGAAAAGTGGTGGGAGGTAGTGACACAGATAACCATGTGGTCACTCATCACTCTGTCTGAGAGATGTTACCTGAAGGAAATGAACAAAGAAGGAGGATTTTGCAATTTTTTGCCAAGTAGAATTTTTTTCTATTGCAAATCAGAGTGTTGTACCTCAGGATTTCAAGGAGTTTCTTTCTGACCGTGAAACAGCCAGTAGGGAATCACATGGTCCTGTAAAAGCTTGTGAAAACTTGTGTCTCCTGGAGTGAGGCTAAAAGATGAATCTATCCTTCCTGGGAAAAGCAAAGAAAAAACACTAAATTCGGGCCATGTTGCGATCAACGCTTTTGATCTGCTCTTTCTAATATGTACTACTAAAAAGTTGCTAATTTACATGTAGATGAATATATGTATCCCTATACTAATCTTTGAGCTTTGAGTTCTCTGCACAGAATCAGTTCTACTAATTAAAGCAGTTTTCAGTAAAGTAAGATTAGAGTGTGCATCATTGAGTTTTGCACTCTCCTTCCTTCTCTTGTTAAAATACATGTGCATGAAATTTATTATCTCCTTTTCAAAAAAAAAATATTGTTCAGAATGCTACTTAGATTTCTGAAAGTTTCTCAGATAGTGGGTTTTTTTTTTTCCTGGTCATGTCTAGACTAGTTAAATTATTCCCAGAGCTGCCAGAAGTCTGTACATAGCACTAGAAAACACAAAAACTGATGATGAAAAGATTTGCTCTTTTTGGAATTTGGTGGAGGAAATGTGTCTGGCATAAAGTGAGGGGTCTGCCTGAACAGATATGGGAGCAGAATTAAAATAATCAGAAAATCTAGAAAGGTCATCACAAGAGCAACACGAACACAGTCACATTTTGGATACTCAAAATGATCTGGTTTGGTACTGTTTATTCTATTTTAGAGATTCCTTTGGAAACTGCCTCTTATGGAAGTAAACTGAAATAATGTATTGGACACTTAAATGATCCTGCATTAAATAATTCCAAAAACAATTAAGGTGATGCACATTTTGTTTATGGCAAGTCAAAATGAAGATAACAAAGACTACTGCATTGTGATTGTATGCCTTTTTTTTTTTTATCTTAATAAATGCAATTCTGAAGGTTATAACAGGCTGAAGTAACCTGGTCTGTTCAGGAATCAACTGACTTTCAGCAGCATTACACAGCCTTAGGAGATCTGCCACATGGAATATCCTAAAAAACTGAAGCTCAAATTATAAACCTGAAAATCAGCAATTAGTGTTTATTTCAAATATAACTTTTTGGAGGTTGCCTTTTTTTTTTTTTTTCCCACTGTTGACCACCAGGCCTGAAAACATAAAGAAATATGGCCGAATAAAAAGTCACTTTTAAATATCAGATCCTAATGACTAACTGCTTTACTTCAAGAATTAAAAGGTGAATACCAAACACAACATCCTTGAGTTTCTAGAATTTACTATCACAATTAAATTACTGTCATTTTATTAATAGTGGCAGGCAAAGGAGAAAAGTTGCTTGCCAAAACAGCCATTTCCACATTTTTTTTTTTTCAGGCAGGAGATTTGCTTTAAGTTCCACAGAAGGAAGGAAAATGTACAATTTCCTCCTATGTACTTTCTCTTATTTTTCTGTGTCTCCACCTAAAGTTTCAACTATATCTGAATTATCATCTTTGCAACACAGAAATAATACGCAGAGGTAAAAGGAGAGTCAGCCTGCATACCTTCAACTAGTAAGATCAAGCCTATCAACTACATTATGGAAGAGTTTACTTTTGCTGGATTGCTATATTCTGTTTTAGGGATATCATTTCATCACTGAAGAAAACATCAAAAGATTTTAGGCTTCGGCATTCATGTCCAGGGTATGTTTCAAAGTCTTTCATCAACCACGGAAACTAGATTAGCACCAGAAAATATTTAACAGTTGCTATCTGGCCACATAAAAACTGAAGGACCTTTGGCTTAGCAAGAATCTATAAAATGTGATTATTAATTTTAAAATATTACACATGTAAAATGAAATTCTTCAGCTTTATTTGAGAAGGCTGACCTTAAAATAATTAATTGATGAAGAGCTGACAAAGATCCTGACTAAAGATAATGTCAAAATTCCTGGAACAAAATAATTATGCTAATAGCTATAAAAAGCAGGTTGTGAGAAACAAGTTAACAATTTGAGATGGCCTTACAAAAGTTTCTGGTCATAAAGGAAATGCTGTATTTCAATTTAATTTCCAAATACTATATGTACTTCAATGCACAATTTATTAGAGGAGTGGGTATAATAAGTCTTTAAATTAATCTGTTTCCCTAATAGAAATAATGAAAAATGTTTACTGTTTTCAATTCAGTAGGGATGGCCCCAAGCTAGGCCTCCTTTTAGTCACTGAATCCTAGTAAGCTGTTTTTAGGAAACTTGCATAACAAGGGAGCAAAAGTATCAAAAATATGCTGCTGAAATTGTCTTTAATATTAAAAAACAAACAAAAACAAAATTGTTTATTTCCTTTAAGAAGACAAACTTGGAGGGCGACATGTAAATTGCTGAATTTTCCTAGAGTTCATTCCTAGAGTCTGTATCGGGGCTGGACTGCACTTCTAAAACACAGCTCAAAGTTGCTGGAAAAAGCAGAAGATGTTGAGCTGTAGCTGAAGCCACAAAATACATTCAGTTCACGAAATGAACTAATGCATGCTTTAAAAATTGCAATTGTTAAAAAGTGAAACCCCTTAAATCCTTGAAATTATATTTGAAAAATAAATGCTACTTATTTTATATAAAATTGATGCAAAATTGCTGCACTTTTTGAATGGATAAAATATATAAATGTCCTTATATTGCACAGAAATATCTCTTTTGTATAAAGTTGCATGAGCACAACAAAATTAAAGATTTCAAATTTTTCAAAATTCATTGCAAATATATTTGCAATTTTCTTAGCTGCTTAAATTGTACTTCATGATAGCATTACAGAAGATCGATTCCATCAAAAAGAAAAGGAAGTCTCAAACTCATTATGTTCAAAATTGACACATAATGTGAGCTTGCAGGTATACGATTCACTGCATTGTAATCATTAATCTGTTTTTTAAAAGAAAAAATAATTTAAACAATTGTAATTTTTACAAGGTTTAGTCATGTAATAAAATAAGCTTTAAAACATTTTAATCCATTGAAATGCATAAATGTACTGCAAAATACTCTTTGTTTTTGAGTAGAATTACTCAAAATATATTTATAGAAGTATCTACTGATAAAAAGAATAAATTAAAAGCATATAAGAAATTTTAGCTATTGAAGTTTGTCTGCTTACTGGATCAGAACTTAGAAGTTAACATTTCTACATTGTATCTTTTTGTTCTCAATTTCTTGCAGTAATAAATCTGTCATAGATTTTTCAGCCCATAAGGAAAAATAAAACCTGGTAGGTAATCAGGTTTGAGACAGCATTTTTATGTTCTGTAACTAAAAACAAAGAATAATCCATTAAAAAATATAAATTTTGAGAAGTCTAACAGTATTAGACTTAAGAATAAATTTTGTTACTTAATCAAAATGCTGCATGTATCAAGCACCTGACTAAAGTATCCCTCATTTTAAGCTGTTTTTCACAGTTTCAAATTTGTGTGTTGTATTTTAATAATTTTATACCTATAGTGGAAGTGCTCTTGCAATGGATGAAGCCTGTAAAACGATTGCGCACACCAATTTCCTACAGACTGCATGAGACTATAAGGCCCAGTTCTCAGCTCCAGCGGAGCCACGGATTTATCCCCAGCTGCGCGCTCGAACCCGTTGATGTGCAGAATTACTGGTGATCCCACTGCAAACCCCTGTGTCGATGACAAGTATTACGGCGTATGACCCTGTGTATCCCTGGGTCACAGTCGTGTTCAGAAAGCAAGTACGTACTTCCCTCAGTGCTGTTGAGCCAGTAACTGTGCGAGTATTACAGTGAAACTGCAGAAGAGCAAGCTATGTTTTAGCATGCTTATCCATTAACAGAAAATAGTACGTTAGATCGTGATTTTGGGGGATCTGTGTGGTTGTTGGTGATTAATGGCAAATGACAGTCAAAGCTGAAAGAACAAACCCAATTTTTTTTCTTCAAATACCTGGCAGTGTATGAAAAGCTAGAAAATCTTGAATTTTCTCCTGCTGTCAGATATCACACTTCTATTTGGACCACATTGTGTGCCTATTGCAAAATTAACTAAAACACCAAATCATACAGATGCAATAACACATTTTAATACAACTGATTCATATCTGGCTGCTTTATTGGAAATACATACCTCCAGCTGATAAATATTGAACGCATTGAACGCATTAAAACAAAGACAATACACTTATCTTCCTGACTTAACATTTAAAAAATTTACAAACATGCTGTATACCAAACAACAACAAATAAAAAGTAATAAATATTCTGAAAAACTCCATACCTCGTATGAAATCCTGACCCTTTCTCCAACTAAGTACACACAGCGCAAATACACTGGGAATGCCAAGCTGCAGAGGCCCCTCGGCGGGGAAACCTGTGCTTCAGGCAGCCAAAGTGGAAGTTCAGGGACAGAGCGGGGGCAGAGAACGGATGACACTCAGGGGTTGATTTTAGAAGGAGCTCGTGTCTCCGTGTGCGATTAAATCGATGCTCTGCTTTGTTCGTTTGGCTTTAGGCGCTGCATGTGACTTTAAGCTCGTTTGACTATCGGTTTATGGTGCTGACTGGTGTCCTGGCCCAGGTGAGGCCGTTTGGTGTCACACCTCCCACCTAGGCCACCTGAAGAAGAGGGGAGACAACAGCTCCCTCCCCCTCCCCTCACTGGTGGGGCCCTCCCTCTGTTTCGGGACAACCCAGCAGCAGAGTTCAGCGCCTCGGCAAAAGCAGCCGGACCACCGATGTATCCACTTTTAGCTGGAAAGTCTGGGTAAGTTTACGTTGTTAAAACCCCTGCTCAAGCAAGTACAGTTTTAGTCCGATGACGGGAAGCGTTCTGACACGCAGCCGCCCGCGCCAGCCCCCGAGGCTCCACTAGCGAGCACCAGCCCCGGGGCTGCTCCTCGCACAGCCCCAGCTGCCCAGTGGCGCGCGGGCTTTCACCCCACGAACGTTTGCCGGTCGCCGCGGGTGGCTTCCTCCGCAGCGCCGCGCCTGCGCGGGCAGAGGCGCCTGCGGCCCTCCCGCAGCCTGCGGGGATGGCCCTGCTCGGCGCGGGGATGGCGCTTCCCGACGCGCGGAGCGGCCTCCCGACCCGGGCAGCGCCGCCGCCGCCTCAGGCGGCCGCGCCGGGGGCGGTGCCGCGGCCCGGCCGTTGGGAAGTGCGTCACGGCGCAGCGCGCCTGCGCGTGGCGGCCCCTTCGAACGGCGGTTGAGCGGGCACCGCTGGGTCCCGCCGTGGCGGCCACTGCGGGAGGAGGAGGAGGAAGATGAAGCGCACGGCGCCCCGCAGCACGTTGCGGAAAATAATAAAGAAGCACAAGCCGCGGTTGCGGCTGGCGGCTAACATCGACCTGCTGGTGAGGAGAGGGGCGGGCGCGGAGCCTCCCTCCCTCCCTCCCTCCCTCCTCCCCCGGGCCCGGGCTGGGGGCGCTCCCGGGAGGGCGGCGCCGGGCTCTGCAGCCCCACGACGAGCCCTGTGCGGTGCGGGGGTCGCAGCCGCAGGGCCCCGGTGCTTTTAGCCGTGGCGCGCAACTGCTCTGACTGCCCTTGGATGGGGAAGGGGGTCCCCAAATCCCGGGAGGGTATGTGCATCCTGGAAGAGTATGGAGCTGGTGGGAGACAGAAGCAATGTGATGTCAAGTTACTACTAATGGTATTTCTGCTGGCGCCTATAGGCAAGGGGAAGGCAAAATTTTGGGGAAGATGGTGGCTGCTTAGCCTAATAAAATATAAGCAGTCATTGCAGCTTTCTGCTTCCTTGATGGTTTCTGCCTTGTAGCTTTCCTTGTGACAGTGAGTTTGAGGATTCAGAGGCAGACATAAACACTGTGTTATCCCTCACGTGCACAATGCTCTTCAAAGATATCTCCATGTAGACAAACTGAGAAATAGGCATTTGGATTACACAGCTGTAGTACAGGAGCTTGTTGCTGCTATATGAGCTTGTGTACAGATATCAGTCATCTGAACTGTGATTAATGAGTTACTCTGAAACTAGGGAGTGAAGAGCCTAGCTATTAATGAAAAGAGGGGGTTGAAGCGTTGGGATTCTCTTAATAGGTTAAAATCGCTTCCAATAAACATGTAAGGATAACAGAGCCCTGTGGCACGTTGCATTCCTCCTCACCTGCAATGAGGGATTTACAAGAAGGGTTTGTGTCAATAAAAAACCTGCTCTACTGAAGCGAGAGAACCTGACCTCGAGAGAGCTTATTGGCCGCTGCCATACTAAAGAAAAGGTTACATAGTGAAAAAGGATATATATATATATTTATTTAAATGACTTGATTTGCCTAGCTTTTTTGTTTTCAAGTGTACATGACAGTGAGAGGACATGATGCTCACTGCAGTGATGCATACTGTTCTCTTGCATGTTTCTCGCTTCAATACTGTGTTTCATGTGTGTAGAAGTGGCTTCTAGCAGCATCATAAAGGTTGATGTTTGGGTATGTGAAGCTAAATAGAAATAAACTAAGGAACAAAATATGTATAGATTAATACAGATGAATATGATAGTTACAGGGCAGCATTTGCTCTTGAATATAAACAGCATCTATTTTTGCTAAAAAGTAGTGTAATAAAAATACGATATTCTCCTCCCACTGCTGTTATCTGTGGAATATTTTATAAGCTATGGGACTCTCAAAGTCACCAAGGTATAGTTAAAGGAATTCAGTATTAAACTAATCGTTAGGAATGCAGTATTAAACTAATCATTCTTGCAGAATCATTAATAGAGTTTATTTATTTATTTATTTATTGGTCAGCCATTAGTAACAGTTCACCTGTGTTTCCACGGTCGTGTTAATTTAGCTTCAAGTTGGTGCAGCTCTGAAAAGGGTAGGTGGAGCATCTGACCAAATCTTGGCCTTTGGTTCTCACCTCTCCCTGGTGCTGGCGCTAGCACAAGGGGGCTGTTAAGGCAATCACTGTGTTGAATTGACTGAAACTAATGAACAACAGCAACCTGACCTGCCTTAAAATATGTCTACGCAAATACTCATGCCAACACAAAGGTTGAGATGAGAACAAATTTTAATAATGTGATGGAAGCTTAGGTTGACTCTTTTGACAATGTCAAATTAGAAGGTGTTTAATGCTAGGAATTAAGTTTTTTTTATTGTTATTTTTATTTCACCTTGTGTCTGAAAGGGAATTGGTGTTCAAGGGTGGTGATTGTGCATGGTGCTTTTAGTTATCATTTTTTATTTCTTTGAAAAAATAAGCAAAACTCCATCTGTGTTGATTTCTCTTTTTTTTATTTATTTTTTTTAAAGTTCCCTAAAATGCACAATTTAGGTCCTGTTGTAGATCACCAGGTAACAAGTCTTGAAAGTGCTGTTAGCGTCTCTTCCTGTGTTATTCACTACAAATCCTGTAAGTGATTAGATTGCACACTTTATATACTAGCTGTTTTAACCAGACTAAGCCACATATATTTTGAGCAGACTACTTGTGGCTTCTGCAGGAAAATACAAGAATCAGCTATTTCAATTTGAAGGCTGTTTTCCTGAGTGTTCACTTCATGCTAACTTTTGAATCTACTGTCTTAGTACTAAGTCGAGTAAGGAGATCTGTCTGCCTTGCTGCAACATTATTCTGTCCTGTTGCTTTTTTTATTTGTTTGCTTGTTGTTTGTTTTGTTTTTCCTATCTCTTTGGTGATATTCTTTGGTTAAACCTATTACATCCTTTGCCAGACAAACAAGACTGAAAAACTAACCGTAAGAAAGCAAATGTTTTTTGTTAACTATCTAAATGGAGTCTTTTTTCCTTTTTTTTTTTTTTTTTTTTTTTTCTCCTCTCCCCTCTAGCCTTTGACCTTCTTTTGATTGTCTGGTTTTGAATTTTGAAGCTTTGACCACCAACTTTCTCCAGAACAGTATTGCTAACAAATTTCACGAATGTTTTGTTTTTCCTTTCCTTTTTTTTGTTTTTTTTTGTTTGTTTTTTGTTTTTTTGTTTTGAAGGAGTGTTATAATATCTTTGAGTGCTGAGGACTTTTCAGGAGGTTTCTCCTGTGTTTTTAAATTCAATTATTTTCTTTTTTTTAGAAAAGTGAGAGAGATCTTAGTACTGAGACTTGTGGATTTTCTTTTTTTTTTCTGCTAGAATGATCTGAGAAGAAAACTCAGCAAGCATTGTTCTAGCTTGATTTTATAAAAAAAAAAAGCAAGAACTCTGCTGCCTGTCTTAAGCTAAAAGTACGGGTTTGTATTTAAATTGCAGAAAAATGTAAAGTATTGTATTGAATAACCATTTTTGTCTCTGTTATGGGAATGGAACCTGGTGAAATAGGTGTAGACTGTAGACAAAATATCAGTCTGTAGGCAAGATAATGGAGGTGGGTTTTTGTTTGTTTGTTTGTTTTAAAAATTATGGCAGCAAAATAACCCAAGAAGTCCTGCCGAACAGGTGTGCAGAAATCATTCTGCAACTGTGTTACCAGTTTCTCATGTGTTCTTAACCAAATGCTTCTTTTCTGGGATATAAGAGCCCTGTTGTACAACTATTGTCAGTTTTGTTCTGAGAATGATCTAAAACACAGTAATGCAGTAACTTTAAACAAGAGTGGTATCACTTAACTACTTGTCAGCAACTGTCAGATTTATGGTATTCTCACTTTCTGCCTTTCTTAGCCTTTCTTAATTTCCTTAAAAATAGATGATATAAACCCCAAATAATCTGGAATATTTATTGATATGTTTATTGTACATTTTGATTTTACTTATGTAATGGTATTTCTTTTAAATCAGTATGAGTTTAGGGGAAGCTTCTCAACATAGGGTAATTCACTTTGAAAATTAAAAAGTATGCAGTTTTTAAAGGAATATGCAGTTTTTAAAGGCAGTTTCAAGATTAACACTTTTGCTTTCAGGTATCTTGGGAAAGGACTTTAAAATGTGTCAAGCCTCCTTTCCCTCCCACAGGTTTGTTCAAGAAATCTAATTTCCACGTAGATAAGTCTAGTAATCCGAGTTGAAAGCCATTATAGTTTCACTGTTTGATTGTTTTGGGTAATTTCAGCATGAGTAGTTAAGGAAGAGGTTAAAAATAATGTTGATATTCTTGCTAAATAAGCCTGCAAGAGTGTCAGCTTTTTGTGTAGTAGATGTGCCCAAATGATGCCAGATATTACATAAATGTTTCTATTGCGATAATTCATGTAGTTCAGCAGATTAAAAGATCCAGTCGCCTGTCATATGAACACAAAAATGCTGGTCCTCCTTAAAGATTCCTCCTCTTGTGACTGTTGCCTAAGTAGTTTCTATATATTCTACATTGTATCTTTCCTTGTTAGAACTTTTTAGACTTTGCAGGTCAGATATGATGACAGAATATTACTTAAGTCATGTAAGCAAAACGGATATATTTCAGTAATATTTTAGAGCTTCTAGTGGAAAGAGTATTTTGTACATGACAAAGTTAAAGTTAAGTTTAATTTGTAAGAGGCAAAATTACTCATTTTAAAATTGGACAATCGAAGAGGTCTAGAGGTTTGGATTATAAGCTTCTTATCAAACAAGGATGCTTTTGGGTGGCAGTTCTAATAAATATGTGATGGGGCAGTTTCTAGGATGCTTTTTTGTCACTTCATTGCTAGCAGCACAGTGTTCTTACTTTGAACAGAATACTGCCATCCTTATTATTTTAATGTAAAGGGGTTTAGGAATGAGCATGCAAAAAAATTGATGGAGATGGAGATGGATTGATAGTGGAGAAGTTCTCATGCTGGAGAAATTTGTCA
The DNA here is from genome assembly GCF_059628265.1 of Tinamus guttatus. Classification (NCBI taxonomy): domain Eukaryota; kingdom Metazoa; phylum Chordata; class Aves; order Tinamiformes; family Tinamidae; genus Tinamus; species Tinamus guttatus. The sequence continues at coordinate 832,172 of NW_028288900.1, read as the reverse complement.
GTGCTGCTTTCCCTGGTAAAGAGCAGAAGCAATTCAATGTGCCTGTGGTCCACTTGGTGATAAAGCACGGATGAATTCATTGTTCATTAAAGACTGATCATTTTGGTCATTGGAAGCTGACTATACTGGTACCAGTAAGCAAAAAGGGGCCTTCTCATTCTCCATTTGATGTTTGCATACATTTTATAAAAAAAAAAGAAAAAAAAATCTACTAATGTAAATCAGGTTTTATTTCTGTTAGATCAGATGTCATCTGTGATCTTCATTTCTATTTAAGGTGCTTAAAGGATTTAAGTATACAGAATTTAAACTATATTCGTAACAGTCTTGCAGTAATACATATATCAGTTTTTATTAAGACTTGGACTGAGTGGTATTTTGTTTGCCTGGGAATGCATTCCAGGAAAATGGAAGCAGCCTAATGCGCAAATCCTCTTTCGCAGTAGCAAGCCTTCAACAAACAATGTTCATTCCACTGAGTAAAGTGTGTATGAGTAGTTTGAATCCTTTTTGTTTTTCCTTTTAAAGGTGCATTTGAACTTCTTACTGTTTCTACATCGACTAGCAGAAGAAGCCAGGACAAATGCTTTTGAGAACAAAAGTAAAATAATCAAACCTGAGCATACTGTAGCTGCAGCAAAGGTAATAAAGAATTTTTAATATTTTTCTATTATACTTTTGTTTAATGTACTATGCATTAAGGCAGGGTGCATACAAATTTTCTGATATAGTGTCCCCTAATATAATATAATCCCCAAACCTGCAACAAATTAATATTATTAGATAGAAAATTGTAATAATTCTATCAAGACAGTTGTTAATATTTTTAGATACAAAATTGTAATAATTCTGTCACCAAGACATTAAATGGAATTCTTTCTGCCCTATTCACTGTAGTCCTTTTGCTGCTCTTTTTCCCCCCAGTATTTAAATCTATAATTTCAGAGTGTGGGATATTTCTACATGGTAGTCCACCAATGAGTGTTCATGGAGTGAAGGCCATGTGGAACATTAGTGTGGTGCTAGGTGTGCAGTAATGTATTGTAGGACTGTTTCTGGTCCTATAGCCTCCTGCTGCTTTTGTGATCAATGTGAGGTGGTGTCCGATTCAAACGGGTAGAATGAATTCACATCTGACTATGAAAAGATGCGACTGTCAAAACGAGGTCTGCTTTTGTTGCTGTTCAGCATCTTGGCTTTAGGATACGGAAAGACAAGTGTAGGCTCTGGGAGACCCGGACAGGAACAAGTTACGGAGAAAGAGGGTTTTTATTTTTGATGACGTATCAAAGAAACTTCACTGTGAGCTGTGTGTAATCTGAACTGCAGTAGCAAAAACGAAACTTTAATTGAGCAAGCAGAGAGTAGCTCAAAGAGATTCAAGTATCCTATTTGTACATTAAATTCATGTAATCTTAGTCTGAAATGTATTTTAAGTGGATTCTTGCAGCATTGTGAGGATACTACTGGAACAGACAGGTGGTTCTTGTGATACTGTGTTCTGCAAGGGAGAGTTAAATTATGAATTACAATACAGCTAACTCAGCATAACAAAAAATACTCTTTGAGTATCTGTAAAGGAGGAACTATCTGCTTTATTGTACCTGATTAAGAGCTTTGTATGTATGTGAAAGAAACAAAACAAAACAAAAAACAAAAAAAAGACGGGGGGGGGGGGTGGTGGTGGGGGAGAGGGTGGTAAATTGCCCTTCTTTCCCTACAATGAATTAATAGTGTCAAAGTATGACCAAAATCCTGCTAATTGGCAGTTCATTTCACTTTGTTAGGCTGTTTTACTTAGAGACTTGTTTCTGCATAAAACCTAATTTGCTTAGTTATCTGTTCAACCATCTTAGTAGTGCTGGACAAATGGGAAACAGACATGTTCCTAATGAAAAAATGATTGAGGTTGGAAGGACCTTTAGAGATCATATACCCCCCGCCCCCGCACAAACTGAATGTTTGGGTCCAATGGCTTCTGTTCATCTCTGGTCTTTTTTTTTTTTTTCTTTTTTTCTTCCAAAATGTTTGGATTGTTACTATAGTAATAGAAAATATCAGAAATATATACAGGATGTGTAGGATAGCCAAGTTAATGTTGCAGTTGGAATATTGTGCTTTTGTAATTTTTTTTTAACTTCAACCTTAGTATTATGTGAACATTTTTTTGTTCCATTTATTTCTTTTTAAGATGAGAAGAAAGGAAAAACTGCCCATATTTTAATAATGTTAACACTTAAACCGTCCCACTTGGACTTCGAAGTTCACTTTTCGACTTAAACTCCAAACCAAAAAATGTACTTCCAAGGGTCTAGGCACTCTTGATATAAAAAGAAATAAGGCATTACAAACAAAAATTGAGCATAGTCGCTGTACAATTGCACATCTTAGATTTTTTTTTTTTTTTTTTTTTTTGTCTGGGTCTAAGGAGATAAGAGCTTAAAGGAATCTGCCGAGAGCTTGACAGAGCTGCTTTCAACACTCATTTAGAAAACCTAAGAATTTCCCCAAATAATGTTTGAGTATTCAGTTCGTTAAACATTTTCTAATATATTTCTATGCTTTTGTTGAATTCATAACCTTTTCCTTGACACTTGCCCTTCATCACTCTGTGAGACAGATTGTTCAGCTGCGTGAACCATTGGTCGGAGTAGCACAGCTTTTTTCAGTAACTTTTACTGCTACCTGAACTGTGTGTGTATAAACAGTGATAATATCCTCCTTTTTTTTTTTTTTTTTTTTCTCCTCTCCAGGTTGTTTTAAAGAAAAGCAGAGGCTAAAAAATGCAACAATGAGATTTCAAGTCTTGGGGTTTTTTTTGTGTTCTTACTAGCTTGAGATCCTGTGAGCCAGCTTTTGCACTTGTGGAAGTATTTGCTTTTACTGATGTATATCTCCTGACTCGCCTTCTGAGTATCCTGCTGTTTCTTAAACAAACAAACAACAACAACAAATAAACAAAAATGTTTTTAAACATTTCATGTATAATCAAAAAACGTGTGTCATTTATAAGTATCATAAGTAATAATTCGTTTAAATCTTCTGCTATACCTTATTTTTTTCAATAAAATAAAACTTACCGTGCTCACTGAAGTACAGTGTGTCTTTTTTTTTAATTTACTGAAGTCTGAGGCATTTTAAGGAAAATAGTAATAATGATGCAGGTTTCACTTAATCCATTATAGATTGTGCTGTTCAGAACAGGTTTACCAGCTAAACAAAATGTTAGCTTTCAAAAGAAGTGCTGTAGAAGCTGGGGTATTAAATATCTTGACTTTGATTTGTTTATATGTATCTTAATATTTATAAATAAATTTGAAAAGTAGGTGAAAATCTCCATGTTTTGGGGAATTGATACATATTCTGTATTTTTAAACTAAGCTCTGCAAGCTCTGAACTGTTAAGCTGGCTTACTGTTTTGATGTGGTATGTGAGATGACTTGGTGGTCTTAATTCAGCTGGTGTGGACAGAAGCACATTATTTAAAAAAAAAAATGCTGATGTTTTTGAAGTTAGATCCTTAGATCCTGTAGAAATAATGAAGACAAGTTGGCATGCAAGTTGAACTGCTTCCTCCCCTCCTTTTGAGTGTCATCCTAACCTGTAGAAGTGTTGAAATGTACATTAGATTAAAAAATCTCTAAATGAAATTGTGTTCTCTTTCTAATTTGATATCTTTAAAAGATTTTAAAACATTTAGCAGTAGTATATATTAATAAAGATACAGTTGAGTCTTGCTGTTTGAGCTGGTAACACTGTTTTGTGGAATATGTGGTAGCAGGTGCTTCGCATCAGTGAACTGTTCTTAAGATTAAAAAGTAAAACATCACATTGAGTTGATCTAGTTTTGTTTAACACCTCATACTGAGTATGAGTTTTTTTAAAAAGCCAAGAATAATTGCATTTCCTGAATATTTTTCTAGTCTAGAGAAATTGAAGCAATGTCAGAACTTCATACCTGAAGTTGGTATCATGCCCATGTACTTAAAATACTCTAAAACATGAGAAGTCCTGTCCTTTTACAGCATTCAAAAATAAAATTTTTCTATTCTGGCTTTCCTTAACACAGAGGGCTTGATTCAGTGTGGATCTATGAAAAGTGGATTAGGTTCTTTATTGTGTTTATTCTTCTCCTACTCCCTTGAATGCCACAAAGCTGAGAATGTATCTGATACTTTAATCCATATAGGTGTTGGTTATTTGAACTGGAGTACAGTCTCAGGAATAAGATGTAACTGTCTAGGTATTTATTTTTCTTTGTGATTACCACATACACAGACTGCCCCCCCCCCCCCAAAAAAAAAAAAAAAAAAAAAAACCAACCCTTTCAACAGCAGGTTTATGTATAACCTGTATAACCAGGTTATGTGTAATCACCTTTCCTAGTTGGACAGATATCTGAGCAGATCATCTTGGAGCTTAGCGGAATTTTCTTGATGCGGTGTGGTGGCAGTAGTAGGTGGGTGATCAACTACCATTCAGAAAAGGAGGTAAGACGTGGGTAGCTGGTGTTAAACTTTGCTTTTTTCTTTTGGATAGTGTTTTTGGACCAAATCTATGGCTTTTGTTTTTTTTCTTCTTCCTTTTAATGGGAGAGGGACTATAATAGGAGAGTGCTATGTAATATAAGAAGTTTCAGGGGGAAAAAGTGTTATCTCACTAGTTTACCAGTATTCTGTGAACATTTGGAAGTATCTGAAGGAGCAAGTATTGAGAAGATCTGAGAGAGAGGCATGTTTCGAGAGGCATGTTTTGTCTCTCAAATTTTAAATAAAAGTTTACTTAAAATTAAAGCTACTGATCTAATTTTGCATTCAGAAATACATAATGATTTTCCAATACCCTCTTGGTGTATATCACACTACATTAATTGTAGTCACATTTGATAGGTCTTCCTGCATGCCTATAGCTATAAACACTTCTAATTATAATATTTCCTTGGAGAATATTTTCTTTTTTAAAATTTCCTTTTTTTTTTTCTCTCCACCCTGACTTCAAAAATAGACTGCTAATGACAAAACGTCAAAATATAGAGTTTTAGGACATGTCTTTGTAAACTAGGTCTTTGAAGAGAAGGCCAAATGTAGTTTGATTTGGTTGTACGTATTTGGAGGATTTAGTTTTTGTGTTGATTCTCTGCCTTTAGGAGGAAATAAAGGAGGGCTTCTGGAGAGAAGAGCTGTGCTGAGGCATTAAGAGGTTTTTACTGGCCTACTTTCCTGAACCTTGAGAAATTTAGTCCTTCAGACATCCTGTTGAATATTTTTGGCTTTAAAAGTAGGATGAAAGAGATTTTGGGGAATGAAATGTATAACAGGTGCTCAGTGCAGTTGTGGGTCTTCATGTCAGGAAAGATGGTCAAAGAATATCAATGGATAAAGGCATAGTGGACTTGAATTCATTTTTTCCCTTTTTTTTTTTTTCTTTTTCTTTTTCTGCCTCTCTGAAGCTTTCTCAGTGTTTTTCTGCTTTGCATCCTTCACTCGCACTATAACTGCCAACATGAGAGGAAAAAGACAAAACAGAGAATGGAATAATTTGGTAAAAGCATTTCTAGTGCCTTGAGTTCCAGGTTCTGAAGTAGCTAATGTTTGCCTGGGAGACAGCAGATGATATCGCAAGTAAATAAGGGAAGCAGGTGCAATAAAACAAGAAAAGTGCTTAAGTGCTTATTGATAAGGAAGTGACTATGAGAGGATGCGTTATTCATTTTTCTGTCATACATGGAGTGGCTGATGAGGGAGGACCTGCTGTTTTCCATGTTAAGCCTTCTCTTGAGGAGTATGCACTATGCCAGCTGTCAGGCTCATATCACAGTGTGCTTTGAGTGATGTGAAAAATTTAAAACTGGATGTATGCTTTTTTTTTTTTTTTGAATTTGTAACACTTTGAGCATTATAAATCACCTGAATAATATGCTTAAAACCATAGATAAACTGTGAATATCAAGAATGGCATGTCAGTGAATTTAAAAGTTGTGAAGAATTTTAGTTTCTTAACTCCCAATTGAGTCAATGGGAATATATAAACTTGTATAGTTTTGTGGGTCAAAGCCTAAATAATCACTTTTCAATTTAAATTTCATATTTGATCATTACATTTTGTGTTTTGAGTCAGGCAATCAACACAAATGTTACAGAGGACATTTGTTCCTCAGAACTTTGTTGTACTTGTGAGTAAGAGAGCATAATGGCTATCAAAAAATCTTAAGTTTTAAATTAAAAATAGGAAATATTCTCTATGCTGTAATGACATGATAAGGAAAAAAGAAAAGGTTCAGAAATATGTTGCCTATAGCAGGAAAGTTCTTTTTCCAACCATAAGATGGAGATAGAGCAAGAACCCTCTTTTCTTTCCTGTAGAAACTTCCAATTTGAGAAAATATTCTGTTTATTCTTGCTAAAAATTATACTGTATGTTGTGACACTTCCAGATTTTTTGAAGACTACCAACACTGTGCTGCTGACAGATGCAGGGCAATTAATGTTTGAAAAAAGTTTTTGTTTGAACCAAAATAGGATGTCCTGTTGATCAATACTGAGAGGGTAAAACTTAGATGTACTAGGGAGACTTCGATAGATTTTGAAGATTTTTTTCTTTCTTCAAAATTGAGTGTTTTGACACTTTTTTTCCCCTTTTTTTCCCTTTTTTTTTTTAAATCTTAGAAATAGGCCTACAGTTATTAGTACAACATAAATATGTTTTAGAAATGTATTTATTCCATTTGGCAGTTTTATACAAGAACCTATTAACAGGACATTCCTCATATAATAACTTTAATTATTAAACAGATATCTGAAATTTGTTGAATTGTTGATTCCATTGGTCTTTTATCAGTTTAAAACAACTAGTGATAAAACAATAAAGCTTTTTTTTTTTTTTTTTTTTTTTGCAATGACTTATGAATATATATCTGTGTGACATTTTAAATAAAAGTACCATTTAGAGTAAAAAAAAATCCCTTTTCAAGAGCTGTAAATTGTATGTTAAGTTTAAGTTCTTCAGGCTGTTTGGAAACACTGTGTATGGTTCTTGCTATATACTGTAGTATGCTCTTGTGTAGTACATTGGTTGATACTATATGTATATATATTGGAATATAAATTCTCATTCGTGCAGTGATACATGTACTTACGGTTGTAGTTTGCTGGGCATACTTGGTTATGATTTTTTCTTTTTTTAAAAAAAGAAAAGCATGTTTGAGTAGTCTCAGACCCAGAATGAGATGATACAGCATTTTTGTTGTTCTAAACACAAAACTTTAGCTTTTGGAAGAAGGAGATGAACAGCCTTCTCACCTGACAAATCTTGATTCTGTAGGTTTAGTTGGTCAAAATTCATCTTTCTGGTGTTTCGTGATCAGTGTTGAGAGAATATCAGTTTCCTTGTTGTCTATATTAATCAAATTCATGTGGGATTTGATACGTAATATTCTTCTGTGTGCAAGGATATTAACCTTGTCCTGGTCAAACTGCTGAGAGATCTTTTAGGGTTGTTACCTGCAAGATGAGGTTTCTTACCGGGAAGGTCACTTTCCTCGGGAAATGTTTTCAGTGCCCAGAAAGCTTGAGTAAGTTGTAGAAAAATATCGATAAGGTCACCCAAGCAACCCTAATATTGCTTCTGGTTTATAAAGCAAGAACAAACGTAGACACAGTCTGATTACTTGGTAGTAGTGTTATTGCAGCCGTTAAATAACATCAAGAGCTCTTCCTGTAGTAATGGTTCATTCTTGACCTCCTACCACAATATATCAGGTTATTGTTTCAACAATACTGCAAAAACGTAGCTTCCTGCTTTGCTTTGTAAGCATGCAGAAAGCACAGTAAGACACATTTTGGAAACTGAACAGTCAGTGAATCAGAATTTTTAAAGGACAAAGACTTCTACATAAGCATAATAACGAATAGGCTTGGATAGGCTGGAGATTCGATCTTGTAATACCAGCTTAAATTGGCCTAACTCTTTTTTGTGTTAATCCCTACAATCCACAGTCTAATATGCCCTTGTTTCTTTTAAGTTAAACAGGTAGGTACTCACACAAATTAGGTTGTATAACTGAAATCTTTTGTGAGACTTGTACGAGTTTTATTAGTAAGTCAGATCAAGAAAAGATTTGAGACAATTTGCAATTCTTTTGTATAGCTGAAAGTTTTGTACATGAGCTAGCTTCTATTCTGAGCTCTTTCAAGGTACTCACAGAGTAAAAGCCAAGATTAATACACTGATGATGGATTGCATTTAAGCACATTTAATTTTGGTATTCTTTATTTTTGTTTTTACTCTCCAAAATAAAATTATATGTGTACAATGCTGTTTCCAAAATATTACTGACTTCTGAAGGTTAGATAGCAATTAAAAATGATTTGAGAAAGAATGCTGCTTTTTAAAAAATAGGGGAGGAATTCTAAAGAAAAGAGGAAGATAGGCATGGCAAAGCTTGCCTGGCCAACCTTCACTGTGTTCTGTAGTTTCCAATACTTGTTTTTTCATAATCTGTTTTTCAAGTGGAAATTCAATTTTGTGGGTTCCCATAGTTTCCAAATTGGAAGGGTTGGGTTTTTTGGGGAAAGAGAAGGGTAGTAGGTTTTGTTTAGTCTAAGTAACAGTGTTCCTCTAAAACACTGGGTTATCTTCCTCAGATGTCATCAGGGTTTCACATAGTAATTAATTTTGACAATACTTTTCCTCTTGCCTATTCTAGAACGTTTTTTCCACAAATTCAGTATGAAAATATCTTGAAATTCAGATTAGCAGTGGACCGAAGAACTTCATCTTGCAGGAAATTTTTCCATAGTGAGTAACGCTTTGGAAAATACACAACAGAATATACATTAATTTAATATATCTACTTTTTAATTATTCAATTTGGCTTTGTTTTCTTTGTTTGCTTTCCTTTTCTTGATAAGATTTAAAAACTGGAGAATATAATAAAGTTTTATTTTATGCCAGCAACAACTTACAAAAAAAACTCTACTGCCAAAAGAATGAACTATCAGTTTCCTTTGAGGCACATTAGTATTCTATGTGTAAAGCAGGAGAATGATAGATTTTTCATTTAAACGTTTAAGTACTATTCTTGACCAACAAATCATTCAGCCATAGCTGTTTGCTGGAGATTACTAAGAGTATATTTACATTTTTGGCTGCAGAAGGTAAAAATGAGAATTTCTGTTCCCCGCTCTCATGCATTATTTCTTTTTTCTTTTTCTTCGAAGAAGAAGAAATAAGTGAGAGGTACCAAAGGTTGTTAACTTAAAGGTGGTACTGAAGATCGATGAATAAATACTAGTTACTAAAATAATCTTTCAGCAGTCTGTTAGTTTTGATATCTATACTACATTCAAGAGAAATTAAGGAAAAAGCTTAAAAGAATCCATCAGCATCTAGGTGAAACTTTGTTTTCCTCTCTTTCCCCCATAGCTGGAAGTTTAAATATGGGCAGGAGAGAATGTATGGTGAAAATGGCTTCAGGTAGGAAAAAACACTGTCTAGCCCAATCACCAGTATTGTTCTAGGTTAGTAAAAGGTCTTGCAGACAAATGATCTAAAGATAGTTTGGATCCAGTGTCTCAAAGGATACCTTCTGCTATTCAGGAGAAGGCTTCAATCTCTCAGTAGATCTTCTCTTGTTGTCTTTTTGTATTCTAGAGAAATTTTTTTAACCTTTCCTGTACTTTTCCCGTGCTTTATGGACGCTTACGTAGAATATTTTGTTTGCTTTAGTTCATCCTAAATTCTGAGAAAAAATCAAAAAAGAAGTGCTCCCCAAAACATTAGACTCTAAATAGAGAAGAAAAAAAAAAAGGAAATAGTAACTTTAATATGAATTTGCTGAATTATCTTCATTTGCATTTCTTTCTTTACTTTCAATTTTCCATGTATACATAGCATAAGCACAAACACAGGAAGGTTCTGAAAACGGAGCCTAGGGTTTAATGATGCTTTTTGCTGATGGCAGCTTTTGAAGTTGTCTCAACAAGGCATGGAATAATTTATTGGTTTAAGAAGGTGTTAGTGGTACCATAATTTTAATCTTGTAACTAGAAACATGAAGAAATGTAATTGTTATAATTCAACTTCTCTGCCTTATATTGTACTTTTCTTATTTGCTAAACAGCTAGCTCGCAGTATAGCTATGACCGTAAGCTGGAAGAATAGGCAAGATTAAAAACAGGGTGACTGCAAGCACAGCACTTTTACTTTTGGCATATTATTTTCATGAACCTCGCGTCTTTTGCAATGCTTTCCTGGAAATAAAATGAAAACACCTTTCCAAATCATCCTTATTTGGGTAGAGTAGATGCTTAATTACACTGAGCTTCTCCAAAACAAGCATACGCAGATTGACCTGAATTGTGCCTTGGACACTTATGCTAACATGTTTTCCTACTTGTTGCTTGCTCACTTTTGCTCATGAGGGAGGAGAATGGGATAAGTTGGATATGACTTTCATCCAAGGATAACTCTTCTAATGACTTTTTTTTTGTGAAAAAGTTTATGATGAAGATGACTATGTATCTCAGAAAATACAGTCTTAGAAATTCGATGATTTACGAAAGAGGTATTCTCTGGGACTAAGTGCAGTTTAAAAAGTTTGCTACTCTGATATATTAAGACCTTCTTTGCATATACAGGATATTATGCATGTAACTTTTAAGAAATTCATATTTCTTTTTCTAATTTGAAAATTTAGATATTATGCGCAGTAAAAGAATCCAAGTGAAACATAGATTACTTGGGGCTGTTTTACTCCCTGAAGAAACAATTAATTTAAAATATCAAAATGATCTGCAGTTGAGAATAGAAGGTTTTAAAGGTTTAAGGAAGGTTTAAAATTTCTATTCTTTTTTTTCTTTTTTTTTTTTTGTTAATTCCAAGGACTAGTGAATATTGTAAAATAAAGAGATTTTTGCTAAATATTTTGTATTATGCCCATTTATTCAAGGATGAAAATGTAATTATGACCCTGAAAAGTCTTCCAAGTCTTCCAGTTTCTATGACTGTTATTTCTAATGTAGAACACTAAATAGTGTTTCTTCCCAACATCTCTCTCTGCTCTTTTCCCTTCCCTTTGCTTGAATACAGAAGGGAGGGGATGGGTGTGGGCACAGTACAAAAGAAATCATGTATTGGTTGCTTTTATGCAGACTGACTTCTCTAGTAGTGCTATAGAACATTTGCAGCGGAACCAAAGCAACAGTACTATCAACTGCCATACTTTAAATGGAGAAAATATTAAGTAAAGTTTAGATAGTCCCTTGAGGAGACAATTCACAGGATGAACCTGCATTAGATGTGCTCACGAAAATTGCAACCAAAATTATGGAAATACTTCTCCCTTCCCTGCTCCCCTCATTCCCACAATAAATAATCTATCTCCTTGATAACAGAAATAAATAAATAAAGGAAGCATCAGATCCAGTATAAAAATGGACCAAGATAAGTTCTTTTATCCTTTTGAGTGCTTATTATTGACTGAGAAGCATTTTGTTTTCTTTATTTTTCTCTGTGGCATGTATGTTCTTTTGAGCAAATTTGATTTAAATTTTAGAAGACAGAGATTTAAAACTGGTACCACAACTGGAATGTATATATTTTACTTATGCATTGTATCTGTTAAGAAAATAAACTGTCAGGAGGATATTAAATAAGCGAAGTTCTAACAGTAAAAGAACATTTATGAAATTTCAAGCTTTTTCAAGTCTTCTTTTGCAAAAATCTGTGTCATATTACAATGCTTGTTAAAAAGCTTGCATACAATATTTTTAGAACTTGATAACTTTAATTCCTATCTGTGTGACTCTTGCAAAGAAATGTGGACCATGTTTGCAACATAATTTGTGTAACAAAATATCTTTATTTCTGAGTTAACTTAATTTTTACATGCCTCTGTTACACAGGAAGTATAGTTTTAATAGAAGTCATGTGTTTAGAGCAGTAATTTTTTCATTCAACATAAATTATTTTTATGTTGTAACTGTTTGATGTGAACTCTGGGTTTACTGTGTGCAAGCTTAGTAGTTACAGTATGGATCTAATCTTCCTAATCTTTCTAATCTTTCAGTACCACTGTGTTACCAGTCATTACACTGGAAATAAATCTCAAGAGGTTAATGTCAGTTTCTTTGAACAAAATTATGATTGACTGTATTTTTGATGGAAGATGTGCTCATAATCCCTTTTTTACTTAAGTTTCTTAATACTATTCTTGAAATCTAGAGAAAAGTAAATTTTGATGTGTTTTTGTAATTTCTCATTTCCATAGGCTCTAGCATCACATGAAGAACTTCTCTGACCTTTTCAAATGTCAGAACATGAAACAGAGGAGGATATTCTATGGTGTATAGAATATTAAGGGGATTACCTCATCAGCATGAAAGGTCCATAACTAATCTACACCAGGAACATGTGAACTATTGGAGGATTATATTCTTGAGGATATAAAGAAACACATCAAAACATTTTGTTTGAAAGTTGTTCAGTGTGTAAGAGGGACCAGAGGGCGTGTGAATGCTTCTGAATTTTTGTTGTGTCATGTTTGTTGTCTATATCCATCATTTTTTCACATTTCTTCAACCCCCATCCAAACAATTTAAAGGCTACTATCAAAGGATTGATAAGAGAAAGTCAAATTCTGCCTCTTATGGAAAGTTGGGGTGGTAGGGTTGGTCCTGGTATGAGATGCCAGTGAGATGCAAAATTTTTGCCCACCTTCTTAATTGTGGATATCTAATAACATGCAAACATTGCAGAAGGTAACCAGTGAAGAGGAAATTTTCTCAAGCTTCCTAAATTTATTTGAAACTGTATCTTTACACTAGTATGGGGTATTTCTTCTGTAGTCTTGTATGAGCTTTTATGAAGCTAGTAGAGAAATTAATTGTGGAGACTGAAGCTCTAACGTGAGCATAGCTTATGAGCTTGTAGCTGATTCTTAGGTCATGAAATGGTGTAGAAGTCTAGGACGATATGTGTTACAGAATTTCCATTCAGGATGAAATTTTCTGCTTCAAATTATTTTCAGGATTGCTCAATTCAGTCCATGTGTTAGCAGCATTTCCAAATAAAGATTTCTGCTATCTTCCCAAATACAAGAATTTCCACCTCATTTGGGGAAAAGAGGGGTGTGATCTGTTTTTTATTGTTAGTTGCTGTCTCCAATCTGGAGTCTACGTACCTGAGAAGAAAGCTATGTAATGTTGGAAAGCTTTGGTTATTACAAATGGGGTTGAAGTTGCTGTGAATCTAAGCAAGATTGGCCTGTCAGACCAATTTTCCACACTGTTCACTCTTTTCCCTTAGTTGTAGAATGAAAACCAAAAATAGTAGACCTTATTTTCACATGGCTTGGTAAGGTGATCCCATTGTACCATAAAAATTGCTTAATAGTGTGGTGGCAACCAAATCAGGCACTCCATTTTTCTTCACTTCCTTTGCTTTCATTTTATTTTATCACCCTAACTTCCTGAAATGCTAGAGAAGCTGTGTAGATTTCAATTTTTGGAGGCTGTGGCCTGAGATGAATGAGGTACCAGGCCGAAATTCTCAGCACTAGTTTGTTTTTGTATTACATAACTTCAAAATTATGAAATGATTCATTGCTTGTATAAATTTGCCTCTGGAATGGTGATGAGCAAGAACGAGGTCACACATTAAAGACGTACATTGCATTCTTTAATGGGTAACACTCAGACACTATAAAGATAGAGGTGTTGAAACCTGTGGAGGATAAAGGCTATCTAACAGCAAAGTCGTTACTCATTATTTCCATTATTATTATTAATGTATTTTATTGCATATATGTATAATCTTTTTTTCTAACAAAATTGCTTGGAGATAGATTTAAAACTTTGATCAAAGACTATGAGCACAAGTGATGTTCTAGACATCATACGAATCACATAAATGACTCAGTGAAAAGGTTTATTAGCTATATTTAATTCTCGAAAATAACATTTCTAAAATCATTAGGTTTTCAGCGTTGCAATTTTGTATGTGAATATGTTACTGACAGAAAGTATTCCCTACTGTTTAGCCAAAAAAAAAAAAAAAAGTATTGAATCTGTGGAAAGTTTTCAAAAATAAAGTTCAAATTATCCTTTTTAGGATATAGTAATTTGTTCTTCAAACACGTGCTAGAATTTTTGGCTTGTATACTATACAGTATATCCCTTGAGTAGAAGAGCAAGAAAATAGAGTTTAGCTGTTAGCTAATCTTAACTCAAGTTCGTTTTTAGCCTGTTTTCATATTTTTCAGATTTAGATATCTTTTTCTGTTTCTCTAATAAGAACTTAGGTTTTGTTGATATTATGAAAATTTATTGTGCTGATTTATCAAATTTTGTAGTATCTATGAGCATTTTATAATTAAGCTTCCATTTTCATTAGAAGTGTTATTTTGAAACACTAAATGTATCTTATTTAAATGTTTCCTTACATCTTTCCGTATTCTGAAACATTTTTGAGTAGAAAAATCATTTTAAAACCTCTTTTTTATTGTGATATATTGAAGAATAATTCAGTTTCTTCAAAATGTGTTCACCATTCAGAATTGTTTGCAGAATATTTTTTGAGTCATGATTTTTAGCTCACTGGTCAGCAGTCTCTTCTTACTGATTACCGTATGAAATGTATGTAATTAGCCGGTTAACTTGCGTGTTACATCTTTGTCCTGATTCAACACATGTAAAATTCTTAGCTGTAAGCTTTCAGAGGATAGATATAAACATGCCTTTCAGTTAACGCTTTCTGAAGTGTGCTTAATTTACTTATATTTCCATTCATTATGATATTTCAGTAACTCGGGAAAAAATGACATATATTTCTTTAAAGATCTGAATTACTATTCACAGAAAATATTTCAGAGTACTTGGTTCTAGTTGCAGATAAATTATACAGCTTTACTGAAATTCAGATTTTTTTAATGGGGTAAAATATGATATTTCTACAGAACACAAGATAGAGATGAGACATTTGACCCAGTACATTGGAAAAGACTCCTCCCCTTAGGGTAACAAGTCTAGGAAGATGAGATGTAATCTCTGATATAAATGATTCTAAGAACTGAAGCCCTTTGATCTGAAAGGAAGCCAAGTGCTAAAAATTTGCAAACAATAATTTCTTTACCATACAATGTCATCTGTTACTTTTTAGACAGGCCATCTACTTTCTCTGTTTATCTGTCAGCTGTCCTGTAGTAGCATCCAAATCTTAGGTCAACCGAGGTAAACAGCATTACCGTTTAAGAGATTAGTATGAAGAAATGTAGAGTTGCACATCTTCAGTAGTAACAAGAACCATTCTTGTCACTGTCTTTAGGCATTAGGTTTTCTTCAGGGCTTAGCTGACTGTTCTTTGCAGCTGCTGAATGCGAATTATCAGTTGGCTCATGCAGAGATTTGTTTAGGTGAACTTTTCATGATGCACATCATTTTTAAGATTATTAACATATTTTTTCCTCTAGGTAGGTTTTAGGTCATTTTTTTTCTTATTAATGCTGTTTAAATCCAAAGTAATATAAAATGAATATAAAATGATCTTTCTGCTGCAAGTTTTTGTCCCAGTAGATTTGACTTCTACGTCTTGCTCTGAAGTGTGATCTCCACGCTGCACTTAATTTTTCTCTGATACAGGATGTTAACTAAGTAACAGCATTTGTACTGCTGCGGAATTGAAGGTTTTGAATATGAGGCTTCTACACTGTAAGAGATATTTTTGGCAAGTATGTACCTTTACCACAGAATTGTTGCTATTATGGGATTGTTTTAGTCATATGCTGAAACTCATTTTCTTAAATGCACTTTTAATTCATTCTTTGTTTTGTTTTTATTGTTTGCATAAGAGCACCACATGCTAATTCACCACATGATGTGTATGCACAGTCCAAATATCACAAAGTCAGTTCCAAAGTCCAGACATTTACCAGTCTCGCTCTCATAAAGCATATAATGGCAACATCCTTATTCCAAATTCTAGTCAACCAGAACTTTGGAGTATCTTCAGAGTGAAATACTTTTCAGAACAGCTGCAGGAATCTTGATATATAACCCACAGTGGGGTGGACACAACCCTCTAATACTGAAAATATACTACATAATTTACACATGATGACAAGATAAATGTTTTTATAAGAATTTCTTCAAAAGAAGAAGGAGTAACAAAACAACTAAAAATAAACAGAAACACTTTCCTGTTCTTTAAAACGCACATTGGATACAGCCATAATGGCAGCCAACACCTTTCTGGCACAGATCCCTGCCAGTTACTTCATCCCAAATTCAGAGACATAAAACTCAGCTCTTCTTCTGGAGCTTGTCCAACCATTTTGGGTGTTTGCCTTCCTGAAACAGGCTGGAGGAAGGAGAACATATAATCCTTGCCTCTTGCCTCCTGCTTGTTCATAAATCGAAAACGACATAGCCTACAACCATATGCTTGCATCCCTTCCTTATTTTTCAGGACTCCACAAAAACCATAAATCATCAGAACCTTTAGCATTGTTAAATATTTTGGACCAATTATTTTGTCCAAATCACACTCTTCTGTTATACAAACCCTAATCAATGCATTTTTAAATGTTTTTTTTAATGAATACATGAGCTATATAGAATAGGATACTAAATGTCAAGATTAAAAAAAAAATCTAGAATTTTCCAGGCTTTTAAATGGCTGATTTGGTAGCAGCCAACACTTAGAATTTGTTGAGTGTTTAATGTATAAGCCTTTTAAACCAATTCAGTCTCAGTGCACATTAGAATGATAATCAATAACTCAAAAGTGCTAAATATTAGGAGAAACATTGCAACCAACAAAATGCTGGAGAGTTCTTCCAGAACATAATTTTAAAATCCATAAATTTTGTAGACTATATGAAGGCAAAAGAATAAAATTTTCACATACACATGCATATGTATCTGTACTTGTATATGTATGTATAAGAAGACATGTCTAGCTAGTTCACTGAATTTCTGTCCTGGCAAGTTGTAGCCTCAGATATTCCAGATTCATGTTTTTCATTCTCTTAGTTGAGAACCACAAACAACTTCTGAAGTGAAAAAAGGGCTAGAGTGGAGTTCAAATGTGGATTCTCAAGTCCCAGAGGGTGGATTCTGCTATGTACAATTAAAAAAGATACTTGATCTGTTTCTCAAGTTCACACTGGGCCTTATGCACCACTCCATCATCAAAAAGATGCAAGAAATAAATGACCTCCCAAAAGCTAAAAATTCTGCTCGTAGAGGATAACCAGCTTTGTGCCATCTCATTTCACTTTCCTGCATGAATGGTTTTAGAAGAGTGAGGTTGAGGTGACTGATGAATTGACTGAATTGCTGTTGTGCTGTAGTTGTTTTCAACTGTTGAACAGCATTTTCAGTTTAGTCATTATTCAAAATAGGCTAAAAGAAAGTCCAGGGCTGCTCTGAACTATCCCAGAAGTATTAGGCTGGGCTATATTTTTGGTTCTCCTTTTTCTCCCTCACCTTCTCAGGTCAACCAGTAGAGATTAAGTCTCCAGGCTGCCTCCACCATCTTTCCGCCTAATATTTTGACCCAGTTTGTTTGTTTGCCTGTTCGTTTGTCTTAATTTCAAAGTGTGATGACTGTCCATTTATGAGGGGAAGAGTGCTGTTCCATCTTCTTAAGGCCATCTGGAATGTGTCAAAGTCAGAATCATTACAAATTCAGTGGGAAGGATGACTGAATTCACCCCAGCTCCTGCACTTCCAACCTTTCATCTCAGTGAATCTAGATGATTTTTTTGAGTGCCAGAAGATTTTTCAGTCATTCCTGGTGAGTAAAGCATCTTCATTTTTCCAAGATATACTACTCAAATATACTTTTGAATCAGACCATACTTAAAGCAGGATATTGACAAGGAGAGTCCCTGAAGGGGACAGAAGATTGGGACAAATTGGAATCTGTTTCTAATTCTTTCTCAGAGGAATAAGACTTAATTGTGCTAACTGCAGGGAAGCACAGTTGCTCTTCTGAAGCTAAGAAATTATAAACTCCTTTTATTTCAAAAGAGATGCTTTTGTTTGCAGTTTCATGCTCTTGAATTTTATTCGAAGGCACTTCTATTAAACAGATTTCCACATTGTCCTGGTTCAGTTTCACTGTCTAGCCAGAATATTTGGAGAAGTCTTTTAAATTGGTAAAGATGAACTAACTAGGGAATTGCTTCTTAATTTCCTTTATGGCCCTTTTTAGGTAGATTGCTGTGTTGAGCACATAGAGTTTCAGGCATATGTTAAATTTTAAATTGTTTAAATGATTAAGCATTATGTATTTTGTTTTTTTGGGGAGTCTAGGTTTAAATTTGTTCAAACTTGTGAGACTTAAATTCATAAAAACTTGTTCAAGGTGTTCTTCAATAAGTGGTTTAATAAATTAAACCAAAAATGTATACATTTTCAATAAATTTAATTTCCTGAATATCTTTTCACTTATTGTCTCTCTTTTACTCTGAAAAATATGCCTTGGTAGTTGCAATAGACCAAGATACTTGAATTAATAAAGATTGATAGCAGAATGTTCTTGGTTCTGGGACTTAGCTCTTGATTTGGCTTTATTAAAAGATCTCAATTTATTAGCTCTGTATTGAGGGATTAGTTTATTTGATGATCCCCTATTAAGACATAGTCCTTTGTGTGTTGTTTCTGCTTGTATGCCTGCCTTGACTTCCCTGGGGCACTGGAAAAAAGAGAGAGAGAAAGAATGAGAGAAGGAAAGAAAGAATGAGAGAAGGAAAGAAAGAAATAATTTCTGAATGTGATTTGGCTTACTTATGCAAATTTCCCATTATAAAATACAGTTTTTAATCATAAGCATTTAAATGAAGTAAAATATTCCATCATCTAACATTCTTAAATGCAATACTAAAATTGTGATATGCTATACAATTTCTTTGGATTTAAAAATATAAATAAATATACTACTGTTTAATGCAGCGAAATGATTTTCTGATGTTAGACTTCGGCAGCTTTGTATAGTATCATAAAGATTAAATAGATGGCTTAGCTATAGCTCGTCATTCTTGGAGACGGCAAAACTTCTAATTTGCTGAAGCTGCAAAACCTTATACCATTTTGAGGTTTTCATGGCTACTGTAACTAAACATATTAGATATAGCAGAACAGCTGCATTAAAGCATTGCTGGAAGCAAGTAGAAAATGCTCTAGCGTCCTTTTCTAAAGAAATTACATCTGCATTACTTTCCAGTGGGCATACAAAAGTAATGGATTATAACATATTGGGGAATAGCTACCCTTATAGATATTCTATTCTGATAATGACTTTTGCCTTTTAGAATTATTGCAACATATAAGACAGGAACTCTGGTTGTATAAGTGCAGGCTGAGACAATTATTTTAGCTCTCCCACTCCTGATAAACTCCCATAATCAAATCAAATGAAGGTTTATTGAAGGAAGGAAATCAAACTGCATCTTTCCAATGCGCTGAGTATGCTATTTTCCAAAGAGAAGGGAAAGCTTTGGGTTAAACTCTAGTCATTATCTCCCAAATGCAATACTAAGCCTTTCTGCCAAACAGGTGCAAGAAAATAATTGGGCTGCTCACACACTGAATTCTCTATGATACGTAAATCTTGCATTTGCAGCAGTTGACAGATATTTTGTAGTTGGAATCTGGTCAAGCAAATAGTAGGAGTTTAAAAGATGTTTGGGGAACTCGTGGCATTGAAGCCAGTAAAGAAGGACAAGAATTATTGTTTGGTTGCAGAGGCAGTATGGCTGAAATAAGAGAAAGAAATATTCAGTAGAAGGAATTAGTATGGTCTTGCCCTTGTGGAGTTTAGGAGCAGAAAAGCACCAAGAGATGAAGCAGACAGGATTTAATGCCATAGATTTTCAGGGCAGGTGAATAAGTCAGGAGAAGGCAGTAGGTGAGAAGGAGTACTTAGGGACATATCTGAATCAATCTTTGTACAAAAAAAAAAAATGAATACATACAGTTTAGATGAGAACATTTCTCTCACCCTCGCTACCTTGAACATTCATTTTCTAAACATTTGATTGAAATTCTAAGTTCTGCTTCAAAGGAAAGCAGGGTCATCATAATACCATAAAACAGATTATTACTTTTTATGGTGTTTATGGGAAGAGGTATTATAGGAAGATTCATTACCTTGATTTTTTCAGTCCAATTTTCTAGACTTTGGTTGGTCTGATAAATATGGTCAGAATCTGTACCAAAATCCATAAAGACTTGGTTGCATGAGGAATCTCCAAACATTTTACTCCTAATTTTCAGACTATCTTTCTTGAATTTGTGAGTACCACTGAAAAATACATGCTTTTCGGCAAAGTGTTACCCCTTCAATCAGAACTTGCATACAGCCAGCAGAATTAGTCCCTGCCTTAAAAGGGGCAAGTGTCTTATATCCTACTATACTTAGGTGAAAGTAAACCAAGAAAAAAAAAATCAACTTTAACCATTTTAAACCAGATGATCCTTTTCATCTGGAGTAAGTTTATTCTTAGGAGGACTGTACAACACAGCCCTTAAAGAAATACCTCATTAAAAATCATGTATTGAATAACCACACTTTCAAAAGAAGCATTTCAACTGATTGCAGAAATACAGCTGTCCTTGCAAAGTGAGCATGCAAGGGAGGATCATGCAGATTACGATAGACATAACAATGTGGGCCTTTTGGGTCAATTTAAGGAAATGGCAAGAGTCACAGTGGCTGGGTGCACACCTATTCAATGAGACCACATAATCATTTCATCCTGATGATATCATTTCACCAGTATACTAGAATTAAAGCTGCTTTTTCACTTTTTCCTCCACATATTTTACTCATCTAGTTATAGCTTTCCTTAGAGAAGAAAAATGATAGCTCTTTTTTTTTTTTTTTCTCTCTCTCAACAGCAGTAAACAGACTGGTCAAAACAAGATCTAATTTGCTGTGCTGATGAATTATTTTTCCATCAAAAATACAGGGTAAAGAAATTCTTGCTCTTGAGGAGTCTACGGACTTCCAGGTCTAACACCAACAACTTGTTTTTAAAAAGCTGCGTTGTGCATCACTTGAATTAGTCAAGATTCCTCTGCAGGGTCATTCAGATATAACTGCAAAGGATTTTATAACTTTAGCTGATTTGTTAATTTTCAGCCTGATTGTCTTTCTTTTTTTCTTTTCTTTTTTTTTTAACTCGGATGAATAAACCAAGATAAAGCAAGTGACATAGAATTCAATGGAGTTACAACAGTTTCAGATAGAAAATCCGGTTTAATGTTTTTATAAAAAATAAAAGAGAAGAAATAGCCAGTGGTGTACCTTTTGTCTTCATTTGCAGACATGTGGATTGAGATACTTGCTCAAATAGTACCCAAAACTTCCTTACCATGGGCAGCAAAAGCTATATTTTAATTTCTAAAGAACAATGCTCTCTTGATTGTGATTTCAGACATATCAGCTGCTTTGCAGATTTCTTGTGGTGGTAAGAAAAATTGTTTAAGAGCTATGGCTATTGCTGTTGTAACCTGGATTTAGATGGTGGCAACATTCTGGCTTAGCACTACTGACTAGGAGCCAGTGAAATTCTTGTCCACTACTCTGGAGTTGTAATAGTTCAACCAATAAGTCCAATCACAATCTGCCCATGAAAAGCTGGGATTTGTTCTGATGCAAATACAGCTCCTTCTTTTGCCAAAGGAATTTGTGAACATGTGTCTAATAATAGATTAGTAGATCATCACTTTGCCCCAGTGAAGGGTCTCTTTGGTCTTTTTTGCATATATTTTCTGAAACTATTCGAAACTAAATATTTAAGTGACATGGTGCTCATCCCTCTTTCACAGTTTTTTTTTTTCTTTCTTCCTGTTTTCTTTTGAGCCTTCAAAGGTATTGTGAGAGTTTTACTTGGATTTCAATGGGTTTAGAAGTTTATTCCAAGTCCTTAATTTGCTTAGGTGAAGCAGTGCTTGGTGAAACACTGCCTACTTCTTAAATGCTTTACCATGGTGTGCAAATTTCAAACTCAGGTTCAGTGTTCAGGCTTTCTAAGTGTTTCTGTGGAAAAGTTAGATGCACAGGGAAATGATCTTGGGAAACTAAATAAGCAGGGAGTTGCCTGTGCTAGCTGAGAGCAGGATCTAGAAGTTCTTTA
Source organism: Tinamus guttatus (assembly GCF_059628265.1). Classification (NCBI taxonomy): domain Eukaryota; kingdom Metazoa; phylum Chordata; class Aves; order Tinamiformes; family Tinamidae; genus Tinamus; species Tinamus guttatus. The sequence continues at coordinate 810,031 of NW_028288900.1, read as the reverse complement.
TTCAAACAAACCAAATTATCCAGAAGGGACTGAGAAAGATTTGCTCATCAGTAGCTGTTGGTTGACCACACAAGATAATCAGCTGGGTCCTGGTGGACCAAGCTGCAGTTCATGCTCCACTGCAAAGACAATGGGGGCTCCAAAACATCTCCTCCAACATCTCCTCAGCTGTGGCTCAGCTTCACACATGCAATCCAGCACAAACTGAGTTTTCTCCAGGACTACATGGCAGACAGATTGTTGGAGAATATCAAAGATGTCAAAATAATAGGCTAAATGTGTTAAGTAGTGAGGCAGACACCCACATATATTTAATCTCATCAGTAGAAATGCTTTGCAACCTCAGCAGCTACCCTTGGGTGAATTTGTAGATTATGTTTGCTATCCCAGCAAAAACGCATATACCCAAGCTTTTGATTAGCCAAGTGAATCTTTACATCCATTACTACCACCAGTTTGGACTGCTGTCTTATAATCCTGCAGAACTATTTGTTTTAAAACAACACAGTAAGCCAAACATTTATTAGAACTATAATCTGCAAAATTTGTCACAGTACTCTGTAGACAAGTGGAGTTACTGGAACAAAAAGCACACTGAGGAACTGTTTCCAGCTTTTTATAACACTTTATAGCTCATTTTTTCCATGCAAATGCCCTATATATGCTGTCGTCATCCACAGATTGAGATTCGAAGGTTTATAGGAAAAACAGCATTATAAGTGTTGGGTAGAGTCCCAGTTATATGAATATGGAATAATGTTCTATGGGGTGTTATCGCAGGAATTTCCCCACAACTATGCTTATAGGCTGCATATTTATCTCATTTGTTCAAATAATACTTGCAAGTCAAAAAGATCTGGTATCGTCATTTGTCTTGGAGGTTTTCTCATTGTTATATTACAACTCAGAAAGGAAGAGAATAATTTTGACCTCAAAATTCCTGACCTCAGGAAAAGCTGAACATAATATAGTGCTTTCTTGGAGAACATGGGAAAACCTTTTAAGGTTGGTGGAATTAAACTTAAGAAGTCCATATAGAAATTTGGTTCTCTTAGAAATTGTTGCACAGGTCAGCAAAGTAAACAAAGTTAAAACTTAACTTTTTTTTTTTTTTTTTTTTTAAGAGTCCTACTCAGTCACTAAGGTTTACTGGATTATTTATACCACATACACTTATGAATTCAGCTTTTATTTTCTCCCTATTAACATTTTATCTGATTTCACTAAGATCGTTTTTTTTTTTTTTCAAAATTTATTCTAGATTAGCCACAGAGTATGTAGAAGATCCTGCTTCCTATATCTCTTTTTCTCTTGCAGATACAATAAAGGTAATTAAGTTTTTAAAGATGGGTCACTTTTCTGCACTATATTATTCTTAATAGCAATACTAATGTCTAAGTTGTTTACCAACTATCTTTTTCATGAACGATTGTTAAGTTAAACTTTTTATTATCATTTCAAGAGGTCCCTACTCCCCGCTGTTTGATACTGTCCTTTTGCTTGACAGAAGTTTTCATACCCTCCATTAACAGAACAACCAAATTAAAAATTTTACTTAATGTTTGACTCAACAGTCAGGTCAAGAATGAGTGGATGTGAAATGGGAAATTCTTGAAGGGGATCTGCCACCAATAGAGATGTTTTGTATTCTTCCAGCTTAAGAGACTTCCAGCTGCTTGTTCTGACCTATCTGTCAGGAGGTTTCTGACAACTTGTTTGTTTAGTGTTTCAAATTGATAAATTTCACACAAAAATTTAACAATCTTAGTTTTTACTGAGTCACATTTTCTACTGAAACCAGCCAAAGCTAGGTTATTGGGATTATCTCTGTTTCTTCACATGTATTTCCTTAACAGAAGTACTGGGCTGCGTTAGGATGTTAGAAGTGTGGTCAGCAGATGAAAGGAAGTTATAATTACTCTCTCCTTGGTGTTTATCCAGTTTAGATAGGAAAATAAGTTGCTTTTTGTTTTCTTTTTTTACTAGGATGAAAGTGACTGGGACAATTTGCCCAGAGAGGTTGTGGAATCATTGGAGGTCTTCAAGATGAGGTTAGACAGAGTAACCTAGTATTTATAGTCCACTTTTGTGTGGGAGATTTGACTCAGATGGCCTTCAGAGATACCCTTCAAACAACATTTCTGAGATCCAGTCCTGACTCTGCAACTTTATTCACGTGAATGAACATGCGAATTATTTCTACTAGTAAGAGCTTAGATCTAAGTGTTCACAAATGTTAACCAGGCATCTCACAGCTGGAGCCACAAGGTAGAAGAGCTCCATGAATCTAGTACTGCTGTCAGTCACACCAGAAATTAGGCAGGAATCTTTTTTGAGGTCAGGGGGTGTCACCTCTATCTTGGTGTTCTCCATGCCCAGAGAGAAGTAATAGCTTTATCCATGTGGAATGTGGGAAAAGGAGTGAGATTTGTTGTGCATCTGATCTGTATAGTGGTTCTTTCCACTTCCTCATTACACTAAATCTCTGATCCTTCTGCATATCAATATCAATCTCTAAGACTGAGAGAATAGTTTAATATTTCTTTCTATGCATGTGTTTGTTACTTCACTGAGGAGAAGAAAAATAGTGTCTACACAGTCTGAACTGAAGTTCTATATGGGAATCTTTTCCCACTTTGTCGGTTGTTCAGGGGCAGCACTGCTAAAGAGTTTAGACAGCAGCTATTCAAACATGACAAACAGCAGTTGGGTAGCTTCAGCACAATGACCTTTTTTTCAGCCACATCATGAAAAGAACCCAAGTTATTCTTGGCTGTCCTCTTCGTAGTCTTCAGTTTCTACTTTTGTGCTTTACAGAGAAAAGCCTTGAGAGGAAGAGTAGGGAAAAGTCGCAACTCTCAGGTTTATTATCAGAGTTTCTGCAATCTGGCTGAAAAAACACAAGCATTTTTAGCAGAGGTATGCATAGATAAAGCACATTTTAATAGGTAAGGGTTCTATAAACCAGATTTTTGGGAGCCTGCCTATACCCAATTACTACCATGTAATATCTCAATATGTCAGCTGACTTTGAAGAAATTTAGCTTGGCTCCCGAAAGCTGCCTCATATCTGTGAACAGGATGTGCCCAGAATTACCTGGATAAATGTCTCTTGCCAGAAAAAAAAAAAGATTTTTTGCCCAAGGATTAGATGACAAGAGTTGTTTGGAACAGAAAACTAATTTTGAAAGTTGTGAAAAAGAAAGGAAGGATTTTGAATTGTACATAGTGGTCCAGGGCACAGTAACTAAGAAGAATAACATATTTAAATGTAGCATAGGAAAATTAGACTGAATTACAAAAATTTTTTTTCTAATAGTCTATTAAGCTGCAGAATTTTTTTCCAAGAAAAGAGGTAGAATGCCAATTCTTTGGGATGTTTAAACAGAGACTGGACAAAGCTCTTTAAGCCATAAATTGAATGTCCTGTGAGATGGAAAAATGAATAGCTTTCTTTATAACTATTTTCCACAATTCTATGATAATATAAAACTAAATAGTTAAAAAAAATAACTGATGCAGAGACATTGTTGTAAGCAGAAGTTTTATCTGCAACCACTGATTTGGCTGCCAGTAAAAGTAAGAAAACTTTTAAAAGTTCCATTAAACTGTTCTCAGTTGAAAGCAAATAATTATTTTTAGAAAATTTTTATTTGAATGCATGCTTTTCTCCTTTGCCCAGTAAATGAATGCATGCTTTTCTGCTTTGCCCTGTAAAATGATGCTTTTTTGCTTCCTAATAGAAACCAGAGAGAAAGGTGATCTCTGAAAAATCAGTGTTGTTTTATGGGAAGGAAAAGGGACTTCCAGAATACAGATACCTTTGTCAATTTTCACAGTTTTTGTGGACAACCCTCATGAACATAAGCAATATTTAGATCCTGGATGGCCTCTGTGTGAAGGGTTGGGTGGGTGTTAAACTTACTGAAAGCTGCCTCTAGTAATATGTTTTTGGATTTTTTTTTCATAAGAAAGTCTATGTGAGGGGAATGTTGGCATTTGGAAATATCAGAATAAGCACGGTGTTAACTATTGTGCATGGGAAGAACTGGTGAGGGTCAAGATACAGATATTCAAGAAAGCAGTGATTACTGCAGCTGTTTGGGGAGTCAAAATGTCAAAAGTTTTTAACTAGGAGATGAAAAGTAGGATAACATTTTTATTGATTTTGTATGGAAAGCCTTCAAATACTTGCATTTTACATGGCTACCACATTTAGATGGTATTGCTTTTTGTTCCTTTCCTGAGCTCTGTGTTAAATAGAGTCAGCTCTGTCAAAGATTTGGCCCTCCATTTCCTCCACCAGAAAGAAAAGACCACCAAGATTTTTTCTCAAAGCTCTTGAGGTAGTGGTCCCATCACACTGTTATTTGTGAAATATTTTCAATTTTTGCGGTATGTATGGGGACCATTTTGGCCACAGCTAGTATATTTCAGTCAACCAAGAAAGTACTCCTACTAAAGCGAATGAGTAAATCCTCCCCAAGGCTATATGTGTCTCATTACCCTTGATTTCTGTTAAAGAAAAATAACTGAAAACATTACTCGAGAATTAAGAAAATAAAGTCAAACTTTCTATCACCCCACCAGCCCAGTATTGAAAGAGACTCCTTTGTGCATTTTCACATCTCCAGCCTAGTGGGGAATAGAATTTTAAAGGGTTTGAAACTATTAGTTTAATAATATTAAAAGTTTCTAAAACCACTATTACTGTGACTTAGAGGATATTGATTTTTCTCATGATTTCCCGGTTCCAGCAATTCTTAATTAAAATGTTGTGTGCCACAGCCCTTTCCCACTTCCCTCTGCCATTTGTTTTTTGGTTGGCAATTTTTTTTTATGTATTTGGTGATGACAAAACCATTTTATTCTCATTCCTGCCATGACAAGCAACCAACTTTATCCATAAAGGAAATTTGAATGTTTAAAAAGAAATTAGATCTTTCTGTAAGGTCATTTAAGCTTCTAAATTGCAAAGCTGGCCCCTCTAAACCCTCAGTAGTTAAATTTTAGCTCTGAATCACTCTCTGAAAGAGCTTTTTCTTAATGACCACTGTGGGTAGAATCAAAATAAAAAGAAAACTCAAACCGTAATAACAGCAATACAGCTAAAAGTTAGGGAAAGTTTTTTACACAAGAGTTATGAGCTGTTGGTTGCCTTGGCATGTTGTGAAGCCTTTACCAGATCTGCTTTTTATAAGGGCAGGTTAGACTAGGTTAGACTAGGACAGGTTAGACTAGGTTAGACTAGTCTCTCTCAGAGAGACAAAGGTAGTTGTTGATCTTGTTGTTGATTTAGTATAAAGAATAAGTTAGATGACCCCTCAAGGTCCTTTCCTATTGGAAATCTTTTACCTGATTTATAAATTAAGCTGCTGAGCAGGCTAAATGCCCAAATCTGGGTCACATGAATAGTCTCCATGCAAGTCTCATACTTATTAGGCTCTGTTACTACACTTTGCCGTTATATTTCAAGGATATCTGCTGAATACAAAGTTTGCTTCTCCTTCATCTCCGGAGAGTGGTTCACACAGAGTATAGCAGTTCTCTGTCATTCCCAGTTACTCCATTCACTTCTAGTTACTTCAAGTGGTAGAGATTTCTACTAAGCAACCAAAAGTTCCAGCAGTGCTATAAAGCTGATAAGATTTCATAATTAGTCTGTTTTTCTGCAGATACCCCAAGTTTTAAAGAAAACTCAGTTGTGTGAAAGTAAACTCAGATACCACAATAATCAACATCATAGAAGAGCTCATGACAAAGAAGGACAGGCTTTTAAATACAGCATCAAACAGTATTAGCATATGTTTTGCCTTTAAAGCTTCCAGAGTATATATTACATAGAAATCCAGCTAACTTTCATAAAAAGAGCTTGCATTTCTCCTTTAACTCACTGAATTCCCTCATCAACCCTCATCCACAGCGAAAGTTATTGAGAAATGTACTGAGAATTAAATAGATGTTACTATAACAGAAGCTAAGATTGCAGCCATTTTCCAATTACCTGCCCTTTTGTGCTCCCCCTGTAAGATGGGGAAATTGTGTTGCGAGTGTGTTGAGTCTGCTCTGAAAGCAAAGGCATATGCTTGGAGGAAATTAGGCAGATTTTGAGTTGTAGATCATCTGAACAATACCTTGAACCAGGATCTGTCTAACATTTTCATATTTTTATCCAGTTAAATGTAGTTACCTAATATTCCTTGCACTGAATATATTTGTCTGACTTTGACAGACTTATTTTAAAGACTTTCAGAGTGGTCCTTTAAAACTACTGTGAGAGGTAAGTAAGTAAGTGCTTTGTTTCTGATGGCTATGCAGGATTAGACTCTGAAATTAAGTGTTTGGTCTAAAAATTATACAAGTGGTCTCTAACAGTATGCTGGAGGGCATGGAGGTTAAGCAGTTTGTCAATGGAATGACATATATAAGACACATCCGAGCAAGAAACAAAGCCCAGGAGTTGTGATGAGCACCTCCCTGCCCATGGTCTCTTTGATGCTTGCTACTGAGATCAGAGGGCATAAATTAGGATAATTAGTTCTTTCCCAAGAAATATGGAAATTGTATGCTAATGTGGCAACTGTGTGCTAATTTCAGTTAGTTTATGCTCCCACTGCCTTACCTACTTGTAGAGACTAGGTTTGTATGTGTGTGTATGAAAATGTATTATTTTATTTTTTTTTATCTTTGGGATTAGTTGTGCAAAAAAACTTTTACTGTATCATTTTTAAAATACACACACACACACACATACCCAAACACATATAAGAGCTTGATTTAAGTCACTTCTTTTTCTTTTCCTGCCATGTTCTCTGTATCTATCTGTAACCTTGGCAGCAATTGTGAAAGACATGGTGGTTATCACAACCAGCGTCGCTAGCTTCTAGTCTGTAGAAGCAGCCTTTTCTGCGAATCTTGGCTTTGTTAGTGCCAGGAAAGCTGTATTTTGTCAGATTTCTTGGCTGATTCTCTCCCTGGTGTGACCTCGCCCTTTAGATGTGTCAGTGACACTGAGTTCTAGTGCAGAGTGTACTATTAAATAGTGGGATCACCACAATGACACCATGACAGTACTCCTCTAAAACTGAGAAGATTTTCTTAACTAATGAGTTAACAAGATCATAGATCAAAATTAAATTGGGACAGATTCTGCTCCATATGCTGGCCTCTTTGTACTTAAGGAATTCAGCTGTATCTGGCCAAGTTAAAACTTTTCAACAGAAGGGAGCTTTTAGTAGACATTAAGTTGGCATAGCTTTGAGTATTACCAGCCCAGCCTATATAATGCCAGAGGCTGCATAAGATGAGATCACAGTGCTACTGTGCTCCAAATGATTTCAGCTGGCAGATTGTCACTTCAAGGCCATTGTCATCTGGTGTAGGTTAGAACAGCCTGGGGGTTGTTCTAACATACCTTGACTTTGTGGCAAAAGCTGGTAGGGAATTAGAGAGTTGTAACCAGATCTTCTTGATTACTCACTTTCTCTCCTGCCCTGATCAGCTCTTGGCCATAGAAAGAGCTGTGTCTTTTGTGGGCTCAAAAGTTGCTTTGAAGACAATTGCACCAATGTTCGGGATAGAGGGTGCAAAAATTAGAGGTGGAGATAGGAAGGATAAACTGTTTTCTTTTTTTTGTCTTGCAACATGTATGCAGATTAAAGATTCCTTTTTACCTTGATAAAAATCCAAGGACGTTTTAAAATAACTCATGAACAGTGGAAGAACACTGTGGTGTTCTTTAGTTTGTGGCTACTTTTCCTCTGCTTCAGGCATCAAGATACCTTTTGCTCTCGTTCTATGCAAGAAGTTCTACTCTGCCCAGTCAAGTACTTTATTTTCTGCTTTAAAATCCTGAGGTTTTTTGATTTCCATGTACAGCACACATTTTAGAATGTATGCAAGCATTTCATTTAGAAATGGATGAAAATAAGTATGTTATACCTCAGTGTCTATACAATGTCACATGCACAATTTACTTCATAGGGCACTAAGTTGGTCAGTGAATGAAATGAGCTGGAGAGCTTCTTGGACTATCAACAAAGAAACCAGGCATGGCCTGAAGAAGAGCAGTGGACAAAAAGGACCTGTTTTTCTCAGCTGTAGTTCTCCAAAGGAAGATATTAATAGTTCTTCATCACAGCACACGGAAGGACTCCCTGCACTGCTGAACCTCTGGGTGAAAACCTAACACGTGCTCATGCATCAGCTACTTTGGAAAAGACCCCATATGTTTTTGCAACACATCTAGGTTTGAGCCTAAGGCTCTGCACTTCTCAGTCCTCAGCAGGGATTGCAATAGTAGATTCCCTTGTCCATCTGAAACCTAGTAAATTTTATTGGGAGTCCTTTTTAGCAGATCATGATTCAGGCTCAATTTTAATGTGAGTTTTCTTTTTTGGATGTTTAAAAGCTGGATAAATAATGAAAAGCAATAGTGCAAAGAGTGATTATATCTCAAACCGACAATAAACGGGAAATGGATATTTTAAAGTAGAATTTTGTCCTGAATAAAACTGTGTAGAAATATTTATGCAGAATGAAAAACCAGAACAAATTCTGGTTTCCCACAGAAATTTTATATTGTGTTTCATGCAGCTGAGAAACATTTAAATGGCTGATTACTCTGTAAGAGGGAAATTGTGCAGTTTATGAAGCAAAATGAGCCTAGAAGCTTTCATTTAGTCATACTGAAAATGTTTGTTGCAATAAAACTGTAGAGTGAGATCAAAACATTCTAACACCTAAGGAAGGTCTTAGATTAAGTTTGACTGCCAACATACAAATTTCTATCCTGCAAATTGAAAATTTAATTGAATTTAATTGTCTATGTTCCCAGAACAAGTCAAGTCCCAAAAGAGTCTGCTTAACTCTTAGGTCACATATGTGCCTGTTCTGGGAAGAGTTAAAATGACTATACCTATATTAGTAACTTAGACTGTGTTGGGAATGTTCCTGGACCTGATAACTGAAGTCTTCTAAGTGCTAAATTGTTAGAAAAATCCCTAGTGTGGTTTTGACCTGGAGCAGCTTGCAGTATTCCTGAGTGCAGTAAAGATTTGCAGAGTCCAAAGATCAATCAAAGATCATAGGCAATTTGGCTGTGGTGAGTATGTTTTGGAAGATGAGAACTTAGCAGTATGGATGTAGACTGCTTGATGCCAGTTGGACTCAGTGATAGAAAACAGTCCCAGGCACATGTAATTTATTAGTATAGATGTAGCCAATGGATTTTCTATCTGTCTCCTGAGAGGCTTAGTTTGGTAGGTGTTACTAGAAAAAAATAAATATCTCCAATGTTGGGATCTTCAGAAAATGAAATTATAGTTGTCACCTTATTTCATATTTTTATGTTTATTTTTCCCCTCTCCCACAAAAATAGTTCCCAGTAGAATGTCCTGGTGTGAAATAGTAATTCAGTTCCTTCCTGACTGATCTGAAGGAATTCCAGTTCACATTCTCCAGCTGTGAAGATTCAGGATGACCCTCACACCAGCCTTTTGTGGGTGGAATTGGGATGCTGAAGCTGAGACAGTCTTGACCAACTTTTTGGATAAGCATCACAGAGCAGAAAATAATTTGTTCCATCTAAGAGAGAACATAAAGGCACATAGGCAGGAGTCTGACACGTAGCATAGTGAAGAGAATGCTATGTGTTGGGAAGACTATGGTCCAGACCTTGCTTCCAAGACTGTTTCTATATTTTTAAAATCACTGGGAGGTACGACTGATGGCCAGACCTCTCTGTCCCTACTACAGTCCTTGAACATGTGCAAGTTTCTGTTGCCTTCAATAGCTCTTGTAGCCGATGCACAATATCTTGGCCCTGGGTTTGACTTATAGCCTGTGTCTATCTCTCCTTAGCTAAAGAAAAGCTTTCCTTTACAGAACTAGGCTATTAAGGGGAAAATGGCACAAGATCAAATAGACCATGTCCAAATGGTACAAAGCTGGCACTTAACCAGAGTTAAACACTACTGTTTAGCAATGTCAGAACTCAACTCAGAATCATTGGTAGGTGCCTTCCGTGCTTCTCAGGATAAATCCTATTGCCTTTAATTAAATCTCCACAGAGGGTGATGTCCTGTCACACTGCATGCCACAGGCTGCACAGAGTTTAGAGTGCTGAACAACATGAAGGTTAAAAATATGAGAGAATAAGAAAAGCCAAAAAAAAAAAAAACAAACCTGTGGTTAAATCAGATGTTAGATGCTCTAATTTCAGATATTAGAGATTCCATTGCAATATGCACTGAATCTGCCTATCCCTAACTACACACTGTGGAGGAACACTGTAGTAATCAATAAGTTCTCCATCTTTTCCTGATGTATGGAGATGACTTCAGAGACAGAGCTTATCTGGGAGGGCATTTGTTTCTGGAGCAGCTTTCTCAGTGGCACTGTTTTCATGCTGAAATCCATGGGAACAGCCTTAAACAAATTCTGTTCTGAGATAGGTGAGTGCTTAAAAAAGCAAGGCAAAGCACTGGTATGCATTTCATAGATATGTCGACTGCAAATCCTAGAGCCTGTTCCAAGAAATTTACATTTGGATTTCAGCACAACAGCAGTTACAGCAGGGGCTACCTAACACTTCTTGCAGGGAATTTGCTTGATACCAAGGTAAGACATGCCAAGGTCACCTTGCCAAAATACTGCAAATTGAAAAGTCTGAAAAAAAATGTGAGAAGCAAGAGCTCAGTGGTAAAGCTGCAATTGCTAATTATGCCTGCGGAGGTGCCCAGCAGCTGTGCTTTCCATCAAGATCGACAATGAAGTTAAAATCAAGGTGGGGATTGAGAGCTCAGAGCACTGAAAAGTCACCTCAAGTTTCAGAGAATCAACCCCAAACGGCAATTACAGTATCTCTTACAAGTATCCCTCAAAACAACTTTATCCAACAGCTTTATAGGTCACTCTTAGAAAATGAAACTGCAGTAAAAGAAATGCCTCTTTGTGGACTTTTAAAGTTTATGCAATAATTAATTGCATAAATGTGCATGTTCATCTCTGGATTATGGCTGAAGTCTTTTGAGTTGTCAGGTTCACACTCTGTATACTTTTCCACTTGTGGCCTAGATTATTAATCAGTTAGCACTCGTGACATGTATTCTGTTAAAAGGCATTTGTTTACTTCAGTCTAAAATTAAACTCTCTTCAATCTAAAATTGAAATTAGGGCTTTGCATAACTTAAGCTTGACCATATTTTAACAGGCAATCAAGAGTTCTTTATTTGCTTGGGTCTATTTTGAAAAAAATTTGTCCTGAAACAGCACATTTGTTTCTTTTGGAGAGATCCAGAGCACCTGGTTTGTTGAAAGCTCAAAATGTAGGTGTCTTCCTGGGCAGCTCAAGAGCATGGATTAGCTTGGAATGTACATCTTTATGTATAGTCTTAAATGTTGCCATGTTTAGTGGGATGTTGGTTCATCCTATTCAGCTAAAGTCTGGAGAAAACACAGCTTTCATTATGTGTTATTCTTTCCAGTAGACTCTTAACTAACTCATACAGTTTGCCTGCAAATAAAGAAAAATGCAACTTAGTAAGTAAAGAAAAATGAGACTAATTTGAAACTGTGTGTCTTTAAATAAAATTTTCCATGGCTGATGTACATCATGTCATATACTTCACAACGTGATGGTCTAATATGTACTATCCATGTCTTTGAGTCTGACTCAGATGAAACTGATTGCTTAGCTACAGCCACAGGATCCCAAAGATGGGCCAAAACAGACAATAAACATGCATCTCTGGTTCCTTCATTGCTTGAGTGACTTTGTATCATTGGACTCTTGATTTAAGAAGGAAAACAAATTCTGAAATAGCATTTCCTGGATTTCTTCACCCAGCTTCACCCAGCTCTGACTACAAATAGCAATAAATTCATGTATTTACTGTATCACTGAGGCCCCCTTTAAAGAGTGTTTACTCTGTGTTTCCAAGAAAAAAAAAAAGTTGTACAAGTGGTTACTATGACAACCACTGGCTCTGAAAAAGCATTTAGCTTTATAACCTTTTGATTCTCATTTTAAATCATTCTCCCAAATTTTGCTCTGATCTTAATTTAACTTTGTGTGCCAGTGACATACCGGGAGAGGATTTCTCTATACGGAGAATGGCTGCAGGCAGTTTAAAATGCAGTGCTTCATACCTTTCCAGGTGGAGTTGTACTGCAGGTATTGGCAAGCATGTTAAAATCTCTGGATGTGCAATTTAGTTAGCTTTTTTTTTTTTTTTTTTTCCCTCCTTAAGTGGGAGATTGCAGAATTGTTTGGGAGAGCTCTGCTCAGCAGATTGAATTTCTTTGTATTTCAGTTTCCTGCTTGTGATATTTTGTAGATTTGACATCATAAGCTCTGGCTCTGAAACAAAACAAAAATAAGGAAAATGAATGTTAGGTGAACATATTACCATTTTTAAAGGAACACCTTGGTTAGTTCTAAAGCCAGAATCTATTTTTTATGCTTGAATTCTTTTATCCTTTTTCGTGACTAGCAGTTCTTGATTTTTGTACTGACATGGCTGTGTCTACTACAAACCAGAAGTTGAAGTAACATTTTGTGATTCAGGCTTCCACTGCTGACTGCTCTCTTCCTGCGAATGCCTTGGCACTGCTTCTACTCTATCAGCAGATGCTCTGGATCCATAGGAAGGAAGAAAGGAAGGAAAGAGGGAAGAAAAAGAAAAGAAAGGAAAAAGGAAATAGGAAAGAGACAGAAAAAGAATGCAAAAAAGAGAAGCAATAAAAGAAAAGGAAAACAAAAAAGATAAGGAGCAAAGAAAAAAAGAAAAGTATGAAAAAGAAAGAAATGAAAAGAAGGAAGAAAGAAAACAAAGCATGCAACCCTTGAAAATGATATTCTTTTTATTTTCTAGTCAGATAATTTTGCAATTATACAAGACTGATTTGATCTGTTTAAGTCAGTTTAAAATAATCTTTCTCCACATACATATGTGCACAGTAGGGTGTGGACTCATCATTTTCTCTAGGAAGTGCATTTTTTGTTGCAAAGACCAACTAGAAGTAAATAACAGCTGACTTTCACGGCTTAATGACCCTTAAGGCTCAAGTCTGGACACCAGCTCTCACAGCTGACGTTGCCTATTTTAAGGTTTTGCTTTAGCCATGAAAACAGTTTTTCATTTGCTAGAAAAAAACAAAACAAACAAACAAAAAAAGAATTATCATCAGATGTCAAAATTCACCCATCAAAACTTAATTAATACCTTTAATTACAAATAAATAGGTTATATACCCTAATGTTTCCTTTCCTCCCTCTCTCTGCCGTGACTGGGCACCACATCGGGCATAAGTTTTTAACAACACAGGTAATATTGGGTAGGGAACTTGTGGGGTGAGATTCAGGGACTGCTTTTAGTGGTGAGCTGGTTCAGTCTGCCTCCCTGTTGGGGCTGGCAAAAATAGACAGCTAACAGGACAGTGTTTTACACTGGAGCACCAGTGTCACATTCACACGAGTTTCTGTAAAGCTGCCCGATGCATTTGCTACTACTGGGCTAGCCTGAATGACCTCTCTTATATATACACCTAAAAATGCAAGTATACTTATAAAACAAATAAAGAAATAATAATAACACATGTCCAGTCTCTACCATTCTCTTCCTGGGGTGCACTATTTATTCTGTTAGTTAGTGAATATTATCAGGCCAAAAATATTAAATTTTTCAGTATCAGCATATTCAATTTATGAAGAAAGGAGGAAAAAGATTGCTATTAAAATAGCCTTTAAAAATTATGTTTCCCAAAGGAAAAGAATTAAGGATCCTGGAAAATGTTTCAGTCCCTTTCTTGTACTATAATCTAAACCTGAAGGACTCTCTTTGATTCTCTTCTGTAATACTTTGTTTTTTTCCCCTCTTGTTATTTTATTTTACTTATTCCCACAGCCAGCTTCAAATGACCTCAAGAACACAGGGCAGCTAAAAGATTGCTTAAACTTCTTAATACTTTTAATCCTTACTTGTTATAATTTGATTACAGAGACAGATTTTCTCTCTGGGCCTCATATTAAATCACTTTTGAGTTGAAACAAACCAGAAATCCTTTCAACTTAACAGAGCTTGTATTCAATAGGAGCTAGTCAGATGTAGCACAGAGACTGAAGGATGTTGCATCACATACTTCCTGGGTTTTAAATACAAGGAAAGCAAAGTCTACTCAATGTTACATGTGAACTAACCTTCATAGAGTAACTTTTTTTCAAAGACAAGCACACATGAGAGTAGTTTTTGAACTGTATGCATCCATGTATGTATGCATGTAGATACAGGATTATAGAGCATATATGAAACTGCCTTGATGGTATAACCCTTGGAACTGAAATGCCTTCACTGTAATAAGAATGACCCTCAAATGCTTTTCTTTCATGAAACACATTCCTTACCTTATCACCTATACCAAAATATATACGTTTTTTTTTCCATGACATCTGTTCAATTAGCTGCACAACATCATTAAACAGTGAGGAATATCATTTTTGCCTGGGGAAAAATATGGTAAAATACCACCACTGGAACTCAGTAATAAATAGTATATCATATAATTAAGCCAATGGCTTCATCACAATGAAAATTAATGCTTTTGCCATGGAGTTTAAACCTCAAGCTTCTGCAAGAAAATGTTCTTGAGAATGTGGGTTTGCCTACCTAACTTATCGGATTGAGCTGGGAAAAGTATAGACATACTTTTCTTTCTGATGCTCAAAGGCAGTGGGCTTGCGGGGTTCAGCTCAAATGCAAATCTCAATCAGAGCTGCATTTCTTAAAGAAAGGCTGTTAAAACAAGGTGTTCAGGAATGAAAATGAATAAATAAATAAAATAATTAAAAAACTAAGAAAGTAAGGGGGTTCATATGCTGGAGCAATTTCAGGGTGGTGGGGGCAGTTGGGGAAGAATAGCAGGATTTAAAACTTTTAGCTATAGCTCTTAGGTAAACTAGTTTCAGAGTGATTAATAAGACTTGCAATTAACAACCATCTGAAGATAAACTCTCATATGACTGTTCCTGTCCCTCAACAGTGGCCTCCACAGTCATCACTCCACCCATGGCTGCACGCTCTTGTTGCAAGGGAGGACCTTCAACCTTAGCTCTCAGTGCTCATGATCCCCAGAGGCTCTGACAGTTGTCTCATGTATAAGAAAAATATTTTTAAAAATGAAAAAGTTGTAGTGAGAACCTCAGATCCCTGATAAACTGCCTGGAGATCGAATGCCTCTCCTGGTTGCAGAGGGCAGTAAGCCCACAGCGCTGTGCTGCAGTGATATTTGGGACAGCAAGGCTGCATGTTGCTGTAGCATGCTCTCTGGTCATCTTTGGCTTTATGCTAAGCTGCAGTGCGTCTTTCTGCCTCTGAACACCAGCTGTAATGGTGATATATGTCATGGTAGAGATCCAGCTAAGCTGCTTCCAGAATTGAGGCCGTATTTGCTAGGGATGTTGTCTACAGCTGCACGAGAAATGCAAATCCCTGCAGCCCAATACTACGATCTTGGCAGAAGAAAAGCCCTTTCACCTTTAAAATACATTACTAGACATGGGCTCGGATTAAATCCCCCAATCCAAGACCACTGAGGTCTCAGGATGATAGAATCCAGACTTAGTCTTTGCTAGTTTGGCCCTTCAATGATATCTGTGCATCACTTATAAACATACACAGGTGTTCTATTAAAAAGGGGCATCTTAAACCTTTTAATGAATGATGATTCACTTTTTAAAGCAGTCCCATTCACACACTCGTGTTACATCAACAGGACAATAACAAGAAAAGTCCTTTCTTAAATTTTAGCTATGTGTTTCTTGTGTTTTTGTAACTTAAAGAGAGCAGTCCCTTTGAAAATCTGCAAGCTTAAAAATTGGCTTCAGGCTAGAAATCTTTATGCCAAGTCACTGTTGCAGTTTAAAATTTGGAAAAAAAAGAGTTTTAATGAAAACAATGACCAATTTTTAAGTTTTAACAGTATTAGTAGGTGTTCCTGTTGTATATGTAATGAGTTTGAACTAGGAAAATGTAAAAGAATTAGTAACTGCAAACACTAGATAATAGACTCAGCAATCTGATTTATGATTGTGGATCCAGTCCTTCAGCTCCTTCCCAGGCAAAGCTATCATGGAAGTCAGTTAAAGGGAAGTAACTGGGTTTAATGTTACTTATTAGGCAAAAAAAGAAAAAAAACTTTTTGAATTATTAAAAAATAACATTTCATGTTTTGCAAGCCAACCTAGGTAATTATCCTATTATTAAATATGAATGTATTTCCGCTGGCTTTAAGAAGCCAATGTATTTTCACTTGGGATACTAAAATTAAATTAGAGGCTTTACTCTGTTCAATGCATTGGTTCATCTTCTGCACATTCCAAAGAATATGACAAGCACTTCCATGTGGGAGCCTTTTACAGTTCCCTTTGCCCAGAATAAGGAAGGACAGAAAATGAGACTGGGAGAAGCAGGCTCATAGCTGGAGCAGGTTAGTAGAGCACATCCAGAGGACTCTGACAGTCCAGCAGTATCCAGAAGTATCAACGTGCTGGTGTCACAGAACAAATGGTGGTGAGGGTGAGTGACACAATGCACTTCACTTGTGTTAAAGAAATATTAATAGATTTTATTGATAATGACAATAGTTTCACAAGATTCTATGTCAAGGTCACTTATTATTTACTGCATGGAGGTTCAAGATACACACCAAATTCACAGTTACATCAGTGAAGTTTACAAGTTCAAAAAGAGAGAGTGCACTATAGTCATTTACCAAAAATCTCTTGTGAGAAGGATCTCAATCCCAACGAGTATCCTTGAGAGACATCCCTGCTTAAGGGGAGATCCTGGCATGCAGCCCACCACAATGCAAGGAGAGCTCAATGGGCACTCGTTCTGTCCCCATATTTATGGGATGATTGACTTATAGTCATTCTTTCAATTCAGAAATGACTGTTGGCTGGTGTACTCACAATTAGCCTTATCTCCCCATCAGGTTGCAGCCATCAGGGCTGTTGTTGATGGTTAATGTCTGAGTGGGGGAAGAAATCAGGGAGGCAACCACCAGCATCAGACAATGTGGTAGTTAACACCTGAATAGGGCTGTGTGTGAAAACTCAGGTTGAGCTGGGGAAGGAGAACACCCCTCACAGCTGGCTCTGGCACCACCTAATTCTAAGAGCTGTGAAGCCTGTAATTGCTTTTGTTCTCATCAATAAGGTACCTTTACCACCTAAGGGACTTGACCCTGGATCGGCTCAGAGAGAAGACCCTTAGTCTTCAGTTCTTGCAGGTCAAACCCGGTAGTGTGTGTATTTCTATGCAGTCTTCACAGTGAAAAAGAAAAAGAAAAAGCAAGGTCTTCAGAAGATGCAATTTCTTAAGTACAAGAGCACCTGGCCTTGTAACCAAAATAAGTCCCTAAAGATAAGTGGGATGAATCTGAGCTGGGGAATGTCTTCATCTATCCTGCCTGCAGCACCCTATTTTATGGATTTTCTGATCTTGCCCCCTGGAGCAGGCCTTGCACAATATATGTCATGTATCTGGTATTATAACTACTTCTACTCCAGAGCCTCAGTTAGTGCTCTTACCCATGCTAAAAGCACATTTTGTACATTCTGGAGGATATTCTGATATTGGGATGTCTAGAGATCTTCTCCTGTAGTTTCCTATGGAACAAGCATCTGTTTACTTTGAATTCTCTGGCACTCAGACAATATCAACATGACTTTACAGGTCACTGGGACCAGCTGTTCATCTGAAGGAAGGATCCAGTCTCCTTCCAATTAATATAATACCTAATTTCATGTTAAGCAGATATTTTCTTATGTATTCTTATGGTTCCTTTACTCTCCCAAATGCGTATCTAGCCAAATGTATATTTTAACAGTGTTACCTTATAAATTCTCTTTTCACAAATTCTTACCCTCTATATTCGCTTTTATTATCTCACCAAATGTATATGAAAGAACTTTCTTCCTTCTCTGAATTGTTTGTGGTTCTTGTTTGTATCCCCTCCCTTGTTTTGATATCTATTCTAAAAGATGCACTAGAGTATTATGCATTAGTCTAAAATTTATAGTGCCCATGCCGTGTAAAGCATAAATTCATCTGTGTAGCCCTGGACTGGTTCCTTCTTATACA
The DNA here is from genome assembly GCF_059628265.1 of Tinamus guttatus. Taxonomy (NCBI): domain Eukaryota; kingdom Metazoa; phylum Chordata; class Aves; order Tinamiformes; family Tinamidae; genus Tinamus; species Tinamus guttatus. The sequence goes on along the minus strand of NW_028288900.1, from coordinate 791,888 downwards.
TTCAGGGATTGCCCTAGCCCTTTGTACTGTAGCTCACATACATGAGCAGTTCAGGCGCAGCTCTCCACCTGCTGATTCTTCGGTTCTTTTCTGTCACTTGTTTCTGGGATACAGCCTTTGCAATCTGTGGGTCTGACTTCAGTCTGTGGCTTTTAGAAGGATAAGATTTTCATCTGTCATTAGCAAAAAGTACAGCTATTGGTGTTTATTTCAGATGAACAAGTTGAATATAATCTGAAATGGTGCTTATTCTCTGAAACCTCACTAAGAATAGCTTGAAATAATTATTATGCCCAATTGAAGACTATCTTTTGAAATCACTCAGCTGTTCCAGTCTTAACACATTTCCCACATACGCTACGAAACTGATCTTGAGATACATTCTTTTCTATAGAAGTCGAAAAGTAAGCATTTTATTATTTCACTGTTGAGGAAAAATTAGTGAATACCTTCTGTCAACATGATAAAGCAGTGTGCAGAGATTGATGCTTTTGTTAAGGTATTATTCATGAGTTCCTGGTAACCAGTGGTAAAAAAATCCTGTTAGTCTGTTCAATTGTATTCACCTACCTATAAGTGCATGTATTAATCTGATAGCACAGATTAATGCCTATAAATATTTAATCTCAGAGAATTGCTTTGAAAACAAATCCATGTGTTACACAGCTGATAACCTTTGCTGTTATACATGCTTTGTGTATACATGCTTTAAAAATGTACCATTTGTTCATTTATTCAGACATAACCTTTGCATTCATTGTATTCTACTAGCAAATTATCTTCTGCATAGACAAACAGAATTTATGGAATAAGTAAAGTAGCAGTTTTATTTCAAGTTACTATGTTTATTAGACAGGACTAATAAAATATTCAGATTTTGCTGTATGTGTAGAAATTTGTAAATGCCACCCAATGTTATGACTTAGAGGTAATTAGAGTTAATAGCTTAGCCCAAATGAGACTTGAAACTAGAAGGACTCTTTACCTATGTTTTAAATTATTTTGAAGAGAGAGGCAGGAGGAGATTTCTGGAAGTTCCATGGGAAGCCGTGACAGCTTCCTGTTTACATCAGTGATTGAAACTGCTAACTTTATAGCACTTTATAGAGCACTACCTCTATTGAATCAAGAGAGGACTGAGAATTATCAGAGGATTCATCTTGCTTCTGATTTGGTTACAAAATATCTTTGCTTACTCAAATTATCATTTCTTTTTTTTCCCTTCTTGAAATTGGTCTAGGCGTTAATCTCAGCAGTAAATGTACAGAATTGCTCTCCAGATTGTTGAAAATTTTCAATCCCCCATTCTGTGTGGAATGAGCAATTCTTCCATTGTTTAGGAAATCTCTATGTGACTCACTGATCCTAGAATTTTTGTGAAAACAAAAAGACATGGAAACAAAAATCTCATTGTAGGAGAAAAAAAAATGGAGTAGATCCTCTCACAGAAAAATATTAGGGACAAAAACACTTATTTACTTGAAAATGAAGCAAATATTTACACAAATAAATGCAAACTAAAGGTTGCATGGCTCTAAATCATCCTAGAATTGCAATATTATCTCTTTAAGCAAAGAAATAAAGTGCAGTTATACAATCAACAGAACAAGTTTTTAAAAACCTGGCATGAAAATCTATCTAGATATAGTGCGGCTGACAGAAAACATGCTGAGTTGGAGTTTGCTTTCAACATTTGTGTGGCTGCCAGAGTACTATACTCAGAGATATTTAGGCCAGAAGGGACATTAGATCATCTAGCCTGACCTTCTCTGTATCACAGGCCGTCACATGTTACCTAACTGCTCCTGTATTGAAGCCGTCAAATCTGGCTTCAGCTGCCATCGCTGGTTCTTGTTAAACCTGTCTACAAGGTTACAAAGAACGTCTTTGGGTTATAATATTTTCCTCATTTTTCTGGTCCTGATTTTCAAGTTATAAGAGTTTCATTGTTCATTTTTTTAAAGGTTTATTTCCTTACAATATTTACTAAAAGTAAATTTATAGTGCCATCAAAACAACAATGTAAACTAAGATTCTGAAGAGAACACAAAAATAGTAACCCTGCATCAAATCAAGGATCGATCTAGCCTAAAATCTTACCTGCAACAGTGGCCATAAACAAATGTCCTGGAAAGTATATGAGCAAGGCAAGTGTATTGGATAATTTTCCTAAGTATTGTCTCAGCCTCCAGCTAATTTCAGCTTGGGAGATTTCTTGAGACAGTTGTGGTCTTTCTCTTCATTCTTAATCAAGGGATCTTTCTTCCAAGGACTTGTTCAGTCTTACCCTGTCCCACTTTCAAGTAATGAGCCCCACACATCTGCTTCCTTTCACATTAGGAGCCACTTCAGTTTGTTGATTTTGAATGTGACTCCTTATTAGCATCACTAGGTGTTTCTCTGTAGAAGAGGTGAAGAGCAGGTCCAGATCTGCTCATGATTCAAGTGCACCTCTGTCATAACCCTCCTTGAAGCACCTCTTTTCCAGACTGCATAGCTGTCTCAGTCATTCTCGCTGTGAAGCCATCTATACCTTTGGCCATCTTCACAGTCCTGCTCTCTGCCTCTGCCATTTCTACCCTGTTCTTTTTGAAATGTGGCCATCGGAGTTGCATGCTATATTCAAGATGTGGGCACACTAAGTTTACACAGCTGGGTAGCTATGTTTGTCCTCTGTTCCTTTCCTAATAATTACTAACATTCAATTTGCTTTTCTGACTGCTGCAAAGGAGCTCTTTCCATAGAACATAATCCCAGGCTCTTTCTCCTGAGTGGTAACAGTCGGCTCAGAGCCCATTATTTTACATATGAAGCTAAGATTATTTTCCTTGTATCACTTTACAAGCATCTCCATCGAATTTCTTCTGTCATTTTATTGCTTACTCAGTCTCACAAGATTAACTCAGTCTGATCCTACAAACATTTCCATACGTGCCTTACTCCACACAGTGTGAGCAGTTCCATTGGCATTAATGGAGTGACACCATTTGCAAAGGTAAGCACTTTCACAGAGTTGCATACGTACAGCCAGCTTAAACTGTGGCTAGAAAAGCCATCATGGTTTTAAGAAGCTGCCAGTTTATGATGCAACCTCCAAAAGCAATTTCACGGAATTTACCAGTGACAGTTTAAGCATGGGTAAATTTATTGTGCTTTGAGGCCTACAGTGCACAGTGTGTTTGTATTTCATAAGGACAGAGCCAGGCTATGCACAGAGCTGCACAAAGGGGAGACAAAAAATAATTGGCATAAATTGGAATGAGAGAGGTTCACACTGGCTATAAGGAAAAATCTTCCACATGAAGACAGTCAGGTACTGGAGCTGGTTGCCCTGAGAGGTTGTGGCAGCTCTGTCTTTGGAAGTTTTTCAGATCCAGCTGGATACAACCCTAAGCAATGAGATCTGAGCTGGTTTGGGCAGGGGCAGCAGCAGAGACCTCCTGAGCTCCCCACCGGGAGCTCCACTTCCTGATTTATTCCATGTTCCTATGATTTAAATGCATATCAGTATGTGCTAGTGGTTAAATTAAAATCTTCTTTCAGAATGTAAAGTTTCATCCTTTTTTTTTTTTTTTTTTCGTAGACAAGTATTGTCAGAGGCAAACCAAACTGCCACTTTGAAACCAGGCTGGTCTCCAGGTGGCACTGGTTTGGGATTTGGTTTAGAGTGATGAAGTACCAAGTTGCTAAAGTGGACCTTGAATAGCACTGTGCTATGTAACTAAATTGCTTCTGTTTTGGTATTGCTGTGCCGCTGGTCCATTTGAATCCAGGGTAGGCAAAACAGATTGTTCCTGTTTGTACTTCTCTATGGACATAACCTGCAAATAGTTTAATATTTGAATCAAATGAACCATTGAGACCTTATAGGAGTTCTTTGTTTTTCCATTCTTAGGAGTGGACAGACTGGATAAAAATAATTAGTGGACTTTAAACAGATATATGTATGCTGAAAGAAAAGGCAGATATTTTTTCCTTCATGCCTAAGAATATATTTTCTCTGCTGCTAGTGAAGCATGATTGTGACCAGACGAGTCTACATTCTGTATACAGAATACATGACAAAATTTCCTTTTCACTCCAAATAGCTTTGAAAATAATATCAGATGGAAAAACAGAGAGGCAATTTGTCTGTACAGTGTCTCACTTAGTTGCTCTGTGACTCTAGCTGGGACAACCCTAACTGGCTTCACATTGATTAGAAGAGTCTGAATAATTGCCGGTACTCTATGCAGCTTTCCTCAGTGCAGGCCTTTGTATCTTTTAGGAATTTATTTCTTGCCTTCCATTATTTGTACTCCCCCACTCTGGCTGCTCTGGATCTAAGCAATGGGGAGAGAGAGGCAGCATATCTTTTATAACTAGGCAAGAACATTCAAAGTGTTTTGCTCTACTGAGACAGGAGAAGTTCCTGTTCCAGAAGATTGGTCTTGGCATGTTGATTATTTTTAAGTAAAATATTTGAAAATTTGAACCTGATGTTCTTTGCTGGCAGGAAAAAATATTGCTGTAACAAGTGCTAAGCTATCTGTGTACTAAATCCTAGAATATTTTTTTTTGTGGTAAGCACACCTGAAATTTGATTGACGAAATTTTAGCTACCCACCCTCCCACCCCAATGCTAAGAAGTAGTCTTCACTCCGTTTCCATTTGTTTCTTATTTGCAAACCTAAACAGCTTTTTTTTTTTAAGTGTGTCTCAAAATGTAGCCATTCTTTTCAGTTGTCTACATCCTTAAATTTGCAAAATCATTACCTCTGAAGTTACTTGAGGCAAGTATATGCAAGTCTTTAGGCTCACAAAAACCAAGCCTAAGGAAATATTCTTAAATATCCTGATTGCAAATAACTGCATACACTTGGACAGGTGGTGTGTAGTTTTCAGTGGATATTGCATCTTAGAGAAATTTAATTTTCACTTTTATTTTTGAGAAACCTCTCAGGAAAATAGACTTTTTATGCTGCAACAAAAAGAAAGTAAAGTAAATTTTGAATTTTTGTTCTGTGAAACTTACACTGGAAATGCAGTTATATGTAACCTACTCAGAGAAAGAAAACGTATCAAGTGGCAATTATAACTTTCAGGATCAGCTGGAGTTAAACAGAATGACACAATCATGCTTTGTAATGATGAATAAATTCTATAAAACAAGAATCTCTTCACCATAAAGCTGTGAAAAACTATTGGATTACATGTCCAAGGAAACCCAAGCTGCTTGGAAGTGAAGGAAGAATTTGACCATTTTCCTGGGATAGTCATGCATGCACTGGTAGCCTTGGTGGAAAAACAGGAGTTTGGTGTGTTGGATGGGCTCTACACACATACCTGCTGCACGTGTCCTGTGCAGACATCTGTTATGGCACCTGGTAGATGTGCAGAATTCTTCGTACTGTGCATGTGCAACCAGACTAATCAGCCCAAAATACACTGAATTGCATGTGCATGTGCACCTCTGCAGTGTGTGCATAGTAAGTTGAACGCATCCTGGATGGTAATACATGACCTTACGTGCCACATGCAACTATATTTCTGCCTCGGACTCTTCAGTCTGGTAAGCCCAAGAACAGAAAATCAAGAAGCTTTTTACACTATTTTTCTGCTCTAGTGAGAACATACAAATGAGAAATTATTTCTATCTATAGGGACTATGTTGCATAGGTAATTTTTGTGGAACTTTCTGTCACAACCTGTTGATGGTCACCATTCTCTTCTTTTTTTGCAGGTGGGCTCACATAAGTCTTTTAGGATTTCTTTCTGCGTAGCTGAACTGAGCAAGACTCATACATTAGACTGCTGAGTTACAGAAATCTGCATACCTGTCATCAGTTAATTTTTTCGTCGTTTATTCTTCTAATGAGTATAAGATATGCTGAAGCTGCTTTTCAGTTTTTGTTTAGTTTAGCTTGTACTTTACACAACTGGGAGCACTGTAGCTACTTTTTCTAGTTAAATGTTGATACTGAACAATCAAACATACTTTGCAGTAGAAAAACAAATGATTTCCATATGCATACAAAATCCCTAAACAAATCCATCAAGTATGTTGTCTCAACTATTTTTCTTCCAGCACTGAGAGAATACTGGCACAGAGTTAGTGTGCAGCATCTGGTTAGCTGAGTATACATCAATATCTCTGATGTTTTAAAATTTTTCATTGAAAAGTGAGTCTTTCTCACAAAATATGAAACTATCCATCTACAATATTTGACTGTAATACTCTGTTTGCCCAGACTTTTTGTATGTGTAATAGACAGTTTAGGTAGATAGAAACATGGAAAGTAACAAATATTGACTTCCAGGTCTGGCAAAAAAAAAAAAAAAAAAAAAAAAAAAGGACATTTTTGGATTTTATCCTTTGGAAATTGTAATTCCATATTAAACATTTGTCATGTCATACATACATTACTTAGAAAAAAAGGTAACATTAGCCAACCAGACTATTCCCTATAAGTGTTCCCATTCTAACTCTAAAAAGAAGTTCTTGGTGCTGCCAAAGTCAGTAGTGAAATTCCCTTAGACTTCACCTGTCCTTTATTTCACCCCAAAAATTTAAGATTAGATTCCAAAGAGTATCTAACTTTAGGTCCAAAGTTTAGATTCTCAAATTTTCTGTTCAGCTGGTGTCTAAACTCTCTAAGCACCTACATTTCTGTTTTTAAAGCTATCCATCTGACTATAAAATTCTCTGACTGGTTGTTGCTGTAAGAGCACTAAACAGTTTGGTACCTATTTTAGATCTGCTCCTCAAAAAGCATCTCACAGAGGTGTTTCCCAGGCAGTCTGAGCCATGGTGCTCAATCTGGTAGCAACATCAGGGAGCAGCTGCAATTCGATAGAAGGAGCCTGTACACATGAGTATGAAGGTGCCTCCTTCAGCTGCAGCTCCACTGCTTGAGTACTTGCACTGCTGTGTGTGCTGGGGCTCCAGCTTTGCTTGTTGCTATATCTCTCGCTTCAGGATGTTGTAGCACTAATTCTGGAGTCATGAGAGTGTGGTTTTCTGTGGACAGCCTGAAGAGAGAGCAGAGAAATAGAGGAAGAACAAGAGTATATATGGCGCTGGAAGAACACCTGTCTTTTGGCTACTCACTTAACACTGTTGCATTTTTTTACTCAGGGAGTTTAATGCAAAATTATGTACAAAATTATGTACATTGTCCTTAGAGCAGGGAGAGAGAGCTTGATTAGGTCCTCTCTGATGAATGCTTATGTGTTATCAGAAGTACATTTGCCAAATTTAAATTTAACTATTCCTAGTAAAGTAAAAAGACTTCCTGCTTCTCAGTACCCACAGGCCTGGTGATAAATAGTTCAGGCATTTTTGCAGATGAAATACGGGCTCAGAGCACCTAAGCAATGGGAGAGAACTGACCTTTCGGCTTCCCTCACCTAGTTGTACCTGCGGAGTTACAAGGGGAAAGGAGATGCTGCTGTGCTTGGCATGCCGGGGCAGTTTGGCACACTGTACAGAAACACTGTATCCTCACTGGGTGCTCAGGGGCTTCCTCATGCCACCCCACTGTAGCTCCGGAGCTACCAAAGTACAAATGGCAGAAACCATCCGAGGATCGGCAGTTGTGCTGCAAAAACTGGGAATTATGGAGGGAGAGACACCAACGTTGGCTGTGAGGCTTGGGAGACAATCCTGCTGGAAGGGATGGTCTGAGTGTCAGCTAATGCTTACCAGGCTTTTAATCTTTATTATCTCCAACCTTGTAAAGAACCTAAAGTACCCAAGTTTGGAAACTCCTGTAAGCTGGCACCACAAAAGCAAACACACAATGAATTTGTGATCTAATTATCACTAGGAATTTTCCAGACTTTTCTGTCATTATGTAAAACATTTTGTCTTTCTAATAATAATTACAAACTTCTTAACTAGGCTGATTTACTCAGGAACAATAAAGTTTAGTCTAGATTTATAAGTTATTCAAAGAAAAGCAGCTCAGGAACTTGCTGTTCAAAGGGAAATTTGTGGAGCTATTTCATACAGAGCTAAAATTAAAAAGAAAAAAAAAAGTCTGTGTTTTACATTAAACCAAACCTTTTTACTAAGAATGCTGGCCTGAAGCAATTTAAGCCATGAAAAATGAACTCCCTGAGCACTCCTGTCAGAGTCCAATGATGGAAGGATCCCCGTAAATTCTTAATCTGCCTTTCTTCATGGCAGGACAATATAGTTCTATAGAAAGGAAGGTCAAGGAACTGAACTTCCACAGTAGGTATCCAAAAAAGCAATCAAGCTAAACTAGCAGGGAGTGGATTCCAGCTGAACTCTGTGGCGAGGAGCTTTTCTCTTCCACCACAGGTACCTTATAGAAGGGAAGATTCCTGGGACTAGTGGTTTAATTTCTCTGGCTACCATGCTAATCACATACGTCCCATAATTACTGTCTTTCTTTCTTTGCCCCAGACTGTCATTCTTCTGTCTTTTAGCTCCATCCAGCAGGCAGACAATGTGGACACAAAGGCTGTGCAAGCTGGCGAGGCACCTGATGGAACTCCGAAGCTCCATGACACGTTACCCCGTGCCCCACTCTCTCTTTCAAATATTTAATTTGCATTCTTTCCCAGCAATAGCCAAATGCTCAGGGGCTGCTTTCCATTTTCACCTCATTAGATTCTATGTCTGAACATAAAAACGACTGAGAGCTGTGAACCAAATCAAGCTCCTGCAATGTGTGCTGCAAACATGCCAATCATAGTGATGACACAAGGCAAGGATTTGGCAAAAGTCATGCATGGCATTAATGTTAATTGTGTGTTTGCAGGTTAGACAAGTGTCAGCTTTACAGCAAATCCTTTATCTTATTTACGGAACAATAATGGATTTCCCAGAAGGCAGAGTAAATAATCCTACAGAGCCCCCTAAAGAGAAGGCTTCTCAGACCAGAGGAAACAACACAATGCTGGGCAAAGGAAATGGCCAAGGGACAGAGACTTCTTTCCATCCCAGGCAAATATATTACTCACAGACCTTCTCTGGCTTTGTAAGACAGAAAAAAAAACAGAAACAAATTAGACTAAACCCTAAATGCTTTAAAGCTGTTCAAGAAACTTCCAGATATATTTGGTGGGTCACTGAAGATCCTTGCTGATACAGGATATAGAAGATATTTGGACAAACATGATGGGAATGCAGACCTTGCTCTATGCCATTCCTGGACCCCTGGAGGAGAGGGCCACCCTGCAGAATCTAGTGGGCCGTCTGACTTCCAGAGCAGTTTGCGCTGCAGAACAGCGAGAGGACTGTGCACCTGTGGTCACGTCCAGGCAGAGCACAACTTGTGAATAATGATAACAGAGAGAGGTGTGGGTCTGGGAAGAAGAGCCAAGTGTATAGGTCTGTGGTGACTTGCTGAAGAGGAGAATGAAGAAAGCATGTCTGTGGCTGAGGAAAGTAATGAAATAATGACAGAGAATATGAGAAGTAAAAAAGCCTCGAAAAGTGACTTCTAGCTTGGTGGATGACAGTGAAACAGAAGATGGTGTCGGTATATGCTCAGAAAAGCACGCTGATCCCATCCAAATAAAGTCATCTTTGGAGAAGAGAAAGGTAGAATTAAAAAAAAAAAAAGAAGGTTTAGAACAGTCCTTGTTAAAAGAGAAATCATGCTGTAACTGCTTAAAGTTAAAAAAAAAATGTGTTTCAAGATGGCTTACATACCATAGTGCCCTACATAGTGTCCTGGTATATACTTGAGTTTTAAATTGAAGGAAAAAATTGAAAGCTTTTTTTAATAAGCTGGAATCTGGGATACCCCCACAGTAATTTATTTTGTGGGCTAATATCTCAATAACAAGCCAAAACAATTAGAAGATATGCAAGATGGTAAAATCAGGTTAAAAAATGTGTCATAGCATTTATTCAACCTTTTTCTTTCTCCTAGCTCTGGACACTTGGGATAAATAACACTTTAAAGCATTAATTTCTGTGCAACATAGTATTTGTAGAAGTCCATTCTTTTTCATGAAAGTCAAAAAAAAGAAAAGGGAATAAATAATAATGTGGTAAGAAGATATATGGTGTATTTAGAGTTCCTTGGAAGAAAGGAGGTTTTCTAAAATGTACAAGCAGTAAGGCTCCGGGAAAAACACACCCTGCACTCGCTGGCCCCACACTCCAAGACTTTGTAACCACTGCAGTTAAAGTGGTAGGAAAGGCTTTCTCTTCATCCGTGAAACATGTGCCTCCAGCCTTCCTGGGAACCGTGATTAGGCAACTGATTTGAAATTAATCTGCGGTGTGTGTTAACTGTGAAAATATACCTTCCAGCACTGGACAGTTTTTCTGTCTGGCTCATAAGAGATGTGGCCTTCAATTGCACAGTTTTGATGGCAATTTTCCTGTAGCTCTAGGATATGTTTATTTAAAGGTCTGATAAGAAGTGGCGTCTAGACATCAGGTCAGAGAGCCCATTGCTGTAGAGGTGTGAGAAGACGGGCAAGAGGGAGGGGGCATTCAGAGAAGGCAGTCCATGCTAGCCATGTACGTATAATAAACTCCCATGATATATAGCAGCTCAGGGCAATATTCATGAGAGCACATTTATTTAGAGCCTGAGGAGGGTTTTATGATGCCTGTTTGCAATTGTGATTGTGGGGGTTTTGTATATGCAGCTCTTCTGAAAATTGGGCTGCTTCAGACGCTGGGATGCACAACCAGGCTGCTGCACCAGCTGCCAGCTGGACCATGGTGCCTGTGTGTGGGCTCTGCACCCACCACACGTGCGTTAGCTTTTTCCCCATACGTGAACCGAGCTGAGCCACCTCCCTCTGTCATGATCCACGACTGCTTCCCCCCAGAGCACAAGGTGGGCTTACGTCCTCCTTTCTGTATGATCTACGGCAGCTCCATGCAGTGACATTTCCCCCTTGACTGCTTCCACTGGGAATTTGGACACTGTTAAACCAGGCGCAGGCTAAGAGCATGCATAAAAGAGAGATTTAATAGTAGAGCTTGTAATTAGGCTTTTGATTTTTTGCTGCTTTCCTAATTTCATATCAGAATTTTCCACGGATATTGGTTGAACTCCCCATAACTCACAAGCTTAAAGAGCTTTCTTTTAAAGCAAGGAGCCTGATTGCCTGGTGAGCTTTCTCCAAGCTAAGCTGTACCAGCTCTACTATAAATCTAAATTCTTGCTTTTTCTTTTATGTTCTTTGGCTAGGACTCCACCATATTCCTTGATTCCTAAAGCCAGCTTGATGGAAAGAGCTGAATATGTAAATGGCTCATTGACTGAAAATGTAGGCCAGAAATTTCAAAGAAAGCATTGTCAAAATCCTTTAAACTACAAAATCATAACTCAGCTCCTTACAAGTAACAAAACTATCTTCTAACGTTTATCACCAAGCACTATCATTTTAAAAGTGACTACTGAAGCTGACCAGCTTTATTAATGACCTCATAGCTGATAAATTTTGCAGTTAAAAGTGTCTTACTGTCTGTGAGGTAATGTTAAAGAAACAGATAAGTGAGTCTGTCTGCCTGGTTTTAAGAACTACATTTTTGTGAGCTTCCCCCTCTTTTCTTTCCTTCAAATAATGGTATAGCCATTTTTTTTTATCTTCACTGTAAAATACAGTTCTCCAGGACACACAATAAACAGAACATAGAATATGCTTTAGTGTTCTGGTTGAACTGCAGACGGCTCCCTCATAAATGTAAGAAGCCACTCAACAAGTTTTAAACAAGAGAAGGAAATGCTGCTGAAAGGAATGAGCAGACTTGCAAGCCATGACATAAAAGTCATCTCAATAAGTAAACACAACTATGAAGATACAAAGAAATGGCTAGATCTACTTTAGCAGAGGTCATTAGGGGCCTCTGAAAGTTGTTCAGTGAAATAATGTCTCCAAAAGTGTCTTCCCGAGCAGCCTAGTTATGGACGAACGGACTACTGGCTTGTGAGCCAGATTTTGAACAGTTCTGAAACAGCAGGCACAAGTTTGGGAGTGGACAGTGCAAGGGGAATGGGTCCTCCAGCAGTGAAACTCCCATATCTCTCCCATTTCTTTTGGGATGCACAGAAACAGACTGGACCAAGTGGCAGTAGGCCAGCTCCCCTTTCCTATCCTACCAGTCTCTGACTGGCACTAGCAGCCTCACAGGAAGGCACATAAAATATTATAGCAGGCAATTAAATAGCATATTTGTAGAAAAGATTTCTCTGTAATCAGTTAATGTGTGACTTCTGCACTAATGGTATCTCTCTGTAAATGCTTTCTCATCGCAAGTCTGCATATGCTTGTTACCCATGTAAATATCTCATCTGTTTTTGATTCTCATGAAGATTTTGGATTCAGTGGTGCTTTATGGCTGTATTTACCTTTATTGGTATTAAATATTTTGTCCGATAATTTTGTTGAATATCATTCTTTCTTCTATTTTTTTTTCAAATGAATGAATAGTAGAAATAAAGTTGGCCAGAGCTCCATTAATAAAACGAGATTCAAGTAGAAGATGTATTTTTGCTGGAATGAAAATTGCTTTATAAAACTGTCAAATTCACTATAATTTTGTTACAAAGGAAAACTAGAAAAAACATTCCAGAAACACACACACACAAAATCTTCCATTTCATGCTGAAATGTTTCTTTTCATTATTATTTAGTTTTTTAATATTATATTTTCAGATTCTCAGATGAAATATTCTAATTCTGAATTAAAATCTATTTTCAGAATGTTCATTTACTTACTGTGATTCAGAACAACATTTTGCAATATTAAGCAGAAATTCTAAAATGAACAACTAATCCTCAGCTACAGCTCTTACTGACGTAAACAAAAAATACTTCTGTGGGCCATTCGTTGTTCCCTTTTATTCACTCTTACTTTCAGTGTTAATTTTTGAAGTGTTTCATTGCATAGGAGTTATCCAGTGTCTGCAATAACAGTTAACACCCATCTCTGGATTTCTGGTATTACTCTGTCCTTCTGTAATAAAGCGGCTGAAACTGAACATAGTTATTCCAGATATTAATGTCATATAAGAATATTCACATCTTCATAAATTTATATCATGGTTTCTCCAATATCCTTTATTGGTTTGATTATTATTGCTAATGTGTGCTTATCGAGATTTATTGAACAATCTATATAGCATGTACACATACACACAAGCAGAAATTTACTCTGTATTTTTAATCTCCCAGGGGAAGCCAAGGTATTTTTCTTGCCTAATAGCTGTATTCATGAATACCTTAATTCTGATCTTCTCAGGATACCGCTTGGCATTTACCGCCTTTAACTTTTATGTGCTGTTTGTTGTCTGGGTGGGAAAATTTTCAAGTATTCTTTCTGAGAAATAGTTTAGACCATAAGAAAGTTATGGCTATATATCACCTTTTTGCTTAGGGGAATGGGATGAGCAAGGACCTGCATTTACAGTGAAGTTCCCACTTAGCAATCTTCTACCTTTGGAGTATCATGTCATAGTTTCCACTTAGTACTTCTTATTTCTTTTAGGGGAACCCCAGGAATGCTTCTTTTTCTTCAGTGCCGTAGGCTACTGAACAGCATGGTGCATTGTGTTATCCATCTTGAGGGAGCAGAGGATGCTGCCTCCAAATGACTCCCAGCTCTGGAAACGAGCACTTATCACAGTTGATCTACCCTAGATCCCGACAGCAGAAAAATGAATTACACAGTACAGCAATGTGCAATTAATGAGACCAGATAGAGGAAGCTGACAGAATACAGGTTGTATTGGCTATGAAACAGTCTTCTTAAAACTTCTTGTCTCAGGAGAGTGAGGTGGACCAGACACTTACATGTAATGGAAAACTCCATTTCAAGACAATCCCCTTGATCAGATGCATCAGGAATTTGAATCCATGTCTCAGGTGAGTGTCCTAACAACAAGAAGTTGCCTAGTATGGAATGGGCATGTATGTTTGTCTTGTTCTTTGGTGTCATGGAGTTGGGAAACCCCTCCACACTCTTCAAACCTAGCCCAGATGTACAGAAGGTTCCAGGTTGAGTGAACTGAGATTTTAAAAAAATTCCCAAGTGTTATAGAGATGTCTCAGACCTCCTTTAAATATCCACTCACTCACACATGCCACATGCTATATCTCTGCCCTAGGCAGTGTGTAGATACAGCTCCTGATTTACCTCCTTTCCTGGGCTCAGCAAAGAATTTTACATGCACAGAGAGTCATTTGCTCTAACAGCCTTTGAGACTTACAGAGCTTGTTAAAGAGAAGACCTGAGATGCAGGGTCCTCATATACATAGATATGACAGGGATGCCCTGTTGAACAAATAGGTCTTCTGCCTCCTATTGTCAAATTGCCCTGTCTGCTGTAATCTCTGCTATCTCTCATTTTAGATTTAGTTCATAAGCTCATCAGAAGTGTAAACTATAGCGCTGGGTGCCAAATGTAACACTAATATTAACCACTAATGAAAATACTGGTAGTTTTCCAACAATAAAGGAACAAACTCTCTTGGTCTATATCCTCTATGAATCCTTAAAACCCATGGTCACAGTGTCCAGGGAATGACCAGAATCCTGCTTTCCTGTGTAGTTTCCCAAAAAGACTCCTGCTTTGCCAAGACCAAAGTGGGCATTTGAGAAGCAAATGCAGGGGTACAGAGATCTACAGGCTCCCACCAGTCTTTTCAAGCTGATCATGCCCAAGCTCCTTCTGTTTTGGAATCTGTGAGATGACCATTGCTTAGCTAGTTTAAGTGTGGTGTTGGACCAGCGTATCTGTGCGTGGCTGTTGCAGGCAGCGCTTGCTGCACATATGGTCTGGAGCCTGCAAAGTGGCGATGAGGAAAGCACTGAGCCCAAAATAATAAGCCCTGTCTGGCATTGCAGAACAAATTGCCCAGACAATGAGAGACCCAAATCTCGATCTTTACAAGGAAAGCAAGGTCCTAAAGTGCTGTGGTGTTTTTCTGTTTTCTGTTTCTCTTAAAGATGACTGTGTGCCACTGTAAACACAGCTACACATCTGCCTGCAAGCTCTGCATACTGGCGAGGGGAGCTCACATCTGCCCTCAATCGGCTGTGGAGATGCATCCTACGTGGCTCCCACACCGGAGCTGGCTCCCCTCCGCCTTGCTCAGTCTACGGGCAGCAATGGCTCGCATCCCTTTGCACCCACTCCTCCAGACAAGTCTGGAGCATGGAGATGCAGGCACTATGGGGGTTACCCTTTCACCGAGGTGCGAAATGCCTTTTTGGGTCCTGCAGCCATACAAATTCAGTGTAATAGGTTGTAATTGGGCATGTCCTGGCTTGTCTGAACTCTTAATGCAAGCCAGGGCTCATAATTTGACACAGATATATCCCATTCTGTCACAATGGTAGTTTGCCAAAATTTATTCGTTTAACAAGGAACACAGATTCTTCTAATGTCTGAAAGCTAATGAGGAAGGCTTTTCCAAGTGCAATGTGTTTATACAACAACGCCAACTTCTGTTTCAATTCTTACTTTCTCTTTTTTTGTTGTTTTTCTTCTTTCTTTTTCTCTTTCTCTCTTTTTTTTTTCTCTCCTTATCTCTCTCTTTTTCTCTTTTTCTGTCCTCTCTTTACTCTTTTTCTTTCTTTCTTTCTCTCCCTCCCTGTCTTTGCAGAAGAGCAGCTACTGCAGAAGGAACTGAGGGTTCAGGACAGACTTTCCCCCCAGCCCCCAATCTCGGTATAAGCAATGGAGTAGCCCACTTCCTGCACTTTCTGTGAACTTTCTGACAAATAAATGAAGCCATATTTGATAGGAACTCATAAACGCTTCTTATATTGCTCTTTGGAAAAGCTGGTAAATCAGCATGCAAAGAACCTCAATGATTTCCCAGTTTATGTTTCCAAAAATAATCTTTCATCCAATATTGCAGAAATTGGACTTTATAGTGTGGAACAGTGCTCTGTATTGGAAACAGTGCATGAGTGACCTTCGTTACTGCAAGGCAAGTAGCAGCAGAGAGATTTGAATATAGACTGTTTTTTTTTTTTCTTTCTTTTAAAATCTTCAATATGTTTACAATGTTGTTATATTTTTTCTGTGTTATTTTGAAAGTCCTCATTGGATTTCATCCATTCTTCCTCAGAAAGCCCTTGCTACCTTTACCTCCCTGTTGCTGCTGTTGCTCTTTTAGGTTGGCTACATCTTGTTTTCTTTGTTCTTTCCAAACACCACTGGTTTGAGAATCACCTTCTCTTAAGCTCCTGCCATCCAAAACAGCCTTCTTGTATCTCTGCTTCACTGACTCTCCCGTTATTCCAAACCTCAACTGAAAGCACTGTTTCTTGGCTATATTAATATCTGCTCCCTCAGACATTGACCTGTAATTCAGTGCTTTAATATATTCACCATACAGCCCCACTTTTTGTAAACCACCATCCTGCAACTTAAATGCAGAAGACTTTTTGTATAACTGAAATGCTGTTTGAATGTGTGGCATTTGGTTTAAACATTTTCAGTGCGTGATTTTTTTTTTAAAGCAGGATATTTGTATTTGTTAGCAAAGTTGTGCTAAGAGGAAAAAATTGGCAAGCTCTGCTCTTTTAGCTATACTCGATGGCCTTTATTTTGGGTAGTGGGAGGGGATTATCTGGCTGTGTGCTTTTAACTCTGACAGGAAGTCAAAAGATTTCAGAAAGAGCTGAACCATACTGTGTACAACAGAAAAGGCTATAGTATTTCTGATTATACAAGAGTGGCAGGAGATTTCTTTTTGTTTAAAGAAAAGCAAAGGCCTTTGGGCACCATGGTGAAAGTATATAAAATATCTACCTATAGTATATTGAGGTTGGTGGAATGAGGAATGTGTTGATACTGAACAAACATCTAGGTCTGTTCCATTAAAGTTTTGATGCTAAATTATATTGAAAAAACAAACAAACAAAAAACAAACAAAAACAACAACAAAACATTGTTCTGGAATTACTTTTATATATATATATATATACACACACACATATATATACATATAAATATATATATATACATATAAATGATATATATATCATTTAACTAAATGTGGGAGATTTATATAATGAAGAAACAGACCACATCATTGGAGACAAAATAATGGAAACTCCTTCAGAGAGTGGGACAGCATCAGAAGATATCACTTCATACCATCGAACTAGGAGGAAGAACTTTTGTAATTAGAAGTAGACTTTGATTCTAAAGATCAGTTTCAAAAAATAATTGGGGCATCTGGGAACCTAACTTACTTGAGAATCAACAGGGAATCTATATTTTTTTGGAAATTTATGTGTTTCCAAAATTTTTATTGCACTGATGCTGAACTAAAGCTAAATTCCAGGAGAAATGAAACCATGGAAAATGTATATTAGATTATAACAGAGCTGAAACATCAGGTTTACTTGGTCTAACAAAAATGGCAGAAAAATATTCAAAGACCATATGAACTTATTATGAGTGCTAAAAATTTCTCAGTCCTGTATTCATCACAAAACAAGAGCAACAAAATTTTTTAAAAGGCTTTTTGCAACGGGCCCTCAGAGCTAAAAGAGTTGTCCTAGGAGGAGAAATGAATGTGTGGTGATGATAGAGAAAAATTGCAGTGTAAGTAGTATCACTTAGAATGAACCCGAGGTGATGACCAAATTTCAGAGGTGAGTTTAAAGGAACCTATGACATCTGATCTGTATTCAACTCCTTTGGAAGAGCTTTTGTACAGACATTAGCAATAGGGCCCTTTGTGCTGCTGCTGCTGCTCTTTTACCACCTTGCCATTTCTCAAGTGGTTTGGAGCAGGTTTAGGTGGCATCATAGGGTAATGGTCTCACAGGGCAAGTCTGTCCCAGGATTTGCCTACATCTGAATAGGAATATTTCCAGAGTTACTTATATGTGATGATATACCGTGAATTAATAACAGCATGAATCAGGAAAAAGAAGAATACTTTTTCAAAAACAAAAAACAAAAGTTGGTATTTTTATCAGGAATAATCAAGATACTGCTCATTTTCAGTCGGCTAGCACAGTTTCCTCCTCGTTTCCAGATGTTGTTGATTTGTTTGTTCAAAGATTTCTTTGGAACACAATTCAAGTGCTAATTGATAGCACTTGCAAAATATTTTTGTAGCTGCTGAAGCCTGTCACTTGTCACAGGCCATGAGACCATCAGCCAGACAGGTTCATGGAGAGGATCGCCAGGTCGGATGCATGGTCTTCTCCGAGTATGGTGTGAGCATGGCTTGCTGGACAGCCTTGGCCAGACAGGTAGGAGCTGGATTCAGCTCTGTAGGGAGTAGTCTCTGCATCTTCAGGTTACAGGTCTATTTTTAGACTAAAAGAATTCGGTTTCTAGGACCTGTCTTAAGTATTTTTTCATGTGCACATTACAAAGGAACATTTTGCAGGGCGGTGATATGAATGTCTGCGTTACATTTCAAAATCCTTCCAGGAAGCATAGAATCCAAGTAGATTAACACCACGTGTGTGTTCTGCGGGCCTGTGCATCTGTCACTAACTGCTCCAGACTGCCGAGAAAACGGATCAAACTGCAACTGAGATCTTTAATCTCCTGAGGAGAGAACAAACCTTCTACCAACCCAGATTCCTGTCTGAGCTTGCTGGGAGATAATAAAAATATCACTATTATGAGGTGAAGTGGAATCCCCTTTTTTTTTCTCCGCAATAGATAGGACTGTTGAAATCAGCACAGCTATGAATTAAAATTCACCCCAAGCGGGTGTCCTTAACAGAGGTTTTGCTCAGGTTTGCTGTTGTGTAGAATGAGTGTGGGGGGTTGTCTTTGCATTAGCAAATGGATTTTTCTATCTAGGGACAATCTGAATAAAACCTCATGTTTCTTATACCATTCTCTCCAAAGTAAATGCTCTGCAGGCGTTTACCCAGAATATCATTAACATGGGAAGGGAAGCTGAGTTTATTATGCCCAAATGTTACACTCATGTTTACAGGAATTCTGATCTTTAAATTTCTTGCTAAACATAATCTATTTTGTGTATGTTAACATAACCCTGTCTAGGACTTTAAATAATAACAGAAGACTATAAAAACTGAAAATTCTTTTTTTTCCAATTTGTTAGATGCATTTATAGATTTAGAATATTCTGTATACTCCATCTTCTACTCCAATATACAAAAATTGAAAGCTTTAGAATTTAACTAGCAACGCAGAACTAAACTATTTTGTTTATGCCCTGTGTTTTATTAACACAGTTACTTTTCATTATAGGGTGATGTTGGATAAATGATGAATTTTGCTGACAATGTTATCAATTATGTACATTCAAAATAAAGCTTCACATTTTATTACTAATGGAAAAAAAACACTTGGCCAAATTTAACTTGTGTAGCTTAACTGGAGTCATCAGATTTGCATCAAGGTTGAGATGAGTTGAATCCCCCTTAGCTCTGGAGAAAGCTCAAACTTTTGGCACTTAATTAGGACAAACACACAAACATTTAAATGCTGATCTTAAGTAGGATTAGACAGTGAATACAGAGTTCATTTTGTGTACTGAACAAAAACCGACTTTGAGAGGCTCCTTTTACAGGGGTTACTGGTTGTTCAAACCCTGGAGATTTGCCTGATGGGAGGCTTTCGACAGTAACTCTGCAGATCCTCCCCACCCCACTGAGGCCGTGCGTCTACCAAGCATCTGTGTATGGGGCATCTCTCATTGCAGATGTGCAGTCAAAGTGCATTTCCCCTCAGCAGTCATGCCCTGGGCAGCACATACCCTCTTAGCACGGACAAGGCACTTTGAAATGTCCTCTCCCATTAGCAGATAGAAATAAAGCAGGACGTGCATCAGACTTTTACTCTACCTCCTTGACATTAGAAAAGCACCGTTTGCCTTCTTTTCCTTAGATTTTTAATTCATACAAATTATCCTGCAGGACTGAAAGAGGCTTGTAGGGCTATTTAGTCTAAAATCTGGACACCCAGGACTGCTTCCTGACTCCAACACTGGCCAACATTGAGGTCTACACTGTTTTCTTCATTGTTCCTTTCTTGCCTTGATTTCCAAAGGAAGGAAAATTTGGTGTGCAGACTGGGCATGTGCTCCTGCCTGGTTCACGACCTGGACAACCAAAGGAGAGGTCTGGGAAGTGCTGGGGAGGAGGGCGCCTACCCACAGCTTGTGCATGGCCTCTCATTGGCAGCTCTGTTGTTTAGGATTTTTCATAATCCACCATAAACAAGTAGCATGTTCCATTCCCACTCTTCCCACAGGAAGATAGTTCCAGAAATTTGCCTTTCTGAGCGCTGGAAACCTACACCTAATTTCCAGCCTAAATTTCTTAATGGCTGTCTTATATCTGTTTGTTCTTATGCCAACTCATTGTCTTTAAGATTAAAAATCTCTTTTCCTTTTCTGGTGTTTATTCTCCAGCTGTATTTACAGAGAGTGATTGTATCCTCTCTCAGGCTTGGATCTGTTTGGCTAAATAAGCCACTCTCTTTTAATTTCCTCTTGTAAAATAAACTCTCTGTTGCTTGGATCATCCCAGAAGCCATTTCTGCACCTGTTATGGTATGAGTTCATTTTTCCTGAATGTGGGTGACCAGCACAGTGAACAGTGCCTCAGATGGGGTTTCACGTGGATCTCGCGTTGGTGGCTTTAATATTCTGACAAACGTTTTTGCTGAATTCATTCTCAGATCAAGTTACCTTTTTGGTGAGTGCATCCTGTGATCTATAGCCACCCCATCACTGACTGATATCCTCAGCTCTCTGCTACTGAGGAAGTCACCAGAGAGTTAACTATTGAGCCTAGAAACTCACAGTAGCCCTCGAACTTTTAAACTCTGGTTATGTGATCCTGACTTTCAAAAATGTACAACTAAATGCCCAGTTGCAGGCCATGAACCAAAGCAGTCAAAGAGCAGATGTTGTGTTTATGATATCAAAATCACTTTTACGGTGTCATGTTAGATCTGGCAGTACATGCATGTGTGGAGATGTAATTTTTTTCTCTAACTACAGTGTTAGACGACAACTGAGATGATGGTATTAATTAAGCAGCAAAGTAATGCCAAATCTATGTGCGACGTAGGTAGTTCTAAAAGGATTAGGGACTTTATAAATAAAGTACATCTGGAAAGTAAAGCTTCTGGTACCCTAGAGGACTCCCTCCCTCTCTCCCACCCAGAGAGCTCCCGTTCTGCAACGCCTGCCTGGCTGAGTGAAATTCAGCCAGCAGCAGTCTGGCTTCCCATCACTTCTCACTCTCTGAGCACCTTAACCTAAACTTCAGACCCGCCTAACTCTCCCAGTTTCTCAAGATGTTTGTTATTGCTTAAGGCTTGTTTTGATGAACGTTTTGTGTGAGTGCGTGTGCAAATAAAGGACATTTCGGGTCAGCCGGTAATTCCTTAACTACTTCAATATGTTTCTCTGTGGTAATAATACTGGTATAAAACTGTTTGTTATTGCTCAAAATTTCAATATCTTTCATGCGATGATGGATTTAAAAGCAAAATATTGCTATTCCGTTAAAGAAAACATGATCAATATTTTCTCAAGGTGTTATATCTATTATAGAGCTGACTCACAAATATCCAGATATAAATAAATATGGAATGCCTTTTTAAATTTATGGGTCCTTCTGGAGTTGTATCTTCTTTATAATCCAACTAGAAATCCAAATTCATACTTAGTGCCATATATACTGTAGAAGAAACTTGATAGGAATTTACTTCCTATCCAATATCACAGAATGTATGTTATACAATGTAGAAAAAAATGTGTAATGTTTCTTTTTCCCCTCATAATGGGCCCATACTTTCTTTGCTATTTTTCCTTTCCAAAAAGTAACTCTAGATACCAAATATTTGAAAAGTGGTTGGTGCTTGATAAAGAAAGGCAACATAAACTAAACCATCAATATTCAATCATTTGTAGACATGCTAAAATATTTATATTTGGAAAGAAGTTTTAATATCTGCCATAATAGCAATGACCTAAGTGAAGCAAAGAGGAGTGTGTGTGAGTGCGTGTATGCATGTGTGTATCTGTCTCTGTTAGCATGTATGTGTGGTTGGAAAGGAAGAACCTGCATTTCCCTCCTGAGTTTTTATTTAGCTGTGGTCATCACAGACAGGATGAAGTTTCTGCTGCAAAAAGAATAATTTAGGTTGTACTACTAAGAGTAATAATACTTGCTGGTATTAAAAACTCTTAAAATCTGGTCTGGAAAGGATAAAAATACATAAAGGACCATAAGGGTGCTAGCAGCCCATGTCAGGGGGAAATTGCTTGGCAAAGAAAATATCTGAAATCCTTTAAACCTGCTTTGTGTACCAGTGTCAGAGTTATGCTGGGCTGACTTTCAGCTGACTAATGGCAACTCCATGGCGAGTAACATCAGTGTCCATTCCTTAGTTATTACCAATAATATATCACTTGGAAAATAAACAGAAAGATGAATGACAGGACAGATGTCTAATGAGGCAGAGGTTAAGGAGTGTTAAACTGTGCTGGACACCATCCGACATGCCAGTGTTAAATTATGCTGAATGCCCTGAGCTCCCTCCCCATAAAAGGTCAATGCTCTGGGTATGTTCTTGGGTGATTTATGAAATCAAAGAATGGCCCACATGCCTATCTCTCTGGGAGGTGAGCAGCTTGCAACATTGTCAACCACAGCCCTATAATAAACCAAATTTAAACATCACTCAAAACAATCCATCTTCGTCATTTGCTCCATTGCAAGACCTCCTCTGTCTTGTTCTCACCAGCCAGCCGTGACATGTATTGTTCTTCATATATGTCTCCATAGCTATTTTAGAAGCCTGTGGTGTCCTCCACTAAAGTTAGAAACCCCTTCAAAATGGCTGTTTTGGATCAGGTACAACTTGCTCAGATTCTTCCCTCTGCTTCCTCTTTTTTCTCCCCTCTCCACATCCCCTTTTTAAATTGTTTTTAATGTGGCATTTAGTTGGCATTTTCCTGTACCCAAATCATCTGTCCTGTATTTGTAGAATAGGTTAAAATACATCATTTCTATGCAAAACATTTTCATTTTGCAGCCACTGTTTAAGTGCACCAGAATAAGCTAGTTTTAATCTTAATGCATCAAAAGTAAGATTCCTTATACCTAAAATCTTCTTGAGGTGAGTCTCACAGTCTCACACTGTGCTACTGCAGCAAACCATTTCTCATGGCCTGCAACACTGCTTCCGTCAATTGGCTATCTGGTATTTGCCAACTGTAGCTGGTCTAGAGACTCCTGCATTTTTCTTCAAACTGGTGCCCATTCTTTCAGCTTCTTTTTCCGCAGCTCAGTATATACTTTCTTCTGATGTAAAGCAGTACATAACTGGATAGAGCATATCTTTGATATTTTTGAAGTTGCACAGCAATATAATTTTCCCCCCATTTGTGTTTTCCTTAGATACTTTCTAAGGTTCTCTAGGTAAGTCTAGCCATTTTGTACTAGTTACTAGAAGAGGACTTTGGCAGAAGAGAAGCAGGTCCTCATAAGGTCACTTTGGCTTTAGTTCTTCACCTCTGGAGGAGGCATGTGAGAGGTACGTGCTTCCATCTTTCCTCTGTGCCCCAACATAATCTCAGCTAAAGGGAGGATCCTGGTGAAAGAGTGAGTGGTGTAGTGGGAATCAGTTTTCACCACCCTTTCAAACATCTCACTGAGAAGCTGGAGGTCTGATGAAGCTATTTGAAAGCCCTGTTACCTTAAGCAGCTTCAAAAAAACTTCTATGGGCAGCCCCAGTGTTGTTCAAGAGAGAGGCAGCAGAAAGACAAGCATCCTACCTGTTGCCTCTTGCCTGTTTTTCACTCTGGGCTTTATGTATAATTTAGCATTAAAAATGATGTCAACTTTGAAAAAGGAGGTGTCATAGCAGTGAGTCAGAGCTCCCTGTGTGTTCTGCTGTCCAGAGGAAGCCTCTCACAAACAGGCTGGTGGATCCTTACAGCTGCTGGCGGTGCTGGGGAGTGGGGATACTCCAGATGGGCCAAGTGATTTATTACCCGAATAATTCAGAGGAGTGTAATTTAACAACTGTTATAATTGGAAAATGGGACCAAAATCTCAGAACTTGTTAGAACTGCCTAGACTAAACTTCTGATAACGCTTTGTGACAGAAAATTTGTGTTTTTCTTGTCTTTTTGCTTTCCTGATCACAAAACAGGACATCCCAGGAAGGTGGAGGATCATGAAGAATGCCTTAAAGGGGATCATATGTAAGAAGCAGAATATGTCAGAGAACCAGAAGTGTGGTGGAGGAGACACAAAGACATCAAAAAGAAATCCGGAAGACTTTTTGCCGAATCAGTATAGTCAGGAAATTCTCTTGAAAAAATGCACAAAGAAACTAGGTCAGATACCTTCTAATCTGATCTGCTACCTGATTTAATTAAATCCCTCAGAAGCTAAGCTGAGTTGAACCAAGAAACCAAGCTACAAATCAACAAAAGCTTCCCCTAGGAAGTTAGTCTTTCTCTAAAAGAAAGACTAAGACTAAGTCTTTCCCTAAAAGAAAGACTAACATACCTGTCAGTCAGCTGGAGCTTAATGAGACCACTAAAATCTCTGAAGGGCAATTGCACTAAAAATAACAAGGGGCAGATCTTTCCTTCAAAATGGGCTTAGCAGTGTTTGGCTCTCTGCGGATAGATAGTTGGTTACTTGGGCTGATAAAGGAAAGTTAGTCTTGTGAGGCTGTACGGTTTTGAGTATAGAAACTGGTGTTACTCTACCTTTCTAACCGAAGACCTGTAAGACCTAAGCAGACATTTAGCAACCCATCAGTCTATTTTTCTTCTCTTCCTCTTTTTTCTCATTTTTGTTTTCTTTCATGCTTGTGAAGCAGGTTACTCTGCCCAGCAACCCTTTGAATTCTTCAATCCTAAGGTAAGTGAAATCACTTCAACCAACTCTGGCCCATCTCTAGATGATGAGGCATGTTATGGTTTTTTTTCTCTTTTTATTTCCACTAAAAAGAAAAACAAACAAACAAAAAAAGAAAAAGCAAACAAACAAAAAGAGTAGATAATGCATCATTTAAAGCAAGAAGACATGAAGTAGGATTTATATTCTAATGGCCACCAAGAGGGAATTTTACTTGTGTTAGAGGTCAAATACTTATGTCAAGAACACTTTATTCAGTAGCAATAAAAAATTCATCCACACACCAATAAGAAAGCCCTCTGGGCCTACAGCTGTGGGTATTATATGTATTCTCCTATATGAGAACAATAAGTATTTTCCTGTGTTTTGTTCCACATGGTCTTTAAGATTCTGTAACCTTTTTTTTTGTTTTCAGTGAAAAGAAAGATCAGATGAGGCCAGTTGAGAAATAGCAATTCTAGTTACAATCTCAGTGCTTTAAGTCTCTTCCAAAAAAAGTGATTTAGAGGCCGTCAACAGATTTGAGTGTCTTCCAGCTTTGCGATACAGGTCATAAACATTGACACATCATAATGGTATGGTGAACTATTATAATGGCGCCCAGTAGCAGGGCTGTAGCTAAAGAGCTGTCAGAAATTTAGAGCTGTGTGAAGAAATTTTGAGCATGAAGTACAATGGGTGAATTTTGGCTTTATGCCTGTGTCATCAAACAGCAAAAAAACCCCCACTTTTTAAGAGTTGAGTTTCACTGGATGTATTTTTTCTCTCTTTTGTTTGTTGCCAAATGGGGAGCTATTATTTTAGTGAAAAATATTTTCCTCTCTCTCTTTCTTTCTCTCTTTTGAGAAGGGAAGCCAGTGTCATACTGTAGCACTGGGCTACTGAGTACAGAGCTGAGGACAGGAGAGTAGAGAAGTGTCAAAGAGTAAAAAGTGCTGTCTGTTTGGAAGGGCAGAACTTTATCAATGGAATCAATAGCGTTCTGAGACAAAAAAAAAAAAAAAAAAAGGGATGTCCTGTATTAAAACAGTCAGAAAGAAAAGTTGCTATAATAATTTACCATGCAAGAAATTGCCTAATGCCCTACATAAAAAAATGTTTTTGCTTACCTCATGAGATGTAGAATGAAGGAGAATGCAAGGTTTGAGCTTGATTTAGAAAATCGTCATTACTTACACTTCACTCCTAGCACAACAGACATTTTACTGAGTGCAAGGAAAAGTCACTGAGGCCTGAATTCAGTAAGATACCAAAACACGAATTTGGGGAGGTCTATCATACCCTTAAAATCAAACAACCGACAATACATTGACTTAAGCCTCTGGGAGAAAAATGTCTTTTTATCTATAAAATGAGGGCAGTATTTATTGATTGTACTTTACAGGTGCACTGAAGATTAAATTAAAACTCTAAAGAGACTTGAGTCTGGGAAAGACAATATATACAGGACTAAATTTTATTTTTTTAATAGAATTAAGATGTTTTTACATCTTTTTGTGATAACTTTTGGCAGTAGCTTCGTTACCTGCTTTTACAATGTATTGGTTTTATTTGTCCAAGTCCCATAAGGAATAAGACACTTGAACCATTAAATCTGACAGCTCTTTGCATAATTTGGCAAGAATTTTGTATGACTGTGTGGATCAAGGACAAATGTTTTTACACCCTGGAGTGAGAAAATACTCAGAGCATCAAATGGAAAGATATTGGATGTTTTCCTTTGCTGCTATGAATTTTGAAATGGAGTTCTTTTGCCAATTACTGAATATTAGACCTCTAAAAAAGAAATAAAATATTTAGAATGTGTTAACTTTAATGGCATTGCACTCCTCTTGCAATCTCATTCTGAATAGAAGGACCTGGAATGGTAAATGTAAAGACTTGATTTAGCTTGATGTCATTTCTGCAAAACTGATGAGCTAAACTGAAAGTAGAAGAATGTTTTTTGAGATAGCTGAAGCCAAGGAGATGGTGTTCCTGTGTCTATAATAAAATTTGTGGGGATACTCTGAGGATAATTCTTCTCTGGGCTGTAATGGCCACAAACTGAAACACCAAAAGTTCCACAGGAACTTAAGGAAAAATTTCTTAGCAGTGAGGGTGACAGAGCACTGGAACAGGTTGCCCAGAGAGGTTGTGGAGTCTCCTTCTCTGGAGATCTTCCAAACCCGCTTGGACGCAGTCCTGTGCCACGTGCTCTAGGTGACCCTGTGTGTGCAGGGGGGTTGGACTAGATGACCTCTACAGGTCCCTTCCAACCTTAAGCATTCTGTGATTCTATGATTCTATGAAACTCCGTTTGCTCCTGATTCACATGTTCATTCCAAACTCAGACCAAATGCTCCAACCTCTCTCCAAATCACCACTAATGCAACAAGTTATTTCATGAATCTGTACAAATGAACCTTATTTTGCTGTGGATGCATATCTTGTTCCTTTACAACACAGTAATCTTAGCTCACCCTCAATCCTCTGTCTTTCCCACTACAGCACCTCACATTCTCCCCCTCACCTACATTCCCTCCCAGAAGAATTATTCTTCTTAGGTCTTTTTTACAGCCCCCATCACCTCCAGCCACACCAAGTTTCCAATTCCTCTTCTCCCACATCCACACTCATGAAAATGAGTGAAAAAGAGTTATAACTAAAATGAATGATCATATTCCAGTGCTATTTGGATAGTGTGTATCCTTTTTCCTTTTCCTTTTCCTTTTCTTTTTCTTTTTTTCTTTTCCTTTTCCTTTTCCTTTTCCTTTCACTATCTCTTATGTAGGTGTGTTTGAAGTAAAGATGACTATATTGGAATGATCATAGTAAAGTCTGCTGCTTGTTTTGATTTTAGGCTAAGCCAAAGGGAATACATATGAGGCCCATTACCCATAAAATCATAAAGATCTGGTGATCTAGTGACTGCTTCCACATGGTGGGATTTGAAACTGAAATCAAGACTTCATTTTTCTGTTCTTTTTGTTTTCATTAAAAGTAATCTTACATTAGAGGTTTTCTATAAAGTCTTTTGGGCTACAACTAAAAATAATCCCAAATAAAAACCTACTAGATGTATTTGTTCTAATGAGCTCTTAAGAATAATATATCAAAACCAAAATCTAACAGTTGAAGCATTTTGGATAAAGATGAAATGAACTCAGAATTGGACCAGAACAGTCAGACTAGTTAATTAAAATATATTATCAAATATTTGCATTCATTACTACAGGGTACTGTAGCAGCCTAGACTAT
Organism: Tinamus guttatus; assembly: GCF_059628265.1. Classification (NCBI taxonomy): domain Eukaryota; kingdom Metazoa; phylum Chordata; class Aves; order Tinamiformes; family Tinamidae; genus Tinamus; species Tinamus guttatus. The sequence goes on along the minus strand of NW_028288900.1, from coordinate 763,812 downwards.
AAATGAGCCCCCAAACAAATAGATATATTTACACAAGATAGATCTATCAACAGTTTTTGCAATTGATGGTCAGATTTCAAACTCTGTCTCTGTAAGTAGTGTACTGGAAGGAATGTCATAGGAAAGACTTTGTTAGAAAAGCTGTCTTCTTATAATATTCTTCTACCAACAGCTACTGACAAATATGTGATCTGGACTAAATGAATTTTTATTCTGACAAAAAGGAAACTTTCTTATTCTGAGGATAAATATTAATATAATATGACTGGCAACAATATAGGTACTTAAGTGAGTTTTCAAATCTTTTTCTACAATAGTGTGTGATTTCAAACATTTGAATATCTATCATGTCTTTAGCTATTATAGCGTTTTCTAGTTAAATTCAATTGATATTGTTGTGGGTAATGTTTCCTTGAGTTTTCTTATTGTCTCAAAGCTTTTCTAAGATTCTTATGGTTTTTATTATTATTCTATAATTAGGATTTTTTTGTAAGTTAAACTTATTTCACATGACATGATTATTATGCCTCAATGCGGTCCAGAAATTGAGCTGTATGAAGAATAAAACTGCTTGTGGAGAACTTGAAAATTTGTTTTGTTCTAAATTCTAGTGCTAAAATGCTAACAACAATCTTAAAAATGTTTTGTTATGGGTATTTTCATTTTGACTATTAAAATTGTGCATTGTACCATTGATTAAAAAAGGAAATTTGGAAAAGAAAAAAAAAGTATATATTCCCCAAAATAACAAAACAAGAACTTTTGACATTTTAGAACGCTTTTATCGTTCAAGAGAATTTCATTAAACATTTTTATTTAGATCGTTTTGGAATGCAAACCTGTTCCATCCAAGGTTATCTGAACAGCTGAGAAAACTCAAGTCTGATTCAGTTCCAGTTTTTAAAAATATCGATAAATGAAGAGTTTTGGATGCTGGGTTTTGCTACTATATAGGTAAAAGTCATTATCAGAAAAAAAAATATAAAGCATCCCTATTTGGATTCTAAACGCTTTCCAAGTTGCTTTCAGGTTTTAGATCAGTTCAATCTCTCGTTATGTATCATGGTAATGCATTTCATATATTTCTAGGCAACATCAAAGGTATTTGCCATTCCATTGCCATTCCACCACTGAAATACTGTTACTCTGAATAACTATTCCAGATAGACCCATATGAATGGCCAATACCATACTTTGCTACAAAATCATATTATAAGAATTCCCCATTTGATGTTGTTACTGTGATTTGGAAGTTCTCAGACAAAAATCACTCTTTCTTTTGCCAGGACGATTCGATCAGAATGCTGTCAGAATGGTTGCCTCTGAATGCAGTTGTGCCTGGGCAGAGGTCGGAGGTTTCTGTTGGCTTTCTGTGCTTTTCATCCTTCTGGTACCTGTCTTAATTGCCCATAACTTATTTAGAAAGATTACTGCTAGCAGTGAGGTAAAAATCCCAAAGATATGGGATATCAAGGAAATAATGAACTATTGCCATTTATTGCAGTAAAAGTAGACCTTTTTGCATAAGATATTAGTAGAGTTAGGGGAGTTGTGGGTAAAACCCATTCTTCCTTCAATTCCTTCCCTGCTGATCTGATTTCATGGTAAATTCAAGACCAGAATATCATGGTGATATTTTATACGTCCATAGGTAAAATAGTCAGTTATAATGAGAGCTTAGTACTATGCTTAGGTCTTTATAAGAGTATAAATCCATAGCAATTGCACTGATCTTCATAAAATACAGGTATAAATTAGATGAGAGTCTGTCAGTGTACAACATTCATGTGCTTTTTTTAAAAAAAGTAATGTCATAGGCTGAAGTATTTTAAAGGAAGGACCGGATTTTCATTTTGAGTTACGCTTCATTCATCAGGAGAGAAAAATTGCTTACACAGTGCTTTCCAAAGCAGAAAGTGCTTTCCAAAGCAGTGTGAAGGAGGCAGTTGATCAAATTTTCCATTGTACATTAACAGCATGTCATCAGGAATGTTCATTTCTTGGTGGTAGGACAGATTCCTGGACTAAGGAGACATTTTCAGAGTCATCAATCTAAATGTGAAATCTAACCTATTTCATTACAACAGTATCTTGACACCACTGTGGTCTACCTACTTCCCTAGAGGAATTCATTAGGTGTCCCTCTGTCCACTAGTGCCAAGTTAGCGAGCCAAGCCAGTTCCTCCAAGCAGCAGAAAGATCTAAGTGTGTCATCTGAAAAAAAAAAAAAAAAAAAAAAACCACCTTTCAGTGTAGTATATTAACCAGGGAGAAATACAAAGAACAAACCTGAAGTGGAAAGATGGAAAGACATGACTTTATCTACTAAGTATTACATCTCTGAATTCACCTTTCAAGGTCAGCCTTTACAAAACATAGCAGGGGACAATGCATGCTGTCTTCTCTTTGCTTTCAGATGGTTTCATGAGGCATGCAGTGGCATAATTAAGGAAAAAAATAGAAATAAAGACTCTATGGTACAACACTGTACAAACTCACCTGAGTTCTAGTAAATTATTTCATTTTGAGGATTCATCTGATAATGGCTGAAATCCGTGCCTAATTCCTCTTGATGAGTTAATTTATCATTAAATTGGAGGGGCATAGTTACCAGCTTTCTGTCATGTTTTAGTCCAAGGACTAGTTTATTATTTCTTCACAAATAACTTGACATTAAATAATTTCATCATAAAAATTAGCAACAGTCTGTGGTCTAGGTATTATTGTAGTTAAGTAGTATTCTGCCTGCATGTACGAAGTAATAGAAGACAGGTCTTCCAAATAATCACTGACTGCTACGTTCACACAATTATCAGTTTTGAGAGGGTATACATAAACGAAAGAAGGGATATGAAAAGATAAATATCAGGAAAGTCTAGTTGGAGGCCTGTAGCTAGCGGGGTCCCCCAGAGGTCAGTCCTTGGTCCAGTCCTGTTCAATTTATTCATCAATGACCTGGATGAAGGCACGGAGTGCTCCCTCAGCAAGTTTGCTGATGACAGGAAACTGGGAGGAGTAGCCGATACCCCAGAGGGCTGCGCTGCCATCCAGAGGGACCTGGACAGACTGGACAACTGGGCGGTGAAAAACCTCATGCAATTCAACAAGGCCAAGTGCAAGGTCCTGCACCTGGGGAGGAATAACCCCAGACACCAGTACAGGCTGGGGACCGACCTTCTGGAGAGCAGCTCTGCAGAGAAGGACCTGGGTGTCGTGGTGGACGACAAGGTGACCATGAGGCAGCAGTGTGCCCTTGTGGCCAAGAAGGCCAATGGGATCCTGGGGTGCATTAAGAAGAGCATCTCCAGCAGGTCGAGGGAAGTGATCCTGCCCCTCTACTCAGCCCTGGTGAGGCCGCATCTGGAGTATTGTGTCCAGTTCTGGGCTCCACAGTACAAGAGGGATGTGGAGCTGCTGGAGAGAGTCCAGCGCAGGGCTACAAGGATGATCAGGGGCCTGGAACATCTGCCCTACGAGGAGAGGCTGAGGGAGCTGGGCCTGTTCAGCCTGGAGAAGAGAAGGCCGAGAGGGGATCTAATCAGTGTACATAAATACCTCAAGGGAGGCAGTGAGGAGGATGGTGCTTGCCTCTTTTCAGTGGTGGCCACTGATAGGACTAGAGGTAATGACCACAAACTGAAGCACCAAAATTTCCACAGGAACTTAAGGAAAAATTTCTTAACAGTGAGGGTGACAGAGCACTGGAACAGGTTGCCCAGAGAGGTTGTGGAGTCTCCTTCTCTGGAGATCTTCAAAACCCGCTTGGATGCAGTCCTGTGCCACGTGCGTGTGACCCTGCGTGTGCAGGGGGGTTGGACTAGATGACCTCTAGAGGTCACTTCCAACCCTAAGCATTCTATGATTCTATGATTTTAATCTTCACTTATTTTTTATGGAACCCAATCCAGGGAGGTTGGACCAGATGACCTCTAGAGGTCCCTTCCAACCTTAAGCATTCTATGATTCTACGATTCTACGAAATTAAGAGAGGAAATACTTTTTTAATGAGCCTTAGGTAGATCAAACGAACCCGCAGATTCTGGGAATACCTGAAACACTTTGTTGAACTGTGGTCTGCATGTAACCTGTTATTATCAGAAAAAAAGAAGACAGACTATTGGCTGCAATTGCCTGTTTTATTTATTTTCTTAAGAACTGACTTCATGTATTTCCTCAGTATAAGCAAAGGCTAAACCATTAGTGAGTTGTAATTAATACCTCTGCAAGGGAAGGTGAATCCAGATATTGCACAATACAAATCTAACCATAAACAAGCCCTCTTCTCGTTAGGGATATATTTGCTACCTTGTATGTACAAGGAAAATGCCATGTTTTAAAGACAGTTAGTCAGGCAGCTTCATACCCTTCATGTTCCAGAAAGGCAAAATTCCCTTTTCACCCATGAGTAAACAGCGAAGTGTTGAAAGAGTTTTGTATGGTTAAGAATGTTTCCTCGTTGGCATTTATTTTTCTTTTTCTTTCTCTTTTTCTTTTATTTACTTATTTTTAATCAGTCAAGCCCCTTTTATTTCAGAAGGATTTTGTTTTGTTTCCTTTATACATAAGGTGTGTGATCTATTATCTAGCAAGTCACCAGATTTCAAGGAAACAGAGCACACACTGCTGCTTATGAAGGACTGCTCTGAATCTCTCTCATATGGAATATAGAATGGAAACTTTCTTGTGGGCTTGCTCTTCAGTTTCAAAGCACAGTCACCACATATTCATAGCTTCATAGTGGCACAGACATATTGACTTCATTATAAAAAAAAAGCTACTTATTTCCAATCTTTGTTAAATTAATTCAAAAGGGTTTCCATTTTATCTGAGAGAAATTATCTTATTCTCTTCCATATTATTCTTTACTCCTTTCTCACACTTACATCTCACCAATTTTAGGCCAATATTTTAGTCAAAAAGTATAGCTTTGGGAAATCTCTATGAGAATTCTTAGCTATTTCTGAGGTTTATTCCTGTAGGAATCTGAAATTTTATTTCATTTTGAATAAGCAGATACCAAAAATGAGCCTTTGCAGAAGCTCTAAATCAAGGAAGGGTCTTGAAAGAGCAGAAATTGGATGAAATTAAATAGATATAATCAACTGTTCATGAAAAATGTTTATTAAAAAAGTGTTCATAAAAATAGGTTTATCGAGTGTTCATGAAATATTTTAGGGAAGTCTTAAGAGAAAATATACTGAAGCACTTGTCAGGTTTATGGAGACAGATGAGTCACATTATCCACAGTCTTTCTTTCCTGAAATATAATTAAGGGGATATGAACACTTTGTACTCTTCTAATGATCTGGGTATGAATAAAGATTTACACCACAAAACACACCCTTGGAAACTGAGCAGCAAAAAGGCCAGGGGTAATCTTCCTCACTAGTTGCCACTGATAGCAAAGTAAGGCTCTGAATTTGATTATATTTGCGATTCTTGGGAAATCTACTGTGATTTTTGAAAGATGTGATAAACTTGACCTGTCATGGCAGCTAAAATTTCTTCAAACATGAGTGTGCAATCATGGAAGATCTTTCTACTAGCCAAAGCTGACCTTTAGATGACACTGGAAAATTTTCTCTTTTTTTTTTCACTTTGGGGTGTCTTATCTTGATCTAGAGGTAAAATACTCAAAGGGGTTGAGAGGATCTCTCTAGAAAGGCTAGGCTGCATTTCTGTGGGAAGAATGGGTACTGCAACAAGACTTTATGTTGCCTGCTTGCTGCTCATGACCTAAGCCCTCCTCCTCTGTTTTCTGTTATGTTTCTGAAGATAATTCATTCCTCCTCTTCTCCATTTCATTTGGCAAACCTTTGTAAGCTAGAATTTCTCTCTCTACATTTTGTATTCCCTAGAGAGACTTGGACTTTCTGTATTTCCAAGATTCAAAAATTCTGTACTTGCTTTGGGTTTGGAAACTGATTTCAGATTTCCTCAGTGAAAAGAACACTGAGCTACAGCAGCAGGTACACCTACCTTGGTTCTGTCAAGATATATAAACAGCAGCAAGCCTGTCAAAATATGTTGATAGATAGTGACCATATGAAGAACCAATAGTACTTCTCAAAACTAAGTTATGGGGCTTTTTTAGTTCTCTTTCTGTGGAGAATGTGGAACATTTTACACACACACACACACACACACATACAAAAAAAAAAAACAGTGAGGAGAGAGCAAATGTTAAAGAATTACTGAATATGAGCAGCAGCTGCCCATATTCTTGGTCATGCCCCTTTGTGTTATGCTTCTAGCCTTCAAACATCATGTCTGTAATGGAGCTTTTCCACAAAGATCTCAGCTTTTTCAGTGTGGTTACCGAAGATGGAAGTGTATGGAGGAAAAGGGAGCATGGTGTGAATCTGCATTTTCTTTTAAGTGCATGTCCTAATGGTGGATTGCCTGGATATTTTTCCCTCCCTTCCCCAGTCAAATCTGTTCTTCTTTGTTTCTCTTACTGCATGGATATACAGTCCTGTAAATATTCTTTGAAAGTCCTATAAAGCAGAAGGAATGGCTTTCTCTACTGAAGCCCAAATTTTCGCATGGATGCCTAACCGTAGTTGGACATTGCTGTTGTTACTCTGGTCATTTCCATGTTATCCAGCAGTGGAAGAACTAAATACTGAAGATTTATCACTTCATAAGGGTCATAAAAAAGGCACTTTAGAAGAGGTTCATAAAAGGCATTTATTCCTTTTTTTTTTTTTTTCCTGAGAGTCCTTCAGTCATCCTCAATTACGTAAGGCATATCTACATCTTGGCTGGATGGAGTCACAGGAAAAAAGATGTTTCATTGGGAGGTCATCTTTCCTATATTTGACTCAAAGTGCAGTCTTCTGATGTTATGAGATATATGTTTTATGTATGTATGCATATCCATGTATCCTATGTATATGAAATACTTCATAAAAGAAGATATATAACCTTTTTATACTCATGTATGTGTATATATATTATATGCACATATGTATTTTTTCATATGTGCATGATGCTGATTCCGTGCTCTTCTATTATAATGTACACATGCAATCTGCCAAAAAGTGATCCTTAAAGAGCATAGTTCTTTTTGCAAGAGGGAAACTGCTAGATGTGCTGTATATAGCTAAGTTCTAATTTGGCAGTGGTCTTCATCCCTGCTACAAATCCCTCCCTCCCACACATACACATTTCAAGTCTATTTTTCTTTGTTTATTTGATTTTCATTCCTACCCTAAGCTATTTTGTAATGTTGCAGCACTGAGCACAGCAGCTGTTTTGTGAGCATCTCACTTAAAGGGAGCACAGTCTCACAAACAAAGAGGAGCAAAACAGGGAAGCAGGCTCTGTGGGTTGCTCATTTTGGAGAAGAGAGGAAGGAAACTATGTAAATAAAAACACTAATGGTGAGCCTGTATGAGTAAATCCCTCTGGCTTTATACCAGCCACTTGTGTCAAGCAGTAGGAAAACACCTGTCTGCCTCCTTGCATTAATTTTGGTTTTAGTTTAATTTTAGACCTCAAATGTTGAGTTTTTGCTTTTTCTAATTTACATTTAGATCACAGCTGATACTTGTGATTTGATTGTGAGGCATGTGCAAAGATCACTTTTGCACCAGTATACAAACATATCCATGGATCACTAGTTGGATTTTCCCATATCTTTGTTTTTGTGCTTTTTTTTTTCTTTGCAATATCCCTTCAAAATACATTTGTTTTCTTTCATCCTTAACTTTGGAGTTCATTTAATGCTTAGCTATTCTTTTTCTACTATATTTTCATTTGAGTCACTTATGGATCTGATCCAGAGACTGTTGAAATCTACAGCAAGACTACACGGGCTTCAGGAGACTCCTAGCACCAGGCCCTTAATAGGCATTTAAGAAATGTGTTAAAGAAATTGCTCTGGGGTCTAAAACCCATTAGATATCCATATAGTGATTTTGTTTTGCCTGGTATATTCTGATTAACATGTCTTTCACTTGCCAGTCTTTTTTGTCATCAAAGATTAATTCTGCTAGACATAGTAAGTCTGTAACAACCTTCCTTTTTAATTGTTTTGTGCTATCTATAATATGGTAACAATTGTGAATTGTACAGGTTTCAGGGATTAATAGATTTTTCTTCCTTTCTGTCTTCTGTTTCAAGATGTGAAGCACGAAAGCACGAGATTTCCAGGCCACTATCAGGATGTGCTTAAGGTGAAGGGAGGCAGCACTGCCAGCTTCTCATGCATTAAAATCACTAAATTTCACCCTGAAAGGCTTAAGTGGGCAGCCTCGCAACTGCCAAGGAGGCTGTTCTCGTGATCTGGTTAATCTACCCCTTAGGGACTCACAGCAATTAAAGTTAGGGAGGTCTGAGGAAAAAACCCCATAGCTGAAGGAAAACGGAGAGAGAGCAGACTTTTTGCAGGACTGAATATGAGCCGTGTTGTAAGTGTTCCTCCACCTGCATTTTCAACAGAGAGGGCTTGATGCTGAGTCTGCAATTGCACCAAGTGCTCCCTTTACATATTGTGTGGGATCTGATAAATTTTTGCAGGATTTTTTCCAGCTGTGCTCTCATCACATTGATTTAATGGCCCTTAAGAGAAACCATAAAAGTGCTTTCTGGTTAGTGGGCCCCAGCTGTTCCTCATAGTATTGCATAATACAGCAGGCTGAGTTAACTATAGATTAATGATTATGAAATGTCTTGCTTAACCATATAATTTTTCAAATACACAAGACATTGGACTAAATATGGTTCACTGAGGTAACAAGATTACAACTTGCAAGAAGGAAAAAGGCTTAAGAGGTGAGGTAATTTTAATCTAACCAAGATAAGATTTTCCATAGGCCAGCCATGGCTTTGGCGAGTCAGTTATATATGTATGTGAGCCGTATGTATATGTGTACTCGCATGTACATGCATGCATGTTTGCGTGTTTCCCTTCACATGTGTTTTCCCCTTAAGGTCTAAAGGGTGATGGCTCACTGCTGGAAGCATTCCTCTGTTTTCATTACCAGGCAACAGTGCAAGAAGCCAACAATATCATTTGAGGATTATCAGGCTCTCTGATGAGCCTAAGAGCACTGCAGTCAGTGAGAAACCGAGGGCTCCTACGTCATCTGAGCTTTGCTGCTCTGTGAGCTGTAGTGCAGTTGAGCAACAAGCTAATGGGCTAAGCACTAGGGCCTCATCCTACTCCCGCTGAACTCAATGGCAAAGCCCCTGCTGGCTTGAGCAGAGAGGTGTGGCCAACCTCTGCGCAGAGGAAACGTCCTGTATGGGATGCTATTATACCAAGGGGCTCGTTAATCAAGTTTCATAAGAGCTTAAGATCCCCTATGGTCCCTGATCACCATAAAGGGATAACACGAGTAGCATAGCAAGGACACTATAAAAACAAATGAGAGCCAATGTTTCATTTTTTTCATAAGCAAGCCAAAAAAAGTATGCGCAGGAGAGCTAAAGTAGCGTTCACAAATTACTAATAGCGAACTCATATCGTACAAAATGGTCAGGGCACAAAAATTGTTTAAAGTAAAATAGACTTGCTGAGACTCTGGATTGCTTCTATCCCTTTGCTTTCACCTACTACTGTGTAGCATTTCGTGGGCTGTGGAAGTCAGATGTGCTTTGCTCAAAAACTGAAGTCGAACTAGAAAATGAAACAGAAATTATACAAGTTCTTATAAAATAGACTGTGAAAAGTCAACAGCAATTCCATTTGCATGCAATAAAACCACAGAAACCCAAAGAAGTCTCTGGTGCTCTAAAATTCAAGAAAGCCTGTATTCGACCTGTAACATCCTGAAATCAGGTGCACATTCTTTTCACCTTTTTATTTTTTTCCCCCCCTATAAGTGATGCAGCTGGTGTGAGTTTTGGTATGGTATAGTCTAAACATCTTGTTTTTTCAGGTGACCGAATGTGCAATGCAATATAATAATGTAAGACTAGAAGCAGTCAGCAGTATTAAGAAAGCAAATTAAAAGGAGTATTTAAAGCTGACAACATAGATTTTTAGTGGTTTATTTTCTTTTCCAAAGTTAGTAAAAAGTGAATGAGAAATAGCCCTTCTGAGAACTTGCAGCCCAGTAGATGAGAGTCCAAAGTTAAGATAGACTGTTATTCGTCATCTGTTATGACTGTAGATTATTTAATGCAACTAAACTACAAGTTTTGTTCTTAGATCTGCCAATGCTGGATGGTGAGTACATCAACATATCTTTAAGGTTAACTGCCCACAGCTTTTTTTCTTTTCTTTTTCTTTTTCTTTTTTTTTTAGCCCTTCGCTACATACCTTTAAACCATATAACGAAGTAACAGCAGCATCAGTAAGACATGGCTTAAAGATGGCTCATTTGTATGAATTTCTGGGTAGAATTTTAATCTTAATGAAAGGGTAATATCTTTTTTTTTTCTTTTTTCCCTTTCCTTTTCCTTCCAGCATAAAATAGAAATGCTTCATATATCTTTATAAAAAGACTCACAACTAAGAATTACAGGAGATAAGAATTAAATACTGTTGTCTCCTATATTTGTTGATGTCATTGAAATTTCTGCTTTCCGCCAGACTAATTTTCCATTGCTTAAAATAGAGATACATTGCGTATTCCAAGCAATAAGCTAGTTTATTAGCAGATGAGTATAATTTTCATATTGGCTTACTTGAGCTTGAATGCATTTCAGTTATGCAGAATAATCTCAGTCTTTTAAGACTTAGCTGGCTGCAAAAGGAAGTACGTGGCTTATACACCTTCTCTTATGTTTACCTACAAAGCAGCAGCCTCTTTTATGTTCTTGTGGGAAAAACCAATTGTTTCCTTCCTCTGGAACAGGAAACCACAGTCTGTTCATTCTGGCAGGTCTGCTATGACTGAGCATATTCCATTAACAGCTTCTGCTGATGGGAACAAGGAAAAGAGTTTATTCTGGATTTCTTCCTCATGCAATTAAGGAACAATTTAAATTGCAGGAAGTGCAGTGATTAGCAGTGAACCACCTGAAACACTACAGGTTCAGAGACTAACACCTGCATGCATTGGGCATGGATTTTGTCCAGCAACACTTATTAGAATGAATTTTTTCATTTTATGCAAATATAGGTTTTGGGGTCATAAACAATCTTTGTGAAGGTATTCTGTGGATATAAACACAAGTAGCTTAAGTTATACATGAATAATAGTCAAGGAGGTTCAAAATTTAATTAATTCTGAGTGATGGAGAGGGAAGGAGCCTCTTGGCTTGTTTTGTCTTGCTTGCAGGTCCAAGCGGATAGGACCCTTTGCAGAAGCAGGTTACTTCCTGTAAATTTAGCAACGTTTTCTATTTCTGCTAGACACATAATCCAACCTTAGGTGTTCTTTAGAGGGGTGCTTCCAGGGAGGCACTATCAGTTGCAAGTCAAGTGCAGAAATGGTTTATGTCTCATGGACACAGTAAACAGTCGTGATATGTGAGAATTCATCAGAGATTAGTTGACAGATTTTGCTGATTATTTTCTACCTATGGTTATCAACTTTTCCATGATCTTCATCCATTTCCTCCATCTACCTCTTCTCTTGTATATCTGCTTGGAATAAATATTAATGGTGCTGTGAACTGGAGAAAAGAGGTTGCAGTTGGCCCTGTAAACCGAATGCACTTCTGGGTTAAAAGCTGACAACGAATCATGAGAGCTCTGATGAAGTGAGCTCTGATGAAGTGAGTGCTGATGAAGTCATTCCTATATGCACACATCATAAGGCAAAAGCCCTTGTGAAAAGACATGAAAATGCCTCTTATGAGCTGAGGAATATGAAATAAGAGTGTGAATAATTCAAAGAAAACTTGTCTCACCTGATTGTTGTTCAAGGGTTTTGCTTTGGGTTCAGCTTTGCCACTATATAGACCATGCGCAACGAAGCATGTTTTAGAGTCAAGCTTCTGTCTTCCTAAAATAAGCAGAAGATACTTGAGGGTGGGCCTCACAATAACCAGTCTTCTGAGTGCAATGCAGAAGCTCAGCAAGGTCTTAGAGCAGTGATGCAAAGGACTGTCCTATTTCACTGGAGCATCTTGTCGACACCTAACGGAAGCCCTGAGTTAGAACAGGGGACATGGTGACTGTGCTGAGCTAAATTTCATGCATACTGGTGCAACAGGGAACAACAGGCATGCTTTCTCAGACCGGGAAAACAATGTAGACCAATCAAGACATATTTACTACAAGAAAAAGATTATGGAATATTGTTTGTCTTCATGGACAGTAAATTAATGGGGTAATTCAGAGACAGGCCCAAAGGGTGATTACCTAGAAGAGACTTTTTAATTAAATCAGCTTGATTATAAAGGTTATAAATAGGTATAATATTTTATCTTTGAGGAAAGACTGAAACTGGAGTGTGGGGAAAAAAAAAAAGATTAAATACTTCACCTAGAGCCAGTGCTATAGTATGTTTCAACAAGACCATTTCACCTGGTCTATATGAGCCTACAAGAGTACCCTTATTTTAATGTGGCTATTGTCAAATTTGGATGTAATGTAAAAATCATAAGTCTAACAAAAAAAATCTATTTCATCTTGCATATGTGCTATTATGTGTGGGTGAAAACCTAGACAATGTGCTTACAGCATTGCCACTTTCAGTAGGTAAAAAGCACTTCAGCTTTTCATTCAGAAACTGAAGAATGAGAGTAGTACTGGTAATATATCTGCCCATAATATATCAGAACGCAGTAGTCAGAGGATTTATGAAGCTATCAGCACATCCTTAGCCAAACAGTTTTAAGACCTTTAATTAGGACTAGGTTTATTTTAAACATAGCTGGGCTGGTTGCATGGCAAAACTTTCCCTTGGATCAGGAAGAAATGACATGTTATAAAGATGAGTCATTCTAAGGAAATGTTTTACTGATAGTGAAGATCTTCATTACCTGATGATCAAATAATTGGTATTATTTACGAAAAAAAAAAAAAAACTATCAATTTGCCTAAACTGGATGTTGAAAAGGGAAATAAATGTGGGAATGACACAGTTCTACAAATCTTGATATTTAATAAATATAGATGAGTCCCCAGATAAAGATTTTGGATATGAATGTTTAAATACTCTTCTCAGGAGACCTCAGTCTCTCCTCTCTTTACAACATATCTATTCTATTGACTTTCCACCCACTGAAGGAAGCGAATTACTAAGTATGGTACTAATCATGATACTGAGCTGTGATCCCTCTCTATTCAAGATGTCAATTAGATGTGGAAGGGGTCTTTTAAGAGGATTCAAGAACCCCCAGAACTTCGTCAAGATTTGTACACTTATTCTCCTGCTAGCCTTCAAAATAGCAGAAGTTTGGAATATCTCTTCCCATCTCGAAGCTTCTTTTTTTTTTCTTCTTTTTCTTTTTTCTTTTTTTAAATAAGTGAAACGTTACATTTTAGCAAACAGAATGTTATTAAATGAATGGTTGGGCAAAAGTCTTTTCAGTAATGGAGAGAATGATATAATGCCTTTTTGAGAAAGAGCATCTTCATTACAGTGACACTATTTAACATCTGGACAATCTGATACACCGTCTAGCCCTGATGAAGAAAATGGATCCTGCTGAATAGGTATGCTTTTGTTATTAAAAAACTGATTCCCTTAGCATTTTATGAACAGCCTTTACGATATGACCAGCCACAACGTTTTCTTAGATCAAGACCACAACTCTGAAGAGTGTTTAAATTGTTCCATCCTCCTCAGCAATATGCTAATTCCTAAAACAAGACTGAGCACTAATGTAAGTAAAATATACATGAATAGCATATCTGATTTATATGTGCATTTGAGAAATTACGTACCAAGTGGCTGAACTCACAGTGAATCAAAATCCTCAAGTGCCTTGCACAGGATTTTCATACTGAATAATTGAGAAGGCAAACAACAAACTAGTAACAAACCTGCTAACATTTTTTTTTCTTTTCCATTTTCTATAGTTTTTTAATATTTAATTTTTTGAAACCTAATTTAACTGGAAGATGGAGACTTCTGGATTAAAAGAATATCTCAACTTAAAATCATTACTTAAACTGTAATATGCTTTGGAGAAATAATTTTATACTACTTCAAGCATACCAAAATTATATAATTGAAAGAAATAGAACCCTGGAGATTCAAGTAATAGTAATTAAAAGAAATCATTATAAATTTGCTTGAAACTTCATCCAAATTAATCAATTTTGGAGAAGGTTGATTTCATTTAATTTGACATCCTAAACTAAATCCATTCCTAAGCTGTGATTCTAAGTAGCATTATACTTTTTTTCATAACTTTAGATTTTTTTAGAGTTTGTTTTACATGCACCCTCCATGTATCCAATAAAATTAAAAGGCATCACTAATACAACCTAGTATACACTTTCTTACGAACTGCTTGTAACACAGTATCAGGACTCAGAAGCTGCATGAATGTACAAGCTAATGCAGGCAAATGAATTTGCTGAATATGCATTCTAATAATGTTAACAAAATAACTTGTACTTAAATTTTGGCTAAATATGCTTCCAATGATTTCTGTGGAAAAAAAAGCAGTACAAATAATTCAAGAAGCAAGCATACAATTAGTTTTTCAAGTCTTGCAGATAGCAGGCATGATCTCAAAGTGGCTTTTTGAGGTGATTTCTATTAAAAGGTTTCACATTAAAATGCCTTGCAGAATGTAAAACAGACTGGCTTGGCCAAAGTCCAGTGTTCAAGCAGTTTTAGAGAGCTATTGTTAGCAGAAATGATCACTTTGGTGAGATAATGACAATTGTATGCAAATTCTGAAGTCTGCCACAGACTTACTATTTGTGGTAAAATTGTGGCAGCTTTCTTAACAAGACTGACGGAAAATTGCCAGTAGTAGAAATTGCTGGCAACCTCAAAACTGCAGCTGTGGTTGTGCTCTCAGATTACTGAGAAATTATAGCAGAGTTTGTAACAAAACTTTAAATTATTATATTGAGAGCGAAAGCGAGAGAAGAGACCCTGAAGAGATAAGTGCAAAGGATAAGAGAAATACCAGTCACTCAATATTGAGTAATCTTGTTTCAACTTAGTAAGGACAAAATGGCTTCTGGCTCAAAGGCTGACACTGTTGGTAGTTACAAGTATCTTTAAGCTGTTCATTTGTCATATTACCACAAGACTCGAGCTCCTGCCTTGTGGAAGAATTAGAATGATTTCTGGCCTTTTGCAAGGGTGATGACCACGGTTGAGCTTTCAAGGATTAATAGGTTAGGGCATCTCCCAATTCCCCCAGATTCTACACTGAGACCTCTGCTTAAACCAGAGATGCCTGCCATGTGCAGGCATGTGTCTGCTGCAGTGTCTGAGATGAAGAATGATAACCTAAAACCAAATTCTAAAGCAGTGGGAAAGAGTAGATGTAAGTAACTGATCCTGGGCACTCAGATCTTACATTCACAACACCTTGTACTCTGAACACTTTGGAAGAGCTACCCTGCTTCCTTGAGAAGACTGTCCCTACAGATAGTTCCCTTTTATAGTTTCTGTCAAACCTGGCCAGTCCCACAGAGCCCAAATCTCTGTGCTGCTTCTTGCACATCTTGTGCATGAAGAGGATTTTATGGGTGTAAAGATGTTGACTGAGAACAGCAAATGAAAATCTAATAGAGTTCTGAAGTAATTGGCTTACTGAGGAATGAAAGCCAAGTGATTTGGAGAAAGAACATGCATAAGAGAACCAAGAAAAACAAAAAAGTGAACAGGGATTATATTAGATTACATATATAAGTTTTTTTTTTTTCTCTTTAGTATCACAATGAAATCAATTTCTAACTTCTAATCCCACCATTTCTTTCCATAACAGTTATCTTTCCATGAAATCCCTTAGATATCCATGAAATCCCTTAGATAAAGATTTCAGGTTTTCCCTTATTCCATTCTTTAACCTTATATGCTTGCTTTTATTTTATGTATGGCTGAAAGTAAGTCCTACCGTGATGCCAAATGACTCAGCTAGCTCATCTTTTTAACATCTTTGTGTCTTCTGTAAGGAAAATTTATGACATTACCTAAGCACTGGAGGGTTCCTCTTTCACAGAGATTATCTAATCTAAATACAACTTTCTTGGTACAATAAAACAATGCAGCAGTGTTTAAAGCCCATGTTTATAGTTATATATAGCATCACTTTCAATAAGTGTAGAGGAAGAACCATTCAGTAGAAGCAGAAAGAGTTCAAGAGTTGACCTGAAACAACTAAATCTGGGCAAACTCCAAAAAGGGGATTCTGTGCTTGGGAGACAGATGAAAGAACTATGAATTAGAGGGAAACAATCTCAGTCCTCTTGTTCTGAAGGCCACAGGATTTGTTAATTACTGCTACCAGCTAGCTTGAATAGCTGATACAGACATATCAGAACGTTGTCAGGAATTTAACTCAATAAGAATTATGATATGACAGCTAGGTCATAAATGGTGAAATTTTTAGTGTCAAAATCTTGATTTACTTACCCAATGTGAAATCTAACATTCACTGTGATGCTTCTAATTCACATCTATATGCTGATCCTATAAATTCCTAATTTTAAGACAATACTATAAAGTTAGATGCCAGCTTGAATGTTCAAGGCTTGAATCTGTTGCTTGAAATATGTGCTAAAATATATGTTTAAAAGAGGTGATACATATTTTGAATACAAATTTTAGAGCATAATCCCTCCTGTCTTTCTTGTCCAGAACATAACTGAAAAAAATGAGAATAAAATACATTATTTGAGATTAATTCAAGTTTAAGTTGTCAAAAAAAATTAGGCTAGACATTATTTTGCAAAATGTTTAGCTTTCTGATGACTATACATAGATTTTTGCTTTTGAAGTTTAGCATTGGTTATTCTAGAATGATATTGCTTTCATTAAATCTATGAAAGTCATCATTTGATCTTGCTTCAATCATTTCTTAATGCCATGGTACGTCACCAGACATTGTTGATAATTTTGCTCTCTCTCTTTCTCTCTCTTCCTCTCTTTCTCTTCCTCTCTTTCTCTTCCTCTCTTCCTCTCTTTCTCTTCCTCTCTTTCTCTTCCTCTCTTTCTCTTCCTCTCTTTCTCTTCCTCTCTTTTTCTCTCTTTCCCCGTTCCTCTCTTTCCCCTTTCCTCTCTCTCTCTTCCTCTCTCTTTCTTTTCTGGATTTGCTAATATTTGAAGCTTCATTCGGTCTGTGACTTATTTTTCAGCCCAACAGCCAAAATGGAAATTATAGAAGGTTTTCTGGTTTCAGCTCAGATTTTTTGTCAATTGTTAATTTTTTCTCTCTTTATGGGTGAGATGACCAGTGTAAAACTGTTTCTGTTTTGAGCTTGAGTCAGAGCAAGGATGTAAAAGTGAGGCTATCTACTTTCTAACCACTAGAATATCAGGAATTCTGGGATCATTTGAAGCTAAATATTTTGTATTCAGAGGGTCAAAAGGACAGGTAAGAATGTCTTCTTATTCAAAGGCGAGGTAGTGCCCCCTCCAGGAAGATAAAATGTTCAAAGTGTGGCTCACAATCAAATAGATTGCCCAAACTGTAGGCTATATGCTGTAATTTTCTCCTCTGGCTGGTGTGCTTTGTTTTGTTTTTCTGGAATATTTTTTAATGTGCCTTTTGAATCTAGTCCAGAAAAGCAAAGTACTTCATTTTGGAAATGCTGAAAGGAACTGTTTGGAAATTTCTGCATTTTTTTCTTATTAATCAGAAACTTTTTGTCTTTGAATTTATCTCTAATTAAAAAAAAAACAACTATGCTTCAAATAAAATTACCATTTTTGGTGAATAAACCAGTTATTAAAAAGAGTGGGGTGCCCACATGAGTCCTCCACTGTCTCCATGTGGCCCAGACCAACTGGGCATGTCGTATATTCTTCCTATATAGCACAGCTACTGCAGTACAGAAGAGTGGTAAATGACTGCAACAAGGAAAAGAGAAGAATTTCCTTGAATATCTCAGATATTCAGGAGAGATTGGAAGCTTTTTGCTCTTTGGGACAAATACAGGGGCCCAATTCTGGCATCTTTTGAAAGCAGTAAGAGCCTGTTTTAACAGAAATGAAGCTGTTCTACTGATCCTAAAATCTGTTATCATAAGAGCAGGTAAAACCAAGATATCCACATGCTTTCTTTGATTCTGAAGGAACCTGAAGACACTCATTTATTATGGTTATCTGGCTATGGAGAAGGCAATGGCTTACAGAGCACTGCACTGCAAGTAGGATGAGGCTTGATGAACACCAACGAGATTTCATGGTCTTAGAGGAAAAGCAGCACAGAAAAGGAAGTTGTTGCTATTGCAATTGTTTCTTCTCCTTCTGTGAACAAGCAGAGGAGAAGAGCCCTAACAGTGGCTCTGCAAATGCCCCTCCAAATAGGGAGCCATCAGCTGTTTCCAGCGGGGAAGCGGCACCAGTGACTCTGAGCTCCCTTTCTTGGACCTGGGGTAGCTCTTCCAGCCATCTCACTTCTCAGTCGGTCCTAGTGGCTGCTTCTAAATGTCTATGGCCCTTCCAGATGAGTTGGTGGGAGAGATCTACCTTTTCGGGGCTGAAAGTAGAAACCTTGCTGATTCTCCATTAGGTGGCCGACTGGATAAAGCTAGCATCCGTGCATTGCTGAAAGCCTCACATTAGACAAATTTTGTGTGTGTGTGTGGAAATTTGCTTCAAAAATGTATTTGCTCTCAAATAAGGACTTGTCTGCCAAGTTTCACCCAGAAAACATTTTTGCAGCCAAGACATAAACCCCTCCAAGTAAGGGTATGCAATGCAGCCATGAACACAGACCAAAGCATAATGGCACCAGTTAGCTCCCTGAGAATGCCACCTTTATGATCTGTTATCTTCCTTTGCCAGCTGCAGCTTGACATTTCATGGGACTGGGTTGGGCAATTCATTTTAAGCTTAGTTTTGGACTTAGCTATCAAAATAGGACAGTAAAGCTCTCAAACATGCTGTATGTTCTTGGAAAACACTGGAGAAAGACAAATATTTCACTTGGACTGAAAAGAGGTATAAATCTCACACAGAATGTCTGTCAGCAATTTTAGCTAATATGCTAATTGTCTGAGGAGCGGACTGATGGGATATCCTATCTTAAGACCTTAATGTGGAAAAATCCATATCGGTCTTGTTCTGTGAATGTCACGTTAAAAAGATTCATATAACCCCTGAAATGTTTGTGTAATCACAGAAATAGTTTTGATATAGTTTTTTTTTTAATTTTATTTTAAAGGTATAATTTATTATTTCTGATAGTTGGCCACAGTTTTCAAAAACTGAATTCTGACTGGGATTAACACTGGGACCATTAGATATTTTTGAGCATATTGTTTTAATTGATGACAGCTTGCTAGTGGAGGCAGTGTTTATCTAGAGATTACAGGGCCAGTCCTGGGGCATGGTGAATTCTGCAGAGTCCCATTTCCATGGATTACACAAACACAGCCCAAGGGACATAAGGATTGGTGGTTAATCGGTCCCCACTGATGTAGCTGGAAGCAAGGACTACACCAAAGACCAGGCAATGCATAACACATGCAGGATAGCTCGAAGGAGAGCTCTTGCTCCCTTCCTGGATACACACAGCTTAGCTACCCCTTTCTAGCCAGACTGCTGCTGTTCTAATGCTGCACAGCAACATGCCCTTTCCCCACCAAGAGCCCTTTTGAGAAAAACATAAGTGTAAGTGACTGGCTCCCAAATCACCTGCAAGAGGGTGCCAGGGCCTGTTGACAGACCTGCCTGACCTCACCTCTCTCAGGAGGCCAGGAGCGTTTGGAGAGAAGAAGGCAGAGAAGGTTAGGGCAGTACAAGCTACCCCCAATTAAACATTTTTGTTGTGTAGTATCACCAGCACAATGTTCCCTGATGTGTCTTGGGAGAACAAGCTTGCAACCCAAAGAGAGCTCTTCTGTTAGCTATGGAGCATATTTTTAAATCACTGTACATCCATTTTCTGTCACATTCTAGGCACTGTGGCTGCCATAAGTTTAAAGCTTTATACAAAAAAATCAGCACTAAACACGAAAATATAGACAATGTGTATAGACATAGTGTGCCCAGTACTTTGGGACCAAATCCAACTTGTGTTGCAGAAGGTCCCATAAGGTGACTTATTTGTGCCTTTTTTCTTTTGAGGACTGTGAGTCAAACTCTGTTTGAAAAAGAATCGATCTATCACCCCTATACACCTCCCACAGCTGGTGGTACCTTTGGTATGATTCCGTATGACAGAGAGTAGTCAGAATACAAAATTTAGGTTTCCCAAAACAGTTTAGTGGCATTCAGAGCACGTACAAAGTGCAAAAGAGAAGATAATTCAAACATTACAGAGTTACAATTCTCCTTTTCAGTATTAGCACACTGCTGCCAAAAATATTTGCCAAGGTCTATTTGCTTTGCCCTCGGTCAGTCCCACTGACTTTAAAGGAATAATTTCCAAACTGAAATGCTTCAAAGTACCTCCTGCTGACTTCAATACCTCATTAGTCTCATTTAAGTTCATCTTTTAATGAGAAGACTGTACACCTAAGGAAGCACCCGGAAATAAAATCCAGGAGCCCTTCTAGCTTGATTATTAATGAACTAGCTACAGAGACTTTGTACAGCTGTAACTGAGTTAGAGCCTGGAAGATTCATTTTAATGTTAATAACATAAAATAGTTTTATCTGTAGCACTATGGACTTCCACATTTTTTTCCACTGCTCTATGAATATTATAAAGAGCTATGTCAATATTGCTCTGCAGTATTTTTCAGAACTCCATGAAGTCTGGAGTATTTGTTCATCTCTCAGAATGAAGACTGTAACCTGCTGAGGCCTTTTCATGTATTTTAACTTAATATACCAGAGAAATATTTTTGAAATCAGGAGGATTCTTTCCAAGTACACACATCTTGATATATAGAACATATCTTGATTTGGTTTTGCATTTAGCAGTCGAAGCATTATTTGATCTGACAGTGACTGTACCTCACTGAGGAACCCATAAATGCAGAGCTGAAAAACATTGACACTTTTTCTGAGCCATTGATATGACCTTTCTGTTCAGATGGAGGCATTTTATTTAACTCTGTGGGGAGAAATCTCTGGTTGTGTCAGTTATGGATAGTTTTAACACAAAAAGAATGCATTCTGAAAGATGCGGAGTTTTTTGTTTGTTTGTTTGTTTTTCTATGGTGAAAGTGATACTGGGTTCTAAATGAGACTGGCAGCCTGACTAGAACTTACATTAAAATGAATGTAGCAAACATGCTTAATTGGAGCCACATCCAAACTCCTGTTACACTAATGGAGATGACTTATAACTTTAAAAGTATGTTTCAAAAGGCACCCTGATGGGCTGTCATATGCCTACTACATTTTTCTTCTAAGTAGCCGCCGCAGCTACCAGAGAAGACAGTAGATGTCAATTCCTGTCTGCTGCTATTCTTTCCAGAACAATAATAGTGATGAGGAAACAGCACATGATTTTCCTAAAGTTATATTAGACATATCTGATCTTCATGTTTGCAGTAATCTGACTTTGGCAGGCTTTTTAAAGACGGGTTAGGAGTATTACATTAGACAGTGGTGATAGGCAGCCAAACTAATGATATTTTGCGGTTCCAGAAAAGAAAGCTCAACATAGCCAAGATCTGAACAGGGCAGATATTGTATATTAAAACAGGCTGGAAAACCGAAGAGAGAAACTTCCAAATGTTGCCCAAATGAGCAATTGCATTGGCAACTTATGTGGAGATGAAGGTCTGAATTAGATAGACAAAAACGGGGAGATTGTAATCCCTTTAATATGGGAAATGTGCCCTATGGGGGGCTGCTTGTCCCAGCACGTAACTGCAAAATGTCACCATGCTCAGTCACTCTTAAGCAGAATTCTTGAAAAGCATTTGAAATTACTTTGACACAAATGATGTTATGGACAAAATGGAGGCCATTGCTTCAGACACTGCTGGAAAATAAATCTCTTGTCTGTGTCCAGAAGAGGTGGCAAAGATGTGAAATTATGTTGATAAATATTTTTGTCTAGTTGTACATCACTCATAAGCTGTTTTGAACTCATCGCAGTCATTTGAGTTATGATGCTGTGAAAGAGAAATTTATTGCAAAGGTACTAAAATTAGCCAGCTGAGAAAGTCATTTTATTTTTGGCAGGGTGAACATTGTAGAAAATAGTATACTCTAAAAACAGAGGCAAATAAAGGAAATGGGCCTCGGTTACACTTTAAAATGGAAAATAGGAGATGTTTCTAAATACCAATTTAAAATTGAAGGGTCATACAACATGTATAAATGTTTAATGGTGTGACTTTACAAATTAAACTGAAATCAATCAAATGTTAAAAACAAAATGCAAGAAAAAAATACAAGAAAATTTAGAGCCATATATCTTCCATCTGCTGAAATGTCTTGCTGTGATACAGCAATAGAGGAGCATGCGGGATTCTTTCAGATTCCAGGATCAGTCAACTGAACTCATCTGATCATCATTTATCAAGTACGAGAATTTATTAGATATGAGAGGTTATAAAAAAGTTAAAATATAGTAACAGAACTGAAAATATATAGAGAGATCAGAGCCTTACAGGTAAACCATGGATGGTACAATGACCATTCCCCACTTTCTTACGGGTCGCCTCTCCAGTTTAGTTTCCGCTGACTGAAGCCATGGATGCATGGTAGAATCAATGGTCTTGCCTTTTCCTTGAGGGTCACTCCTCTGGTATAGTTTTCTCCGGGTTATTTTCACCATGGTTTTGGAATTGGGCAGGTCCCCACTGATGGGAGGATTCTCGGGTCTGCAGGCCAACTGATGGTGGTCCACGTCCATGGAAAGGTATGTGGCTTCCTCTCTTTTATATTCAATCAAATAGTGCCAGCCCACGGTTACACCACAGCAGTGGCATGGGCTCAGGCAATAACTGCATGAATTGCACACATCAGCAAAGACTTAGTATTCAGCCCACAACAGTGATCAGTCGACAACTGTGCACTCATCAGCACGTCATCCAATGGGGAATTCCACTGCAAGGGGGGATGGTCATGGTACGAATTTGCAGAGTCACTTCCTCTTGGCCAGACTGGTTTTGCTCCACAATCAGAGATTCATTAGAAACTATGCCACTAAGTTACAGCAACCTCACAGCATGGTGACTCCAGATGTAGTGCATTCAGGGTTCCCTAACTCTTGAGGAGCTCCGCAAAGCAACCCCCTCTTGTCTTGGCTGTGCCCCATCCTGAGTACCATATTAGCCCATCAATTGCTGTCTGCACATGTCTTCCATCTTCCAAGATAACCACAGTGACAGGTGCCAGCTCCACGTGGGTGCAGATCCCTCATCCAATGACAAGTTTCTCCAGAGTCCTATCTTCAAGGGCAGCTTTTTAGGGGAAGAGTTCATAGCTCCACTTTGACGATGGAAACAGAATTTCCAAATTACTGTTTAGCTGTTCTCCATGGAGTGACTGAATGCACATGTATATTTGCAGATAAAATCTACAGTGAGGTTGAAAGTACATACACAACAGTGATTTGGCACAAAATGCTTTTACGAGGCTGTTGTGGTATTCCTAAAACAAACATTGCAAGATCAGAAAATATAATGAGTAAGACTAAAAAACCCAAATATAGCAACATACATATTTGCACATGAAAACTACCAAACAACTTTACTTCTGCCTCAAAGTAGCACGATTAGGTATATATCAAGCACCTTAATAAATTACAGTCCTAGGCTAGATTGAACTGACATTAATGATTCTAAATCTCTCCCGATAATCATGAAATTATTATTTTTAGGTGTTCATAAAATAGTCATGTTAATTTTAACTCATTTCTGTGAACTACTTGAGTTTATAATGGGATTTTCTGATTAGCATGTACAGAAACACTGAAGTAAATAAAGTACATAAGTAATTTTACATAAAAACTCTGTAAATAAAGCAGAGTTAGCTATGCTTCAGCATTTCTTTTTGTTGAAGAATTTCATTTAAAGATGGTGAATATATAGCCATTTCATATGTGAACACTAAAAAAGAAATTCTAGAAGAATGAACCAATGTCTTATTTTTGATTATTAGTGAGTGTTTCCTTTTCAATTTCTTGGGTCAGATATGTTTCCACTCTTTTATGCTATTTTAAAGAACACAGAAATCAGATGGTTTGGCTTCTGATTGGAGCACTGTCAAGGATGGTTGTTGATGATTCCTTCCAGCTCATGTGCTCTTAAGGTAGCCAAACTGGCTGAAAACACTGATTGGAGAGCTGGGAGCAGTACAGAAGGGTGATGAGAAGGTGAGCTGCGGTCAGTTTGGAAAGAAGCACTGGGGACCAATTTCTGAGAGAAGGACAAGAAAGCTGCCTCCTCCTGAAATAGCTGCCAGCTGCAAAGTTCCCTTAGGAAGAAAGATGACAGTGATTGAGGGAATTCCTCAGGCATCACATCTACCAGAGTTCCTCTAGACTTGACATATGAGGGAAGTCTTATGAGGTTGTTTGGTAATTTAAATTGGTTAGGCACCAGTGTAGTGCTAAGTTTAGATAAATCTCATCAGCTTTGACTTGTCAACAAACCACTTATAGATTCTTAAAAAAAAATCATTCGATGGGTAGGCTGTTTTATAACTGTGAAGAGTAGTAGATTATGTCTTTAGTCTTTGAAGTTCTCAATTCCTTCTATTTCATAAAACAGAACTTAGTCTAATGTCTCTAGTCTACTGGCGGCACATGGCTGACCCTGAATACTTGCACTCCCCTTAACCTCAGTGATGTTCATGGGTAGTAAGGAGTATCACTGTTAAACCTTTCTAATTTAAAGATTGGAAAACTGATTGATTTTAAGTTAACCTGATCAATAATTATTCATTTCTGTTTGAATTGTTGAACTGATTAGTCTTCCTGTAAATGGATGCTAGGATATTAGGTGATGAAAAGCACTGAGTAGGTAGAGGAGATGTACTTAACAGAACTTAAGAGAACATATTCAACATTAGAGATGCACCTCTCTGCGGGGGGTACTGCAAAGTGTAAATCTGATATAAAGTTAGAGGTAGGTTTCTGTTATAAATCACCCTCTCAAGAATTCTGTCTCTCCACTGACAGCCTGCCTTGGCAAGGTTTATTTTTTGCGGCTCTCTCTCTGACTCCTGGCATAATCTGTAACACTCAAAGTCTTTAAATCAGGACTGGATACTTTCTGTAAGACATACTGCAGTTCAAAGAAGGGTTATAAGCCTCATCCAAAATCACTCAGTGATTTTCTTTAACTTTCTTTAACTGACATCTTAGAAACAAGATTTTCCAATCACGGTAATTCCTTTAGGCTTTATGATTTCTAAGACATGAGGTAAGCATTAGCATAACTAACTAATTGGAAATATGCATAATTTAATTTTGCTGACTTTCCAGACTTGTTGGGAAAGACAGCATACCTACTTGGCAGCTAAAATGGGACCTGTATAATTTTAGGTGCTTCTTCTCTGGAAAACAATCTGAACATCCTATAATCCTATGAAAGTCTCAACACACATGCTCTTGAAGCTCAATTGCATGTCCCTTCTCAGTTTGAACGTTTCCTGTGTACTAAAAGAAGTTAGGCACCTCTGAAGGTGTAGAAGCTCCTAGGTCTGAGGAGAATGATGGTTAACTCCTGTACAAATTTCTACAACTGAAATATTAATCACAAGAGGAGCCTAAATTTGATTTGATTGGAATGTCTAGAGAGATTCAATACACTGAGTATGCCTGTTGCATCAGGGGTGGTACTGAGTTCAGCATAAAACACAGCAGACATGGTTATTATCATTTTAAAAAGCCCACACAAGTGGTGGTGGTGGTGGCAGTATCTCCATATGTTGAACCATTCTACCACATAAATTGGAAACCTTTGAAGGAGTTTTCTGGATCCTGTGCTTTAATGCCGCATAGGCATAGGTAAATCCCTTATCATAACTTCTCACTTAATTTTGGTTAGATCCACCACAGTGTGGGTTTCTTGGGAAGTGCTGAATGCCAGTTCTTTGCTGCCGTACTCAGAAATGCTTCAGGATCCAGCACAGGATAGCTGTGGTTTATATATTGTTCTCAGTAAGGGTGCTTTCCTGACTGGGAAACACAATAAAATTACATGAAAGACATTTCCAGATGAAATCTGAAATACTCTGGTTGTGTAAGGACACACTGAAGAAATATCTTACCATGGTTCAATGAAGAGCCTCCTGTTTGGAAGAAAGTTGAGAACTGAGACCACCCCATTCTTCCTTCAGGTGAAGATATGACTGATGGAAACAGACCAATCAACCTAACCATCCTCTGGACATTAAAAACAGGAGACGGTGAAATTCTAACAATATTAAATGGAATGGGGATGTTTCCTTTGACTTTGATGGATCAGATTTTAATTCAAGGAAACTTGTCAGATTACCAACAACTTACCTGACTAAACTTCAAGATGAAATAAAAATGTTTCCCTACATACTGTTATTATATATCTGATAAGATGCACTATTTTTGCAGTAGAGTTCTGAAGTAGGTTATCCTTTTGCAAGCAGAGAAGGCAAATTCCCTTTCCCCCAGGAACCCTGTAAAAATTTTGCCAATACAACCTTTCCTACTTATGGAGATAATAGTAAAAAAAGAAAGGTCAGACGTGGGTATTTAATAGTTTAAAATATAGCTTCAGCTCTCCTGACATCTGCATAGACTAAATGAGTTGTTGAAGGATTTGAACAGTTTTACAGAGTATATTAGGTTTCATGACTTGAACACAAAAAAAATATTCATTTAGTTACACATAGAAAATTCAGAGCCAACAATAACTTTAGGATTTATTAAAAGCAGGCCACTGTTTTAATGGGAAAATATTTTTATGCTATGAGCAGTAATGACTTTTTTACAACTCTTGTAAAAACTCAAAAGAAGAGCAGAGAAGTTTCTTTGGATGGATGGATTTTGCTGCTCTTGATTTAATTAGTAGAATAAAATAGTTGTTTTTAAATGGACACAGCACCTGTTTCTTTAGCTAACAGGACAGCTTATTTACTATTTAAAATTTGGAAATCATCCTACAAAAACTAAAGAGGAGCAGGCGTTAACTGGCTTTGACTTATTATTTGTGGATATCTTGAAATTGTCCATTTCTAATAGAACCACCAGCTACCTGGCAAGATTTCGGTAATAATTCAAATTATTTCTTGAACTAGTGGTAGATTATATTTCATTCTGTCTGTCACACTACATTAGCCTGCCATTATAGTGTCTCTCTTGGAACTGCCCTTTTGTCTGGATTTCTCCTGATATACAACAAAGTTTCCAACCACACTGAGAAAGGAGTTTTATTACATGGTTCTGTTCAGACAAACTATTCCTCTCTGAGTGCCCGAGAACAGGTTCCCTCCCATCCTGTTCAACTGAGCCAGGTAATGGCAAGTTGTACCCACTTCTGAACCACTTAAAGAAAATACCCAGCCTGGCGCAAAAAGTTCAGCCTAATAGAGTCCAGCCTCAGCCACTCTCTACATGATGCTCACTTTCAAATCCACTTTCTAAAACTTCAGGAAGATAGTGTTCAGAGAAAGAAGAGAAGAGAAGAGAAGAGAAGAGAAGAGAAGAGAAGAGAAGAGAAGAGAAGAGAAGAGAAGAGAAGAGAAGAGAAGAGAAGAGAAGAGAAGAGAAGAGAAGAGAAATAGAGAGAGAAAGAGAGAGAGAAAGAGAGAGAAAGAAGGAAAGAGGAAGGAAGGAAGGAAGGAAGGAAGGAAGGAAGGAAGGAAGGAAGGAAGGAAGGAAGGAAGGAAGGAAGGAAGGAAGGAAGGAAGGAAGGAAGGAAGGAAGGAAGGAAGGAAGAAGAAAGAAAGAAAGGAAGAAAGAAAGGAAGAAAGAAAGGAAGAAAGAAAGGAAGAAAGAAAGAAAGAAAGAAAGAAAGAAAGAAAGAAAGAAAGAAAGAAAGAAAGAAAGAAAGAAAGAAAGAAAGAAAGAAAGAAAGAAAGAAAGAAAGAAAGAAAGAAAGAAAGAAAGAAAGAAAGAAAGAAAGAAAGAAAGAAAGAAAGAAAGAAAGAAAGAAAGAAAATTAGCTGATATTTAGACAGGACTTTGTCTAAATGCTCTCTTTACCTTAGTATCCACAACTCAAAGTTTTTGTCTTCTCATTTCTAGCAGACCTGGAGAATTCAGTGTTTCAATGAACCCCATCCTGTTATTTTGCCATAACTTGGTACTCTGCAGAGTACAAAATTTAGATTACAATGTGAAAAACTTGTCTTTAGCTTCTTCATGGATCATTTGCACTGCTCTGTGCTCCATCTCTACTCATAACATGATTGGAATAACATGGTATTTTGAAATCAGATAAGGTTATATAGTTACTTTTTCATACTTATTGGAGGCAATAATATGGAATTTGGGTGAAAGCTCTAATTGTAGTGGGGACACTATTACAATGGAAGGGTTTTTCCTATATATTCTTCATATGTGGCTAATATCGCATATAACTCCCCAGCTACTGGTGCTTTAAGATTTATCCCTAAGGTGTTCTCCATAAATGAAAGCTGTTATGTGTACCCTACCTTGTTTCACAGCTCTCTCATATACACTTCCAAAGGCGTCCAAATACACTTCTACTTTCTTCTGTGTGGAAATGAGCTTCTTCTACCTTCTCTTCCTCCTGTATAAATCTGTTTCTAGAGACACACAAATGGAATGTCTTATGTTTTTCTGATAATAACTGTGGCAAATATTCAACTTATATTTGGTGCCTGAGTCTCTACATCCATAGCCAAAGGTTCAGAATGGGTAGTACTGACACACATCCAGATACTTAATGGCAAACTCCTCCTATTTTCTCTATTTTCTGATTCCATCTTGTTTGTCTCTCCAGAAGGTCCCCTGATTTGATTATATGCTTTTTTTAAAAAATTTTCCTTGACATTCCTGTCATATTCTGAACTTCTAAGGAGATCTATTACAATATGCACCTGTAATCCCTTCTGTCTCTATATAGCTCACTAGGGTAAATCTCCCACTCCTTCCTCAACCTTAAGGCAAAATGATGCATCTCTACTCTCTTCTATCTGAAGAGGGAAGAGGCATTGGCAAATTATTATGTATGCTGCATATTGTTCCTAAAATGTCCTAAGGGACATAGCAGGGTAAATTTACATCACCACCTTCTGAGTAAATAGTAGATGATATAGACTGCCTTAACACAGTTACCTTTTCCCATCCAAATAACTTCACAATGCACCGGCATATCAAGGAGTAAGGTACAGTGTGATGAGAATTTTCAGTGCAAAAACTACTTTTTCCAGTAACTGTATTTGTGTATGTTTATAGCCTGGGATAAATGTGAGATGATGCACAATGCATGTTTATAGACAACTATTGCAAGGAAGGTGGTCTAACTGTGGTGATTTGTTTCTGCTCCCATACCTTAGAATACCACTGTTACTTTCTAGATCTAAACAGTGAAAAATATTTCAGACACCAGAGTGATTCTTTAATAGAAAGCATTGTAAAGGATGAACTTGATGTTATGGCATTGAAAATGTGTTTTCAGAAGAGCCCCTTAATTCTTTCTCCTTTAGGCTTGTACACAGGATGGATCTGAGGCTGAGCTGCCTCCTTATGGAGTGACAGTTGGGAAAACATGGAAAAACGCATAACTTTTAAGCTATACTACTAGCTGTAGCCCATTTCAAAATAGCCAAAGAGGTAGGTAATTTCATCATGCCTGCCCATTGCTATTGAAGAGAAGGAGAACTGAGCATGACTGGCTGAGATTAGCTCTCTTACTGTTTCACTCAAACTTTCCCTTACATCAGGATTCGGCTTTACAGACATACTTTAAAATCATTTGGACATTTAAAGGTGCATGCAAATGCTCTGTGGGCATAATGTACATAGGCACTTACATTCATTTCAATGGAAGTTAGGAGATTTTGGAATTCCCTGTCCGCCTGTTTACTCCCACACATTGTGAGTATGAACTATCAGATAAGCATTAGCTTGTTCAGCTAGGGGCACTGTATATGCACATACTTTGATCTAATCTTTTCTATGCAATATTAAAAAAAAAAAGCTCACCTAATATGTCTTCTGCATTAAAAATGTGCCGTATATGTGTAAATGCATATCATCTAAAACTGTCAAATGCTATCTGCATTGCAAAGCCACAAATACAAAAGTAGTGGATGTCAGCTGTACTTGCACTGTTGCTGCTCAGTATGTGGCTCCAGACAATTGTTACAGCTGGTTGTTGAAAACCTGAGTATCATATGCAGAATAATTTAGCTCCTAGGCCCTTCTGCAATTCTCATCACCTTGAATCTCACAAACTGAGATGAAGTAGCTGAATATAATTATTATAATATTATGTTACAGAAGGAGAACCAAGATGCTTCCTTTTTCTTGCCAATAAGGGAAACTGGGAAAATCGAAAGTCTTTTTTTTTTTAATCTAGTATCAGAAGTATTGGAATAGATTTATCATGGCTGTATTTTCTATTACAGTGCAGTTAGATACTTGATTTCCAGAGGAGTAAACCAATGGACATGTAGCAGAAGCCTTTAAGATAAATAAACTTTTTTTTTTGGTGCATACAAAGGAATATCATATGCTAATATTTGGAGGCTTCTTTAGTTTAACCCTAACTCTGCATTTTAATAATTTAGAAAGTTGTGTTGAAGATAATTGCAACATCTCTGGATTTTTTTAAAATTATTATTATTGATATTTGCTTTTGACTTTATCTTCTTCAGAAACAAAGCACTTTCTTATTTCTTGCTTCTAGTGGTATATATGAATATATAGATAAGATATATAGTTAGTAATTATATACTAACACATATGCACTTCTAGGTGCTATAGCATGTTGAAATGGAGTTAAGGTACACTGTAGAAATGAGTAAATATAAAGCAAAACTACGTGCTTCAGGATCATGACATCTTTTCAATACTAGTGAAGAGCTACTGCCACAACCTCCAGGCTGATTCTCAGGAGAGGTGTGGAGAAACTTCTGGCTCTTGATTGAGACTTCAGTTCAGTGAAAGTTAAAGCACTGAAGCCCACAAGGAAATTGTTGCCAAACCCACAAAAATTGGTCTTTTTGCTGAATAGAGCCCATAGAAAGTAATCTTTCCTTCCGAGTATAGAATGCAATGGATACTTCATTTCAGCTGAGCTCAAAGCCATACACTTTGCATCTTTTAGCTGCTTGAAAAAGGAATATCTTCAATGACAAAAAACCTTTCACCCTCTCTGTAGACTTCATTTTATTGTGAACAGTTTTCCACAGATGGCAAATACAGAAGTTCACTCCATGACACTCTCATAGTTCCACTTAAAGTAATATATTTCTTTGTACCTCCATATAGGCCACAAATGCACACACAATTTAAAACAAGACATTTAGCCAACAGAAGTGTGGTAGAAGTCTATAGAATACCAAACTGAATAAGCACGAGCAATTTGAGCAAATCTTTTTGCTGGGACCTTCTGAAGATAAATACTCATCCATCCAGCTCCCTTCCTGTTTTGTAATGTCTCCCTGTCTAATTTAATAAATGCCTTCTTGCTCTTTCTTGGCATCTTCCAGAACAAGGAATGTAAACTGAAAAGACCGTGGAAACTAGTGTTGGCTCAAAATTCCACAATGAATAATATCAGGAGACACAGAGACGAGCTTGTCAACCCATACTTCATGCTGCCGCCTCTACTAGTGAAAGGTATTTGATGCTGTATTGAAGCAAGCACTTGTTATACAATAGTTAGCACATGTGGAAACAGGAGGAAAAAAACAGGAAAAAAAATCTATTTTTCTTGTACTATATCTAGCTCAGTAAAGGAAAAACTATTAAAATCAGAAGCATAATGCTAAAGGAAAACAGTACTGCACAACAACTATCCCAAAAGAATTATTGGTAATATTTTACCAAACTTTCTTTTTGGCAGGTAGAACATTCCAGAAACGGGCAGTAGCTACTGGCTAAATACCATTTGCATATTTCTAACCTAGAGTTGTCTTTTATTGTCTAAATGAATGAAACGAAGCTTGTACTGTGAGAGCTGTTCTTCAGAATTAGCACCACAGCTTTCAAAGTGTAAACTGTTTACAGTTAAGACAATTTCTTTTTAAATAGTATGTCACAAAACTATACATAAAATTCATCTCTTTACATGAAGTAGACTTTTTAGCATGCTCCTGAGATTTATTTTCTATTCAGTCACCAAAGAATCATTGCCATACACAAACACAAACAGGTATACTGAAAACTTCTCATTAATTCTACCTCTGGGTGGTCTTGGAAATCTGTGAAGTATCCTCAGACTCTAGTAGTATGCTTCCATATATGTTTGTCCTTCAGAAATAGCTCAGTGCTTG
Organism: Tinamus guttatus; assembly: GCF_059628265.1. NCBI lineage: Eukaryota > Metazoa > Chordata > Aves > Tinamiformes > Tinamidae > Tinamus > Tinamus guttatus. Next base: position 731,467 of record NW_028288900.1, on the reverse strand, counting down.
TCTACATGTTCATGTGCCCTAGCGCTGGATCTAGCGACAGGATGTCGATTCCTTTGCAGAAAAGAATATTTAAAGGGAAAACAGCTTCATGTAATATACAATATACAGGACATCTTTGTTTCCAGCACTGCTCCTAGACAGTTAGGTATCCATGAATGTGTTCAGTTTTGCTTATGTATTCAGCTATTTGTAAAAGCCTGCAATATTGCTACAGTTTGTTGAGAAATGACTTGGCAGTTATGAAGGAAGAGTGATGTTTTCCTGTTTATTCCAAGACTGGCTTTATAAAAAACGTTTAGGGCAGCTCAGAGATTAGGAAGATCCTTCAGAGACCCTTCAAAGGGCACACAGGAGTCACTGCCTCTACAGTCTCCCTTATCTGTTTCATTTCTAGCAAGGACATCCAGGGTAGATGACTAGGGATGATTGTTTCCCTTCCATATATCTGTATGAACAGGATTTTGCTCACTGGATGAAGAATTCTCTTGTCCATTTCGTGGCTTGCTTAGATGATGAAGCAAGATGTTTGTTATTTTCTGTTATTTGTTAGGTTTGTGTTCCTACCATTTTCAACAGTAAAGAGATAGTACTAGCTATGCATATCCTAGTGAAAGGCAAGTAACAAGTTGTCTCTGTTTTTCACAGTGAAAATCTTATTGTCAGCATTGAATGACAACCACAATATGGGTTGTGTTCTCAAGCACATGTGTTGCATCTTCTTCATGAGTCTGTGGTTTCACTGGCTTCAAAACAAGGCATTGCAGCCAGTTTGTGTGAATATCTAGTTTTCAGAGGCCATAATGATGAGGTTTTTGTCTCTTTTAAGTAGGCTGTTCCTAATTAGGAGTCCTTAATGGACTCTTTTATTAGTGCTCTTAAGACTTATGCTCATTTTCCATACAGAGATTTCACTTTTCCTCTCACACAATAGTTTTCCTATTTCACTTGGATTTCTTCATTTCATTTTCCACAATTTTGTCTTTGCATGCTTCTTTTAGGGTTACTGCGGGATTTTGACATTAGAAAGATCTTAGAAAGAGCACAGATCCTATAACATCCCCAGATCCGTCATTATCAATACTCTTCAGCTGACATCCCCTATACATTCATATAAATACATATAAATACACATATATATAAATACAATCTCTCACCTCTCCTTTTGACTCTAAATTTCAATTTAGTGGGGAAAATTCTGCCCTTCATCATGCAATGGGCGGCTAGGCATTACAAGAGTAGATCAGCAGCGGCTTGCCACCAAGGACTGCAATTCTTTCAGAAAATAATCACTTGGGTTTCCTGAGTCACTCTGAATTCACTGCAAAAATATTAAGATTATTATTTTATTAAGATATAATTTATTGCAATTAATAATCAGCTTGAAAAAACAAATAACAGAACAGTTTATAGCTACTAGAAAATTAGAAGAGCCCCAGGAACTTTTCTCTGTAATGTATGTATAAAATGATGTCATGATGCCCTCACAGACATTTTACTTGCAATTCAATGCTTAGTCTGGTGAGATACTATGATTTTGCTCTCAAGACAAGTTTGGACATGGATATGCCTTTTATCCTGAAGCAATCTATTAATTTTAAAACATCCATGCAAGAGCTTATTATCATTTAAAAACTCAACTATTAACCAAGCTGTCCATTTTTTAACATTTACTTCCAAAGTGACCACAGCACCTTCAATTTTAGAAATAGCAGTGCCCCCTGGGCAAGGTTAGGGGTAGCTATCTCCTGGCCAGGTGGCAGAGAACCTCTTAACCTCTTGATAGGTCACCACTTGCCTCAGTGGTAAACAAACCATTTGACTAATGTGAGAAAGATCCCCCTTACAGATGACTAGCATGGGATTTGAATATACTGAAAGCCTCATGTCATGAAAATACAAATAGAATTGAGCAACAATGGTCTGCACAAACATGTAAAATAGAGCAAGATGTGATCCATTACTAGCTCTTAACAAGGAATAGGAATTGCAGTGGTTAAGTAACTTGAATGTTGTGTAGCGGGAGTAAGTGACCCATAACCATGGTGTCTGGTAGTTGAAGGACAGGCCAACAGAAGACATTGGCATTTATAAAAGCTATCTCCAACTGCAAACATTCTGTAACCATGAATATGGGATTGAATCAAAAATCTTTTATAATCTACCATATTACTCTGCAGATTCTTTACTTAGCAGTCTCCACAATTAATGCATGAATCAAAAGCTGAGTTTTTGTACTTTCTGTACTTCTTTTTTATCCTTTTTGGTTCCACATGAAACATCCATGCTTGCCTAAGTGGTCAGAGATTAGATTCGGCAACACTAATATTAATATTTTCCAACAGTTGGGGAACATTTGGTTGGTCAGTACTTAAAAATTATCTTTATTTTGCTATATACCATCTTTTTACTAGTGTCTCCTTGTAGCACTACTTCAGGGAGCTGTGCTAATCCTTTGTGCAGACACATAAATAACTATACCAAAAATCAGGGATGAAATCAGATCTTTGGGCTTTCCAGGTCTTTGATGTCTTAAGTGCTTTCCTGATCATTTATCTCTTTTGGATATTAACCTTCTCATTCAGCACTCTTAATCCTGAGTTTAGTTTCAGGAAATAATTTCCCATATGGCCCATATTTTATGGAAATATGCACGTTTTCTTTTCTCACATTGTTCTTTTTGAAGGTGTGGAAATGTGTCAACCTAAGAATCGTTTTCTGATGAAAATTTGTGACTGTATGAATTAGATTATGTGCTATAGCTTCCTGAGAAAAAAATGACCTAGGTCATCCCTTCCAGTTCTACTGTATTCCTGTGAGATGGGAGTGGCTGTAGCTCTTGTTGAAAGAATAACTTTGTTATTTATTTAGTGTCAGGTATTCATTTTATACCCAAATGATTGATTTATTTCTATATTCATATACCGGCCTCTCAGCTAGCCTTATGGATGCTCTTCTTGGAGGCAAATAAATGAACAAACATAAAAGAAAAAAACCCATGAAACCGAAAGTTAGGGCGGCATTTCTCAGGATGTGACAATTCCCGCCAAATGGACAACTCCTGAGGCATACATCAAATATTATTATACATGATCTTTGAAACACAATGTGTACCTAATTTGGGTCTCGATAAGTTAGAAGTAGGGATAAGAGGTGTCACAACAAGTAAATGTCCAATTCCTCCCTAGAGAAATGCTAACAAAGCTCTACAGCCTCCCAAATCACACTAATTTGTATTTGGTATCAAATAAAAAAATCACTTAAAAAATTCTGTTTAAGAATGACTTAAAGTTTGCAGCAAGCTTTGTGTTATTCCACAGCTCTTTACTTCTGAAACAAGGTTTTTATGAGCTGAACAAAATTGTAAGATTTTTGATGGAAACTCCTGTGTGCAATGTAAAATGACTGATCAACAGCTAGCAGTGTGGTGACTCTAGTGTCCAGTGATGTTTTAAGACAGAAATACATTCTTTTAAGCATGGACATGTTTCTATTTCTACTGGACTACATAAAACAAATTCTAAAGATGTTATGCATTTGGTGTGGATGGAGACAATAGCCCAGAACAGATTCCTGCATCTTACAGACTGACATTGTAACACTATCTGGAGAAGAAATTTAAACAATAGAGTTAAAACAAAGAGCTTTTCTCTGAGACTAATTAGATTTGTGTAAGAGATGGGAGTTTGAGCTGTTCAGATGCTCCTACTTTGGAATAAGACTGTCACATGAAAAATGTCAGTAACTTGCATCTAATACGGAATAAGTAACTTCATTGTAGCAACAACAGTAGAGCTATTCTGCATCCTGAGCTCTGTTTCAAATTATATCTTTTGTCTAAATCCTTCCCTTGCCCTGCTGCTTAGCTTCCTCATACTGGTTATGCAAACAGTTCTGCCTGTGGATGGGAGATGGATTAATGAGCAGATTTAAACTGAGGTGGTCAAAGATGTACGAGAAGAGCACAGCAGTTTATCATATGGGTGCCATTTACCAGGATGTGGGGGCTGGGGGAGGTATAGTTTCCTCAGCCAACAACCATTTTTTTTTTTTTTTAATGTTTCAGTAAGCACAGAAAATGGAGGAGGAATCTCCTTCCCTTATATCTTAGCATTGCCTTTCCCAGGAAAACACTGGTAGCCTAACACATATACCACCTACTGCGAACACACAGGTCAGATATTTGTTTGTGACTTTTTACAAAATGTGGAGTGCCTGGGATAGAGCTGCCCCCTTTTTCAGTGTACTCCATCCTGCAAAGCATTTATTCTCCTACGTACTTGGAATATCAAGTATTTTTAATGATGTGGTCAAAGCAGTGCCCAAGGGATGACACAGATGCAACTTGGCAATGCTATGAAGCCATTTTAAAAGTAGCATCTATACTTGCATTCATACTTTACTACTGAATCCCATTCAGCATTCACGAAAGACTCCCATCTTCTGTAAGTTTCCCATTGTTACAACAGCTATAATAATATGGTTATTGTAGCATCTTTTTAAAAGTCTCTCTTTTTCTTTTTTTCTGTGCTGGGGTGTCTAAGTCATTATTAGAGACACTTCACAAATTAAATTAAATTGGTCTGTTCTACAATCTCAACTTCTGCTTTGTGAATCGCTCAGTGTGGGTGCCAAACTGTATCTCCCTACACAGACACCACTGAGAGGAAATTTATACATCTTAGTGTTCTTGGGCACTTTGTTGTCTGAGTACAAGGTACAAAGTTCAGGAATTACAGAGCTTCAGGGGTGCTTTTACAAGCTCGTATCACAGATCTCTATTGCTGTCAAGCACACACAATAGCATTTTAAGGGCATGGTATGTTCATTTGTGTTCCTTAAAACAACAGTTTATGAGCTACAGCACTTAAGTTGAAAGAGGTTTTGGCGATGGGACTACACACTGTATAAAAAGCAGTTCCAAACCACTGTCTTTGAAGTAGATGTAGTTAAATTACTTGTTGTGAATAAAGTATCTAAAAGAACTAAGCTTTTTTTTTTTCCCCTTGTTCACAAAATGTTCTTGCCCTTAAGTTAATTTTTAAGAATGGTTTATTATTTGTATACACTGACGAAGTTTTATGAACAACTATTTTTTTTTTTTCCCCTACAAGATTTAGCCTAGCTATTCCACACACATCCATGGCAGGTCATAGACTGTTTATTTTCATTACATTACTTATGCTGCAGAGGTAACTTTATTTAAAATACGGAAAATCAAAACCTAAGAAACAAGCAAAAGGGGAGCACTTGGCAAAAGGCAAACAGAAACTTCTAGTATGAATTGAGGTTAGAAAAGAAGAACTTACTTAGGGGATTTACCAGCTTGTTACCTTCAGTTATCCTTGTCTGTAAACCTAATGAAATAAGGCAACATTGCACTACTGTGCAGTGCTTAATGGCCTTAAATTGTGTAAAACTACAGACTTTCCATTGCAATTCTGAAGCCTGAATTTCTCTAGGATCTCTTCAATCTGTCACCTAAGCTGATGTGGCAGTGGTTTTCCTAAGCATGTTCTAATCACCAACAGCAGTGTAAGAAACACAAACAGCAAATACGGAATTTGAGCAGTTCCTGATGAAAAGTTAGTCTCTAGATACTACTGGAGAAGTAAGGGAGGAACAGAGCAGGGACCACATACTCCACTGAAGAAGGTGCTCTTGGAGCATATTTGTCTGTGAAATTCCTGTTTCTTCTCCTCTTGTCTGGCCACTGGGAGTTTCCCTTTGCCTTTTGATATTAACATTCATTGCTGTAGAGTCAATGACAGCTATAGGCCCTGGCAACAAGATTTGTGCATATGAGCAGTCTTCCACCTCCTTTTTGCAACAACAATCATAAAACAAAATTAATGGGCTGTTAATGCACATCCAACTCTTACTATTTATTGCATCAGCCAGATGTACCACAGCAAGAAAATTTAGCCAATTTACAGTTCAGAATCTTTAGAAACTTTTTTTTTCTCCTGGCTGAATGATCTGAACAGCAGTTTCTATTAAATATTTTCAGTAAGAGCTTAAGAAACATAGTAACAGAACAACAATCATGACATACTCCTAAATTCTTGCTTGTCCCTTAAACAATATGAAATAGTGAGTCTAAGGGCTTTTGGTGACCCTGGGAACTTTAGAATTGAACTGTAAAATGTCAGGAAGTCACTAGTTGTGTATATGAAGAGAGAGATAATACTGTGCTTTAGGTTTGGGAGGTAGGAGATTTCAAGTTTGTTTCCAGCTCATATGAAGGTTTCTTCTATCATCTCTGGTCCTGCGCAATCAAACTTGCATATCTAAATAAGAGTGTTCATGAAGGTGCTTATCCTCAGAACATCTGAAAGCCTATGGCTTAGAGCACCATTAAAGGAAACCAGTTTAAATATGTTGAAGTGTATAATTTTCAGTGAATGTTAACACTCACTGCTTAATTTTTCTCCTTATGGAAGACTCTGAAACAAGGAGATTACCAACCGGTAGGCTAAAACCATCATCAGGGAGATGGTAAGCTGGTGTCAAGCTCAAGTATATTTATTATATATCAAATTTAAGCATTCCTCCATTTGACAAATTATTCATTTAGTCCATGAAATGTTTAATGGTGAGCATTTTGGACTCAGTCACTTGCCATTTTATCCTTTCAGTTAATTATATCAATGTCCTAATGGAACAATGCATATAAATATTCCCCATTTCCCAAAACTTCAGGGAAATACGATTTCTCGCGCGATTTCTTACATGCAGTGACTGTTACAAAGCCCTAGACTATATTTCTTTGGAGCACTATCCTCAACTATGTAGGAACATCATGGACAAAATCTCTAGGTGTTACTCCTTGTGTGCAAGTATCTTTGGGAGAAGTTCATTGACACCATCAGCAAAAATCTACACATAAAGGAATTTGGATAACTGAAAAATACTATCCCATGGACACTAAGTTTATTTGAGGTGATTTAAGCAAGGGCAAGAGTATACTCAAGATAGATGCATCTTCAATCCAAAAAGTCTAGTGGAATTGACTGTTATGTAGGATGAGGTAAGCACTGGTACGTGCTGCTTCTCCATCTCCTAAACATCTAAGTCAGTGATGAGTGTGAATATAATGAGTAAGCACCTGATACAGAATCTCTAGTAAGAACTTATATAGAAATAAATTTTTGACTATTCTGTTAGCTATCTAGATGCTAATTCTGTGACTGAATTAGTGTTGTACTGACATATTTTGCTGTTACGCTTTATTTAGATGCTTCCAGTTTGTTAGTCTGCTAATTCAGAAACTGCCAGAGATAGACATTCATACAAAATAGTAAAGCTAGAGACAGAGAACTGTGATCTTGTAAAAAACTTACTTTCCAAATGCAGACTTTGTGAATCTAGTTGTGGATTCTTTTATTTATTTATTTTTAAATCTAAGCATGGTCTTAATACTAATTTTCTCACAAGCACACAATTTAGAGATAGAAAGAAATTTTACTGCTTTTTCTTCTCCAAAAGGCATCATTTAAGCAACTCAAGATCCATGCCATGTGGTGTCACATCACCACATTGTAATAGCAAAAACTTTGCAGGAAAATAAAATCATCTCTTTCTTGAAACCCTTCTTGAAACCTAGATGGTGAAAACCTCCACCTCTAATCTCGAATTATGTAGTTATCTAATTCTTCTGCTACAAATTATGACTGGCTTGTGACCAGACATTGCTTCCTTTTTTTCAATAGCAAGTTCCATTGCTACACTGATTTTTTTTTTTTTTTTGTGGAAAGTCCTTAAATTCAAATGCTATTTAAAGATATCCCAATACTTCTTCTGTATTCTGTATCACTACCATTTGTCTTTTTTTTTTTTTTTTTAGCTCTCTCCTTACTCCCCAAATCTTTCCTGAGTGGGCTGTTTTTTTTTGGGGAAGTCAGGGAAGTTCTGTATCCTCCTTAAAACAGGATAGATGCTGCACTTCTGTGCATATTAACTCTCTTTAATATGTAAGTCCTGAAGATCTTGTCATGTAGGACAGTGAAATACCAACTGGAAAAAGATTCCAAAGAAATCAAAGTCTAAAATAAACCAAAACAAAAAGAAAACAGTTTTGCAGATGTTGTAAGAACATATGAAAGAAGCAACTGGAAGGTTGCAACATAATTGAAAGTGTCTAAAAGTTTTGGGGATTCTAAAATATTTGATGGAAACAAGGATGCTGTTTTTCAGTATAACTTTACTAGGTATATTTCCTTTTATTGCCTGTGTGCAACCTGGTGATCATTCTTCACTCTTGCCTTTGACTTTAGTGATGGTTATACAAGCATCAAAAAACATACACGCTAGTATTAGTTTAAAATGACACTGATGTTAATTATATAATCATGTGCTTCTTGTTTTCGAAACAATGTAAACTTTTAATATAGAAAAGAATCAGGATGGTTGCAGAGTTAGCTACAGATAATATACCAATGCCTTTTGCATTCCCACTTTTCCAAACCTGGGGAATAGACTATCAGTAGCTTTCTGCATATAGGCAGATCTATCAGGTTGCAGAACTTTTCCTATTTTTGAAAATATTGGAGGGAGGCAGAAAGGGAGGGGGACAGTGTTCCAAAAGCTTTAACAGAAATCTGTTTATTTTTTATAACCTAAGGAATAAACTTTTGATTAAAACTACAGAAATTGAAATCCACTACTGGAGAAAGTGGTTTCAAAAGCTGATCGTGCCTAGCTGTGTTCATCTTGCCAGGATAGCTGAAGAAAAACCCACACAGAGCACATGACTAAGATATTTTTGGTAAACAAGGAACCTATGACAGCCTGTTCACAATTCTTGGAAGCAGATGCTCTAACTGACCAGAAGTCAGGCTCTAGCCGGCCAGAAGTTCAGGCAGATAAGTGTTCTGCACCCAAGAGATGCTGAATGCCCTCTCTAAGGGATTGTTGTGTGCTAAACCATTCTGCAAAATTAAATAATTCTTTTCTGTGAACTGAAGAGCTTAATTTTAGACATTTTTGCACACTTTTTCTGCACATACAGAAATGTTACACCATCCTAAATAAATCCTTAATAGAAAGCTTCTTAGTGGACCAAGATACTTATCTAGATGTTGACTCATCTCTCCACAATCCCTACTATGAAATATATGGCAAATTTGGTGTTTTGTTTGTAAATCTGTCCCTTCTGACAATGTGCTGCACAGGCAACCTCTTCCCTTATGAAGAAACTCAAAAGAGGAAAACAGTGGAAAAACGAAGTGTGAGCTGATATATCTCAGAAAACCTTTTCTGAGGGTTCATCAGCAGGCTGGTCTTACTGTCCTTACTGGAACCTCTCTCCTTCTCCCAGTTTGTGAGGAAGAGTGTATTCCTGGGGAGGGCGAGAGACATGGGGGTTGTGAGAGAATCGCAGCAGCAGTCAGGGCCTCAACAGGCCTCAAGAGAGCAGCAAACATATCCCCAGGCCAGACCCAGCCATGGGGGAAGGAGATTGACTTCATCTAGGGGCGCCATGGGAATGTGTGTAATTTATTGCATCCCAGGAAGCCACTAAGCATTCCTGAACTGCAAGAAGACTAGGGGAAAGGATTCCCTCCTGCAAAGGCCCAGTAGGCAAGGAGATAGAGTTATTGGCAAAGCTTTCTGCTTTTATTTTGTCATTTACCACAGATTTACATTTTCTCTGTTCCAAAAGTGACTTTATTAAGTACCTAGTGAAATAAGGTATATGTTTAGAGTTTAGAAATCCTTTTGGTGTGCCTGTTTTGAGGAAAAGGTGTATTCAGAACCATCATTCAGACCTTGGTTGAATGAGGTCACAAAGAGGAATGATGTAGCTGTTTCTTCTGTGGTCTAATAAGGGGTACCTGCTGCTCAGCCTCACTGCAGACTGACACCATCTAGAATTTTTAATGCTACGTTATAAGAAAGAAAGAAAGATTATTTCCCTGGTGGGGCTCTTATTTTGACAGACTATGTTAAAAAAAGTCAGCAAGTACCTTTGAAAAGTCTTTTAAACCATTCCTTTAACCCAGTGCAGGAGCAGCTACATTGCCAGAGAGAACTTGTTCAATCTCTTTTTAAGAAGAGTCAGTGATAAAGATTTCACAGTCTTTCACATCAATTTGTTCCAGGGCTTCACGGTTGTTCCTATTAGAGAGTCTTCTCTGATTTCTGACTAAAATCACTCTTGCTGAGTTTAGTTCACAAGCTCTTGTCTTGTCCTTACTGAACATGGAGAACTGTGGAACTCTCCACAGTTGTCCTACGTGTGTCTGAATACCATCATTATGTCTCTTTCAGCAGTTTTAACTCTGGATTAAAAAAAAAAAACAACACTAACAACAACAATGAAAAACCCTACGATTTTGTAAATATACAAAAATACATATTTAAAATTCTTTGCTTATTCTTGCTGCTATTCTGTGGGTATTCTCTGTTGAATTCACAACCTTCCTTAAATAGACTCCCTAAAATAAATGCATTTACTTTGACTTCGGTCTCACTGACACTGGACAAAGTAGACAGATGCTTTTAGGCAGCAGCCTTCCTTATAGGAGTACAGAGTTTTGCTTCGCCTCAGTAGAGTGGCACCATTTCACGTTCACACCATGACTCCTAACAGATCAGATGTAGATTTAGCTCCTAAAATTGATATAGATATTTCATACAATCCACTATAAGCTCCTGTTCTGCAACTCAGTGGCTTTGTAGTTTTTCTCTGACCTTTATTGGTCCAAAGGGTTATCCCTACATAAGGTAAGAGCTTGGAAAATAATTAAATGAATTTTTTTTTCCAGGCAGCACAGCTCCTGGCATCATCCCATAGTATATGGCTGAACTTTATTCCTGGTGGGAACCTGACTGGCATAGAATCAGCTCCATTAACTGTGAGACTGCATATTGAACACTGCTTGCTATTCACTATGTATTTAGGATTTTAATGATGGTCTGCTCTTAAGGATGAGTGGGAGTCGTTTGTCCTTTGCTCTCTCGTAATTGCTGTTGGAATAACAGATTGCCAGGAGTTCTTTCTCATGTTGGAGGGCTAATTAGATTCAAGTATTTTAGGGAAGCTACAAGTTTACTAAAGAATACATATGCAAATGCACAGCGGGAAGAAGGGAACGATAACAGTCTGGAGCTATGCCTTCAACATCATGATTGACAGACTCAATAGGCACATCTGGTAAGTAACGTGATGGCAGGATCGGCATGCATGCACTGTGAAACTGTAAATGTGGTCTGTAGAGGATAAGGGCTCCTTAGATCTGACATTATATTTACCAGGCTCACGCTTTTCTTGTGGGAGAGGCCCTTCATCCTCTACTGTAAACAGAAAGAAATGAGAGGGTCTCTCATGCAGGGCTGTTGGCAGATCACCATGAACTTGTTTCAGCCAGAGCACACTTCGGCGTCATGGTCAGTGAAAGTCTCTGAGCTTCAAAGGTAAGTCCTGTGCTCAAAGAGAGACATTGCAATGACCCAGGACTCCTGGCAGATTTGGTTTCAGTTACTGGAAGATTCTCAAAAAATTCAAAGGCACTTCAGCTCCTGTCAAACTTCAGCAAAGAGCAGTAGATCTCCTAAACAAAGCATAAAGTGTAGCACTAGCAGTCCAGTGAGAGCCTGCATCTTGATTTCACTAGAACAGATGTTATCTGCAAGCAATTAACATACTTGTCATCACCAGTGAAATAGATACAGAATTCTTTGAGTTTTTTTATTCACCCTAAAGAAAAGTGTTTGTGCAAAAAGCAAAATTTCCACATTAGTATTAAAATAACATTCAGTGAGGCAACTGGCATGTGTCTCTTTTTCGGTTTATTCAGTTCATCTTTTCCCTTTTCCTCTCCTCTCCTCTCCTCTCCTCTCCTCTCCTCTCCTCTCCTCTCCTCTCCTCTCCTCTCCTCTCCTCTCCTCTCCTCTCTTCTTCTCTTTTTTTTTTTTTTTCAAAAGAAAAGGAGCAAGATTCTTTTCAAAATTCAAGAGCAATGCTGTAGCACTTGGACCAGAGCTGGATAATATATTTCAGCACTGGTGTACATCTTTTAACAGAAGAATATTTGATGGCAATATTTTCTGCTTCATGGATTTTTGAATGCCACTGCCTGCTATGCACAGAGCAGTAGCAGGTACGTATCCTCTTCTCACAAGTTTCACTGCTATATGACCTCAGTGAACTCCAAAGAGCTGCTTTTTGTTTACATGGATATGTTAGGGTCCCAGGAACAGGGTCATGTATCATCAGTGTTCTCTGTTTTTAAAATTTTCTGATTTCAGCTTTGCAGAAGTCGTAACCCTAATTAATTAGAATATCTTATTAACACAATTCTTTTAACACCCTACCTCCAAGGAATCTTTTAATCAATTTAGATGATAATCTCTAATCCACAAGTCCTTTGTACTCACTATTATTCCTCTAAATTATTCCTCCATCTAGAGCATCTGTTTGTAAACAAAGACCTGTTCTACCAGATGTGCTTCATCTCTCAGCAATCTATACTTTAATTTGGGGGAAATGGAAAAGAGTAACTTATTTGGATACATTTCAGAGATACAGAGTTGGTTAGATTTTCAGGAACCTGGCTTTCTATTTTCAGAGTCATCATTTTCTAAACCCTGACTGTATAATAGGATGGTTCCCTTTACACAGCTCACTCTCACTAAATTCATATGAGTTGCTACTGTCTTAAGGAATTAAAATAATTTTGTGGTAATGATGCTGGGGGCAGAGAGGTGGAGAAATAGTCTCAGTTCTTGGAACTGCCACAGGATTCTTATGTGATCTTGGTCAAGTCACTTGATCCTGAATTAATTTATCTGTAATAGGATCCTGCTAATCACTTTTCCCTTCTCTGTAAGCTCTTCAGAGAAAGGATTACCTCTTACTACATGTTTCTGTTATGGCAGTTGTAATCTGATAACTTTTGACTTGGGCTTCCATGTATGAAATAAATACTAATAATTTATGCAGAGGGGTAGGAAACTTTAATTCCTTCCTTATTCCTTATGAAGGGTCATTTTACATCTCAGCTCCTCAGCTCTTTCCTCAGTGCACTTCTGAATTAGGCAATGTTAACCTCATTTGCAGAAGGAGCCTGCTTTCAAAAAGTCTGAAGTAAGCTGCAGCATCAAGAGCTAGCAAAAGGAGTGACTGAATTTTAAAACAAACTGCTCGATTCCATTTTATTTAATCCATCCTACACACGTATGCTCCAAGCTCTTTCTTGCAGCAGGTTCCATGGTGGTTATTGACAGGAGTGGAGTTAAAAAAAAATGTCTGTTATGCCAGAAGGACTTTGAACCACCAGATCTGGGACAAGTCATGCACCCGTAAGTCTAGCTATTGCAGTGACATCTTGAAGTAGCCTAAGGCAGAGAAGTTTCCTCTAAATAGAGCTTTCTACCCAACAACTTCTTGAATATTTTTAGCGAGTAAATGATTCTTCACCATGTGCTCTAATTAAAATCCTGTCAGGACTATTCCACATTATCCAGCATAACCTCTGGAGTTGCTTCTTAACCTTCCTCCACCTCACCCACCGAGCCTTGCTTGTTTACATTCCAGCCTGGTGCAGCCAAATTCACCTAAAATGAATCACACGAATGGGACGAGGAATGCCAGAAAGCATGAAGTTGTATATCAAACTGTGTGATATATTATACCCCAAAGATGGTCTGGCAAAGGAAGTTTTTTGTACAGCCAGCCCTTAGTACCATAATGAAGGTGGAAACAGGGACGATTAGATGATGGCTTCTGAAATTCTAATCACAAATCATGCTTTCTCGTTGACTGTGAGTGATGCTGTGGTCATGACAAGAGGGTTAGTTATAAAGCTATAAGATTGACATGGAAGTTCTATAGAATATCCTTTCGTCTCAACTAGCAGTCAAAAAGCTCTAAATCTTGTAGAGTCATTGAGTTAGAGAAGAAAAAGATAATATGAACCAATGATTTAAGTGCAGATCTGCTTATTTACATCCTATGGCCTAAGTGTAACTGTAAAAAGTGTAGTAAAATCATCTAAGTGTAGAAAGCCCTGCGTCCCTGAACAGAGGGCAAGGCAAAAAACTCAGAGACAATCTCCTTCCTTCTAGCACTAACGATCCTTCAGGATTTCTCAAAATTTTCTTTTAGGCTTCTATTATGTCCAATTCCATTTAAGTTATGCTGGAGTTCTATCTGTTTCTGTCTGTATATTTCTTCTGCATACAGAGATTACTCTATCCATAAGGGTAGAAAGAAAAAAGAAAAAAAAAGAAAAAAGCAGAAACATCCTTCTGATATTTCTTACTATCTTCATCCTGCAGCTTTTGATGATCTAAAAATGTAATTGGAAGCGATATCACAGGAAATTAATCTAATCAGTAAATTTTAGCATAAAATGAGTTTTAGTTTTAGAACTAAGCACCTTCCAAATATTCTTTCATGATTACGTGGAAAATCTCTCATCTGTAATTGAGAATGATTCTAGCAACCAGATTCTGGATTCTGAGTGGTTCAGGTATGACCAAACCCTCAATAAACACTTGAGCTAGGTCAAACACCTAGCAGCTGTTGAATCCACCTTATGTAGTTGAGTGACTCAGCTAGTAAAGATGCTAGTTTAAGAGAAGATGTTTCACATATTTGAGGCATTCTTCACGGGGAATTGTAGCAAATCATTTGGTTTCTACACTCTGGCTTCCCCTTTGAAGGTGGAACTTGGCATGACATATGAAGGCCATAAGCTCCGCAGGGCAGAGATCCTTTCTGAATTTATGCAATACATTTCATGGTTCTGGAATATAAAGAATGACAAAACCCCTGAGTCCTAATATTTGGCCTGTTTTTGAGCTCATATGTGGAAATGATTGCTTTTAACAATAGGCTAAAACACTCCTTACACTAGTGAGAAGCAGCAAAGCAGCTTCAAGAAATATATGCATAGTGAATGGAGGTAGAAAGAGGCAGGAGGAGGTAGAAATTTGGAGGATTTTCCAAAAAATGTTTAGGAGGATTGTACAGCTCTTCCATGACAGTTAATGCTGAAAAGATGCCCACACAAACACACTGTATTCACTGTATTCATAAGCACCAAAGTAATAAATAATGAGTTGTCTGGAGAACCAGGTACTTAGCATTCTAGTCAAGCTTAACATGTCACTAAGCACGTTTCAGTTTCATGTGGGCCAAAAAACAAAGCAAGGAGGATGAAAACTACATTTGCAATATGGATGGGAAATTGTGGAGCCTCAAAGGCAGGTTCCTGGGGGTGCTGGAAATGTTATAGCAGTGGAAACTTTAGTAACTACTGTATGGCAACAGAATGCTTGTTTATTGACTCTCTACAATATTAAACCATTGAATATTGTGGACAATAATGACACATTCAGTGTTGACAGGGTGTTTTATGCCAGGAAATCCAGGCTGACAGAAGAAAGTGGTTAATTATTATTGAAAAGACAGTCTTCAGAGTGTTTCTTTAATTCAGTTGATACCAGCAGTACTATGGACAAAAGTGATCAGTTCACAGAGACATGTGGGAGGGAAAAAAAGGAAAATCAGGATGATTGGAGCATGCCTCTCTTGAAGCAACAGTTAGAGTTAGAATGAAGTTAAACTTGAGAAGAGATTGAATCCTATATTCAAGTTGCTAATGGTAAACAGAGGATAGGAGCAGCTCTGGAGGTTTTCCTGTCTATAAGAAGTTACTTTTTTTAGTTGTGGCCAAAATTTTGCTTTCAAACTTTTGCTTCTTCCAAACAGCCCTACTCCAACTAAGATTCTAAAGTCTATTCCAGTGATATTAGCATGCAGCGTAAAACTTAGTGATGCTCAGAATAGCAGAGTAAGCATTCAGATCTTGCTGAAAGTCAGCACAGTTAAATATGAGCCTTGTTTATGAGTTGAACAGAAGGTTTTATTTTAAAGATTAACCCATAAAATCGATGAAGGAAGAAAATCAGAAAAAAACTTAAGCTGGAGGACATTTCAACTGAGTAAGAAATTGTATTGTCTTGTATTATCTATGTGAACTATATTGGCTACATTATATTGACTATTGTGCCCACATTTTATCATAGTGTTTCCAAGAGGATGGTGACATATTAATAGGGTAACAAACTCTAGAAACACTTCTTAGTACAAAAAAACTAAAAAGTTCCATCTATTTCATTTTATGTATGTCTGGAGATGGTTTTCTCACAGCCTGTTACTGGAAGAAGATAGATTTATAACAGGAAAAGGTATGTATCAAACTTAAGTGGTTTGCTATTGATTGATTTCTGTCAAAAAAAAAATGTGTATTGTCATTCTCACTTTCATTGGTTGCTTTCCATGGCTGCATCTACAGGGGAGTTCTTTGAGTTAAACGACAATCTTCTTGGATTGTGGTAAGAAAATACAAATGGTTGAAGTGGTTTGGAAATTTTCTGATGAAATGGTTTAATGAGAAAATACTGATTTATTGAAGCTGAAGTCTTTAGCAAAAACATCCCAGGTTTGAGGAACTGTAATTGAACCATGGACAAGATTCCAGCAGAGCAGGAACAGTGGTTTCCCTGGATAAGCCTGTTCTGGTAAATTAAATGTTCTTGGGACCATTTTCTAGTATTAAAGCCAATTGACATCGAAAAATCATGTCCAGATTGTGATGATGTCTTACTCTCCACAACAGGATGGTGACACCCAGTTTACCTGTTGGGAATGTTGCATAGCATCTGCGAGTTTTCAGACCAAACATGGGATGTATTTGGAAGAATGATAGCTGGCACTGGTCATGTTGAAAAAAACATTTGAGGTCATGTTCTACCATTTTGTTGGCAATAAACTTTCAATGCTCAGGAAGAATTCCTGGCACTCTTTCCTCAGCTAGAGTAGACACAGTTATTATGTCTTTCTGGAGATCCCAAGCCCCCAGGATCTGAGATTTCAAGGGCAGAGTGGGCAAACCTGTAAGGCAGCTGGATCTCCAAAAACAAGAGATTCTGAGAAGTCTAGCAGCAGCTCCTACTAAGACAGGCAAGAGAGAACTTTAGCTGACATCCTCCAGTAGTCTTGGGGATATATTTCTCTTCGGAAACAATCTACACCTCTGTTACAAAATGAGAACAAAATTCATAATCTTAAAAAACCTTGATATCCTAATTTTCATAGGCCTCTGAAAGTCACAAGTCTCATAAAACTAAATCAGTTTACCCTGCTAGTCTGGGGGAGCAAAATGCTTCAGCAGATATTCAGAAGAGTTTGATGAGGAATAGCTCCATTTCTGAGTTTCTAATCTCAGAAGCTTGATTTTCCAGTGTCTTGAGTGGGTCCTCTCGAAACAGAGTCACTCAGAATCATAAGTAACTTTGGGAAATGTGACACAGAAGACATTGGTGTATATACTCAGTAGGATGACAAGTAACTGTGCAAAGACACTACAGATGATGTCTGGCTTGAACTGTAGTGGCTTTGCACAGCTACTACGTACAGCTGCAGTGAACTGAAAAATGCTGGAGACTCATATTTGGGCTGTGCCTTAGATACTGCCAGTGTTATAATATGCCAATCTGAGTCACTGACAGCTGAACTCAGAAGTCCTCATGGGATGTTGTCCTGTGGCCTAGGACAACAGACTGTGCTTGATATTTGCTGCTTATGTCTATCCCACACAGAAACCCAGCAAGCAACATCTTTTAACAAACAGTTTTATATGCCATATCCTCAGCATTGATCACTCTGTCAGGGACTGCAAAAAGATTCTATTAACTTGTTTGGACTGGTTTCCCACTGCCAAACAGCTTTGCTATTTGATGTTTGGTCTTTACCAAAACAAAATTATTTTCATTTTTCTCAGTATGTAGGAAGGAAAACTAGGTATCCAGGTAAAAACTAGGTATCTAATAGCTGGTATCCAGTACCAGCTCCCCTTCCCTTCATTACTGTGTGGGCTGCCTCCTCTGCTATGCACAATCTCATAATACCCCTGTGGCAATGACAGCGGTTGCTTATGTGGAAAAGTAATACTAGGAAAGTATTTATGCATTTGTACTGTATTGAGTGTGATAAATCTTTTTCCCTTTCTGAAAAACAAAGCACTTGCATTGTCTGCATTTGTTCTTCATCTCCTCCCATCTGTTTTGTTTCTCTTAGCTGGAAACAAGAATAACAACTGACTCTCTGGGGGTTGCCGGTGGTCTATGGAGGATTTGAAGGCTTCTGCAACGCCTTTGAAGCTCCTTTTTAAAAGTAATTCTGTCTCAGTTCATGTGAAAAGTTGTATAATTCTTTCATCAGATCATAATTATTGCAGTGAAAGGACTAGACCTACTTTCTATCTCTATCAATAGCAAGGGTTTTGTGGCCGTATGGCCCACTGGTCAGCCAACATATTATGCTTCCAGCCATGGAGAAAGACCAGATGCATTTGTCTAAAATAAAAGCTTCATATTAGAGTTTCCTGCACCCAAAGTATCAAAGCCAGTATATCATTTTGGATTGCAGTAGAACCATAAACATTATCTCAATTGCCTGTGAAACTTCTGAACACGAATCTCAAACATTCTAGCCACTGTACATTATTTAGAACAGATCTGAAATTGTGGGACTTTATAGATATGATGGTAATTCTAATTTTTGCAGCAGAAACACAAGGCGTTTGGTACTTTGAATGGTGAATTGCCACAACCAATAGAGATGACTGGGTTGTGGTTGAGCTGCGTGGACCACTCTGCTGCTCTATGCAACAGAAGGCAAAAATACAACAAACAAACAAACAAACAAAAACACTGAATATCATGGTGAGTTTATCACAGTTGCTTAGAAATTATGACAATTCAAAATGAAAATCATGAGCTTCTGTACCTTTAGTAATAGAAATTTCATAGAAAAGTAAACACATGAGAGTAAAAAATATAGGAGTATACTTACAACATGGGAATATATTTAGTAAATATAATACATAGTTTAAGCAATAAATGTTATCTGGAGCTATAGCTCTCTCTTTGTTTGTTTGTTTTGTTTTGCTTATGACATTACTGAACAAGACCTGGTAGGATGCTACTTGCAAATTTTTTACACTGACACTGGCACATTTTTACACTGAATAAGGTTTGTCTAGTACAGAACCAAGGGGGACATGTGTTTTCAGTTCTTTTTTTCACAGCTCTTATCAGTTCTCAGTAATAGATTTTCATTAATAGCTTGATTTGGTATGACTACTGATGTAAGACACCACCACATAGCAGCCTCTGCCTAAATAAACGCTACAACTTTTTAAGGGGCAATTACAGCATAAACTGGAAGTAGAACCTGGCCTATAAGGTAATCAAGTTATTATGAAACTAATACACCCCTTGTCCCTTCTATTAAAAACAGAGCAGGAAGACAAGTTTCTATATGCCAGCTTAGCCAGTGAATAATATGTTTTTCTTTTTACAGAAGAGGTATTTTTAAAATTTTAGTTTATAACAAAGAACACAAAGAAATATTCCTTTTTTTATTAGTTGCACCAAAGTCATGTTGGCAAGTGAAGAAATAATAAACTAAAATTGTTCCATGTGTTTTCTCTTATACAATCAGCTGGTGGTGATGCAAAGGATAAGCCCAAACCACTTACCCACCAATCTGGCAGCTACAAAATTCTGAACCAGAAAAAATGTATTTTTTTCTTTTCACTGGAAAAGAAGTATTGTGTTCAGAATGAACACAACCCAGCTTATGGGGCATATATCAATTCAATATGATGTTTCTGTGACTGGTATTATAGCATGACATTACCAAATAATGTTTTGTTTAAACTCAGGGGAAAAAATGTTTTCCATGTACATTATTTGTTTTGACCTAATGTGCTGTAAATGGTGAATGGTGTATGCATGGCACTCCGATTTTTGTTGTCAGTTTATAATGTAGAAATTAAAATAAGGCTTTCCCCAAGTTTCTTCTAATTTGTTAAATACTTTTTTTCAATACCTTTCTTTGTCTACAGAGTATTACTTGCAACATTCTAGGTGTAATCACATCTGTCACCAAAAGCTTCTAAGAAAGGGGGGGGGCCACATGGTACTGAGAGATGAAGCGATAAAAGGGTGAAAAAAGTAAATATAAATCCATATAAAGTGAAATATAACCTAATATATAGAATGATAATCTTTGAATTGGCTGGTCGTTCAGAAAAAAAAATATTGAGAGATACAAAATTGTTGGTTCAGTGCTCCATCATGGAGAATTATACAGACGACTTGATTGTTCCACTGTATAACGAATGCTCTGGGGTAACCCCATCCAAAACAGTGTGTGCAGCCCTGCTCCTCCCACACCAAAGAGGATATGGATGGGGCAAGGTGGGTAATACAGGTGTTCAGAAGCACAAGAGGCTTTCCGTGCAAGGAATAAAAAAACAGACTCAAACTTTTTTTTTTTTTTGTGCAGAAATGAGGTTGTCAAGATGGTGTACAATGGGTAACTATAAAATCAAGAAAAAAATGACAACTAGGGATTACAGCTTTAATGTAGAGACGCAATGCAAGATGTCCTAAGGCTCAGAACAGCTTCAGGTGGGAGAAGTGTCCCTATATGTTTGCCATGATCTTTGCCTCCTCTCCTGGCTTTCATTGATGGTAACACCAAAACACAAAATATTGACTGCTGGAAATTTGCTCTAACCTACTGCAGCTCTGCTTGTGCAGCAGTTAACTAAGACCCTTTCATGCGCTGCAGTTTTATGCTGCTGTGGATAACACTGCATTTCAAAGAAGTGGCTTGAATTTCAAAATCACAGAATATTGTGATTGAGGTGCCTAAAGAGGGCACAGTCAGATACACTCCAAAGAGTCTTCCTGAAGGCCTTTAAGGCGTTGATAATCCCAGGCTGTTTATTAAAGCCCTTCTGCCTGAACTCCCTATCTCAACAGCAGAGCCAGCAAAACAAGTGTGTTTGGGTTGACTGCTTCCCTACAAAGGGCTCAAGGCTTAAGTACAAACTGATATAGTAAGCACTGCAGTGAGCAAGCTGAAGAATGACATGCTTTGCTGCAGAGATGGATACTTAAAGGTGGCAAGTGACGTGACAAGGTGGGGATATTTTAAAATCCCCAGCCTAGATTCCTTGGAATTCATCCATTGATATCCTTAGTTTCCAGCACATCATCAGGACTTCTTAAACTACAAAACTATTCACACATCTTTAAAATGATCAGCACAAAAAGTGAACAACGGAGGACGTTTATGGAGGACATTTAGAATTAAGGCTTTTGTTGTTGTCGTTGCATATGAAATAATTTATATAGAAAGACTATTTGCTCATATGTACTCATATGTGAGTATATAGGTTACTGTGACATAGTTTTAAGCAACAAAAACATGCTGCAACATAAAACTCCAACTGTATGGTCAAATTATAATTGTAAAAAAAATGTAACTCTCATGTACACACATCCTGTTGCTTTAGGAGGGAGTGACATTTTACCATGCTTAGAAAGGGAAAATAGATATTATAGTGCATATTTGTCTCCATTTTCTCCTCTGCATACAGGAAAAATCATAATATTTTAGCTTTCATTGTAATACAAGTATGTATAAATAACCTACAGAATAGGTGTAATATATACATGTATCTGTACAAATCTGTGTGTGTATCCCCTTGCCCATGCATCTTAATTGCTGAGTGGTTTATTCTCCCCTCACACTATATGTGTAAATATATATCTTTAGCATATTCTGTCACAGTTAATTAGATGGAATATATCAAATTCTACCAGCACTGACTCATTCATGGTTTAAGCTATTTAAAACCATATTTTTAATTTAACTGTAGATTCTTCTTTTTTTTTCAGCAGACAGAAAAACAAATCAGTTTACCTTGGAAGATAAATGTAAAATTTTTATTTTTAATGCTTTTCTTTTTGATCTGTGGG
This sequence comes from Tinamus guttatus, assembly GCF_059628265.1. Lineage (NCBI taxonomy): Eukaryota > Metazoa > Chordata > Aves > Tinamiformes > Tinamidae > Tinamus > Tinamus guttatus. The sequence continues at coordinate 709,618 of NW_028288900.1, read as the reverse complement.
AGTAGCAAAAGAAAACTAGCATATGTCCCAAAATAAAAATGAATGTGTTTGTTCCTTAGGTCTTAAGTATAAGGACCAATAAAAAAAAAAAGATGAAAATGGCTAACTTGCCCACCTATCTCCCTAGATCTGATGTCTACTGTTTGAAACCTCAAGATGCCTTGCTCCTAAGAAATTGGGTTGGTTTTGGTGGCCATGACTGCATGAATCCCTCCTCTCTCTTACCCCACCAACAATAATGGCAGGAAAGACTGTGATCTTGGCCTGTTTGCATTTTGGCTTTCGAGGAGCCAGAGGCTGGGGAGCCCCTTCAGTAACACATTTTACTGCTAAAATTAAAAATTGTGGTAGAAGGCATTGACTCTTAAGCTTGAGAACTCTTGGATGATGAAAGATAATGGGTATGTTTTGCCACACAGAGTACTAACTTGAAGCTTCAACCTCATTACTAGCATGCCCTTTGAAAGGTCTCTCCCGTGTGGTACGCAGCCAGCCATTCTCTCTTCCCTGTCCATGGCCCACAAACCCATCTCAGTTCCTCTGGTGATGGCTGTGACCGTGCTATTGCACAGCAACTGAGGAGCTTTATGAGCCTATTTTTTTCTGGCTCCAAAACCACAAATGCCTGAATGTTAAAGAAATTTTGTGACTTGAGTTGACCATTTCTCTCTCTTTTTTTTTTTTTGTTTTCTCTTCTTCACTTCCCATGTCTGATCAGGATTGGAAACGGAAGTGTTGAAAGACTACACTTATATATTATTTACTGAGCACTGACATAGTGCTTGGAGTTAAAGGACTCAGTGAAATACCACAAGAAAGACTCATTTTATGGTATTTCAGGCCCGACCAGAAAGAGAAATTACTGGAAGTTTCACAAGAATACTCTGTTTTTGCAAGACTTCCAGGCCAGTTCTGAAGATCAAAGATGGTCAGAAAGTTTGGATGAGACCCAAATGAATGTTCAGATATTGGGTCCTTAGCCAAACCAAAGTGAGCCTCTGTATCTTTAGATTTTCTCCCTCTCCTCTCTTCCATCCTTCAGTATTAATAATAATCAGGTTGCCTGTCTCAACGTGGAATTTCTGTGTGATATCCAGATTATGTTTTGGGTCCTTCCTGTATGTTTTCCACGCTCTATTAGCAAACTGTCAAAAACTGGTTTTAAATGATTTGCTGTGAAAGTTTGCAGCTCACAATCTTTACAACAATAATTCATACCCCAGTGAATGTGAACTGTTCTTATAATATGTATTAAAATTAACAGTTCCACTAATTTGTTATAGGAAAGAATGAGTTACTTTTAACACTTGAACAAAGTTCTGTTCTTGTTGAGTTGTAAACTGTATATCTAGGTAGGTGTGTAAAGAAATGACAAAATTTGAATCCTTGTCTTTTTTTTAAGCTTCCTGCCACTTACTGTAGGCTGAGTGTTTGCAGGTAGATTCTGTCATATCCTAACTTAACCAGTTTCATTCCCAAACTTATATATATCCCAAGTGGTACCCACATTTTCTTTTATAAAATTAAGAAAAACATAAAGGAAATAAGTACAAGAATAATTTTAAAATAGTAAAGTCTGGCTCATGTGAAATGTCATAGTGACCCTCAGATCTCTGACCCTTGCAAGTTTCTGCCCTTTGCTGAAGGATTTTGCATATCGCTTCTCTTGTGGGCCAGTGTTTCTACAATTTTTCAGAGTTGTTTTCCATGGCTACCATCACATGTATGATGTAACAAAAGTATGATTAACTACTCCAAAGTCATCTACATGGGTATGAGTACAACCTTGTCACACTGTAGGTAAGATGTGTGATGACTTGGAATATGCCTGCCAGTTTTGCATGGCACAATTTCTCCATCTATGAAAGACAGTTATGTGCACTTCATAGCTTAAAATATTTTGGAAACTATGCCTGTAAAGAGCTCTAGAAAAGCTGCATATTATTATTTGATTTTTTTCTATAAGAACAGTTTAACAAAAATTCCACTTGCTTCTCTTATGTGGCAACAACAATTTAAAATTACAGAGCAAGAATCGGCCTCGCTACAAAGAACTGTATCTGTATTTCTGACTTTACGGACTAACTTAAGGGAAGGGGAGGAGAAAATTTTAAAATGTTAATACTAGGTCTGTTATAATGTTAATGAAAGTAAAATCAAAGACTTAGAAATAATTGGATTTTGCTTTTAATAATGTACTGGGAGTCTGCAGCTACAGTTTTAATGAAAATGAAACCAAAGCGTGGGATTAGGTATCTATATGTGTCATGCAGTGTGCAGTAAAAACTTGTTCTTGCATAAATCAATATTTATTGGTCAAATTTCAAATTTCCCTCATTTCCCACAAATGGTGAATGGGGTCATATGGTTCACTGTAAATCCAACAGCTGGAATTAATGAAATAATGTCCATAGCAATACAAAAAAATATGCTTGTCAATGCAAATTCAGCCCATCTACAGAGATCCATGTAAGAGGATAGTAGAATATTCTATATAGATCTATGGTAAATCAGTCTCTTGTGATATTATTAGGAGTTATGGGTCCTAATCTTTACATTTGACTATTAAATTAGTAAGGGCAAAGCCTACACAATACCAATGGCATTAGTCATGTCTGGTAGGGCGTCCAATACCAGATGTCACTTTTCTGATCTTTCATGCTCAGCCCTTACTGTTTTTGGCATGTCAGAGTTTGCATCTGAATACAATTTAAGTTTTAGCAATACAGTCAGCATGTCTAACTATTTTTGCCTTTTTCTCTGCTATTCTGGGATCTGGGTTATGGTGAGTCTCCGCTGTTTAATCTAAAAGCCTTCTCTGTCCCCTTCCTCTTGCCTCATGAGGTAATGCTGGGGGATGTCAGGGAGTGGTGGTGAGGAGCTGTTATTTGACAAGTGCTACTGGTTTTAACAGAGTTGTTTGTTCTTCAGCTACACAATTATGCATCTCATAGCATAGCATAGACAAAATAATGCTGACAGTAGAAGAGTAGTTTTTGTTGGTTGAAACGGCTGCAATCCACTAGTAGATTGTAGAAACTACTGCAACCCACTAATACAATCCACTTAAGTAAGTGGATTGTTTCACTAGTGGAAGGGGAATATCATGCTATACTATGTGACAAGAGAGGTTTGGGGGTTTTGTTCAGCAGACACACAAAAGCCTACAGCCTTCCTGATCAGTCAAAAGAAAATATATGTGGGCGACTGTGCAGATGTGCATAGCCTGCTCTTCTGACTTGTTATAAGATAAAGTAATCTCCCTTTATATGCAGATTATTCATGATTATTTATGACCTTCTTTGAAAAGAAAGACACCCAAATGCCTCTGGGCTATGGCCCAAAGTAAATAACTTGTCATAATATACCTTGCAAATGATAATGTAAACCACAGGAAACCCAGGGAGGAGATGTACATACATTCCAAAGCTGGGAAGTTATTGAATGTTTAGGCTTAAGGCACAGATAGTTTTGATTGGGGATACTTCCCTTGTTTCTGTCTGCTAGATGTATTACTCTGCATGAGTGATATCCACATTGTACTATGTTTATTCTTTTCCTCTCTGTTCACCAACCACTAGAATGTCTGCTCCTTTCCCAAAGATGTCCTGTATAATAAATATGTTGAATCTGATACAAAATGGGTGGTAATGCAGCATCAGTGCGCTCTGGGGTTAGTGAATGTTCTGGTTATTTTTGTGTGTCTCTGTAAGCACATGATGCAGGAAGTTGAGTAGAAGAAATCTTGACCCAAGTTCAATGCAGAGAACTGTCCACTAGGGGAGCTGGTAGCCTGGGTTTGAGCAGTCACACTAGGAGTTGCATCTTTACATTTTGTGTTGAATGCAGGTTTGTTGATCTGTATTCCAGTGTTTGGCTGTCCAAAATAAAAATGAATGCACATGAAATGAATTCATTCAATGTTTTGTTATGGATTATGTATGTATAGATGCCTGAGACCTAGGTATAAGCATGACTGCTTGTTTGCTCAATAAGGAAAACTCATTTCTAAGACAGAATTTTAGTGCTCTACAGTAGGACATTGAATAGAAATTTTACTACCTGTAACTGTGCTTCCACATCTCAATCTTATATTTGCACAACTTGCTTAAAAGCTTGAATCTTGACACAGCTGCAGATAAACAAGCTGTGATCAATTTGGTTATGTCTGCACAAACAATGTCATAATACCGACACATGATGACCTACAATTAATTCGTTATCTGCTTTCTGGTCTAGTTTTGGCTTATGCCAAAAGGCACTCTTTCAAACCATTTTCAGACACAGTTTAGGAGTTAGCAATTGTGAGCAGAAGACTACTTCTGATTGATGACAAGTTTGGATGCAACACACTTTGCCAGCTGGGTAGAGAATGGTCTCTGGTCCATTTTATTTGATAGGAGGATGCAAACTTTGAGTGGAGCACTGGGCGCCTTCTGTTGTATAAAACACTTTTTTTTTTCCTTTGAAGGTTTTCAACAACTATATATTGTAAAGTATATATTTTTTTGAGTATAACCTTCAGAAGTTATTTTTTAATATCTTTTAAAGATATATGGCCATGACAATCTATTTTCCCTTTTAAAACAAAGCCAAACAGATTTTCATAGTGCTCCTTAATTGCTCTGATTGCTTATTATGTTCATATATCCTGTATTGATTCTTTTTCCTCCAACATGTAGGTTCATGTTTAAAAGGCATTTTAATCTATCTTTTTTTTTTTGCTTTTCATCTCATCCACTTACATTGTAAGTTCTTGAAGCCAGAGCTGTCTATACATTATGATCATCTTACATAAAGTGCCTAGTACATGGATGAGCTGTTGTGCTCATGCTGTGTTTATGTATTACATCTGTGACTCTGGCATTGAATTGCTACTACACTGAAAATTTTGATTCTATATGTAAAATAAGCATCACACTGAAGATTTACCTGGATTCTTTTTTGAGTATCCTGAATAATTAAAAATTTGGGGAAAATATTGTCACAGCTGGGTTGTGTCTGACCTACAAAGCCTGGAGGAGTTTTGAGTCAGGCGCTCTTCTGCAGGTAGTAAACAGTCATTTGCACCAGTAAGAAAATTATGAAGAATTATCCTGAAGTGAATTAATTTCAAACATGTCAACCTACTTTTTTGTTTCTTTTGTATTAAAAAAGTTACCTCCCACATTTCTTGAGAATTAGAAGCCAAGACAGATTTCTTTTCTAGCGTGCTATGCAGTTTTGCCTTCTTCCCTAAAGAGGCAGGATTATGTAACCTAATAAATTGGCTCATTACAGAGCCAATGACAGACAGACCTATAAGTTGCTGCCAATGGGCATGTATGCTGAAGGCGAGTGTGCTGAGGGGGTGGTGAAGTGGATGGAGCACTCAGAAACCATCTGGCTGGAGGAGGTCATGCTGGTTGCATAAAGCATAGGGAGATAAGGATGTCAACATCATGGAGGGTGACATCCATCAATCAGCTTCTTCATTATAGCAAGAATGAGCACTGTGGATCCTTGGGAGGAAGAAGGAACTAGTGATCCTTCATCTCACAGGTGGCAACTCTAAAAAGGCTAACCTTTCACATTTCCAGGGGCAGACAGGATGAAGAATGTATTTTTAATGAATTACCCATAATCACACCCACACACAGACCTACACAATATCCTACTTTCATAAATATTTCCCCCTCAGGATAAAATAATTAAATTGAAAAGTCTTGTTATTTATTTTTAAAAAGCATAAAATTGTGTCTTACCAGGAAGCAATCTAATCAAGTAAATGACTCTCTGTAAATTAAATGCAGAAAATTATTTTCAACATTTCTATTTCATTCCAAGGATAGAACAGATAAAAAAAAATATGTCAAATGTAACTAAATGAATGCTCATGGCAATTTTAATTATCCTTTCCATGAATTAGATGGCTAATTACACCTCAAGCTTCAGTGCCTGAAGTATTAAAAACTCTGGTGCTTCTATGCATTCAAAAATATACGTTGCTACATTTTGTAGGATTTTTAAATTCCCTTCTGAAATGGCTGTTGCCATCAGAGGTAGAATACAATCCACATTTATAAGGGCGGGAAAGTGAAAACTGCACAAAACATTAAAAAGTTATCTTTAGTTGTTCTCCAAAGATGAGCAGGAGAAGATGACTCACTCATAGAGTGTGTATGTGATCCTGACTCTGGAAAACACATGTGGATGTGGTCCCTTTGCTGCTGGGAACTCACTACACGAGCCAAGTCCTGGTACCCTCCAACTCCAAAACAAGCACAATATACTTAGAGCTGCCAAAAGGATAGGACCAGAGCACAACCTTGAGTACCAATATGCAATTGCGTATGTTGACGACTTATTAGTATTCTCCTTGTCTTATTTTTGGCCAAGACTAAAAAAACAACTCCCAGGTGTTCTAGGAATTAGTCCAGGCAAAGGGCTGTTCATATTTCAAAGTTAGGATGAATCAGAAGCTCAGGTACTGCTGCTCTGTAGTGCTGCAGGGTTTACGAGAAAATCAGAACATTACTCTCACTAAACTTTCACTAATGTTAACTTTCTCCTTCATAGGGAAATTGTGATTTGGTCCTGTCTGCAAACTAACTCCTTGCTGTTCCAAAGTAGCCAGACAAGGGAGAAGTAGATCGATAGTGATGAGACAGATTTTTCACTCACTTCTCAAATGACAGCCATATTTTGGCAGATGAAATTAACACAATGAGGGAAACATTACAGAGAAAAAGGCCTCTTCAACAGAGAGTACGATTTCTGGTGTATCATTATCTCAGCCTTCACCTCAGAGTGTGTGCAATATAGATTGGATTCACCTTTTTACCTCCAAAAGCATCAGTAATCAATCAGGTTAGAGTTGAGAGAGCTAACAGAGCCTTCCTTTCTCTGGATCATTAAAAATGACCCAAGGGACCAATTTTCTGTTCTTTTGCTCAGTTTCCTTCTGATTCCAGCCATTAAGAATGAGATACACATAGTTACATGGGGAGACAATGAGAAAAACTCTCCTTTAGCTTATGCTGATGGGTTCTGTTGAAGTCAAATCGGACTGGGATAAATGAGAGGAACATTTAAGCAGCAGCTTGAACTCAAGCACGTATAAAACAAAATTTCTTTCCCAGTGAAGGGTGCCTCAAATGAAATCTGAAGTGACTGAATTAAATTGCATTATAGCCCTGAAAAGATCAGGGGCCAAATTCAAACTTAGTATAAGCAGCTGTAATGAAGTTGCCCACACACAAGCTGTCAGGCTGTCTATTCATTGTCTCAGGGCGCTAAGTTAATGTATGTTGTTAAAAAGTGCTATAGACCTTTTTAACATCAATGATGCTGTATTTTAACCCAGCAAGTAAACCGAGATGCTAGGAAAGGACCTGGATATTCAACAGCATAACTGTATGCAATAAATTTTGTGCCTCTGCTAATGAAATATTCATTCATTTCACTTACTTAGGCAATAGTTTAATATTGACATTTTTTCATTAGTAAAGGATGTATGCAGATGGGTGCAACAAGAGAAAATATGTCATCTGGCTTTCCGAATGTATAAGTTCTTTCTCAGCCATGCACATTACCATACAGTAGGCTCCATATACAATGAGATCTGCCTGCACAGAGCAGTTTGCAAAGTCTATTTATTTAAACAAACCTCAGTTTAATAAATCACACTCTGCATGCTGAATGCTGTAATATTATTGAGCCCTGAAATGGTGTGTAGACTTGGTCATTTGGATGCAGGTACTGTGCATGAGTCAGGTCTGATGATATATTGTTTTGCTATGATTTAATTTGTCATGCAAGAAGTTCTGAAGTAGTGAGCCACATTATGACCAGTATCTAGGCTGTGAAGAGAAACCTGAAAAAGTTTTCAGATCTTAATTACCTACCTCTGATAAAATACAAACTAAAACCTCTGTTTAAAAAAAATAATAATAAAAAAAGATTTTCAGCTTCTCTCTCTCTTTTTTACCTTAAAAAAGGAGGGGGGTGTAGCAGAAAGATATTTGGTATCTGTTTATATTCTTTCTACTTGAGCTTCTTCATTTCAGAGTTGAGAGAGGGCTATCATCAAAATCAAACCTGTCAGTTTGACCCAAGCATGGAATGCACTAGCTTTTCGGAGGGCAGAGGAAAGAAGAAAATAAAAAAGGATGTGGAGATCGAAAAAGAGGCCAGAAAATCAAAACAGAAGACAATTACAAAGATTTCCTGTAGGCATATGTTTTCAAATCCTCCTCATCCACAGGCCCCTTCATTCCCTCAGCAGCATTTGTAAGCTTTATTTCCTACTGAAAACTGATCCTGTGCAGGCCTCAGTTGGGCATAGGAACCATACTAAATTCTTATTGAATGTTTTAAATGCTGAAAAGAAGCTTACCTTGCTATTAACCATGGCAATGCAGACCATTCCTTTGCACTAAACAGTGTGGAAAATCTGATGGAAAATACAGGAAAACAGATCTAAACTGTACTCCATTTACATGGACACCTTTATCTTTGGCTAAAAGGAATACAGCATCCTTTCAGTAACTACTTTTTGCCTGGAACAATATTTTAATGCTATTGCACCTGGAATTTTTTAGCGTAATATCATGACTTGAACATAATGGTCATAATTCTTTGTTCAACAATGTCTGTTTTCTTAACCATTGAAATCTAGAATATCTGCCCTGAAAAAAAAAAATCTACTTATCCTGTTAGACTATAATATTAGCTGTCTCAAAACAAACAAACGGAAAGTTATAGCACTGTCTTTTAATTATACTAGATCAATAGCTTCTCACAGGCATCAAACATCTAACAAAAGTTTCTGACATCAAAGAATTGTAGGTGACAATATAAAGCAGCCGTTCAGAGACTCTGACTAAATTAATAATCTCCGCTATGTAGTTCCTGGTGCATTCAGACACTCCTGTTCCATTTCCTGTTCCATTTTTACATATTGTGATTTGATGCCCAAATCTCCAAAGCCAGTGCATAAATCCAACAGACTTGGATTCCTAAATCCTAGTTAACAGATTTTTAAAGGAGTTGTATAAGTAGATCTAGTTGTAAAATGTGATAGGAGATCTCTCCCTCTTACTTTGCTTTCTTATTTATTTGATGGAACACAGCGAGGGCTCATCTTATGTTCCTTGGTAGAAATTAATCCTGAAAGGAGGTAAAATATATGAAAGTTTGTTTGTTTTCTGATCAAAGAAAATTTGCATTTCACACGTAAGAATAAAATATTGTTTTTTAATTTGCTAGTTTAAAAAACAGAAATTGTACATCTTGCTAGACTAGCATTGCAGTTTTAAGTTATTCACTGTGTACTTTAGGATTTCTGGCAACGGCTGGTCTCCTACAGGTCTCCTGGGAAGTGATAATTGTGCTCACTTCCTTGTTTATCAAGACATCAAAACTTTTGTCTGCATTATTGTCATACGTTCTTTAGAAATTCAATGTCTTGTGTTAATTAGTTGTTTAGTCTCATCTAACACTTCTGGAGATAGTGTAGAACAGGATTGACTTGGTAGGTGAGAGAAGATCAAAGCCATGGTCTAACAAATTATTATGGTAATTAGTGTTAGTCTTGTAGTTTATCTCCAGGGGGTCTTTTAAACAGGAGCAGTGAGAACTTGGAAATACCTGCATGCAGGATAAGCATGCGCTTTAAGAAACAAAACCTGCCAGTCTCACAGGGCAGTCAGGCGGGGGGAACTGGAAGAGAGTGACAGAAGAGGAAATTGAAAGGCATATCAGGTAGTGAAGGGGAGAAATAATCTGTGTGCTATGTGATTTTCAAGACGTGAGACCCACTGGATCTCTGCATCCCCCTACAGCTCTGCAAAAGCCTCTAGCAGCCAGTAGATTTGTTGAGCCTTAGCCAAAAGGGCAGCAGTTTCTGGGGATTTCATCGATCACGGAAGCACTGATGTCAGAGATGGACAGTTATCTCTGCTACATCTGTTGGCATTTGCTGTGATCTAGTTTTAAACGATCGAAGCCATGGGTTATACTACTTCCCTCGGGAGGTTATTATGCAGCTAAATGAGAATGCTTCTCATGGAGAAGGAATTTCTTCTGGAGCTGTCCGGCACACAGCAGGGAGCATCCTCTTTCCAGGAGGTGCAGCAGGCACCTTCCTGCTCCTGCTGTGCTGCTGTGCTGCTGTGCACACCAGGGGACATGGATTGCATGGATGTCTGCACCTTGACTCCTCTGGAGTGTGTATTCCTAGGGCATGTTCCCCAAGAGGCCCAGGACTTGCTCTCCATGCACGGAGGGTGGGGAGGCGGGGAAGAAACATGCTGTATGCTGCCTTCAGCTGCTGTGGCGAGAGCCCTTTGCCTGGGGGCCATAGCAAACAGGGTAACATGGGTGCTGTGCAATGCACTCACTTGCACCCCAGTCTCCTCCTGCAAGCATGCCACAAGCCCGCCCTCGCTTGAAATCACTTCTCTCTCTGCCGCTATGCTTTGGACTGCATGGTCCACAGAGGTCCCCATGGTGATAAAACCTCTCCTTATAGGGAGGGTTGCGCCATTTTCCTCTTGGGGATGAAGGCCGATGTGAATGCTGGCTGGCCGTCAAGCCTGCGATCTGTCCACCACTGCCATCTGAGCAGCTGCTGCCTGGCCAGCGCCAGAGAGATTGGCAGTGCTTGCCTGCCAAGGCCAAGCCTGCCACTGGCAAGCAGTTTGGTTTCCACAACAATTAAGAGTGGCAGCACCTGCTCCTTGCACCTCCCAGCAGGAGTTAGCAAGCCGTATGGGAGAGGGACGCGAGCTGGGCACAGGGGGAGCGCAACAATGCGTCTGGTGAAGGCTGGGAGTGTGGCCCTCGAGGGGCTTGGGAGGAGGTGGTGTGGTGATCCCACAGGGTTTCTGAGGAGAACCACTTTTACCCAGATAGCGGTAAAAGAGTGCCAAATGATTTTACACAGATGTTCACTTGGTGCTGTTAGTCTCTCTGTTGCTGAGGTATACCTAATGCTTCGGAGAAACCTGTGTGGAGACGCCGATGACACTTCGGATCTGTTGGGTGCCAAGAGTGTAGCCGCCTCCGTCTGGGCGAGCAGAGCTCTGCTCTGCGTTGCCTGAACACACAAAGCGTCTGAAACAGGCCTTGCATTTCGCTGTGTGTATCTATTTAAGCAGTGAACCTGAAAAATGACATAGCTGTTCATCTTGCAGAGAATTACCTCATTCTGTCTAATCAACCTGTGCAAAACAAATCGATCTTTTAAAAAGCTGCATTTCTATTTCTTTTTTCTTTTTTTTTCCCCTAAGGAAGATGTGGGGATGTAGATGCTGTTGGTTCCAATTAAAATCAATATCTGTCCTGATTTGTGGCTGTTGTCTCTGTGACAGCAAGGGGGCTAGATAAGGGGACCCATCTGCTCAGTTTTCCCAAAGGGGCTCCAAACAAGTGAATGACCTGCAGTGTTTATTATTAAGTTTTCAAAGGGAAACTTGTTTTGGTCTAATTGAAGGAATAATATGCGAGGGGTTATTTCTGGTCAGTTCCCTGCTGTTTTCACTCTGGAGAATATATTCCAGGTGTTAGTTAGGCAGTGCTATGATACAGTATTGACTTTCCCTTGTGCTTAAGCATGCTAGTGCCAGTGGACCAATAAACTGCAGCTATGAATGTAAAGCCAGCCCTTTCAGAGGACTTTTTGCTAACTATTTAGTAAACCAGATGGTTAATGACTGCATTCATTTTCAAAAGCTCCATTCCCTAGGAGTAAAGCAATGTCATTTTTCAACTCCCTAATCCTACTTTTTCATCCATTTTATTTTCCCTCTTCTCTCCGTTGTTCTTAGTAAAAGATTGATTTGTGAGTGTCATTTTGTATTAAAATGTCAAAATGCAAAGGTCAATTGCTAACAGTATCTCCTCCTTTCCATGAATGCAAACTTCATGGGTAAAGTCAAAATGATAGGAAAAAAATGGATCTACCAGTTGCCTCAGTGTGGTAGATGACAGATTATTTTTATAGTACGATTATACGATATAGTACGATTATATAATATAGTACAATTCTGTAATGATGTCATCCCTGTATCATACATAAGAGTATCCTCCATACTGAGTCCCCATACTGAGCATCCTCACAAACAGAAAGAGATCCTGGTTTTTTGCCTCTTCTATCTCCTAGATGTTGAATTCAGCTACTGCTGCTGAAAGTGTAAAAAGCAATAAGTAAATGACAAAGATGTTCTTAATTTCTCCTGGTGACACTTCTCCTTCTTATCATCACAAAAGTCCTACATCTGGCCCTTCTGCAAGTAAAATCATCCTTGGCTGCCAACAAGCTGCCAGCAGTTGGAATAAACAGGGAAGTGGCCATCTTCTCCGGTGGGGTACCGAATCTTGCTTTTTCTTCTCTTGCTTTTAACTTCACTTCAGTCAATCTTATACCCTCTTTTTGATTTAGTTGCCAAACTTAAAAATTGTTATTCAAACAAATTAAATGCAGCCAGTAAATTTAATCCATTGGATTGTTTTAGTTCTCTTAGGGGTAAGAATAGGGTCTGTGTAAATTTTCCCTTGGCCTTTAAGCTGCTTATTTTATGGTACAAAGTCAGTTGCACTGCACCAAGAAGTCTTTATTAATCAAGCAAAAATCCATATTCTCTGCTGTGCTGGTGTGAGGAGATGGGGAGAAGCTGTGATCCTCAGCCAGCCATTGTTTCACCACAGAATGCTTAGGTGATTGACAGTTGCAAATTAACGGGAACAATTCTTAGACAGGCTTGTCACATAATTGCCAGACCATCCTGGACATGTTGTCTGTGCTTTAACTTTTAAATTCCATCTGGAATGTAGACCAAGAGACCTGGATGAATCCTGCTCTCTGTCCTTTTAGCTGCCATCATTTTGATTAACCTGATTCTTCAGCAGGAGCAAAAAGTAGCTGGCTTCAGTCCATGCAGACATCAGGAAAATAGCTGCTGTAATGGCCCAATGATCTCCACACAAGAGATCCTGGGGCTAATCTCCTTTTTCTCCTATGCCCAATTAAAAGCTTCTCTTCCTGTTTATATTAACTATTTTTACAATATTTTGATTGAATAATTCCTTTTGGAGCTGTGGATAGGTCCGAACAGTATTTATTTTTCCAAAGCAGGTGTTATGAAGGAGGGAGAAAATGGGAAAAATGGGAATGGAAATGTAAGGGGAAAAATGAGGTTAGACAAGAATGAATGTTTTTCAGAAATGAATCACAAAAGGGAACAACAGAAAACTGAGGACCTCTGCTTGCCATTTTAATGCCCTGTCTTCTCTAGGAACCGGGACAACTTCCATTTATTTTTGAGGAATGAGTTTCATTTACAAATAAATGTAAAATAAAATCACAGTATTCACATTTCTGAGTAATTCTCATTTTAAATACATTTATATATCCTTTATCTTGTATGTTTTAGAATCATAGAATAGTAGAATCATAGAATGCTTAAGTTTGGAAGTGACCTCTAGAGATCATCTAGTCCAACTCCCCTGCACACACAGGGTCACCTAGAGCACGTGGCACAGGACTGCGTCCAAGCGGGTTTGGAAGATCTCCAGAGAAGGAGACTCCACAACCTCTCTGGGCAGCCTGTTCCAGTGCTCTGTCACCCTCACTGTCAAGAAATTTTTCCTTAAGTTCCTGTGGAACTTTTGGTGCTTCAGTTTCTGGCCCTTTCCTCTTGTCCTGTCACTAGCCACCACAGAAAAGAGGTCAGCACCATCCTCCTCACTGCCTCCCTTGAGGTACTTATAGACACTGATTAGATCCCCTCTCAGCCTTCTCTTCTCCAGGCTGAACAGGCCCAGCTCCCTCAGCCTCTCCTCATAGGGCAGATGTTCCAGGCCTCTGATCATCCCCGTAGCCCTGCACTGGAGTCTCTCCAGCAGCTCCACATCCCTCTTGTACTGTGGGGCCCAGAACTGGACACAATACTCCAGATGTGGCCTCACCAGGGCTGAGTAGAGGGGTTTTGTAGTGGTTCCAAGTAGGCTGGTCAGACCTAAGTGTTCACTCCAAATCCTAATCCAGGTCTGTCTTTCCTTGACTTGAAATATTGGTGGATCCATCTTGAACAACAACTGAACGTGAGTGTTGCATTATACTTATGCTTCCTCAGTCAACTAGCCAGAAAAAGAGTGAAGAGGCCCATAAAGACAATAAATGACCCTTTTAATATCACTGTATGACTTCCAGAAAATAGCTGTAAGACACATCTCTACTTGCCCTTTCATCGTAAGTGCTACTGATGTATAGAATACAATTTTTCCCAGTTACTCTTAAAAAGTATTTACACCTGCTTCCTGCCTCTTGGAAAATTGTCTTCAGCCCAGGACTTTGGCAGATCAGTCACCCTGAGGTAGAAAACACTTTTGCCTTCCAGCAGGATCATCAATTTCGTTTTCCTTGCCCTCACGCCACCACAGTCCCTTTAGTTTCTGCCTGACAAACTCCAAGTCTGTGACAAGAACCAAAGGCACCCAGGTTGTACTCCTGGATTGAAGCTGGCTAGGAAGTATACACTCACCCACTAAAACACAGTGACAAGAAAAGAAGAGAAGACAAGACTGTTCCTAAGGAGTTAAGCTGATCACGTTGTGCTCTGAATCCAGGAATAAAAGTTCTGGAGCTAAGGAGATAATATTTATGTTCTTCTTTCCTTTTATTTTTTCCTTCTTCTCTTCTACTTCAACCTTAATAGCACTAGAGTTATTGCAGAAGAGCACAGTCATTTGCTGAGTCTAGTTACATAGTGACAAACTTATATTCCTCATCTCCTTTGGACAGCTTTCACTCATTGTGTGGATAATGCAAGTATGATTTGGTATAGAGCCAGAAAGAAGAGTAAATTAACACGGTCACTTAAGGTCATGGTCATAAAAAGCCGTAACCCCTCTACTGCAGGTTTGCCAAGGCTTTGGTTCCTTTTTGCAGGTTTCAGTGGAGCAAAAAAGTACAACTTATTTTTACTGAGTCAGGCAATGGGTGATACAGTGTCCTGGAAAGCTATGGGCACTTTTCAGCTGGAATTGAACAGTTGGTAACTTTGGGATGACATCTCAGCCCTGGCTGTTCCTTCTGACAGGGAAATCAGGGAATACAGGAAAAGAGAGGGTCATCAGTCTTATTCTTATTTATCTTTGAATAGAAAAGACACAGACATGGATGATACATGGGGGTTTTCAGCAAACTGCTCTTGCAGATAAAATGCTCATACTTGAGAGAACACATGAGAGAGCTGAGATTAGATTTCCATTTTCTTTGCAAATGAACAACAACCCAGTTCTTTTTTTCCCTTTATGTAGTAAAATTACTTATTACTCTGTGAAAGGTACAGCAGAACAAGCATGAGAAGAACTGTTAAATAGCTGGGAAATGTGACCCTCTGTCTCTTCTCTGGGGCCACCTTTCAGAATCGATTATTTCTTGTCTTTTCCTTTGCATTGCTCAGGCTTGGAATAAAACTACAGTAATCTGTGTTTTAACTGCCAAACATCTACCAAGGGTTCTGGTTGTTGCATAGCCCAAGCTGATGGCCACAGATTCTTCCTTGCTGATGGCCAGACTAGCTAGATTGCAGTTAGTATGAGTATCACATCACTACCCACCAGGACCTTAATGCAAGAGTTTCCTCTTGGGACTAAGAAGTGGATAAAAAGGTGGTGTTTGGTCTTAAGTATGGTATGGCTGGGACAGAAGAAACAGAGACTGCAGCAGTTAAAACCCACATAGAAGAAGCAGTGGAAAGCTGTTCAAACCACAAACCTTGACCGCATAAGTCACTGTGAAGCAAAGAAGTTTCACCTAGACATGAGCCTGAACGAAGCCACAGTGCAGGACACTCAAGAAGTGCGAGGGAAGTTCAGCACAACATCTTACTTGCACATCTAGCTGTGCAAAACCAACACTATGGATTCAGACACCCACACAAACTCAGAAGTATTTGGGTGTGGGTCAAGACTGTATCCTAGCTCCTTCCCAAACCTCGCTCAAACTCTCCCACTGTTTGCAAAGTACTTGCTTCAAACCCCAGTCGATAAACGTGTCTGATATTTGGGAGCCTTCATTTACAGCTCCTAGCTTTAACACTCTACTCCAGGCATAATCTTGACATGTACTTATGTGAAGTTCACTGAACCATGCTACTTAATAAAAGTCTCATAAAGGTACAATCTTGTTCTTGGAGGAGATCTAATTTATGGACACACAGAAAGCTGTGTGTATATGTGTATGCACTCTATAAAAAGTCCATTAGCCAAGGTGTAAGTGAAATGAATCTGACCTCTGTGTCATTAACATGCTGTCTGCAAAGGTGCCACTTTAGAGCATTCCTGACCTCACCCCAAACCCACAGTGAGAACTGAAAGCGAGAACAGAGTTAGAGGATGATTTTTTAAGTGAATCAAGCAGTGTTTTGTCTGCTGAGAGTAAGGATAAAAAAGTAAAAAAAAAAAAAAAAAAGTAACCCAAGCCCCTGATAAATCTTGGTGTGTGTCCAAGTCTCACTGAAAGCTGTAGCCAAAATGTAAGAAACAGTATCTGAAATGTTTGTGAGGCAAGGCGGCTGTGCCAGAATTCATCCAACAACTTCTGAGAGAAGAGAGAATTTTATATGTGATTGCCTTAGACTTGTTGCCGTTATCAATTAAGCTTAGAAAGCTCTTTTGATATGCTTGGCCATACTGTATGCTTGCCAAAAAGGCAAGACTTCTCCACAGCTGTGGCCCTGAAGATCTCTGAAATATTCTAAGGAAGAGAAGGGAGAGAATGTAGCTAGAGAGGTGATATCAGACATGCTGCACTTTTCCTTGAGGAAACCACTTGGATGGGGGCCCAGAGTTGGCACCTGGTGTATGTCATTGTGTGGTGCTCGTCACTTGTCAAACCCCGTGCTTCCTGTGAGTACAACATAGTCTGGTAATGAACTGGTCTTGCTGCATGCTCATCTCTAGCAGAGGACACACTGCTCTCTGTACTGAAGATATGCTAAAGAACCCCCTCATGAGTAGCTTATGTCTCTTTTATGTGACAGAAGGTTTGACATGATAACCATGTCATGGAAGAAGCAGTGACAACTCGAAACGTGGCTTTGGTTCTGTTAGCTTTGTTACGTTCATGTGCTTTGAAATTCATGTAAGATTCCTCTAGCTCATATACACTTTAACTCAAGCGAGACACAAGCCACATGCTCAAAAGCATCACTTTGCTTTAGATTTTGTGTGCTATTCGTGTTCTCCCTCTCCTCTTGCTTCAACACTCAGCAACCCAGCACACTCTTTTAGCAAAGGTATTCTCACAAAATCTGGAGCAATCTACACATTCAGCTATCTGACTGAGCTCCTGGGTCATTAGGTTCTGAATTAGTGTC
Source organism: Tinamus guttatus (assembly GCF_059628265.1). NCBI lineage: Eukaryota > Metazoa > Chordata > Aves > Tinamiformes > Tinamidae > Tinamus > Tinamus guttatus. The sequence goes on along the minus strand of NW_028288900.1, from coordinate 692,252 downwards.
ATTTAGATTAAAAATGGAGGGAAAATCACATTTTGGGGGAAAGAAATGTGAAAAACTCTTCCCCAAATTCCCATGAAACACAGCCTAGAGCAAGCCTGGATACAGCTGTGACAGGAGATTGGCAGGAGAATGGGAGAGATTTTGTGGTGACTCAGCTGCCTCCTAAAACAGCATGGAACATTTGCTCCACTGAGACAGGGAAATAAAACTTATTATTAACCTACCCTATAGAGATGAGGGGACTTTTTCCTGCTACCTGGTGAGACAGAAGCCTTTCTGTAGGAGCAGGTTCAGCAGCAGGTTCCAGGTGGTTCCAAGTTTCTCAGATTCCTGTCCTTTCCATGCCTCTTGGTGTGAAGTCTATTGATAAAGACATACTTGTGTGTGATAGCCATGTGCAATCCCTACTTGCCCCTCAGGGTCAATGTTCTTCAGGTCATCTTATGCAAGCTCTCTGGGAACAGACACGGAGAGGAAGCTCTGCAGGCTTCTTTAGGGAGATTCATTGTCTTTTTGCAACTGAAATGAGTATGGATTTGGGAGCTAAGGAGATATTCAGGATGCTGTGGCTAGAGCACTGATAAATAATCCATTTCTGGGGGGAGACATCTCTTGGCAGAGCCCTAGTAGCAGCCCTAGGCACACTGTGATTGCCAGCCTTTCTTCCATTGCACATCCAGGCCTGGTGTTCACAACACAGATGTTGGGTAGATACCTGATAGTGGTGTAACATGCTTCAAGCATCAAGCTTCCTTTCCTTTCTTCTGCTAACAGTGTCCAGGAGACCTCCACCTCCTGCACTGTGTGTGCAGGATACAGTAGGGCAGAGCTGGGCATTTCCCAGAAGATGCAGAAAGTCCATTCAAACCGTGTCAGAGATGGAATAGGAAATTGTGTCCCAGGCCCATATGGCTGTTAGGGAAACTATACATACTTCTGGCGACCCTTTTGCCCCTCTATGCTTTCACGTTTTTTACTGTTAATTATAGGTCCTTTGGAGGTGAGTAGGCCTAATCAAAAACAAAGGCAAAGTGGCAGGGATATCCCCTGAATAAATTGATCCTTGAACTTTATTAGCCATAGTCTGATCCTGCATTCATTACAACATCTGCTCCATTCATGTCCAGACAGAATTTTCCAGGGCTGATCCAGCAGAATAGGCTCAGGTCTCCATTAGAGTGAGTCTGAGCTGTGAACTGCAGAAACCCTATGCCAGTCATAGAAGTCCTAATGTAACAAAGATGTGATCTGTTGTCAGGCAGTCTCCCTTTGTTATCTCCAGGCAATGGGGCAGCAAGAGTAGAAGTAAATCCTGTGCAGATAATTGTCAGTCAATATTTACAAACAAACAAGTAGATTCAGGAAAACAGAATAACTTTTTAAATGTGAATTTTGGATTATGATTCTCTTCTTAAGTCCTCTTAGGGACTTAAAGTGTTGGATGACAGAATATCTGAATTACAAAGATAGAGGAACTGACCCTCTTTTAAAAATATTAATGACAGTAAAATTCCAGATACCCTTCCTTTAAATAGATTGATTGAAGAGTGAGGGGACAAAATGCTGTTTCTTTTCAACACTTACACAGGCAGAAATGAGTTTTAATGGAAAAAAAAAATAAGGCACTAGTTTTGCATATCCTTTAAAACAGTGTAAGCCAGCACTGCTATCACTGTCATCCACTATAACTTCCGTTGTTCAAACCTCTTTCCCATCACTTCCTTGTGCCTGCACAAATGTCTGTGGTGTTGTATGTTGATCCAGACCAGCAAATTGATCTGTACTAAAAACAAGCTGTCCAGAAAAGAAAGTAAATGTAGTTTTTAGCCATGGTTGCTCCCTTATGCAAGTCACCACACCTCTGAGCCCTACCTTGCAAAATTCCCTTTAATATTAAATCTGTCCACCAAGGAGCTGTGTCAAAGCACAGTTCAGCACAGAGAAGGCATGAACATTGGGAAGGAGAGCTGGGGATAAAGGGCATGCGTTCTTTGCACAGGAGGCTCCTTTGCACAGCCGTGGTGGCTCGCATCGCAGTGTAGCATGTGGGTAATGGCAGCAGCTGGTGTTCCCAGTGCCAGACACAGTGAAACTGATGTGAATATTTCCTCAGTTCATTTTGAAAATAGAAGTTAAGCTCCTAGTTCAGACAAACATTCAGAAAATTAGAGACTAACTTGCACTGAGCCAGGCAAGCCAGTAGCAGAGTTGAGAGCAGAAGCCATGCTACCAGACACTGTCCTGTGATTTAATGGCCAGATTAAGTGGTCCTTCTAATCTACCTGAAGAAGATGCCATCTGGATAAACTTCCAGAGTAATTTCAGGCTAATACCAGAGTAATTCCAGGCTAAGGTATTCAATATTAGAAGTTACCTTCCACAGCTCTACTGATAATCATCTAACCTGCACTGGGAACACATCAGTTTTAAAGATGATCCTAGACAGTGCTGGAAACTGAAGCACATGTAACTTGCCCACCTGAATTGCTGCAACACTGAAACATGTGTTGTTCCTGGTTTTGGAGTTTTGTCAATGTTTTTCTCATTAAGGGAGATGGTAACTTCCATAAAATATCTAAAACCCAACATATATATATCTGAACTAAAGAAAGTTTTCACTATGAGCTGTTGGAGAAGAGGTCATGTGATGAACATCTGTATGCTCTTTACATTTTTTTCTAGATCTTCTGAAGCAAAGAAAATAAGGAATGGAATTAATCTGAGTAAAAAAAAAAAAAACAGCTTCCTTGAAAGCAAAATATCCTCTCTGAGTTTTGCTAATGGCTAGTGTAGGAAGCAAGAAGCCTTGATTTCCGGATTGTGTCCTTCTCTGACACTAACGCATCATGCACAGGGGATTCTTCAAGGTTTAGGAAGCAGGTACGTGATTTCAGAAACATACTCTTTGCATTCCTTTTTAAAATACTTTAATTCAGAAACCTGTTTCCAAGATGATGTCTATGATCATTTTCTTTAATTCAGATCAGAGATACAGGTAGCAGGGCCAGATCTTTAGCTTACCTGCACTTCGGTTTACCTTCCTTTAACACTGGCACAGAAATGCTATCATATTTCATAGAGGTGCTCTGATCCTTATTAAACAGGAAATGTTTTCAGATTTCTGGATGAAAAAGGTTTTATTCTGCCTGTACAAGATATGGATTATTGCATTAAAATTTAGTACTACTGTTGCAGTATATAAGGTTTCCCTGTTTTGTCCTAACTTCCCCTTCGTAATTTCATTGACTTTGAATATCTTTGACATTAATGCAAAACCAGAGGTACATTGACAATCTTCCTTTACTTTTGAGAGTTTTTATTTCATGCTGTGTTTGCATTGCTGCTAACAATTTATTGGTGGAATGTAAGGAAAAATACCACTGTCCTCTTAATGAGATTACGTAACAGGATGAAAGTATGAGATTTGTTGCTTGTATTGCACCATGGCTAGGTCACGTTTTAAAAATCCTGATTACTTCAATGGCTGTTGATTTTTTATAGAAATATTGAAATTTCAATTGAGTAAACAGGACATTTCAATGGAGTAAACAGGAACTATTATTCAATCAATAAGATCTTTAAATAGCTGTAAGTTCAGGGTCAGAAACAGCTAGCATCAGAAACTTAAGAAAAACAGCAAGAAATCCAGCCTTCAATGCCTGAAGAAGTATATTTGTGCATTTTTTAAAGTACAAAAAAAATCAGATTTTCCCAAAAACCACTGAAGCATGAAATAATAAATTTATCCTTTTTTTTTCCTTTTTTTTTTTTGTCCCTACTATATGCTACACTTGTGAGAGGTCTGAGCTTCCTTTACCAGGCTTTTTCTTTCTCTGGAAAGAATGAACTAGAACATTTTCATAGGCTCAGGCTGTTGCAGCTCCTGGGTCTTTGTTTAGATCATTTGTGCTTTTTTATTTTCTTAGAGGTTTTCACTGGGAGAAAGCTGCACCAATTGGAATATTCAAACCCACACTTTCTCGTTTTCATCTCTGTCTATCTGAGCAGATCTTTTTTTCTGGCTGGAAGTCCTCACATGGGGCTGGGAGGCAGATTGCACTTCTTCATGGGCTGCATCCAATTGGCTGCAGGAGACCTGGATCCCATCTTTATTTCTGTGGAATAACCTACTTTGGACAAGTTGTTTCCTTTGGTCCTTTGTGCCCTTGCTCACTGAGATTAGAATCGGTTCAGGCCAGAGCTGCCTGAAAAATCTTGCAATTAATTTCTGCAATATTTTCGGCATAGTTCCTCAGCCAGTGATGGCCTTTTAAACTACTGCTAAAGGACAAATGAAAGTAAGATACCTACAGCTGCTTTTGACCCATATCTCTCTCTCTTACATCTCATCCCATATCAGCCTTTAATCCCCTTATATTTTCCCTTTGTTCTTTCATTTTTCCCCTGCCAGTTTATATAATTTACTTAAATATTTTCCTTCCCAATGGTTCTGAACCCCTCAGAATGTCTGAACTAACATCACCATATTTTTACATGTAAAAAGTTCCCTAAAAAAGTGCAGTGTCATTGTACCAGGAGCTTAAGTACATGTCTCCAAAGACTGTGGCAGTGAAGAGGATTGATTCTTATCTTTTTGTTTTCCCTGAGTGGGCTTTTTTCCACTGGACAAGTCTCTGCAGCTTTCCTCGTTTCAAATTCACTTTCTGGGAGCACTGTGCAATTGTAGAGCACTCTGAGATCTTAGCAGTGGCATTTACCACCCCATTTTCCATGGGTAAAGAGGGGTTCACCAAGAAGCAGGTAGGAGATGACAAGTCTCATCATTTATAACAAGCAATGGAGCTGCTCGGTTAGCGTAAGAGCAGTTGTAAGCTGGTGTCTGAATCCCTTCATTTTAGAAATGTCTTCCCAAGCCAAAGAGCAGGGTCAGTTTGTGGCCACAAAATATACTAGAGCCAAAAGAAGCAGAGGATGTTAGCAATAGAAGGTGTAAGCGCTTCAGGCCCAGGTTGGCAAGTTGTTTTTGGTCCTTAGCTCCATGGGTATCCTTGTGGCACATATTTTTGTAGGAATATGTCCCTATCCTTTGCACTAAGCGCTGCTGTAGTTGGTTAAGTCTGATCCTGCTTTCATGCATTCGTCCATTTCAGGAGGTGTAGCATAAAACTTTCTGGAAGATCAGGTAAGTTAATTTTTAGTAAAAGTCCCGAATTATACCAAGCCTAAATAACAAAAAGTCTTGATTCAAAATACAGAAAGCTTTTCTTGATTTCATTTGACTTTGAAACAGGGCCCAGCATTTGTTTTTTGATGTCTATACTGATCTTCCTGCATGCACTTAATGCAGTCAATTGTTCTTCATATCTAGAGCTGTCCTGCAAATAACTCAGGGCCTCCTGACAGATTACATGAGTAAAAATTAGCACAAGATTATTGGAGACATCAAATCACGCCATGGACTTGTTGTTTGGATAATAAAGTTCAGAGGTACAGAGGATAATCTCATCAGAGAGACAGGGTGACCAACTCTCAGTTATCATCCCTCTGTACACTTCCTTTTTAGCTAATTAAATCTTAATTCTTCACAGGAAACAGTTTCTGCAAATTCTGCAATAGCTTGGCTTCATATTATTTAACATATCTCTCTCGTTTTTATCTGGAGAAACAGGAAAAGTGAAGTTCCAGCATGTAGACATAAAGGATTGGTTTATCGTTCCATTAATGTATTATTATTTCTCATCTGACATACTACGTGCTCCATACTCCAAGTATAATGATACATTTTTTAAACAACGACTCTAGGATAAAATTTTGTATGAATGAGCTTTGAAGCTGGGGAGTTTCACTATACCTCTTATTTCCTCTCTTTAGTACGATAGGGAAAGCACTCTGGCTCTTTAGATTTTACTTTCCACATCATTATTCACTGCCTTCTTTGTTTGAATAACATTATTTTAATGTTCCCAACATCAGGCCTTCAGAAACCATCACGTTCCTTAAATTACCAGTCAACTTGGGGTCTTTTTGTCATCCGGTGGCCCTGTCTGTAGGATTTATATTTTGAACTTTTCTTTACAACCGCAAAAGTTAGAAACTACTTCTTCTAATGGAATGGAACATGGCAGTTTCCTGTAATCATATGACTTCTGGAACTAGGGTTTTAAGGAAAAAACAACTCACTCTCTCCTAATAAAATCACAAGTGTTGGCAATTCTGTTCCGCCCTTTGACTACTTAATTTTTGTAGCAGGGTGTCCCAGCATGGTATCAAAGCTGAGCTGACTTTCCTTTTCAGAAATAAAATTTAGTTTTGCAGTAGGCATTTAAATTTATGGAAAAATCAGTCCTTTCTGCCTCCTATGTATGCTGGTTCAGCAGCACACTTGTAAGTGTGTGTGTTGACATGAAGAATCCATTCATGGTGAGTCCTGAATCCTGTCTGAAATTATGAGCATTCTGTACAAGGGTCAGAGAGAAACCCTTTTTATTTTAAGAGCCTTGTCTTTTTTACTTAATTTTGGATAAAGAAAAAAACATGTTGTGAGTAAAATTCCCCAGGCTAATGGCATAGATCAATTCTATCTACATGATTTGCCAAGGAAGGAAGGAAGGAAGGAAGGAAGGAAGGAAGGAAGGAAGGAAGGAAGGAAGGAAGGAAGGAAGGAAGGAAACTTCACCCAAGAGAAAGTGTTATAAAGAAGATTACCTGTTAATGAATATACCTGAAAGGTGTTCAGGACCACCCCCAAGGGATGATCAGAGAGGTCAGGTGAAAAGATGGGTATTTATGGAGAGCTGCTCCTTGTTTAGATTGAGCAGGGCTAGGGTAGGAGCTCACTGAAGCCTTCCTGACCCTGGTGTCCTATGTACATGGACACTAAATGAAACAGTGAACAGCAGAGTGTTTATGGTTTATTGGCTTTCAGTATCCCTTGTATGTTGTGTGTTAAGTGCAGAGTTGCATTGTGTTTAGAAAGTGCATATAAAACTCAAAGGTGAGTATATTACACACCACAACTAAGGATTTATCTAGGAGGGCTCTTCTTGGCCTTCTGGAAGAGAATCAGCCTTAGCTTTGAGGGTCTGTCAAGAACTGGTGGGAGACTATGAAGGCAGACTGAAGACAGTGATCCTATCTCTCAGAAATGAGGAGAAGACAGAGATCGAGTGCCATGCCCTGCTGTGACATAAGCTTCCCCAGAGGTTTCTGGGTCTTATTTCCCACAGGTGGACTCCTCACACAACAGGGGATCATGTCCAGCCAATGGGCAGCACAATCAGATCTGGGCTTCGAAAAAAAGCACCTTTAAAGTCTTGTCAAACCAGATGTTAGAGGGTTACTGAAATTAAATGAAAGAGTGGATGATCTGTGTCTTCAAAGGGCTACCGACTGAACCGGGAAGTGAATCTATGTTCACCTAAGCTGTCTCTCTGTGCCAGTCACTGGCTTCAGCTCTCATTTTATCCTGTTGATAGAAGATAGTTTTAATCAGTCAGCCGATGCTGAAAGTACTCTTCTCTTCTGACATGTACAAGGTAAAAGGGAAAGATGCAATTTTCACAAGGCATCTTGCACAGAAACTATTCAGATGATGAAACATAATGAAAAAGTATCTGTAAAAAAAAAGGAACAGGAAAACTGAATATCTTCTAATGCATTATTTGACTGTTCTACATACTTGAAAGCTAGACTCTTCTCCAGATAATTATAAAAAGCTGACTGGCTGTGTCATTAAAAATATCAATATGTCATAGACAGAGACATGCCCTGAATTTGCTTGAATGTGTTTTGAACTGTGTTTTATTACTACTTTATCATGTCATCTACAAATGTTTTGAGTGTTTCAAGCAGGCCTGTTTCAGAGAATAAACCAGAAGACCGTGCCTTTTTTTTTTCTTGGACTATAGAAAGTTTATTCAGCTGTTTCTGATGTCTTTAAAGTAATTCTTTCTTCAACCATCTGTTCTACTTTTTTTCCTGCTATGAAAATAGGCGGGTCTTGCACACTGCATTTTGGTGAAATACTTATTTTAACTTGTTGATTTCATTGGAAGAGAATGTAGGCTTTACATGGAATAAGCATATCAGCATACTCCTCCTCAGCATATCACTGTTCAAAGACTCTGCTTTTGTAAGGCTGTTTTCTTTACCCCTTCAGAACTGAAAATATTACTCCTCCACAAGCACCATTTAAGACCTAAGTGTTAATGAACCAGGCAGTGAAATGAGGATTACTTAAACAGCACATGATTCATGACAGTTTTAGGAAATTCCTAACACTTTGAGTCCTATTTCTTCCACGGATACAAAGGGACAGATTGTGCCTGACTTTGGTGGATGCACAAGAAGAGAGGTGGGAGGAGGGTAGGCTGACAGACACACAGAGCTTTCCCTTCTTCTTCTCTCTTCCCTATATGTTGCTCCCTTGTTGAAAGACTGGGTACAGTCTATCTTCTTGAGCTCCAAGGAGCACAAAGATTACCTGGGCTAAAGTAACTGCCATTAATCCAAGTTTTACCATAGAATGCAATAAGCCCCAATTGTATCCTAAGCACAGAATTGGCAAAAAGATCTGAAAAAAATCACTCATGATTTAACTTGTCATCCTTGCTTCTGCTGCATCTTAGACCTCTGTGTCTGTCTGCTCCTCTTACCTGCATAGCCTGCTCTTTGCTCCCCATGAAGCAATTTGGATCAGAAACTTGGACCATAACCTATGGAATATTGCACAATCATCTCTTCTAAGGCCTTTTTACACAATAAAAAAAAAAGGAAAGTGTCTCTGTTGCCTTGTGGTTAGGACTTCAAGGACAATGGGAGAAGCAAAGATTATAGCTTACCTACCTGATGCAAAGCAAGAATATTCTCTAGCCTCTATGCTTGCCTTAGCTATTTGGATATTGGTTAAACCTAAAGTGCATCCTTTATCTCTCTTTTATTTTGCCACTCTCACAAAATTTCCAATATATACACACATCAGTACAGACTGGGGACTGACCTTCTGGGGAGCAGCTCTGCAGAGAAGGATCTGGGTGTCATGGTGGACGACAAGTTGACCATGTGGAAGTAGTGTGCCCTTGTAGCCAAAAAGGCCGATGGGATCCTTGGGGTGCTTTAAGAAGGCCATCTCCAGCAGGTCGAGGGAAGTGATCCTGCCCCTCTACTCAGCCCTGGTGAGGCCGCATCTGGAGTATTGTGTCCAGTTCTGGGCCCCACAGTACAAGAGGGATGTGGAGCTGCTGGAGAGACTCCAGCGCAGAGCTACGAGGATGATTGGAGGCCTGAAACATCTGCCCTATGAGGAGAGGCTGAGGGAGCTGGGCCTGTTCAGCCTGGAGAAGAGAAGGCTGAGAGGGGATCTAATCAGTGTATACAAATACCTTAAGGGAGGGAGTTAGGAGGATGGGGCCAGACTCTTTTCTGTGGTGGCTAGTGATAGGACAAGAGGAAACGGCCACAAACTGAAGCATGAAAAGTTCCTCAAGAACTTAAGAGAAAAATTCTTAACAGAGAAAGTGTCAGAGCACTGGAACAGGTTGCCCAGAGAGGTTGTGGAATCTCCTTCTCTGGAGATCTTCTGGGTGCAGTCCTGTGCCACGTGCTCTAGGTGACCTTCCATGTGCAGAGGCTTGGACTAAATGATCTCTAGAAGTCCCTTCCAACTTTAATGATTCTATGATATATATGAACTTTCCTGTGAGGTAAAATGGTTTTCTCTACAGCATTAAGGGATGTCTTTGGATGTAACAATTGTAAGAAGTACATGTAAAGAAAACATTCTTGTGTGCTATTAGTTATTTTCAGTCAGTACCTTGAAGTTTCATCAGTGCTCCATTCTGGTCCAGTAATTAGGAAGCCAGGACAACTTGGATTTTTTTTTTTTGGTGTGTTTTCTTTTCTTTTTTTTTTTTTTTTTTTTTACTTTGTGCTTGTAGTGTATCGCTGCAATTAGAGTCTTAGAGGAATGGTATGAATTACTTTCTATGTTTGATAGAAATTCCTTTTTTTTTTTTTTTTTCTTGTTACTTCTTTACCCATCATGACTGAATCAGAGTCTAATAAAGACTGGATCTGGCTAAGCTCTAGCTATAAAAATTATCACTAATCCTGGGGATGTTGAAGGTGGAAATGAACCATTCTCTCCCTAGGTTGGAGTGTTTGCCACTTGCTATCCTGGTTTTGCTTCAGAAACCAGATGGGTTTCCCTTTTCCTATCCAGGCTATTGAAGATAGAAATAGTCATCCTTCTCTTACAGGGGAAAAGCTGCTTTGGACTGCAGAACTTTGTGCAGTAAGTCAGGCATAACTCAGCTCCCTATTGCGCTCTATAGGCTTCTGCTGTGAAAGTTATGTAAAAATACAGCTGATACAAAGTCTATAGCACATGTTAAACTTTTACACTTATAGCACCTGTTAAGCTTGCCTTGCAGGACACTTTTTTTCTCTCTAGCATCTTTTTTTCATTCTGTTAAAAGCCATCCACCTGGTTTTCTGGGTGTCATGAGGTACCAGACAAATGACTCAGTGAGGGCAGCTTACAAGTACAGTACACATATGATGAATGTTACACATAACTCTCGTTTTGGGTATAGGGTATGGGGACTTTTCCATAATCAAGGTCAGCCTGTAGGAATTTAAAGTATTTGTCCTCTCATGCCTGATAGTGAATGATATTGGGCCACCCTCCTCAAGGTGAGATCTTCGTGCCACCACAGCTGAAATATCTGCTGTGGGAAAGTCAGAGAGCCACCTTCATGATCGTCTGCCTTCATGAGGAAGCTGCCTCCCTCAGAGAGCGGAAGAAAGTTCGCCTCTCTTTTCCATGGTAAGAAAAGTTAAAGTTCATAAATGTTTTTTCTTTGGAATAGAAGGTAGAGAGTTATCCAAGGAATGATTTTTGGTAGCTTTGCCTGAGTGAAATCACTAATGGCAGGTACAAAGCTTGCTTCTGGTTCTGCCTGTCTATGGTGATCTGAGTTTGAATAGCAATCTCAAATCTGAGACAACATGCATTTGTGTTCTCCAGTGCTCAAATATGTTTTTTTAAAGTCAGTAAGTTGATAGTTTTTTTTACCTAGGATATTTCCTTTGGCTATGGGAACACTAAGCAGATATTGTGCAAATGGCTCTTCTGATTGGCCACAGGTGAGTCCAAAATACAAGCAAAAAACTTTTTGATGTCCAGGAAAGGACTTTAAAGACTTAGAACTTGCTATGAAGGTACTCTGCCTTGAAGGTCCAGTAATGAAAGGGAAATATGCTTTGATTTAAAGAGAGGCTTTAAAACATTCAGCTTTGTATTTACACACAATTAGGATAAAAGCATGCTGCTCATTTTGTTTTCCCTGTAATTATCATCTTAAACACAGTACTCGCTGGCCTTTTGTTCAAAAAGTGCTGTTTGATATGATTTCCAGGATGCTGCAGGTGTGTACCTCCTTCAGCAATAGCTGATAACTGTGCACATTTGCACGCCTATATCACTCTGTTTACAAAATATTTTTTCTTCACCTGTTGCCTATATACTTAGTATTAGACAATTTATCAGTTTGATTTCTGCTATAGAAAATTAAGTCAAATGTTTCCAATCCTGGTCCTGCATACATATTATCCTTACAACTAAATTAGCCTTCATGATTCTTCTAATCTATTCAAGAGTCTAAGTAAGGGTTTGAATTCAATGTCAATTTTTTCCACACAGGCTTGATAATGCTGGTCTAATTGTTTATCTAAAACAAACAGCTCTAAGATACTGACCCCTGCTCTGAGACAGAGCATTGTTATAAAACTCTCTGAAGTAACACTCCAGTCATCACAGTTTTAGCTGCGAGATTAATAACAAATGAGTGTTCTGAAGAGAAAAGCAATTGTTCACACCCCAGCTTGGTCTTCCTTATGACTTACTTACGGCTGTATATATAAAGCTTGACAACTCTTAAGCTGCTGATAGCCTAGATAAGTTTTAATCATCTAAAGCATTATTAATCGGGACAGTTGTCTCTAATAGATACAATGAAGAATAATAAGGATTTACGGCTTTGTGCACAATCATTTCAGGTAATTGGGGCACTGGTGCTGTTGAGCAGTTAGACCTGGAGGACTGCAATGAAGGTTCCAGGAAGGTATTGCAGAGAGAGATGCCTTGGACCTCCTTGACGGCAAGGAAAGAAGAGACTGTTGCCTTCATTCCGGTACACAACAGAATTTCATAGAAAAAGATTGTTTGTATGTATTTGGCTCTTTGCACCTCTTATCAAGTTACCCAGACTAACTCAGAGGTCAAAACAACTGTTTCAATGACAAGTATTCCTTTTGCTATTTTTCTCTTCATAAAAATTAAAGTAGAGCTTTCTTGGATATGGATGTATGATGCAGTACAGTACTGGGAAAGGAGCTTCCACACAAGTTTGAATAACCTTTTAGCAGTGTAGGAATACTGACTTGTACCTGGAATCTGTGTTCCCATGTCAGCACAACTTTGTCTTTGGACTGTTTGGTCCTGCTATTCTATTTTCAGATTTCTGCGTAGCACTGCATTGTGCAATGCAGATAAACCTGTATTTCTTTGGAATCCTATGTTTCTTGTTTCTTGCAGTCTTTTCTAGGAAAGAACTAAAGCCTGGCTTCTCCTTGATCAACAGAAACTGGATTAGTGGTGTCTAGCTTATTATAAAGGATAATGTAATGAAATCTTAACATTCATATCTAGTATCATATGATACTAGATGTGGATTTTCATGAGGATGAGTAAGCCTTTAACACTGGTGGGATACTTTGTAGTTAAAAAGGAAGATCAGATTACAGATCATTCCTTAGCCATTCTTACAACTAAAAATTATTGTTCCATTTTTGTAATAATACATCAATATCAGTGAGTGATTATGGAATAAAGTTCATATAATCGGAATAAACTTTTTACTGTTCATCTCATCTGCTGACAAAACCTTTTGTCTTTTCATTTCCTGCAATGGTTAGTATCCCATTCTATAATTACCATGCCATATATTGTGATTATATCATAAAGGGTCAATATTCTGATTTGAGGTATGTTGGTTCCAGTCAACATACCATGCTGATCATGGTTGCTATTCCCAGAAGCTTGGCTACTGGTTAGGAATTTCTGTTGTTTTAAGCCCCTGAATAATTTGGATAATTAGCACCTGAATAATGATTCATATTGGTGTTGAAGTCAAAGGAAGATGTATGCCTCCAGAGGTTTTTTTCTGGCATCATATTCAATGAAAATACGTAATCAAGCTGATCATCAGACGCTGATACCAGCTATGGGGCAATTTCCTTTGGCAAAAGCAAGATCAGTTTGAAATTCATGAGACAATATAGCTGTATCAGTTTGAAATTTCTTGAATTGAAACCAGGGCACAAGCAATGGCAGGATTTACATGTCCAACAATTTTTAAGGGGGCCAGTGTAAAAGCTTTTTAGATCAAAGGGATCTTCACTTCATGTGCAATTAATGTTACTGCCATCTGGAAGGAGTATTGGCAAATTCCAGATGGAAAATTACATTCCAGCTACTAGGAAGCACTAATCTGGATGCTGGAGGTCTCCAGATTTTGTTGTTGAGCCTAGCCCTGGCAGAATAGCAGAACAGTCCTTAACCCGAAGACGGAAAGATCCTCATGGGCCATTCTTAGGCATTCTGACCTGAACCTGGAGAGGGCATCCTCTTTCTCTTAGGGAAATATTTAGGTCTCTCTGAGCATTTTGTTCCAGACTTTCGGCTAGTGAATATGCTGAATTATGCACTGCGGTTTTCTACTGCAGACTGCTGTTCCCTCAGGAACAGAGTAGAGACCATGCATTTAACACAGGGCTTCAGATCAGACTGAAAACCTGGATCCCAGAGGAACAAAGCCAGTACTCTATTCAACACGTCACTCAGCTTCTTCCCACATGCTATATTGTTACAACATGAGCACTGTGGCTGGAGTCTTCAATTTCTCAGTAAAACAAGACTCAACCCTGCCATGTGGTAGAGGAATGTCAATCTATATTGATGTTAAGAACCAAAAAGTTTCGGATGAAAGAGCATGTCAAGATTTACAGTCCTGTTTTTAATTCATCTCAAGGTGCTGATTACTAGCAGCACTAAATCAAGCTCTGTTGCCTGTCTGGACATGGAACACCTGGGAAAGAAAACCTTGATCTGAGCAGTTGCCAGGGCAGAGTGGGAGGACGAAGACTTTTGGAGGACTGCAGGCGCATGCAACATCTCACCTGCAATAACCCTGCAGCCCTGCAGAGGGCTGCCCTGAAGCTCTCTCTGGGAGCATGGGGGTGTTGGTAGCCCAATTATCAGCAGAGGCTGATCCCACAGTGACACAGATACGGTAATGACCTGATAGCATGATCACTGACCTTTGTATTTAAAAACACAGATACTTTATAAATACAAAGCTGCAGACAGCCTGCCTGCAAAAGCTGTCTGCATCCCAGAACAATGCTATTGCACAATAACAGTTCCATTTTGTTTAAAGCAAACAAACAAAAAATTCTAACCCAGTTACTCAACAGCTCAGGGGAGTGCCAAATAGTTTTGAAAAATAAAAAGTCATTTTAGGCTGGAGCAAAAGGGCCTACCTATATATTATTTTCTTCTGTGGTTATTCTGCGGGCCTGTCTGATGTCCCGCATGTCTGCATGTGGAACGGTGGCTGCTCAACAAAGACTCACCACGGCAAAAGCAGCGTGAGTCAGGGCAGAGTCAGACTCTGAGTGACGTGGGCACTTCTCCTTACAACCGCAGAGCCCCATGCTGGTGCTTAGCCTGGAAATCGTCTTCAAACCTGAGATTCTGTTTAATAACCGTCATTGTTGCTTTGATAAGCTTTTGAAGTCTGCTCAAATATTGCTCTTTTGAAATCTATGACGTAGCTCTTGAGAATGACAGTTCCCTTATGAGCCTTAGCCTTTCCGGGATGTTACTCTGAGATGTTACCTAAAAGAGTAACTGAAGAGAGCTGAGAAGAACCTTTAAGATAGTGTTACTGCAAAAGTGACCTGTTAAAATGTTGGGTGCAAAATGGAAATAAGTGCTTGATAAACCCGAGTATGGACACACTCTATGGACCAGATCCTTTTCACCCTAAAAATCAAAACAAGAACAGTTGTTTCCTTTGCTATCTAGAGAGGGTCTAAATTCATAATATTTGCTCAGGGTTTAGATCTGACCCCAATACTGGGGGACCCAGTTTGGGCTGGCATCCCAGTTTGATCCCCTGTGGCAAGAAGCATAAGGCAAGCACTTTCCAACAGAATTCAAACTTTCCTGAGAGAGGAAACGTATCCAGTGCTCAATTTCACATCTGATTTTTGTGAAATGGAGGCAGCTTAAATTCCAGATATTTTCACATATTTTAAGCACTTCAGGGCATACACCTAACAAAACTCTAGTTTTGCACTATGCACCATCCCTCACAACCTCTCCTGCTCCAAATCCACATCAACAAACTTTTTAAAAAGCAGCTTAGCAATTTTCACAAACTATTGTTAGTTCTGCTCTGACTACTGTTTGGCCAATCTCACCTCCCATTGAACCTCTGAGAGTGCAGCATGACAATTTGCTCAAAAGCCAGCATGACCCTAATATGCATCTTATCCAAAGACATTTGTAAAGACTCGAAGGAGAATTCTCAGAAGGTGACACTTGATATATCTTGTGATAAAGTTTATCACCTTAGCTAGCTCCTCTTCAAATTTTGTGATCTCAAAGGTAACATCTTTGGAGAGAGACTTCTGAAAGGTGAAGATGGATGTCAAGAAGATACTTCCCTTTTGACTCAAGCACTCTTCAGCAGATGTGTGGTCAAAGAAGCAGAATTTCAGTCCCTCTTCTGGACCATTCGCTTAGCTCTTCTAGATCTCTCAAGGAGGCAAGCTAAAAAGGTTGCACATGGAAGAAGATATGAAAGCAGACATTTCCTCATTCAGATACCTCGATATTTTATGATTTAGAATGTATTTTAAACTGTTACAAAATAGAAGTGATTTTTCTGCAAGTGCCTCTGTGGTAAAATAATTTGCAGGACTATGTATGCCAATAACTAACCCAGAAAAATCACTGACTTTGACTCACTAGATTAACCATCTCAAATACAATAGCTAATATTTTTATCCAGAAAAGGTTGACTCTTTTTTAGGGAAAAATAGTTTTTATAACTTTTCTTTGGTAGTTTAATTCACTTTTTTGGAAGTTTAATTCATTTTTTCTTCACCTTTTATCAAGCAAGAACTCTGGTGACAATTTCTTCCCAGCGGGAACTCTAATCTGATGATGTGCTCTCATAACGGAAAGGGAAGACATACCACAAAACACTGGTAATGTTAAAAAAAAAAATTTTTCCTACTAATTTGAACTATGTTGATATATGCAATTTGTAAGAATTTCATAGTCTAAATAACCCAAATAAAAGGCATTTTTGTGGTATTTCTTTTGGAAGAAGCTCAACAACAAATAATGTAGCAATATTTCTAGCTGAAATAGTGCAAGGAGGCATTTTTACTTGGGATGGTAGAAATAACACAACTAAATTCTTTGGCCTAAAAGGCCTTTTTGGCATTCTTTCTGTTGAAAAGCAGTAGGTGGGAACATTTTTAAAGGGGGGTATGGGAATTTCTCAGAGTCAGCCATCGGGGCATAATTGTCAGTAAAAAATAAATGGGTTAAAACTTGGTCTTACAGACTGCTCTACCAGCCAATTTATTAACCTCGATACAGGCCACATCTTCCTCTCTCCAAGGAACTGGGTTACGATTAAATGAGGTATCTATATGCTCAAGTATTTCCCATAAGTTACACTCAAAGTAGATATCAAAACATTCAAAGAGCCACTATCAACATCGCAAGAACACTTACAAAATTTTCCAGAAACCAGCCACAACAATGTATAAAACACATACAGAAATATTTAGACCCATTAAAACATTTGCAGTGGCATGTTTTATATGAATTACTCTACCTTGAGATTGCATGTGCGACAGTACTGAAGCAGTACCATTTTATGTGCAACTGAATATTACATGTGAGAGCACAGATGCTCTTCTGAAAATCTGACTGCTATTGTCAGACCTGTTACATCTCACTTATTACAACGAATTAGTTTATCTTGCGTTTTCTGTGAAAAAAATGTACTTTTATTCCACACCCTGCTGCGTCTCCCATATTTTTGTGACCTCTAGCGTTTCCTTTACATTGTTACAATGCCTTCATGATGTCTCATGTGCATAGAGAAGACATGCTGGCCCTTACAGACACCTAGAGATTTTCCAGGTATATGTGAGAAACTCTGATTCATCTAAAGTGGGTTTATGTGTTCCTGCGCCTTCTCCTCTCTAAGCCTCAGTTATATGGGCAATTTCTGGGGCTGCAGCCAGTTGTACCTTGGCAGCCTTTTCCAGAGGGTTGTTGCAGGCAAGGTGCAAGTCCCCTTCATAGCTCAAACCACCCTATGAGCAGATCTGGTTTCTTGGGGCAAACTGAAGTGAACCACAATTATGTGTGTGTTAGTTCCCCCTTCTGTACTGCATGTAGCAGAAACTAATTACTGTTAATGGGTACTGAAAGAAGCAGTGATGCTGGAAGACAGAAATCTAGACTGGTCTAAATAAATAAAGCTTGTTGTGTGAAAAAAGGCTAATCTGTTTGCAACCTATCTTGATGGGAATATTCAGAAGTCTATTTCATACAATTTTATCCAAACAAATGTATTTAAAGTAGCACTTACAAGTTGACAAGTTTCCAGAGGAATCAATACCATTATAGAATCAGATTTTTTTCTTTTCACTGTTTAACTCAAAACCAATCATTTTTGCTTTAAGAATTAGATGTTCTTTGCTTTGCTTGAGGAAACACCTTAAATACTTAATCTCTTTATTTGAAGAGATTACATGGTATTTTGTATCACTGGCTTCACGACCTGAGGGCTGCATTTCTTCTTGCTAGATCTCTCTTACAAGCTTCATCTTGGTTACACTGGGGTTAATGGTAAAGCTTCCATTGACTGAAATGAGGAAAGATCAGGCTTTGAGCCAGAAAGGCATGTATATGCAGTTCCTCTCTCTGTTTCTGGTGCAGTAACTGTGGCTTAGAATTTTATTTCTATTTTTCAGTTAGAAATGTCTAAAGCGTTGTTTGGGGTGACTCCTCTTTCTTTTTTTTCCCCACAAGCATAATTGATAAGTATTATTTACTAACACTTACGATATATTTAGTGTTCATCTGTAAAATATAGAGAAAATAGTGTAAGTCTTTCAGATAGTGAAAGCTTTGGTTAAACACTAGTGAAAAGCTTCCTGCCAGAAACTCCTGGGAAGGAGGGACTGAAATGAATAAAATTTAGTCATTTGTCACGAAAGAGAAAGCAGAAAACCTCCAAGACAAGGCTGTTCTAGGAAAAAGAGGGAAAGGGGAGAAAGGACAAAAGGATGGCTTGGGAATTACATAGGTTTGGGGATCAGAAAACATGAAGAAATTAATGTGGAAGTGTGTGTACTGAGGTGCGGCTCTGCAGAGTTTCCAGGGTTTTTAATAAGAAGCTCAGCATAACTTGGGAATTTACCAGAATCTGCTGGAGGTGTTTGAAAAGGGAAGTGGCAAGGGGTTGATTTGTATGAGAGTAAATTGGATTTAGCAGCATTATGTATACACCAGAGGGAAGCATGATGAGATGCAGAGGTCAAAATGGCAGAGGTTGTAGTAGCTGAGGCTAAAGATTACCAAGACACATGTAGTGCAATTGTGGTTAAAATAAAACAAATTAATTTTATAGAATTTTCAGAAATATGGAGAAGCAATATGTTTCTAAACCATCTGATTAAAAGGGCAGAAGTAAGGAAGAAAGGGCTTCCCTACCTGGGCATAGTGTGGAAAACAAAGACAAATTAACAAATGGGTGAACTCAAAACACACTGAATTTGTCTGTGAAAGTACTCATTAGCAATAGAGTTGCTTAAGCTTTAAGCATAAATTTAAACAGATTTCAAAGGGGGAAGAAATATTCCTTAGCCATAGCTATGAAATGAAAATGTCCCTAGTCTGGTGGGGAGGTTCTTCATGTCAGAGGAGAGATCACATCTCTTCTTCAGGTAAGTAAGTGAGATAAAAAAGTGTTTCCAGAATCTTGACCAAGTGCTGTAGCCAGGGGTACTTAAATTATTAGGTAATCACTGCTCTCTCTTCACAAGCTGTGCTTAATCCCTCCTGTGAATCTAACCTCTTACGTCCAAATTCCCTTTTCCTTTCCTTAAGCATGCTTGAAATATTAATCAAATGTCTTTTGTCTGATTAGATATTGCATTTCTTTGGTCTATCAGAAATCAAAAAGAATTTTCACTTCTGGTTTGACCAAAAATTCTTTTTTTCCACCTTTATTGTGAGAGAACAACAAAAATTCAGCCCTCCAGAGAAGTGAGGCGGGTAAGAAAGAGGTAGCATGAGAGCCTTCCCCAGCATAAGTGTCCGCATGCCCTTTCCCCCGGCAAGAGATCTGGTTTGTTTTATAAAAGTGGCACAAATAGCCCTGAGATTTCAGCTTAGTGCTCTGCGATGCATGAGACAAATCTGCTGACAGCACTGATTAAAGCAGATTCCCTATCTGAGCCGAAAAGTAACCAAGGGATTAAAAATGTTAACACCAGATCTCCTAGAATGGATAAGCTATAAAATTCTTCCGTTTGCTCAAGTAGCAAGCACATGTATGCAGCTCCTTTCAGGTCTACAGAGAGTATTGGCAAGGAGCAGAACTTCTCCCTTTAAGAAGAGGATATCTCCAAGTTCCTTAAAATCTCTAAAGCCAGAAAATAGTTTTTAACACATGCACTACATTTAGTCTGTGCTAAATTCCAAAAGCAAGAAACTGTATATAAATGCCTTTCTGATGACTTTGGATCATCTGGTCTGAACAATATCACTACTGAAGATCTGCTAAATGATTATATTGTAGCATAAACAGTATGGGGACTACTCTAGCACATCGACCAGGGAAAGCTAAGACACACAATCCATGTGACTGAGAACAATTGCTTTCCTTGGAGGTGATTGATGCAAACTCCAAGTCAGAGTGAATAAGAATGATGAGTCTTTGCTATAATAGTTAAACTGAAAAAAAAAAATGTAGAAGATAGATTTTATAAGGAACAGTGGCAACTCTTTATTCCCAAGTCAGCCTGCATATGTCACATTATCTCGATACTATGTCAATAACCATATCAACTCATTTTTTTTTGCATGCAGCATTTCAGCTCAAATTTCTTAAAGAGCCAGTAACACTTGCAAGCACAGAGAGTGCCTAATGGCATTTCTCTGACTCAAGGAAGTTGGTAAAAAAGAGGCTGTGCAGTGATGGCTTTGTGTTCAGATTTAGACAAATTTTCAAGTAATATCCAAAACCTAGCTGTAAAGTACAAACATGAAGGCATTTAGGTTGAAGCTCAAACTTAACTTATGCTACCACTTAGTTTGACCTATACGAAATTCCAAGCTGCTCATTCTTTAAAGACTACAGTGCATGAGAACAGGAAAACCTTCCAGCTTTGGAAAATTTGAAAAACTCAGTTACAGAATGCTTTATCTGTAATTAAGCCAAATAATAAATGTCATTAGAATATATCTTTTTGTACCTTAATTTTCAGTTCAAACTCTGAGTGACTGAGTCATAACAAATTGAATGTTCTATGAAATTCCTATTATCTGCCGCATGTTCTTCTTCCAACAAGCTGTCTATGAAAAAGGCCAGGTTTCTTGAAATTATTCATAAGACATATAAAAAATAATGTTATCCTTTAGCTTACACATATTTTTTTTTCTGCTACTCAAAAGGAAAAAAGATAAAAATAGGATGGATAAAGATATGAGTTTTTCTTGCCACTGAGGGATCTCACTGTAACTCAGATACCAGTTACTAGATAACTCTTCTGAGTCACTCCATGCCGATAGTGATTTACTTCTGTAGCCTGTCTGCTCAGAAAATAGGAGAACAGTATAACGTGCAAACACAGCCTCAGCTTAACCTATAAAGATGAGAAAATTACTTCATTCCTTCCCTGGTTTCAGCCCATCGTTCCCAAACTGACAATCTAGTGATCTAAAGGAGTTGATAAGGCTGTAATGGGATATGCTGGGGATATTTGCAACTGTGACTATCAGAGACTGTATATTAAACCATAGAAGTCTTCTCAGCAGTAGATCTGCATCTATCACCATTGGTCCTTGTCAGGAAGGAAAATAATTGGTATATGTATAGCTCATCACTATATTAATTTAGATCGTGGCATACATGGCTAAAAAAACATTTAGTAGTAATTACCTAACTTTTAGTACTCAATTGCTAAGATATAATATTGAAAAATCAATTAACCTCAAATGAATATTAAATAAGATACCTTATTTGGAAGGTTTTCTCACTCCATTTAACTCAATTTTCCTCCAACTTGAACAAGCAGAAACACTCAAATGAAGCTCCCTTTGGAAAATGAGATATTGTGCAGGCTGTATTTGATGAAACTGGAGCTCAGGGCAGAACAGAGTTTCTGTTTAGTCTTCATCACAGGAAAACTAGTTTCTCTGTTACTATCTGCCTCTCTGTGATATTTACAATTATGTATGGGTTTTGCATAATCATATACTAATCCAGAATCTGGTCACATCAACAACAAAGCAATTTTAATATATGCAGTGAGCTAAAGTAAACAAGTTAGCCATTTTTTTCATAGTAAAAAGGATATTTGAACCCCAAAATGACAGGTTCCAAATAAAGAATGAACTATGACATGACATCTGTTAATTTAAAAATAAGAGCTTTTGTACTGAAAAAAAAAAAGTGACTGTCAAATCTGTCCCCAAATTGCTTTGACCAGTTTAACAAATTTTTAGCTTAATGTATTTCTTCCCTTGCACACAGGCACCAAAAGCCTTTGTTTTCTTTCCCTAAATTCCTGTGCTTGTGATGTGCTCTTGACAGCTGCTAGGGAAAGTAGAAAGCAGCAGAATTACACTATTAGATTCTCTCTGGGGTTTTGCTCCTATTTTCATTTCATTTTGTTAATTCATGGCAGTTTTAATAATGTGCTGAAATGAGCCCTGTCAAAATAATTTTGGACACCTGGAAACACAAGCCCTAAACTAACTTCCATCGGTGATTTTTGGACTATATATTTTTGGAAAACAATTTTCATGAGGTAGTAGAGGCAGCAATTCATCATGTGACTCTTTTATGCCACCATGCAAAGAGCTATAGTGATTGGCATTTAGGAATTTCATTCAAAGTAAGAATTCTCTACAACTTTCTCCATACTGAGAATTTAGAAGACAGAAAAATTGTTCAAGCTCTGAGCCCATAAAGAAGCTAGCACAGGATAACTACTTTTCTTTGGAAATAATTCTGTAAAAGAAAGTTATTTGACATTTTGCTGTAAGGTATGGGGCCAGGATATTATTCAATGTAACTCCATTAATATGTTTTACAATCTTATTTATAAGCACACATCTAAGTCTATCTTCTATCCACCACTGAAACTGACAATATTTGAAAAGCCGATTTTCCAATTACTGCATTTCCACAGGAAATAGAAATGTAATTTAGGTCTCTGAAGAATTCTTGGCAAATACTCAGAAGATAACTGTTCTAAAACAAAATAGTAACAAACAGCAAGATGTACAAATATGTATATAATAAGTGTATGCATATACACAAACATATATCTATAGCCTATATACAGCGATAAAAAATGCATATTACATATATTTATGTAAAAGTTAATATAAAGAAAGAATCATTACTTACGTAATCTGTACATTTAAAAAATTGTATATACAAACTCTTTTTTTAGGTAAGGCCTTTAAGCAGACTTAGCTGGAGAGAAGAACATAATATTTTGTGCTGTGTTTGAGACAGTGTTTGAAGACAGCTGGGGGGATGTTTGGGTACCAATTTTAAACTTACTTAGTTTTCAGATATGCCAGGGTGCATTATGGGGAGCACGGGAAGTCAAAGTGTGTGTCAAATTAGCAAAAAACTATTTCCAATACTTTGTTCTGTTACACCATAATCTACAAAATGTGGTGCTTATGAAATAAGTATACCCCAGTTATAAATCAAAATAAAAGGTGGTGATGAAAAATCAGATTCTACTTTATTCAGCCATTAAGACTTGCTCCCTTCTGATGCACAGAAGAAAGAGAATCATAGCAATAATTTCTAGCTCTTACATGGAATGGCCCTTAGAGCAGGTCTTGAGTGCTAGGGTTTCCCCTGTTTCCTTGGCTTTGGTAGGAGAGATCACATACACACTGGTGAGTGCATATATGATGGTAGGCTAACGTGTTTTTTGACAGTTTCTTTAGAAAGATAAGTCTTCTCTAAGGATAAACTCAGATCAGTGGTAATTAGGCCTATTTCTGACACTGCCTAAAACAAACTTGCACATCCACTGATGTCATTATTCTTTTTTTGTTTTTCTGTCTTGGGGAGATTTTGGCATCTGAAAGGTTCCAAGTTTGTTGGTGGAGACCTCCAGCATATTGGAAGGAAAGTGAACTCCTTCTGTCAAGCTTCTTGTGTTATCCAGTTTCTTACTTTAAGGCCACATAGTGCTTACTTGAAATCAGTGTTTTTTCTGCCCATTTTATGTGGTTCATGTCTTCTTTCATTTGTTGTTATAGAAATTGTTCTTATGAATAGTATGAAAGTTTACCAATTTAAAAGCCATGTGTTTGGAAAGGCTGTCTAGTGTTCCAAAACCAATTGTTTCTTCATACTACATGCCTCCAGAAGAACAAGAAGGTAGGTATGGATGTATTTAAAAAAGAGCTAATACCAACTAATTTTCTGCCACATGTGGGGGCTGTGCCCCATTAAGCTATTTAGAATTGACCTTGTGAGTAGTGTGCTTGGCTTTTTTTACTTGCAAAGATTTATCTCCATGCTTGTTCTCAGGGTTTTGTGGAGCTGTCTGTCTAGAGTTTCCACATTATAAATGGCTCTTGTTTTGGTAAAGTTTGAATTATTTTCATTAGCTGGTCACCTGGGGCCTGACCAGAGTCAGGCTAAAAACTTCAGACAAGCACTACAGCTTTTGCAATCAGTCTCCGTCTCTCTCTCCTGTCATCCCCAAGGAAATGAAAGGCAGAAACGTTTACGCTTCAGGTTAATGTTTTAAAAGTGTTTGAGGCAGGAAGTAAATGGACGTATTCATAAGTTCCTTGAGGATGTTTTGTTTCAGTCACAGAGGTTGAAGCTTTCCTGAATAAAGGCCAGCCAGCATGAACTGCCCAGTGGCAGGACCTGTCCTAGGGACATGGCCACCTCAGAGAGCTGCGTAGAGGCAGGGGAGTTGTCTTTCAGGGCCTCTCTTTCAGACCATATTTAGTTTTGACAAAGACTTTGCTATTTAAGTCTTGTATGAGACTTGTATAGTTCTCCTATTAAAGACAATACAAACTTACATTAGGCTAGGAAACACTGGAAATGTCTAGAGACATAAAAATTGCCTTACAGATCTGAAAAGAAAGAGATGGAAGCAGCTTATTTCATTTGAACTAAGGATGAGCTATGTGATTACTTTGCTTGTAGAAAAGAGGATCCTTCTGTATGGTGCTTACTTTTGACTATCAAATTACATGCCTAATTTTTCTCCCTATCATTTCTCATGAGAAAAAATATTTCTTCTTTTCAGATTTTAGATAGTGTGCAAGCTCTGAGCATAAGTCAGTGATCACAGGAAGGTAATGGAAATTTTGAAATAGATTCGTAGTGAAAAGATAGATGATGTAGCCTTTCAAGGCATTGAAATAAACTGACTGGTATTGCATTTTAATATTTAGGAGCATTTATTATAATGACCTGAGAACAGATGGTATTAAATCATCTTTCCTTTAGTAATCCAGAAGTCAAGGTCTGTGCTTTAGGAAGAAACACTGAAATATAGATGCCTTAAAGTGTTTATTGGTATTCTATTCTCCAGTATTAGACCATTAGGCCAGGTTTGTGATAAGAAACATACTTCGTTTTTAACAGCATCCACAGTTTAGTATCTTCATCTCACTTTTTTTCTGTTGTTCTAACCATGTGTTTTTCTTGTAGATTCTAATTCTGTAAGACATTTTGGTATATCTTATTAAGTGAAGTAATAGCCAATAAAGCAAGCTCAAAACAAAGCTGTGATCATTTATTTTTGCTACATCTACTTTCAATAGTGATGAATCCTCTCAAATTCCATGACATGCCTTAATTAAAATTAGATTTGAATTAAAATTTCTGCAGATAAACATGTACCAACATCATTACAATGAGTAGTGAAGTGGTTCATGATTGTTTTCTTATTTTGTGTCCTGTGTGTGCCAAAGCCTAGTACAGAAGAAAGTAAGGGGTACATATTGCAGGAGGAGCCCATATGAGGGAGCCCTGTAGCTTTCTCAGAACCCATTTTGTGATCACTCCCCTTGGAAGAATTTTCTTTTTTACATGTTCACCCTTGCAATATTTTGTGAGTTGACCTCTGATGTCTAAGTCTGGTTCTGCTTTGTATCGTTTGTCTTATTGTGCATTGCTTTCCCTGTCTGCTCCTGTGTTTTGGCTGGTTGTTTTCCCTGATCATTTTGCACTAAGGCATCTATAGTATTGTTTTGGCCTTTAGGGCAAGGGCAATATGAAGAGCTGAATATCTGAAATACTGTGAAAATATAACCTTCAGTGGTCACACTTTACTTTCAAAAGATAGTGGTTACTAGTATTAAAAATCTCATTAACACACACGGTTTCTGGTCATAAATGTGTAGTTTCAAAGGGAAGAACTTGTATCTCTAGAAGATAATGGGGTTTCAGGTTTTAAATTCCCTTCTTGTGACATGTGCTTTCCTTCTAAACTGTTAAACACCTCAGTGGCCTCCAGCAGTGCTGGGAACATGTTGCTCTTTTTCCGCACAGAAGCACGTCAACATAGAACTGATGCTTTCTCTGGTTGCAGGGCTTTCTGTGCCTCCCCAAACAAAAGGACTGCTGAACTGCTGTGGCCATGGAAATATTTATTTCCTTTGTTATTGAAATACATGTAATTTAAAAAATGAAAAATTCACCTTTCATGATGGAATGATGAATTTACAGATGGTTTCCAGATGTGTAGAACTTGGATCCATACTGCAGAAAACAAACAAACAAACAAGCCAGTTCATCTGTAATTATGACTAGCCAAAAAAAGTAAAGTCTAAGTTATGATGTTTTTCATTTTCAAGAATGATGAAAAGTCTTTCGGCTTCTATCAACTCTTTGTGAAAAGGCGTTGCTTTAAGTGCTCATGGCTATGATCATGTCTGATGGAGGAAATTTGTTTCATGTGGAACACTTCAACAGTTGCTAGTAAATCCGGATGTTCATTAGGGAGAGCTGCCAGTTTCTCTGTCTTCAGAGAACCACAATTCTGATGTTTCTGGTAGGAAGGTAGGGCAGAATCTAGCCAAGGACATTGATAGCCTTAACTCCAAAAACACTCTACCTCAGTCAGTTAAAACAAAGTCCTGAGCAATGGTTGGCTTGCAACCTCCTCTTCCCTCAGAAGACCAAACGCATCATCATCTACTACAATATGTGGAATCCATCCAATCTGCTCTAGCACATGGCTCCACTGTCCTGCCTGCATGCTTCCAACTCCGACCTCCCAGTTTGTATGGTAATGTGTAGTGGTTGAGCTTGCCCAGCCAGCTGGCTGGGGTGAATCAACAAACTGGAATTGACAAAACATTTTTTCTGACATATTTAGAATGCTTCATTGAGGATAAATCCCTGGAGATTCAACATCTGATTCTTCAGACTGTCCTAGGAGAATAAAATAAAGGAGAAAGCAACATTAAGTCATGCATATTCCAATTAAAAACAAACAAGATAGGTCAGATTCCATCCTCGATTGCAGCCACACTGATGTCTCTGCGGTTACGCGAGAGTAAGTGAGGACAGAATTTGACCTGGTGCCTTAAAAAAGGAATAATATAATGAGAGACAAGCACAAACTTGACTCTGAAGTTGCAACATGTTTCATCTTAGGAAGCTTGAGAGAGAAAAAGATCTTATATTGAGAGGTATTTAATTCCACATAGATGAAGCAAGTTAAAAAAAATAAGAATTTGCAAAAATTGAATTTTGGCTGGCAGAGTGAAGTGAATTTTTGTCATCTGACAGCTATGCATACTGTATGGCAAATGATTAAATAAACAGATCACTGCTCAAGTGAGTTGCTTTTAATTTGAGAAGCCAAAGCCACTAGAGCAATTTCTACCCACGGAAAGAAAATCACTTGGTCGCATAGTGATCACACAGAAGGTCTTCGGCATCAGCAGTGCTTGCCTGTGAGAAAACTTTACTGAGGAACAGCTCTGTATCCTCCATAACTTTTCAATGCAGACATGTAGTTAACTGAAGGCAAGCAGACCTCTGCCAGCTACAGGTGGGGTCTGCACTGAGGAAACATCAAGATAAGTGATGTCAGTGCATATTCTTGTCTCTCCATCTTTCATCTTTCTTTCTGGAAGCTATAACAGAAGCCGGAGTTGAAAGGTCTCACCTCCTGTGCCCATAAGAGCTATTTTATAATCCTTTCATACAAATTTAGGCCCAGATAGGCATGGAAAACATATGTGCTGACACCAGGAAGTTGGAAACTACTAAACAACAAGAAAGCTTCCATGTTCCTCAGTGTCACATATGACCTGAGTGAGCCCATTCCAAAGCTCCTGTGTAGTCTTTTGCCTTGTGTACTGTACACTTGTGTAGTCTCATTCCCATAGTTAGCCTGACACTGCACCCACTCATGAGATAGTCCATCATTTTCACCAGAGCTCATGATAGATCTGAAATGGCAGCCTGCATGACTTTATAAAAGGCTGTGATTTAGTGCATGTCCGCACATGTAGTGTCTTTGGAGTTCTGTGTAGTATCATCCTATCTGCTTAATCTCACAATCCAAGGGTTAGGATTTTTTTGTTTTGTTTTGTACTTTCTAAGCGCCTGCTCTGTCATCTGTGTACCACATTGCACTCCATATTCATCAAAGATATTTAGCACTTGACAGGGTGAGTGCTCTAGGACTCTAAGATTTCTATCAAAACTCTAGCCTTTCTTAAAGTGAGATCTTGCAGTTGCCTCATGCATGAAAAATACATGGATTTCTCAGAGTCTACAAGAACAGAAGACAACCTTTCTTTTTATTCTTCTTCCTCTTTTTATAAGCTTGGTGCCTTTCATCCTTACTGACAACCACCTTCAAAATTGTACATGAATGAAGAGAGAAGCAGATGCAGTCTATAGCAAATGAGAAAAAAAAAAAACATCTGGAATGAAATTCCTCTAAAATTCTCTGCATATGAGGAGAAGAGAATTCAACATTTTTGCACGAAGGGAAAGGAAGTTGTATGTTTGGACTTCGAATATTTGCTTTGGTTTCAGTGTGACTCTGTGCACCCTTAGCCCTTGGCATATTTTCATCATCACCAGAATATACAGTTTCAGAAAGAAATTAAAACTTTTGCTCCGCATCTTTTTACCTTTGCCATTGAACAGTATCTGATATGAGGGTCTCTGTACTCTGTACTCTGAATGGTGGCGCGGTAGGAGATAATGTCAACGGCAAAGTACTTACCATTAAATAGAAGCAAGAAAGGATGAGGCACAGAAGAAAAGGGAGGGCTCAGAGTCATGGAGCAAGAAACTGAACATGTTTCCCCTATTTTCTGATCCAGTACTTTACATCCTATTTACACATTGCTATTCCAACAGGAGCAAAGATGATATAAGAGCTTGCCAGAACAGAGGTGAACTTCCAATTGACTTGAGCTCCTTTAAGGTGCTGTCTTGAAAGGAGACATAATATAGTTGGCCTTTAGTTTTTTTTCTCATCTGATGTTTCCCACTGAGAAGCAGCTACCTCATCAGCCATCAGAGAGAAACATAAACTGCAGAGGCGCTGCAGCCAAATATACCATGACTCTGGGAACAGCCAGCAATGCTCTGACTTTTGTTTTGCCAGTCCAAAATGCTTAGAGTCAAAATCTGACTTTTTATCAGTATTGCTATATAAATAACATATGGATTTTAAACAGTGGAGTTAACTCACACATACAAGAAATTGGAGGAATAGCGGATAATTAACTATCTTTGGATTGTTGCATGAGGGGGGATGGGGAGCTCCAAAAGTCTCTCAAAACCTGTTCTTCATGGTGTCTTCTGCATTTCTGGTCCCTTGGCCAATTCTTCATGAAAGAGACCGTGTAAGTAAAGTTTGTGCTTTTATGCTAGCTTTGCACTGAAAAGATTATTATTATTTAACTTGGTTAAAATAACCTTACTAATTGTTTGAAGTCTCCAATTTTGTCTTAAGTAAATGCATGATGTACTTTTTTTTTTTTTAAAAAAAAAGCATCCCATTCATTTCTGTGAAACACCTGCAGCACAGACACAGTCTGTGGGGATGTGGTTACCTCCTCTCTTGTATCTCACTTATCCTCTTAGCTGGGGAATAAACCTACTGCCATCCCAATAGGCACAAGCAAACTTAGCTGTTCTTCTCTCTCACCCACTGTGCAGATATACATGAGAACAAGAACAGTAGAATCAAGACCAAGAGTACCCTGCTTGTTCATAAGGAAAGAAAAGAGGCAGAAAATAGCACTTGTATTTAAATCAAAATAAATCTTGCAGGTTTGATGTCAAGACAAGCAGACCTAGTGGTATCTTTTAAAAGTACAGGAAAAGAGGAACAGCCAAACTTGTTCCCTATGACTTGTTCCCTATGACAGCTTTTTTTTTTTTTTTTATGATCCTGAAAGCCGATGTAATCTCTCTGCATGCCAGTCTTGAGTGCCAAATTCAGCCACAAATTATGGGATAGATAATTTGAGAATTACTGTTCAATAGCCAAGTATCAACAATCTGTCAAGTAAATGTCAAGAAAACTTCCAGGAGCGGCATGTAGGCTTCTCATACTAGCTAAAGGCACGTGTATTTTCCTCATTAGTAGGCTTCTCACTGCTCCTTTAATCTTTATTTTTTTTCTACAAGGGTGCACTGAATTTGTAAGAGTCCATGCAGTTTACACAACCCTACAAGTGTTTCTTGGATCCTGAAAACTCTGTGATAATGCTTAAAATATAATTCCTCAAAACTCTTATTGCCTTCACATCTGCAGAACCTGTTGAAACTGGCTTACAACCTGTCTGAGTACTTTTCCTCAAAACAAGCATCTTGAGCTGTTCATCAGAAAAAGTAAACAAACAAACAAGCAAACAAAAGCCTTAAAATCTCACCCTGTGCTCTGCCATCAAGAACAGAGATAAAAACGGTGTATAAAATTCCTAATTTGTTTATTTGTTGTATGTAGCACCGAGGAATGGCAAAAAAAGATGTAACTTTCTTCTTTGGCAGTATTAAAAATGTTAGAGGAAAAACTTTTCTTAAAGATCCCTATTTTTCCGTGAATCTTGGTAGAAATGCGCCTTTGGATTAAAAGATATTAGGAACAAGAGGGGAAGCAGATAGACAGCATGATCATAATCTGATCATTTCACGGGAAACTAGGCTAAAAAGGATCACTAAAAATTGCTAAGGTCATCAATGCAGCTTTATTGCCTTTGCTTGCCCATGGACCAAAGCCTAAATAATCTTTAAGCAAACATTTTCCATCTGCCCGTTCCCGACTTGTCTTCCTGCCAATATTGAATTTTCATCAGAACTTATGAAGAGATGAGACCCTTCTTAATGGCAGCTCGGTCACTGAAGAAAGCTTGTTTTGCTAATGCAGATATGGGTTTCCCAGTGTGGCTTTTGTCTGTAGCATCCATTGCTCTCTTGGACGTGGTGACAAAGGCTAACAAGCTTCCTCTTGCTGTTGAGGGGAGAGCCCCAGCTGATAAAGAGGATTGCATGCTAGGAATGGAATGAGTTTTAAGTAATCTGGGCAATGACAGGCCTAGGGCTCTGCAACTTGCAAGCAGCATGGACACTTGCTGACCTTGCTTTCTTTGCCTCATTTCACCTGATAAATGAGTGCTGTGCACAGGGAGTTAGGTTATCCCCGCCCACGGTTGGGCCATTCCAGCCAAGCGATAATTGAGTAAGCGAGAGGATTTGCTCAGAGATCTTCCGCAGCGTTGCAGTTGCAGAGGGAAACCGCTTCCTCAGTCTGGCCGAGCTCTGAAAGACGAGTCAAACAGCAATCAGTCCAGGCAGAGACAGGACAACCAGAAGTGAGAGGAAAAATTCCACATCTGAAAATGAGCTGGCCAGATGCCAGCTCATCTGAGAATTTGATGGACCCAACAGACGGCTTCAGCCTCAGCAGACTTGGCCGAGCACGTAGTCAGAGCCAACACAGTGCGAGCGCGTGTGGATAGCGCTCCCATTTCTTCATCTAGGAGACAGCTGTCAGGAATAGGGAGGCTTGCTGAAGCTTCTGCGCGAGTGCTGTGCAGATGGCCAGCACATGTATGATGTGCTGGGTGCACGCAGCTTGCTGGGCATTCGCTGATGAGCTCTGTCTGACATGTGCAGGCAGGCCTGTATGCTTTGCTGCATCAGGAAGCAGAAAGGAGCAGAGAAGAAGAGAGAGCCCAAAACTCTCCCACACTCCTCTAGATTAATGGTGTGCTATAACTATATCCACTTGCTAAGGATAGACCTAAAGAATAGGTTTCAGAACTTGCGTACATTTTCATATAAGTCTAATCACTTGTAGGCTTTTCTTTACCTATAAACTGCCTCTAGAAAAGACTTTTGAAACTGTGCTAAGGGTGCACTGATGCTGCCACACTGGAGAGTTCCTGATGGGAATTTGAGTGCTAGCCCACCAATTGCCCACATGGGCAGTGTGATGGATCACACTTGTGCTTTATGCTACCGTGAGTGAAGAGATTTGCTCTATCTCCACTCACAATCCTTGGGCACATGGGTGTAAATGGGGCATTTCTGATGGGTCACCTGGGTGCTGCAGCAGCTACACCACTACTGCACAGGACCCAGGGGCATGGAGCCTGGCAAAGAGCTGTGGCTCAGTGCCTACACACTACCCAGGCCAAAATCCTCAGGTTCTTTTTTTTTTTTTCCTGTGAAGTTTTAAGCTGCAATTCTTTTTGTTTTCTGGAAATATTAGACTCTCTTACATTCTGCTGTATTCATCTGGGAAAGGTAACTTTAGTTCTTTCTTTACCAAATTCAGGGTGATGTGGAGGTAAATCTTCTATTTCAAATCAAGAAGGACCACGCAGGATCCCAGAAGAAACAGCTCACGTTTCACTACAGTAATGGACATTTCAGTGTGAAATTAGAATACATGTTAAACCTTGAAAGTTGCCATTAAATGGAATTGTCATCATCTAGTCAGCTTTTGTTTCAAGCCCCTTGACTCCTAGAGAAGTCAATAAGAAATGAAGGTGCTGAACTATTACAGGATTCAGCCTGTAAGAGTGCAGACATGTTCAGTGTAGGCTGCTGATTATGGCTATTCTTCATGACAGTCATTCATTATATTCAAATATAACTTAAACATATGCAGAAAACTTTGGAAAGACTAATCCTTGGAGAAATGGGCTCCAGACCAAATCTTTACATGATAATCCTTTAGAATAATCTATTGTTTATTTCAGAGCATGAGAACATGTGAGTGTCTACTGGGCTCTCATCTTTTAGACAAAGAGATGAAATTTAACATTTATGAAAATTAGTGCAAGTAATTCAATGCTAAAACAATAATAAGCTACACTCTTATAGAGCTAATGAAAATGCATGAGGAAAAATAACTTTTCCAGACATAGGTTTTACTTGCACCTATTTATGCAAGCAAGTAATTTGACACACATTTATGCAAGTAGCCAATTTTTAATCATTTGATAAATCCAAAAAATCAGTAGCTCTATTCACAAGGCAGAACTAATTTGCATGCATAATATTATGTGCATATTTGCAGACAACAGGGATAATTCTATGCTTATGCTAGCCTGTATTACTTAAGCATACCTGTGGCTTGAAAACTTCTCCAGAATCATTTGACATTTCTGAATATACTGCCTTCTTTCTGGTAAACATTGCCATCACAAATTTAGATTCATAAAGAGAATGGTAGTTATAAGACAGGAAAACAACTACAGGTCTTGAACTGTCTATAGTTCCAGTGGCTGTTCATATTAAAAATGCCAGATAAGTATCATGTTATGTGCTAATCATGATGTATGGCAAAATAATTAATTTTCTGGTTTATTAATGTTAATAAAATTTGGTTGATTGATGAAAGAAAATGAATAAATGAATAGCATAGCGATCATGCAGCTTTCTGCACTGGTGCTATGTTGGAACAGGTTGGGCAGTGGAGACAACATGTGTTGGCACAAATCCTGCCTTCAGGCCCGTGTTGTTTTAATTATCCCTTCCATGAACTACAATGAGGAACTCATGTGGTGGCCTTTGCCTTAGGTCAGTTAATATCTAAATTAAGATAAAGTAGCTGCCTTCAACTCTAAGGTGATATTCCTACCTGGTTGGTTGTTTGCCTGTCCAGGATGTTCAGCAATGTGTTTCTGACCAGACCTAGGCAAGCTGGCTTCTTGCTTATTCTGCTCAGCTTCAAATCTTTCCTCCCCTCACCATGCCACACCCCCCCACCAGATCTTGAGATATTTCTTAGAATTCTCTTCAATACAGGACTGTGATTTCATATATAATTGGTTAGAGCATTTTCTACTAAATGCTTCAAATCTCTCACAGAAAGAACTTGATTTTTCAACAATATTATTTCTAATCCTTAATTTTCTTTGAACATTGTATGAAAGAGAAACATTTCTTTTCTTTTTTTTTCTTCCTGTTTTTTTAAAGGTGATTATGATGCTGGATGGATAGCACCCTGTTTGATAGTCCTTATGGAGGACATGTGTTCACATTCACCAGGGTAAGAATATTCAGTCGGAATTTGCTTATTTAAAATTTAAATAAATATATTTAACTGCAATCTTTACTGACCCTCTGTCTTGCTGTTATCAGTTAGTATTCTCCAGACATCACGCAAGACATGAATATTAAAGAGCAATTGTTAACATTTTGATGTTTTGTCAGCACTTTGTGTCAAAACATCTTCCTACTGGGATGTTGCGTGATGACACTGTGTCAAAACAGAATATCATCACCCTGTGCTGAAATGCTGCGATGTGCTGACATCTTGTTCTACATGCTGCAAAAGCTATTTGTACCACAAAGTCAAACCTTTCTTAAGCCGGTGGTGGCACTCTGGTGGCAACCCAGGCTGGAGAGCAAATCCAAAGGTGAAAGGACAGCACAGAAACAGCGTATCAGAAAAATTGGAAGTGATGTGTATTAATCATTAACAAATACCCATTCTTGAAAGCCAGGATAAAATCACTTCTTCTGGCAGAATCCCTGCTTTTCAACAACTGATTGCTTCCTGGATATTCCCACTGACTCACTGCACCACTGATTTTAAAATTGTCATTGACACTTTTTAAAAAT
Source organism: Tinamus guttatus (assembly GCF_059628265.1). Lineage (NCBI taxonomy): Eukaryota > Metazoa > Chordata > Aves > Tinamiformes > Tinamidae > Tinamus > Tinamus guttatus. The sequence continues at coordinate 657,783 of NW_028288900.1, read as the reverse complement.
GAACAACTTCCCTTTGAAGGGGAAAATAAAAAGTCAGGAAAATTTTCTTTTAATCTGCTTGTCCTCCCCTGCCCCTCCAAAAAAACAATTGAAATGTACTCTGATTTCAGTCCAATTTAAAAAAAAATCTGAACGTCTGGCTGAAAAATCTGAAAAGGTTCAATTTTAAAAAATGTATTTCATAGTCTGGAATTATTGCTTTTTTTGTCTTTTGTTCAGTTTACTTCACAAGTGAAGTCCTGGTTAATAAGAATAAAGGGATTTAAGTCCCTTTTTTCCCTGGTGTTCAGTATTTCCTACTTTTATCTTTCAGAAAATCACTAATGGTCCTAACTCCCAAGTAAAACACAAAAAGAAGATGAATTTGATATCCAGTCTTAAAGACCTTAGTTAGGACCAAGTTCATATCGGTTTTACATGTCTATAATTCCAGTGACTATGAAGATACTTCTCTGGATATACATTAAAGAAATGTGACCAGAACAAATTCTCAAGTTTTGAGAGACATTTTCCTTTAGCACTATACTTCCAACACCTAGTGCAGTCAGCAGGAATTGCAGCTGCGGTGGCACTCAGCACTGGGCCTCTTCTTCTTCACCTGAAGACTTTTGCTGAAACAACAGCAACGAAGTTTTGAAATTCAGTGATCAACATGTATTGTAGCATTTCAACAAGCATTTTGTGCATCCGTTTTGAAAGCAGCCTTCACACTCAGCTAATGATATAGCTGGCCCTTTTCCAGCCTAAACAGCATGGCCTCCTCAGCTTTACCATTGTTGCAGACTCTCACAGCTTTAGAGGTAATGTGCAATCAGGTACTTGAGACTATATTACATATTGGCAAATTTCTCCCAATGGAAAATGAATATACTATAGTCATAGGCCATCATAATTATTTTCAGTGTGGTGAAATTTAAGGGGCTGAATTAATCCCCAGTGCAATTCTATTGATTTGAATAGCATTATACAGGAATGAATGTGGTCTAAGAGAATTACATTCATAAATACGGCAAGTTACAGAGTTGCTGTTTCTGTAAGTCAAACTCTAATACAAAATTCTGCTCTCAGTTACACCTGTTTGACTCTGCAACCACTCTACCAGCATTAAAGGAGTTATTTGAAATGAAATATCTATGCAAATGAGAGAAAAAAATCTAGCTACAGAATCTGCTATTTTGCTATAAGAGAGGTATACAGTGTCACAAAGCAACTGCTGTCCTGTAATTGCCAGCCAAGCACTCCATGGCCACCTCTAGACTGCGGGGCTTGGTGGCACTCTCACTACCAATCTCTCCTCCAGGCCTGCAAAGGAGCCTTCCTACACATGGAGTGAGGCTGACAGGAGAGAGGGGAGAAGGTAGATGTCCAGTATGGAGTCAGGCCATGAGTCATATACTCACTAAGGTGCTCCTATTTAGGATTTGGGATGCGGTCCCAAGTTCCAAAGCATAGACACAGACAAATATATGAGCTCTTTTCTAGAAGAGTCTCACAGACACTCTTTTCTAAAAGAGTCGTCTTTTCTAGAAGAGTGTATCACAGACATTTATCCTGTTATTACATGGGAATGCCCTGAGTATTTTTTAATCTTAGTGGAGGTCTCATTTGTTGGACAGTTTTTGTCTGCCCAGGTTATATTTGTATGGAGAAATATTTGGAAGTTTAAGCCATGCTCTTAAATTCCCAATGTACTAGTTATTTATGGTAACCGCCTCCAGGCATCTGAGACTCTGCTTGGGTAAAGGTTCATGTGTGCTGCTGCTTCATTCTAGATCCTGCTGTGATGCCTCCAAACTTTACCGTCTTGGGTTAGCCTGATGTTATTTGGTTTGTCTTTTCCCCTCTTTCTTTTGCTCAATATATGCATCCAGTATGTTGGCAAATCAACTTGAAGATAATCAGGGTAGTGATGAAGCTTCAAACAGAAAGGGAGAGACAGTAGGAGAGATTTATTGGTTAAAGATGATGATGGAAGATGAGAAAAAAAAAAGGAAAAGAAAGAACTAATGAGAGAGGAGCTATATAAGAACTATGTAACAGTATTCACAGTGATTTTTTTTTTGGTAGGACTGGAGCACACTACCAAGTACCATATAAATTAAACCAGAAAGATAATAATCATCTATTGTCCTGTCCCATGACTGAAATAAAATCATTAAAAAGCCAATTACCCTTTTCCACATTTCAGAGAACCTCATATTAACTGATTTAGGGAAGAAGAGCGTTGAATAGGCTATTTTATATGTCGTAATTTTGCACATCAATTAGTGCGGAGTTTCCTGTCCCCTATGTATTCAGTCATTGTAGTGGAGGCCACAAATTAAGTGCATACCCATGGCTGCTCTCTTGCACAGTGACAGTTTATTAACTAAACAATATATTAAACAATATATAGTTTTACAGAGCATGTTTTTCTTGGGGAGGATGGAGAGGAGCTGAGCAACAAAGCCTGCAGCTTCTCACTTTCAACTAAGACTTGGAGATCTTTTTTTGATCACCTGTAAAGTTGAAGAAGGAGATCATCCATTTGTATCTTAAGTGGCTTGACAGGAGGCTGCCACAGCAAGCAATTTGCTGAGGACAATTCTCACAGATCCGTTACTTTGTGGGCTGGGGACCAGAACAGGGACTGAAGGAGATGATAGTGGCATTACTGCACAAGATATACGAAAAGTCTTGAACATGTCTTCATATGATTACTTGCCTCTGCTGCCACCATACCCTGAAAAGGAAGGGATGTTGTTCTGTAAAGCAGCATTATTGCCTGTAGCAATGCCCAGTTTTTCAGTGATACCTCAGAACAGGCGTCTGCCACGCAAAATAAAAATGCTGGAATATCTTTGCATGGTTATGTATCAGTGGAATTACTGGCACAGGGAGGTTCCCATTTTGCTGCCTTTCCTTAGCAGTAACATGAATTTTGTTCGTTGCAAATTCTGTCACTCTTTTGTCTGAACTTACATCTCTTCTTTGCATCAAATTGCTAAAGGAACCATGTAAATAAAAGTCTGCTAACTGCCAGTAACACAGAAAATGTAGATACATCACTAGTGGAAGCACAAAGCATAGTTTAAAATGATGAGTAGCAGCACAATGGATTTCATGAAGAGTATCAATGAAAATAAAGTCATGTGGAGTGGGAATCTCCTTTGTTGACTGCAGATATCTGACCGTTTTAGTAGATCATTAACTACTTCATGGTCCTTTATTTTCTTTTTTCTTTTTTGATAATTATGCATACAGCATGCAGGCTTTTGCGCATGTTTGTATGTTTGCATGCACACAAATGCCTCTTCTTCTCTGATAGATGCTCCAGCCTCTTAGCTGACTTAATGGGCCTTTGCTCCAGTAGCTCAATGCCTATCTTGTACTGGGGAGCCCAGAACTGGACATGCCACTGCTCCTTCCAAGAGTATTGATTTTTAGAATGCACAGTTATAAGCATTGGTGTTTTTGTTTGTTTGTTTGTTTAATTCCGGGAATTACTTGAATTAAACCTTTACTATTACACAGTTTTTACTATATCCTGTGACCTGTGCTCAAAACATTCTTGCCCTCTCTGATAACCAACTTGTCCTATAAGCACAAAAAGGCAGGAGATATCCAAAAAGCACAGATTCTGTCCAGAGAATATTTCTGTTACAGGGCTTAGTAATAGGGAAGAAGACGTTACTGTAACTCTAGAGAACATCAGGTTATATAATAGCCACAAATTTGCATACCTGCTTCTGCCTATTCTCAATCATTTGGAGAATATTTACAAACTGCTGGAAGGGAGGAGGTATTTTTAAATCACATCCATTTTTACAATTTAGAATAACATTTTAATCCCAGTCACAGACCCTGCCAGAATGCTGAACACTCCAGAGCATTAAGAAAACATATATGCAGAGATGAATTTTGCAACATGAGATCATCCATAAAATAAAACTTCCCACCACCAGCACAAATAAACATATACACACGCCATGAAATGAATGCTCACATTTTTGTATGCTGTATGCATTTTAATACTTTTTTAATAACAACATGGAGAAGATATCAGGGAGGAGAAAAGCAGCTAGTCTGGGTAAATTATCATGGCATAATGCACAGCCTGTAGATTGAGATACATCTACTATTAAAATGACTGGTGCTTTGACTGCTTTAACATTTTACTGCTGATTTGGAAGAGAGGAAGAAAGCAGTGGCAGAGGGTGCTCATTTGAATAATAACCTAAATCAATCCCATATGTTGACCCCATGACCAGTCCTTGTAGGCAAAAAAATCAAAACAAATCGGTGGTGTTTTTCAAATGGCCTCCAAGTAAGAGACTGCATTCACCTATGCCAGGCTACATACACACAGAGCACTTAGCACCTGCATAAATAAGGCATTGTCCTTTATTGATACCAAGGAAAATCCCTCTATTTTGGTTTCTGCATAGAAAAATAATTGTGTATAGAATGAATGCAGCTTGACCACAGTATTAGACATGGTTGTACTGATACCCTCCTATTTTTCTACCTTTAACAAGTAAGGCTTTATATATGTCTGCAATTTTATTCCATGTGTGCTTTGGAAGGAATTAAGAAAGATTTTGATTTATCCAGAAATGTTAGCTGAATACTCATCTCCCACCTAAGATGAACTAACGCACATTGAAGTTCAACGCAAAATGATTGAGTAGGAACTGAACAAGACCTCAAAATTAGTAGGTATACCCACAGAGGAGAGGTTTGGAGAGAGCTGAAGGAGTGCACTGTGGTTTTGTGGAGAATCCAACAGTGACAGAGGCAGTGGACATGCTTATATTTTTCGGTTATATTAGAAGGACAAATCCAGAAATCTGGGAGCCCAAGGGATGGTAAGAGGTTAGGAGGTCTCAAATAAGCAAATAGCTGTTCTAGATGGCAACTGAAACCAAGAATCAAAATAAGAATTAACCCTCTGAAAAAAATTTTCTATTTCCATTCACATTGAAAAGGCTACTTGAGGCTACAACAGCTGAACTAATTTTATCCCTAGGGATTATGTCTACTGGTTTTCTTCCCCATCAATAGCTGAGATTTCTCTTTACTGAGAATTGGCAAAGAAAAGATATGGAGATTTTATATTGCCTTGTAAGGTCCCTGCAACACTTCTGGGAACATTCCTCCATATTTAGGAGCATAAATACAGTTTTTCAAGACATAAAAGCCAACTATATCAGCAGTTTTTCCCTCAGAGCTTCTCTTTATATTTGGTAGAGGAGCAAGATCTTATCTACCTACCTTTGGTTGTGATTTTGATACTGAAAATAATTGTTGTTTGTGTGCAAAATCTGAGCTTTTATGTAATATTCACCTCCTCCTGCTCAAAATTACACCACTCTCCTGATAACCCTTCACTTAGTTATACATTTGCAAAATAAGTTCTTTTTTCATCCTGCAAATCTGTGTCATGTTACAAGTAATGTTATTTACTCTTGTTTACATTTCACAGTAGCAATTCTAACCATAATGAGGGTTCTTGTATTTCCTTTAGGATTCACTGGACAGAGAAACACATGTTGCACACACAGGGCACCCAGAATACCCAGGCTGTGCCAGATCAGTTATACCTGCACTCTGCAGTCTAACAACAGTTAATCTGCCATGGACAGGATGAGCAGGGTTGATTTCTACCTGTTCCATATACCTGTCATGTCCAGTCTGAATGGATTGATCGCGACTTGGGTCTTTTCTATGCCCAGCAGTCTGACTGGGTCACTGTTAATTCTACCAGAGAACAAAAATCCTGGCCAACACTCTCATTACTTTACTTCTGAAAAAAAAAAAATCTGGAGTGTAAAAGATGTAGAAACACGGATCTGGACGTAACAGTGGACACTGTCACACTGAACAGGCTTTGGCCCTGTTTCAGTAGTCTACTGCTTTCATAGATCTGGTGACTAGGATCACTTAATAGCACAGCTTCTGCTTCAATTAATGGGTATGATAAAACAGTGAGCAGCCATCAGCACTTCGTCAATCACTAGCTGTTCATATGCTATGTTCATATTTTGTCCAGTAAGTGTTTCTCTGCAGACCTTAAACCTTAAATCTAAATATCCAGCATCCTATCTGCTGGATATTATTGTCTTCTTTACTCAGCATAGAAATGACCAAGACACGTAATTTAGACCAGATCGTAATTTTGAAATGCCTAAGCCTAGACAATATTAATGATCCTATTGTTTCCTAAGAAACTGAGTCATACTCATTCAGTCCATCTTCTTTCATATGTGTCTGCCATTTATCCCACTAACATTTGTCTAACCTAATCAAATTTGACAGAAGGACAGAGGATTCAGAGATAATTACATTTTTACAAACCTTGTGGAGTCAGTGGCTTGGTAATGGAGGAAAGCCCAGATTAGGGTCTGTGAAACAAACAAACAAAAAAAAAAACTGCAGGGTGAGCGTAGTAAATATCTATTTATTTGGTTTGGTCTGGCAGTCTTGCACCAACAAGATGTTGTTGAGGGCAGGTATAGAGAGGAATTATTATATCTGCACTTCTATTTCCAAGCATGATGGAACAAATGTAGGGACATCTCCTGTGGTATAAAAGCATTGCTTTTCTTTCTGATAAAAAGACCTATTCTGTATGGTGAGTGTTGTTTTCATTCATGTCCTGTAGGCATGCACTTAAGTTGTAAATGTAGCAAAAGGTTTTAATAGTCAAAATAGATACGCTTTTTCCACGTGAAGCAGTTTTTTAACAATACTCTTCAGAGAGCCTCTGCTCTCTGTGAGTCAGATAGGAGCTGACTGGTTATAAGCTGCTGACCATGAAGACAGGGTGCAGAGGGTTTGTTATAGTCTTAGTCAGCCATCTGTGGCATGTCTATCCAGGAAAGAAGCCAGGAAGAATTTGAATTTGTATTGAGTTTGGTACTTACTGGGTGGTCCAGTAAGTTCGAGGTTTTTCCTGCATCCTCCTTCCACAATAATCTGTCTTTTTCTCTATATTTTTTCTTCAGTATAATGTATATTTTTTTCTAAACTAAGAATTAAGAAAAATCCCTGGGATTCTCATGCCGTCTTTCAGCTTCTGCCGCTCTCCATGACAACGCTTCAGGAAGGGACAAACAAGGGAGCCACTGACAGGATGTTTTTGATGAGAGGTTCTGATTTCTGAGTTTGCTTTTGAAATTCATAACCTGGAATGCTGACAAGATCTCTAAAATTTCCCACCATTTGGTGGGAGAAAGAGTAGGCAGAGGGGGTATATTTTTTTCCATTTTCCTGGCTGAATAGCATAGCTGTGCTGGCTGGATTATTCAGATCGGTTATTGTACATTCTGCAATAAATAAAATTATTCTTATAGCTACTCAGTAGGGCTATGCATTTAATTGGTTTGCTAAATGAATAAATAATAGTCATTTAAAATATCATCAGCCATGTGATTTGTTGGATTGCCAGTGCCAGTGTCCTTTCCACACAGAAGAACATGCATATCTTCCCCATATATTTTCCAGAAGCACATACAGGTCCTGAAAGAATTCCTTCTCTCCTGTAGAGAAACTCCATTTGTTGCTTTAGTGTCCCTGGCTTGTTTGCAGCTGCAATCCTTTCTTTCTCTTTACTTTCTTTTTTGATAGGAAAAAAGTTACACGCAGCAGTTTCACCCATGTTATAAACCTCTTAAGAATACAAATCTGCTTGTTTGGAGATGGTTTTTGGCCTGAGTTGTGTTGAGAGGAGCTGAAGTTCACAGCAAATGCTTCTGGCTTACTAACTTAACACCCTATGGCACCCCTCTGATTTTTAAGATTTCAGGAAGATTAATTTGAAGGGGGAATATTTCATGAGTCTCTTTCAGTAAAACAAATCACTCCTGTGAGTCCTTTTTTTCCCTTTTTGAACCAAAGCCATTTTTTTTTCCTTTTGAGACTCTAAAGATATATTATAGCTGCACCCATCAACTGCCTCTGTTGAAGTCCAACAGAAGATGGGGTTAACAACATCTGGAGTATTATTCATTTCTAAGTAATCTGTGTGCTTGTTTCCATTTCTTCTTGAGTCAGGAGGTCTGACAAAAGCAAATGGTCACAGCCCAGCCAGGCCGTTTTGCAACATTCACTTGAGAGTGCACTGCAGTAACACCAGATAAGGTGCCATTGCTGATTTATTTGTATTATATAAAGTAGATTCTGCAAAACAGTGAAAAAAGCCCTATTATTTCATGCTACATGTATGTTGCCTTTTTTCTGTTTCTGTTCTGAGGGATGAGGAACTCTTCTGATCACTGCCAGGACCTGCTGAATTGTTTGCTGTGAGAATTACCTAGGTTTGGCATCAGCTGCGGTGTGAGATCTTGTTCTGGCCAGAGCTGTACAAGTGGGAGTAAAATAGCCCTGGGTGGCCCAAAGCCTCTTCCATGCTAGATAACTCAGGGTTTCTATAATGATCCTGCTGAAGATTCAATGGCACAAAATCTCACCAACTACTGCAAGGGGACCTTGCTGGGGCACCAGTACAGAGCACCGTTGTGGTGGGGTCTGCTTCAGTTTGTGCCTCAGGGCAAGTTGCTGTTGTTCAGATGAGTACAGAGGAGTTGGGATGAATTTGCAGCTCAGGGAAAAACATTGCATTGACTTCATTGAGGCAAGGATGTTTTTCCCTAAGTCCTCAAAATGAAAATCAGAAAAAACTTTTAGAAGGAGAGAGGAGGCACCCCTGTAAAAACAAACAGCTCTTCTAGGTAGCACCTGGCTACCTCACCAGTCTCATTAGGTTGTCCTTTTTGTGTAATTTCTTGTGATTAGGAAATAAAAATACCTCCATCTCAGCAGAAGATAGAGTCAACTGTCAGCCTCCAACCCAAAAATTACTTCCACATATAGCAATAGTCACTCTGGACAATCATCATACTAAGTAGTTCTCTCTCACTGCCATTCTTCCTCTCCTCACAGGTTATTTGGGTCTCCATAACTTTCTAGTGCAACAGAACTTGTGCTAGGCTATAGGTATTAACACCTCGATACCTCTGCCTGACACCTCTTTCTTTACTCTCTAATAAGGGAATCTGCCTCACTATTCGGACATCTGAAAATAACCATGGTGTAAAACACCAAAGATTCAGTGCTGACCCTGTGAAAACTAATATTCACTTCTCAGAGAAACACAAATTCTGCCAAAACTCATTTTTCAAAAAGTACAGAAAAAAGAAAGACTATATACTCCAAATGAATAAAGAGAACATTACCTGTGCCTTGGGACCACCTTGCCGAGCTTTGTCCTGTCATTGCTCCTGATCCAAATTCCCCAGGATTCCTTCTGCTACCAGCAGTCTTGGAGCAGGCATTTGGCCACCACTTTATCAGATGGACTCCTAGGATCAGTGGTTTCAGAGGGAGCAGCTGCTAACTTTGGAAATACTGTAATTTCCCCAAAAGATATTTAACAGGTTCTCTGAGAACTAATATTCAGATATCTTCTTTATCTGCTGCTGATCCAAATGATAATATAGTCCAACCTCTTCTACAACACATTTTAATGTTAGATTTTAAGGTAATTGAGAGAGGACATAAGCAAGGCCACAACAGGCATGGGATGAGGAATGCGTAACACCAGCACCCTTGGAGGTGGTGTCAAGCGAAGACTATCGTGCCTGAGGTTACAAACAATTCCTGGTGCCATTGCCAGTGCTTAAGGGGAGCAGACCAGCATGACAGGGTGAGCACAAGGGGACAACTGCAGTGTTGAAAGACAGCAGTTCAAATTTACATCTCTAGGGATCAACAATTATCATTATTTCTAGAAATAGGACAGTGTAGTCATTTCCCCAGATTTGTAAGCAATCCAAAAGAACAATCAAGGCCATAATTTATGCCTCTTTATTCCCAGGACAGCACTCAGTCTTCTGGATAGCACCTATAATATGTGCATTGTCTCCAAATAGAAGATTTTTTTTTTAATATGGGCATTATTGTTTAGCAATGCTCCAAGAAAAATTTAAAGAATCAAGCACAAATTAAGTATTTGTTTAAATTAGTAGGGCCTTCATTCAGCCATTTTATTGTAGAGGGGATAAAGGGAAATTTTAAGATGTTCATCACACAAAAAAAAAAAAATTGTGGGCTTTAAACTGCAGTTCCACAAGAAATATTTCATCAGCTAACACTGCTGCTTTTGATAACAAGCCCAGGTAGATAAAATTAAAGTAGTTAAATACAGAGGCAAATTCTCCTTCGTGAAAACCCTTTGCTCACAGAACATTACTGATGTTGATTATGATGATTTCCATTCAGGAAAATAAGACCTGCAGAATCTGCTCTAAGGAGTTTTGCAGATAGTGAGAGAATCTTTTAATTTTGGTCCTTGAGGTGAAGAATTTTCTCACAGGGAAAAAGAGCTCACTGAAGAGACCGCTCACTGAATGACAGAGATATTTCTTAGGCTGAGCATCAACAGCAGCCACGACCTTCTTCCACTACTTCAGGGTTTGTAGTCCTTGCACTGAAAGTCCCTACTTATCATCTATACCACCAAACAGCCAACTCTTTGGTGATATTACCAATTACTTCAATCACCAAATGTTTATTTGATACTTGAAGGATTCCCATGAAGGACAAAGGAGGACTAGTTATTGTAATAAAACCACATTGTCATGTTTCTTTAGGCAAGAGCACTCCTGTGGACTTTTCTGCCTCTTCCATGTTATATAATCTACTATACTTGTGTGCTGGGAGAAAAAGCAAGAGGAGGGAAGAGGAGGCATACCAGGTGTTAGGAAGCGAAGCATGCAAATTCTCAGGATGCTAACTTTCCTTTTTTAATTATGCTATGGAAAAAAAAAAAGAGGGGATGGGAGGAAGAAGAAAGTGCTGAGCTAATGAAGGGGACTGGTTGATCATAGAAGAGAGCAATACGATGACTTTTACATGAGACTAAGCTCACTACAGGAGGCAGATGTACTCAGATTCATGATACTTCATTATTTGTTCCTTTCTTCATTTGGGCCTTTCAGTGAAGTTATGATCCGTGGCAAAGCATAAGGGTTGTAACAATAAAAAGCCTTCTGTTTAAAAAGAACTAAAACCATATCCCTAACTACATCCCTATCTGTTACTAGGGAATACATCGGCATTAACAAAACAGTTCAGTATTCCCACTGTTATTGTAAAAAAGTATACTATTTTCCATAGGGAATATAAATGTTGCCTAAGTTCAATATAATTAGTCATAGCTTCCATGAGAAATTGCTTGTGAAAAATTCTAATTAGAAAGCACAGAAAGAAAAGAAGAAATATTACTGAGGTCTAAGATGCCAGGAAATGTGCTTCTAAAATTCAGATGTTTTTATAATGCATAGTGTTCTTTGCAAAAAATAATCCCCACTGCTCATAAAAATGATGAAATGATACAGTTGCAGAGAGTTTGCACACCCTCTTCCTGCCTAACCATGATTGCATATTTAACCTCAGCATTAAAAAATGTGAGAGTTAGAAGAACTTTTTCTTTCTATTGCTGTTCATGAAAACATGCTGTATCCAAGATATATTTATATTCTAAAGATTAGCTCAAAAGTGCTCTATGTCCACAGCAGGGTTCAGAGGAATAACTCATAATTTCCACTAACTCAGTGGAACACAGTGGGTACCAAGCTGAGTTCTGGAAATCTGGTTTGAGTGCCTAAACTATGCACTTAGGTCTTGCTGCTGAATCCTTTTGCAGAACTCCCTTACTTGGTCAAACAAACAGACAATAATAGCACTTGCCACTTGAATCCTATGTGCAGTTCCAAAGAAAAAGGTAAAAACAGAAAGGTATGTCAGAAATGAGAAAGATGAACAAAACTGGGCAACGACCTCTATACAGTGAGACAAAATAGAAGTATTCATTTTGGAAAAGAGAAACATAAAGATATGATATAGGAATGAAATGCCATGAATGGCATAGAAAAGGGAAGAATTATTCAAAGACTAGCAAGTTTTTCTAATCAGGTTAGGAAAAAAATGGGGAAAAAAGATTATTGAGCACAAAAGAACAGCTTTTCACTAAGAAGTCTTTAAACCGCACACCGCTGAAAAACTGACCAATATACCTGAAAAGGATGGTTGCATGCTCATGTTGTTTTTCCTTGGGTCTCTGTCGCTAGCTACTGTCAGAGATGGGATAGTGTCCCTGACGGACTTTTGGTTGGACAGAGTACAGCAGTGCTAATTCTTATAAATTGTTAGGCAATTTGAATAGCAGGGAACCAGGCTCATGGTGCAAGAGGTCACTTCTCTCTCTAGTTCATGGTTGAATAAATAGGCGGCCAGCGAGTAGGAGTGGAGAGGTAAATTAACCTTTGTACCCAGCGTTGGGAAAAAGATAACACATCATCACATCAACTTCTGGTAACTATAGTTTTAAGAGGACATCAAGAACTTGGAAAGGTTACAAAAAAGCACCACGAGAAAGAGGGGGATTAAATCTACCAGTCAGAATTCATCTGTTTACTTATCAAAGAGAGAAACAGAAGAATGTATCAACACTTACACTAAAAAAAATAAAAAAAAAAACCATAAAAAGCCCATCACTCAAAGGCTTCTTAATCTTCTGGGAAAAGAAAGAAGAGCTGAAAATTAAATCCACACAAATTCAGGATGGAAATAATGCACACTGAGGGAAAGGAGTAGTGCTTTTGTTTTGTTTTGCTTTGTTTTCTCAGCCTGGGGAATGTTAAACTATTAGAACAAATTACTTAAAATGTGGTGGATTTTCCATCTCTTAACACCTTCAAATCATGACTGTATGTCTTAATGGAAGATTTTCTCAGTCAAGCATATTATTAGATTTTATACAGGGATAACACTAAAATCCCCACTACACTTATATTACATAAAAAGATACTCTATTTCTTCTAATTTTATTCTAGCAGTTCTGCCTAGGTTTGCTCAGTTGGTGACTGAAAAGCATCTGATCTGCTATGTACATTCCTCTGAGTGCCTCCCTCCAGCCATGCAGAGCTCTCCATCTCTTCATTTATCCTGAACAGCAAACAAATACCTTTAGACTCCAAGTTCTGTTTGATGGGTTTGTTTAATCTTCATAAATGGCTTTCTATATGCCTCTCCCTTGGTTTATGGAAGCGAATAAGATGGCAGACTGCAAATGGCTTAATGGTCATCTATCTCTACTGACTAGGACGCATTCTTCAAATCACTGAACTGTGTCATTAAAATCAACTAATATTTGTTTGCTGGTCATGCTGTAAGGTTGAACCATATGCAACAGAACCTTGCTTTTTTGGACTATTGGGATTAGTTATCTGTGTACTTGAATCACTTCCACTGGGGATTTTTTTTCTATTTGAACTTTTTTTTTTTCTTGGAGAACTACTATCCTGCTAATTGGATTCCCTAGTGTGAACTTGTCTTTCCATTTAGGTGTAGAAACTTTCCCTTAGTGTCTTCACATGGGATCACTGTATTTTTGGATCACTTCTCCAATTCCTCTACATCTTTTTCCTAACTCCAGCGCAACTATGGTTTTCCTAAAACATTATGTTATCTACAAATACACTAAGTCTGTTTAATTCCTTCTCCATCTTTCTTATAAAAGTGCTGAAGAGAGCCTGGGGAAGGTGCAGGCTTGGAAAACTGCTCTGGATACATCATCCCGCGGGACAGTGAAGTGTTATGAATCTCTTGGAAGTTTTATCTCAAGGGTTCCCCATTCCAATAGGTCTATGGTTTCCTGTCCTGTTTGCTTGGTATGATGCATAATGTCAAAACCCTTGTAACAGTCAAGATATAGATGTTTCTGTACTGATGTACTGCTACTCTGTAGTCTGGAAATTCTATCACCATTCCATAGAGGGAAATCAGATTCACCTGTTCTCAATGAGTCCATTCCTATCGTTATTCAACTCCTGGTGCAAAAATACTACTGCTTATTATTTTTTTTTTACTCTCTATCATCTCTTCTGTACTGAATTTAAGTTATCTAATCTATAATTCTCCATAACCCTTCCCCTTTTCAAAAAAAAATTAAGAATGTCATTTTCTAGCCTTCTGGTACCTTGTCTGTCCTCCATTACTTCTTAAATATAACTGCTAATGCTTCTGAGATTGCTGCAGTCAATTCTTTAAATATTCTAGAAAGAGGTTCACTAGGATCTAGTTAAGTTGCAATATCTAATTTAAGAACTCTCTAATCTGATATTTCTTTATTCTGAGCTGCGATATTACTTCTTTGTAGTGGTTTGAATTATAGCCATCTCCTTACAACTGACCTGCTTTCTTCATATGAAATAGAGATATTTAGCACTTGAATCATCTTTCTCTGAGTGGAGAAAGATGCTCTGCTCCTTGGCCAAAAAAGACATATCTAATTAAGGGGCATCAGCTTCTGCAGTCTACAGTGTGCAAAAGAACACAGCATCTGCATGGATTTTTGTTGCCTGTTAGGACCTAGACTTCCCAGAAGTCTATTGGCACTTGAGGTGAGGGGGCTCAGACTCAAGGCCCTTAATCCTTAGCAAGATGCCTCAGTATACTATAAGCAAGCAAACTTTTCTAGTTAGTAAGCATTTTACTTGCATCGTACTCTATGCAAGGACACTCATGTGGAATGCTTGAGTGGGGCTTAGATCCCTATGCTAGTGAATATTTATGTTATTTATACAAAAGACAATAATATCAGTACAAGAAATGGAGAAAACTGCACCTTTGGAGTAGAGTTTATTGTAAAGTGATTCAACTAACAAGGTAGCAGCATCTCTAATATGAATAAATCCTGAGAGAGGTGGGACTGTTCAGCCTGGAGAAGAGAAGGCTCAGGCAGATCTTATCAGTGTATATAAACACCTGAGGGAAGGGTACGAAGATGATAGGGCCAGATTCTTCTTAGTAGTGCTCAGTGACAGGGCAAGAGGCAATGGGCACAAACTGAAACACAAAAAGATTCACCTGAACACAAAAAAAATACTTCTTCACTGTGAGGCTGATTGAACACTGGAGCAGGTTGCCCAGAAAAGTGAGAGAGTCTTTGTTCCTTGGAGAAGTACAAAAATCCAGCTGTACATGGTCCTGAGCATAGATGGACTGGATGATCTTTGGAAATGTCTTACAGTGTCAACTGTTGTGTGACTCTGTGATGATACTGTGAACCATACTGCTTAGGTACCTAAACCTTTCAGGAAATGGCGATAAGGTGCGTAATCAAAGCTGTTGATTCCAGGAGGTAATAAATTAACAAGAAGTTATTTTATTTTGATAATCTAGATAATGCTAAAAATGTAATTTTCAACAGATAATTCTGAAAAGGTCATTTGCAGATCCCTGCAGTGACTCCACTAGCTACACTTCTGCTGGAGTCATGGAGAAAAAAAATGAATGGTAAGGTGAAAACCTCCAACAAAGTTGGTTTTAGTTTCATTATATGAAGTGATATCTTGTTATGAATATGAATATGATTTTCTTAGGAAAAAAAAAGATGCATTTGTAGGCCCAGGCCCCTGCTGTTTCCTGGCAGAACCCTACCTTACCTGAAACTGGTGGATCTTGCCCATCCTCAGGCTTCAAAGTCACTCTTCAGAAAGATCCCCAAACTCAGCAGTGACCTTTCCTTTTCTCCCATACAGACAGAAATCTTGTGCTGGCATGATCTGAAGTGATGAGGATAACAAATGCAGATACCATGTTATCTGCACAGAAAGCATAGCTCCTGGGCCAAGCAGATTCCTGGTGGAAACAAGTGCAATTACTCCCATAAAAGACTACAACTGTGGTGGGTACTTTTGTCACCCTGTAGTGTTTTCTGAACAAGAGTCCAACACTTTCAAGGCTAGAGCTGTGTAAAAATATAATCTACATTTTCACTTTTCATATCATATTTACCTCAGAGTATTCATCTAAGGGAGAAACTCCTTCTATGCTGAATTCTTAAATTACTAGAAAAATAGATGACTTATGAAACTAGATATCTGCAGCTAGGTGTGTGGGTTAAATGTGATTTTTAGCAGAAAACCTTTTATTTAGCTAAGCTTTTTTTGCTAAATTCTGGGCAGACAGTAATATTATTCTCTTCCTTTATATGATATAATATAAACATGAACCAGAATCCTTATGAGTCCAGAGGAAAGACAGGATACTTTTCAGTGGTGGGTTTGTGCTAGTGAAAATGGAAGATGGTGAATCTATATGCACATAAATAAATAAAATTAAATAAATAAAGTCAATCCAAACTCTTCTTTTTAACACAGAACAGGAGTGAAAGATTGAAAAGAGCTGTCCCATGAATACATTATAAATCCTTTATCTTCATGACAAATATTTCCAATATACATTCAAAAAACAAGTTCCTGTGTGACCATGCTACATGCAAAGAGCCCAGACCAATATGTGGCTAGGACATCTAGCATATCACTGTGGAAAGGGCACTTGTATTGCTAAAGAACAGGGAAAATAGATTTTCTTTAGTTTTGTAAATGAAAAAAGAGGATGGATAATCCTGGGAATTGGGTGAAAGAACAGTGTGCAAGTGTAGGCATTAAATTTACATTTTGTTGGAAACTCTTCAGCCAATCGTATTGCCAGTGGTAAAAACCTGGCAATGAAAATCAAAGTTACTAGTAAGAAAGTAATTAAATGATATTTTGCGTTAACTATTTGTCTTCCTAAAAAAAAAAAAAAGTTTATAATTTGCACCCAAACATTTTTTTTTAACTTTGAAATGTGAATTTATACTAAAAGTAAGGTTTGACTCTGGTCAGAATGTGCTTTGGATTCTGGATATGCAGAAATATTTGTCCTTTCTGACTTGGGGTGGGAAAATAGTCTGCAGTCTCATACGTTCTAACAGGAGAAGCAAGCTATTACCTATCCAGATTTAGGAAACAATCATGCATCATGTACTCTACTCTGTGACTAATTTCCTATATTATTTTGTACAGTTAAAAGAATTCCTGATTACTGCAAATATCAAAAGTAATTATGTGAAAAATAACAGTTTCAATTCTAGGAGAAATTCTGCATATAAATTGGTCAAACTATGACTAAAATGGAAATTTTTCACCAAGAAGTAGCACAGAGAAAATTATAAGGCAGTATGTCTGACCACAGGGGAAAACAAAAGGGAAGGAAGGAAGGAAGGAAGGAAGGAAGGAAGGAAGGAAGGAAGGAAGGAAGGAAGGAAGGAAGGAAGGAAGGAAGGAAGGAAGGAAGGAAGGAAGGGAGGGAGGAAGGAAGGGAGGGAGGGAGGGAGGGAGGGAGGAAGGAAGGAAGGAAGGAAGGAAGGAAACTCATTGATTGCTCATAAATGCAGACAACTGAACATGTACCACATGTCCATTAATACTATTTAACACCCTGGAAGGAACAAATCAGACTTAATCTTCTGCCATTGTCAAAAAAAGTGATTCTATTATGCACCTCACTTTACAAACAAGAATATAAAAGTTCTTCTTAACTTTGAATAAGCCTTACTATAACAAGGCTGAGCAGCAGAAAAACATACTTAAGCAGTTTTATGGAAGAAATGTCAAGGCCCTCACTACTAGGCTGAGACGTGCCTGTAAAGAACTTGACCCCGACAGAATGAACTTTTATCCATGTACCCACCCTTTCTTCCTGAATGATTCCCTTCTACCAAAAGAATAGGATAAAACAGCTGCCGAATTCACATGAACATGATTGCCTTAAGGTCTGGACCCGTTTTGAAGGGGAGCTACAACAGAAAAGTGTGTGCCTTGTGCCTTCACCACCTACCATGCTGAGGGATGGCAGGACACAAAATGGGCCAGAGTTCAGCTGGCATAAACCAACAGTAGAAGTTTTGAAATAGTGCCTAGTGATTTATATCAGCTGTTCAAAAACAGAGGCAAAAACTCTGCTTCCAGCTAGCTGAATTATGGAGACATTGTTTGGAGCCAGCTATGCAGATCAGGTTTCTTTCTTAAATTCAGAGCATAGGGAAAAAGTGAGATAAAACAGTTAAATGTGATGTTCTTCAGAGTCTAACTCATTTGCAATTCTAAATGACATTCTGATATGGCATTTCCAGTCCCTCTTCCAGTATTCTACCAGCATTGTGCAATAGGTAAAAGTGATGTAGGTGATATAATGAACAGTTTCTAGATTGCTCAACAACAAAAAAGATGTGAGGGAGAAAGAAGGAGTTCTAGAAGAGAAATCCAGAATCTATCTCCAAATACTGGTACTTGAAACAGGCAGGCCAATTGGAAGAGTCTGTGCAAGTGGCTATGCTTGGCCATCTCATGCATGTATGGTTGCTACCCACACAGTGCTACTTGGTCAAAAGTTTATATAATTCCCTTTCCCTCCTCCCAGCTCTTTTGCACATCCACAAAAAAACTCATGTCTCCCGGGTAAGCACAGGGCAGTATCAGCTTTCATCTTCTGTAACCACAGAGATCCACGTTCCGGGTGGGTACACAGTACCAACTCACAGGGGACTGAGTCCAAAAGGAAGGGGAAACACCCTAAAAAAACAGCTGATTTGGAAAGAGAGTCCACGAATAGTGCTTGAGAAGCAGCTGAAGTTTTTGAGTCTTGCCATTATTATTGCTATATAAGAGACAAGGGGTGTTGAAACTGATGCCTTGTCCCTGCAAACAAGGGGGCTTCGCAGTTGCATTTGGTCCCACCATGAAGTTTGATCTGGGAATAGCTATGGGTGTTGTGCTGGTGACAGAGCTAGATGGCAGGCATAGGCATGGCTTTTGCTGCATTTTAACCTACTTGTTGTTTATTTGTATTTCTGACCCTAAATTGATTTCAAACTCAGTGCTAGCTGCTTCATCGACATACTAGGAACAACATTCCCACCTGCAAGAGTCAAACTAAAACAGATGTTTTCACAGCAGTTTAAACTTGGACTTTGAATAGAGGCTACCTATCCAATTCTTGTGGTCTCTTTAATAAAATCAGTCATACTGTAAGGAGAAGCCAAATCCCTCTATTCATTACTGTTAAGATATCCATAAAATAAAAAGTTCGTAAGTTCACCTAAGCATAAATGGAACATCAGGCTAATGAGTTTAAGGCCAGAGAAGCATGCAGTGTTTCCCAGTGAGATGGGGCAGGTCCTGATCCTCCATCAGGCAGTCAGACAGCCAAGCTGCACATCAGAACATCGAGGCCACCCAAGCCCCCAAGTAACACTAACTGTGCCTATTTTGCTCCTGACTGCTGCCTGTCTAACCTGTACGTACAGGCATCTGCTGGAAGACAGTCCACCGCATCCCTAGACAATCTACTTCAGGGCTCCTCCAGTCTCTCCACTGGAATGTTTTTTTTTTTGCGAATTATGAAATTCATCAAATTGTGAGTAATCATTTAAAAATGTAGTTCCATGGGCTTTAGGAGCCTTTTAGACACAGTGCTGTCCAGTCTGATCTGGCAGGCAAGAAAGCAAAATGATGGATGAGAATTCCAGCTTCCAGTGATTAACTGCTTGTCTCTAGGAACATAGGTTTGACTAGTGAAAATAGGCTAAAAGAAAAAAAAAAGAAAAAAAAAAAAAGAAAAGCAATGTTTTGTTTTTCAGACCCAAGAATGAAGGTGAAGAGACATAGTGGATAAAGAACAGACATTCAATACTAAGCTAATGGATCATGAGGGAGAGTTCAGGACAGAATGCAACCCATCTGAAAATATGGCTCAGGTTGGGAAGAAGTCATTTCAATCTTTTGTGATGCCTTTTTTTTCTAAATCAATTTGATTTGCCTAGTTAAAACAAACAAACAAAAACAAAACAAAACAAAGACAGAGCTAATGTCATCTGCAGAAACTGCAATCTGTACAGCAGATCTGCTTAGATAGACTAGTTCTCTGAGTGTGGTTCCTGCAGAATTTCAGTGATTGGTTGACATTTTTCCCTATTCTCTGTGATTCAGGATTCATTCTGAAATCTTTTCAGAGATGTGAAATATTTTGGCTGATAGGCTGTCTTCTGCTCTTTTTTGAACCAGTTTGTGATAAGAACGTCTTCATTCATCAAGTGTGTTCAATGATTGCTTTTTCTGAGCAAATTTGGATTTGTTGTCTGTTCGCAACAGCAGACACCTCCTGTTGTGGGTCTTTGCTATTGTTTTTTGCACTCCTTAGCTGACCTCCTACATCACTTTATGCTAATGGTTTTTGTGTTGAAAAGTTTTTGTCCCTTTCACTGAAGCTTTGAAAACCACAAGGCATTAAACCAGTTTGCTATGGCTTTGTCAGGTTTCAACACACAGCAATGTTACTGTAATATACATGCCAAGAGGTTGAAAAACAGTCTTGCTGGAAAACAACGGGTAGATGTCTGCAAGGTGAAGCAGCGAGTCTGTTTTGTCACGCCACCCTGCTGCCCAACACATTCCAGACATGCATTTAATGGATACCAGACCCATTTTACACCAAAATGAATGAGTGACTTCACAAAGATCCTTTCTAAACATGTCAGTGTCAAAATTATTACTTCATCACATCATGGGTAAGTTCAGTCAGCTGAGGGAGGCATCTCTCTTCAGTTCCCTTGGCTTTGATGACTGGTCTGCACCAGTTCCAATCTGATGGAGCAATCTCGCGGCTGTTGGTGCTCCTCAGAAGGCCTGAGCCTGCCGTATGGCTAGGGTAGCTATCAAAAACACGCAGGGTAACAAGACGTTTCCTTGCAGAAACCTGAAATGTCAGGTGACAACATTAGACTGGGTTCCTGGATGCGATGCAGTGCTTCATATAGCCAGGGCACAGAACAGCAGCTGCACAAGGTTTCTTAGGAAAGCTGGCCCTGTGCTCACTCAGGCATTCACCACACATAACACCAACTCTACTGCCACCCACTGTGGCCACTTCCCAGTGCTCTGCAGCAAACCACCAGTATCTAAATGGCATACTCGGCTGCACATCTGTTAGCATTTAGCCAGAATGTTGGCTGTCCTTCCTAATAATTCATCTTGAATAGGCTAAAGTAACAAATGGGTGTTCTTTCTCTCTCTTTTTTTCCCATTGTGCCATTCAACAGGCTCCAAAGCTGCTAAAGCCACAAAAATGCTAGAGTGATTATTGGCCCATGTCAAACTTATTTTGGAGCAGTCGCCTTACATTGGGTAGACATATTATTTACCTTTCTTATCTAAGCTTAATAGAGTTAAACAAATCCGTGTTTCCTGTTGAGAGACTGCTAAAAAGTAATTGAATGAGCAGTGTCATTATGAAAGCACATGTGCCTAAGCTTGGATAATTTTTTACAGCTAATCTCCAGTGCCCAGTATTGTAACATTATGATTGTATTTCCAGCTTTAGTGTCAGTTTTACATCATCCAATGTAGCAGAATAAAAAGAGTAGAAATGAAAAAAAATCATCTTCTTTTATGTTGTAATTCTTCTAGCATATGAATTGCCCTAGAATATATGGATGAACTACAAAAACAGAAAGTTTAAAAGTGAGAAAAAATAGCTTTTTTTTTTCTCTTAGAATGTTTTAAAGGAGTTTTTCTTAAAGGGAGCAAATTCTTCAGGGAATAACAAGTGGATGCCCGATTAATATAAAAGACATCTTGTAACATTAATTAGAAAATAGGATCTCTTATCATAGCATAAGGGTTGCAGAAAAGTCTGAAGGGGATTAACAACAGAAGCTTTACACTTCATTTTACCCCTCTGAAAAAAAAAAATGTTAGAGAAGAGAGTAGGCTGAAAAAAGCCAGAGCTCAAAACTATATTGATAGACGGCTCATCTTATCTGTCTAAAATAGCACACTCATCAGTGTGGTATCTAAAATCTTAATACTTCAGCTGATTAATTCTTACACCATTCAACAAGAGCTGGAATGCTCCCTCTCCTTGAGAAACATTTATTGCCTTCTACTGGGGCCCTTTAGCTTTAGAGAAGTGAATAGGGATTAACCAAAGCAACAGTCAACACAAAGTTAAAAGGATAATGCCCGTTGTTGCTGTAGACCAGGGTCAGCAGGGAGACAACAAAGCCAGTTATCAGTGGCATTCTGCATGATGAAAAATTGATCTGTCTGTCTCAGCTATGGGGCAACTGATCTACCACAAAGATGTCTGAGGAAACGCTAGGGGCCAAGGCAGTCTCTGCCTGGGGAGCCTAGTAAAATGCTTCTAGTTCCTGCTGATTCTGGCCAGGGAGAAAAAAAAAAAAAGTACTCCTGGAGCCAGAAGTGTTACTGAGAGGTTGTGGAGACTGCACACTGCAGGTGATCTGATTCACCAAATGAACTCCTTCCTGGATTACACTTGATGCTTTCACAGATGAAGTTAGAAGACAGTCACAGGGGAGGCGTCACAGATGGCTTAGGCTAGTGTTTCACAGTCAAAACATGGGCTAAAGTGAAAAGAAATAACACTAGCAATTAGAAACTGACCTTAGCATCTACTCTGTATAAGTTATTTATTTGTGTAGCTTTTCCAAGGTCTTTCTGACCAGTCAGGCAGACTGGAGTCAGCCTCTCTTAAAACTGCTACTGTAAGGATAGTGGGGAGGTGATGCTGCAGTGCTGTTAGCTACCCTGTGTTTTAGAGTAAAAACAACATGATTTTCAGCAATCTCCAAACAGAAATCTCACTTGTCCTCCCACCTTGTGCCATAGGAAAGGGTTTCAGAGGCCCACGGCCTTCTGAACCACACTAGCTGCAGAGCGACTGCTGGCTCCGGAGCAGGCAGCTTGGCTCACCTCATGCAGCCCAAAACACCCCTTGCTCTGGTAGGGCACCAGTGAGACTGAGCGAGCTCCCTCAAAAGCCCTCTCTTGACATCCTGGACACCCCTCTTTCTGCACCGTCCTTGCAGGCTGGCTCGCTGCCCGCTTCTCCCCTTGTGGTTCACGACGTAGGGCAGGAAGCCGCAGTGGGTGGATGGTTCAGCAGGCACAAGTGCAAGGAGGGTTTTGGGAACCATTTCCTTGCTGCTTTCAAGTGGTCCCTTGTTTTTGCTGCCTTGGGCCTAGCAGAGGCTGCATGAAAAAATGTAATTTGTCCTTGCTTTTCATACTTCCATTAAGTGAGAGCCTGTGAAAGGCCGCCCAAGGCTGGGCATACAGCACCAAATGTGTTTTTTAGACAACAGGGGACTGACATTATAGGCAACTTCTCACTCAAAACTCTGCACAGCAAGTTAGAGACTGGAAATGAACCAAGCCTGTGGTACTTGAGGGAAGGCGGTTTGTGACTCATTGGCAGAGCCCAAAGCCCACAAACCTCACAGGAACATTATGCATGCCCTCCAACCCAAATCTGGAGTTACTGAGGCTGGGAAAACAGCATGGAGGAGAAAGGGAGCTCCTGACCAGCCTCCTCCCACTCAGATTACCCACATTCAAACAAAGAAATCTGCCATGGCTAGTGGGAGCTGGCAAGCTCACTTGCATGCTCCTATTCCTTTGCAGAATTTCCTGCTTGTGCTTTTCCCTATACATGTGAAGGTTGCCTTGCTGTCAAAAATGACTTTCGCAAGCTCTTCTGGCTATTTGGTTAGCAATTGCAAGTCTTACCGTTGTTCCTGAGCCATCTAGAAAAGCACAGCTTGGAGACATCATTGCACTGCTGGTATGGGGTATGCATCTCTGTAGCAGCCTGCAGAGTTGCCACTGAAAGGCACTTTGGGAACTTCACAATGAAAAATGAGTGTAGCTTAGAAGAGGAGGGAGATTTGTTTCATAGAACGGAGTCTGCTGTTTTATATGCAGCAGTATGAACACTTCAGCTGTTGACACAGTGCCAGACTGCATCACAGGTTCCACATCATTGTCCTGCATGAAGGGTGAAAGGAAGAGTGATGTTATGTCTCTGCTCCTATTGGCAGAGTACCCAAGGTTTTTATGGGTAAAGTAACTTCAGTCTTGAAGACCAGTATAGTAAGTGCAAATATATAAATGTCTTCCTCAAAAGACTTTCCATCTTTTTTTTTTCCCCTAATCAATGCTGAGCCTACTATCATTGGTGATATTTTTATTTATTACATGATAATCTGGAAGGGAATTGTATAGGCCACTTGCAAAAATGATTCATCAGAAATACCAATCTTGTTCTGATTTGCAGCATAACAGAAAACAGCAGCTTGGTTCTGTGCTACTCCCCTGTGTGTTACATCAGTATGTGCCAATGATGGAAAACATGGCCTGCCTGTAAAGCTGCAATTAGGGCTAGTTTCCATGGACATAATCAGTTGAACAGAGAGAGGAAACATATATATATACACACACACACACATATATATATATAAAATAACTGTTATGCTGTGGGACTTCATATGCCAGAACATGAATGACTTTAAGATATATGTTTCTACTGGCAATTATTGTCTTTTTTTTTTTTTTAATCTCAATGAGACTATCGAAGTTGAAAAGTTCATGTTTATATGGAAATAAAAGAAAAAACTGAAGAAGCCCCAGGTTTATAAACAAGACACATGATACATTAATATGCAGCTTCCAGAGTATTCTACTTTGGCATCTTCTGCTTTAGATAATTGGAATTATACTCAAAGGAAGTAATACCAAATAAATACCAGAATAACAGCAGAGAAAGGCAGGATATTCACAAAGATCCCAAAACTACTGCCACTACATCAGGACAGGGAACATTCTGACAACTTTATACATGCCAAAAATCACAAGTGGTTTTTTTTTTTTTTTAAACTTTCAGACTGACAAAATTGTTTTATGCTATTTTTTACCCACTAGAGTGTAGGTAATGAACCAAAATTTCACAATAATAACAAAAGATTTGGCTCCTAATTTTAGGCACCCAAATTTGAAAGCTTTGGTTTCAAATGGCTTGTGTAAGCCATTTGTGACATATCAAGGATTATTCCTCATAGGGTGCACATCCAGATTTGAGAAATGCTGAGCTACCTCATGCAGACTATAAGTATCATCCCTCTTCCACAGCCAGTCGTATAGAAGGTGAGTTTTGTACAGTAGGGGTATTTTGTGGCGACACTAGTAATGTTGCTTCTTCCCCTTCTATTCTTCACTCCAAGTGATGATAGCCAAAGCAAAATGAGAATCCGTCTCAAAAATCTCTTGTGTTTGCTAAGCCTATATGTGTCCTGCCTGTAAGAGAGTAGTGCTGGTCTTGCTACTTTAAGACTCTAAACTCCTCTGGGATACTTCCCACTCTGTGTTACAGAGCTAGACTGACGTGTCTCTAGTTAGGCAGCTGTAGATTTCTAAGCCGTTATAGTATCGTTTCTTAAGTGTAATAGTTAACTGGGACCTGGGAAGGAAATGTGCAATGTAAAAATATCCTTAATGATTTAAATGTATTCTATGTAATGCTATGTAACTGTGCTTAAAGTACAGCAGCACAGAGCTGTGTTTTTCCAGGTTGTTACTCTGTCTCCCTGGTTCTTTATACTCAGAAAACTTTTACCATGTGCAAACAGATTCTGCAAATAGGGCATACATAAAAACAAAAGATGACAAAACAATTCTTTACTGGATGATGAGTACAACAGATAGTTAGCATATAAGGGGCTAAGCATTAGCATTAGGTGCTAGACTAAGCATTAAGATGCTCATCACTGCCAGCAAGACACCCAGTTAGACTTTGTTGGCTGGCAGTCACAACTCTGATAGGGAGCATCAGCCTCTGCTGTTCTTGGGAATAGGCTGGCCTCAGTGTTGCTGAGTTGCCATCTTCCAGCTCCCTGCTTTCTCCTGAGGAGTTTATACGTTTTCATGCCAGTGGTTTTCATCTTGAAACCTTGAGTTTCTACCTATGCCTCTCTCAGTGAGCTTACTTCTCTCTCCAGTTTTACTTTTTTTTTTTTTTTTGACTTGGTTGAGTCTAATCTGTATATTTTCTCACTGCTGTTTCTCCTATCTTAGCATTTTCTCAAGTTTGAGCTGAAGTTGCACAGCTGGACTGTATCAAAAATAACCCTTGAATCACAGGCACCTGAACTCTTAGAAGGAGAATCATGGGGTGGGAGAGGGAGGAAAGTCCTGTTTTGTTGGGATTGTACCATATGATACAGAAGAGGAAAATCCTGTGGATTTACCAGAGTTTTGAGGAGGAGAACTGTGGTTCTAAGCTGGAAAGGACAGAGCTGGTTTAGCTTTGCCAAGCCAAATAGCTAGGAGATGGATCGCTAAACTTAAATCTGATAAAAGTTTCCAGACACCTGCCGTCAGCTATTTCTTTTTTTGAAAGTATAATGAATAGATGTCAGCAAATGCTTACTGTGGCATCAACCCCAAGCCCAGGAACCCTGGGAAGAGAATGTTACGAAATTCTCTTTTGGTAAAGAGAGTGCTGTACATTACTTTTCATACGAAAGTAATGTACAGCATTTAAAATGGTAATGAATACACAAGCTTTCCTCTACTTCAGCTATAGAAGAAATCAGAACAAACTCCTGAAGTGTTTTTCAATAGACAGTCATTTGCTGAAATATCACAATAATCCAGAGAACAGGGATTGTTCTGTGGGTAGTATATGGGTACAGCATGAAACATGAATACCATCACTACTGTTCATGATCTAACAACAAACAAAAAGAGTGAGACAGACATTTAATGATAAATGAGATCGTTTTGACACCTGAGTTTTGAAAGGGGACTTAGGTTGTTGAATTCAGGCCTGCATAGGCCAAAGACAAATGGCCAACCTTCAGCATTTCCTATGTCCCCACTTAATTAGAGGTCTATTGTGAAGCCCATATAAGACTCTAATTTTTCTTCATTTGCCACATGAGGAAATATCCAATTCTAGTCCAGATCCAGCAAACGATTGTTAAGTATTATTTTTCGAGAATGATATCGCTTCAAGAATGAGCAGTAACTTTGTTGTCATGACTTGAGTGGGCATTAAGTGAGTAGCTACTTCAAGGATCTAGATGCCAGACAGCAAATTAGGTGTGGTGATGTCATACCTAAATCCCCTTGTAGACCTAACGCTAAATTTACAGAGATTAAGTAGAAAGAATTTATGTCGGACTATAGGCCAAATCAACCTTGACAATATGCTTGTAGCTAACATATGAAATGATTTCATCTCAGAACGGTTGTTTTTAACATTAGTTCATTTCTTAGAATCTTGAGAAGCTCTTTTTTATTATTATTTTCCTGAACAACAGGAGAATCTTATAGCCTTACATGCCATAGAAGGGCAATAAAGTATGTGCAAGGTATGGTTTTTATTCTACCTGCTTTTCTTAGACTACATTGAGTCTCCATTGAGAATATCCAGACTTTAAATGTTGTGCTACACTTTATGACTGTTGTTGTACACTTTACGACTGTTACGTTAATGCACCACATCACATGCAATTAAAGCAGCCACAAATATTAGTCCAGTCAGAGCACGTTCCTTCAGAGCCGGCACGGGAGTTTCTGCGCTGCACTGTTCTCTGTAGATGGGACTGAAGAGCAAGCAACTGCCACTGAAGCATTCTCAAAAGGCATCTTGTTCATTTTGTCCCTACAAAAAAAAAAAAAAAAAAAGATCTTCATGAGAGAATGTTTTTGTATATATGTATATATTGTGTATATAAATATATATGTATATATTTAAACACTTCTTCCTGTCATGTACTCTATATTAATCACAAGAGAGAAGAAAGGGAGACAGACAGATGTAAAAAAAAAAACCTGTGAAACTCAGTGGAACAAGTGGGATAATTTCCAATTTCCTTACTATGTGTTAGATCAGGCCCAGAGGAATCTCAGACTGAGATCCAGTCTGCCTGACTTAGACGACTAACTTGAACCAACATTTCAGGCAGCTAGTAAAGCCGTTTTCCTAAAGTCAGCACCTCCATCCCCTTGGCAGTAAAGGGGGAAGATGTCCCTGAGGACCACCAAAAGAAAACTCTACTTGCCTGGTGCAGGCAGAGGTACCTGTTTGGAAGCTTTCCAAGATGCTGCCTCCTCCCTCATTAGTGTAGTCAGGCAATTTCTTTAGTACCATGGCCTCACTGCACACTGAATTAGATGCCAAAACAAGGTGGACTGGATGTATCGCTGAGCAACTTGCATTAAAACTTCAGTATTAAAGAGGCTCTCACATTCAATTCTCAATAAAATTAGGTTTTGATTACTGGTGCTTCCACTTCTAGACCTCGACCCTTGCTACAAATTCTCTTTGAATGCTTTCTTTCAGGCTGATTCCTTCTTTGTTTCAAAAATCTCTTTGTAATTCCCTGATTACTGTTTACTCCAGTTTATGGTCATCTTCCTATTTAACGTGATGAGTTTAGGGGCTCCCTGCTGGAAGATTTGTGTATTGGATCTACATGTGCTGTTTACAGTCACATCCTTATCTTAACAGGTGGTGTTATCCAGGCCTTGTTCCAAGGGTGGGCCCCACAATGGACCAAGGATCATTTCAAAAGGACAGTTTGGGATTCAGCCATCCTATTTTGAAGGGTAAGAGCATTTAATTGTATGGACACAGACTGTTATGTGTGAGTTGAGCTCAATGCCAGTAAACTATCCCAGCACCTTTAATTTACTAATATAGACAGAGCCAAGGATGACTCTCACATGGAAAATAAGCAAGCAAACTTTGAGGCACATGCAAGATGCAGAGTCAAGGTCTTGATCTGAAAGATAACTCTCCGGCAGTGTTCAATGGTTTATAGCTAGGGTTTCTGTTCTCTCTAGCATACCAATAAAAAATGACCATAAATTTCAGAGCTTAATTTTAACTTCAGATTCTGATGTTTTGTGTGCTCCAATGGGGCATGGAGCCAATGTTTTAGTTCAACACCATTTCTAAAACATTGTATTAACTTTGTGTCACATGCAATAAAAAGGTAAAGTCTTTTGATCTTGGTCTACAGCCAGGTCACTCGAGCTCCCTCCCTCGCCTCTTGAGCCTGCACAAGGTCTCACTGACTGCTGAGCTGATTGCAATATCTGGTTGCTTTTTCCAATCTATTAAGTTTCTTTCTAAAGACATTCTTAAAGTGATAAAATACAGACATTGAAATGGGAAGGAACATTCCCTCTTACTTGGTCTGTGCCTATTACAGTCACTTCTCTGAAAGACTACAGATGACAGGAATCTCAAAGAGGGCAGGGTTAGTGCAGGTATGGTAGAACTTTTATAGAAATCTCACATTTTTACACATTTTCTGTCTCTCTTCTCAGCATTGAAGACATCACAAAATTAAAAGATGAGAAGGAATCCTAGATGAGGTTTGTATTAGTGGCACTGTGCCCACCAGAGTTCTTCCTTTCAGGTGCCCCACAGGTCTCTCTTGATTACACTTTGGTGAATCATGTGAATAAAACCTTCTTGAGATGAACCTGCATAAGGTGGAACATGGATTCCTAAAGATTTTATTAAGATTTTATTACCACCTCAAAATAATCTGAGGAGATTACAGGTTAAAACAAGCAGACAAATTGGGGGAATGACAGAATCTAAAGTGGAAAACGCTTCCTTCCTAAAGCAGTGATGAGGATTAACTTGAAGAAGACTTTGTGGTGCTCAAGGGTTGTTATGTTACAGAAATGATTGCAAATTTATCCAGACTTTCAATATGGACTCTGCCATTTCACCCTCATTTCACTTTCCTTGAGCAAATACGGATAAAAGCCTCTCATAGTAAAAGATTGTTTCAAAGTCCACATTAGAATCAGAAACGAGCTTCATAACACAATAACTTTGGTGGCAAATTTCAGCAGAAGGAAGAACTGATAAAACATGCTATAGGGTAAGGGAAGAAGAACTATGGGAGCCAAGGGCAGGAAGAAGTATCTGGATTTGAGGGAACTGCCTATAGGGTTCTGAGGAGAGTAACGAGAGTAGGAGAATGAGCTTTGACCTAAAGACTGCAAATTTTATTAATTCAATGATGCTGAATTAGACTAATTTGGGGGCTAATTTGGGGACATGAAAATATAGTATTCTAGAAGCTAAGATTTGGAGCTGGTGGCTGCCTGGCACCCCTCACAGACAATACATTTTACAAAAGAAAAAAGAAAAGGAAAAATCCTACTGTGGCCAATAAGTTAAATGTGGTTTGTATATGCAACTTGCCAGTAGTTGCAACACTACATTCTCTGGAAAGTAAAAAAAAAAAAAAAAAACCCTTCGGTATTTTTTCTCATAATGTGCACAGCATGATGTCAGTCTGGCAGAGGAATTCAAAAATAAACAATAACACACATTTTTACCAAACAGAAAAAAATACCACTTGTAAAGGCAATAAAATAACAGAAGTAATACTTTCTGCCCTTATTTTCTTCATGACTGAAGAGGAAGTAGGTAGGCGGCTGCAAAGCTGGAGTTTCAGGGCAAACACTGTTTGCAAGACTTTGGGTAGTACATTTATTCTGACCAGTGTTTGCACTGGCCTTATCTCTTTTCCAAACTCTGGAACCAGGCAGACCTCATAAAGGTGTTGCCATGAGAAGAAGTAAAATGCTC
The DNA here is from genome assembly GCF_059628265.1 of Tinamus guttatus. Lineage (NCBI taxonomy): Eukaryota > Metazoa > Chordata > Aves > Tinamiformes > Tinamidae > Tinamus > Tinamus guttatus. The sequence continues at coordinate 627,432 of NW_028288900.1, read as the reverse complement.
CAGAAAGCGAAGTGCAGTGCCTCGATGTGTTATATCCCCCTTCAATGACATAATGCACTAGTTTATGTTATATATAAACTGATAGCATTTCTTGTGTGTGTGAAATGGACACATATGAGTTTTTTCAACTCATAGAATTATGTCTTTTCAAAATGATCAGATCAGATAATATTTATGAATCTGAAGTTTTGACAAAATCTTACTCTCTCATTAGTTCATTGTTTGAAGTAGTATTGGCTTCAACAAAATGTTAATTTAACAGAATTTTATGTTACTGAGTTTCAAAGGAGAAACTTTGGGTCTTAAATATCTGACTTAAATTTAGATGTTCTCTAAACAAATGTCTCCGTCTCGGTTAATAACCCTCAAAGACTGGGGAAAACACAATGAAACTAAGATGGTGAACTTTTTTCAACCTGGACGGGAATGTTGACTAATCTGATGAAGATTTTGAAATCTAGTGCTTTCTGTGCGTGGACTAAAATAAGAAGCATTGCAGGAAGGACTGTAAATAAATCTAAGTTTTTGATATGTAACCAGTTGTTCAAAACAGGCACTGGCATTTCAATGCCTATTCACACCCAAAATTATGTATTCTAAGGCAAATGTCCTAAGGTAGAAACCTAACAGGGTAAGTGTATAATATTGTAGAAATACAGTTTTTTCAGCCTAAAAATACTTGTGATTATAAAGGGAACCACTAGGGTTACTTGAAGTCATCAGTAGTTGTTTCAAATAGAAGAAGCAAACTGAATCCTCAGTACCTCACCATCTATTTTAGATTTTAATAGATAGAAAATGTAGTTCTTATTTTAGATCCAGTTTCCCAGCTGTGCTGATACATTTCACCTGAAAAATTTTATTCTAAAACAGGCATTGGAAGGTCTTGAATTTGGCTTTGCAGATGGATAGATACATGTTTTGCTCTGAAAGTGCATTTTGGATATTGTTCACTCTCAGATTTGGGGGTTTCTTCCAATATAGAAGAGAAATGAATTAAGAAACATCAAAAAGAATGTCCATTGCTCCCTGGGCACCCTTTATGTTAACTTTCTCTGATTTTGAGTGAGCTGGATAATATTATAACTTTTTTTTTTCCTTAATGTATTTATTTAATTCCTTATTTCTTGCTCTAAGAACATTTTTAAAAATTATTTGAAGTAATATATGATTTGCTTAGATCTTCTGAAGTGGAGGACTACATTGATCGGAAGATTCCTTCCAAAAAGAAGATTTTCCTTCTTTCTTTGTTTTCTTTCAGCATTTCTGGATAGGGCTCTTGAGGCATCTGTCACAGCTGTGGTATGGATTTAAGAGACTGGATTTGGATTTGTCAGGCTAAAACACCACATATACTGTCTGTAACTAAGTGCCACAAGACAGACCATATATAATATAAGAAAACACTGCATCATCGAAAGAAATTGTTTCATTTCTGTCCTTCAAGACAGTGGATCACTGGGAAAGCCATGAATTTCAGACTGCCGAGTGAATAACAAAGGAAAAGAAGTGAATTATTAACTTGGAGGAGTTCTCAGATGGTTCCAAATTTCACTGGTGCCTCGGCTGGCCACTCATCACTGTCACATGATAAATACTCTGAATGACAGCTATCACCATTACTGAAAAAATACCAGTGTGGTTCATTGCTTCAAGCTGCACATCTCTGGATTACAGAGGATCCCTTATGGATCACAGTTTAATCTCAATGGCTTTCTGCCATGCCAGCTGACCTGAAATACTCCGATACTTCCAGATAGTTTTGTCCATCTGTGTTTGGATGACTAATGTTATTAGAACTTTGCACAGTGAATTACATGATGGTGAAAAAGAAAATATAACAATATCCTCAAATGACTTTCAGGACTGCAGAAGAATGAAACTATTTATCACTTTCATATTTTCTATTAATTACATCTGCTTCCTGCAGAGAAAAACATCAATGCCAATAACAAGTATGCAAATTACCATGTAGGCCATAGCTTCAAGTCTTTAAATAATGTTGAATACTTTTTTGGTTCAGTCAGGAAATTTTCTAAGGCACTTTCTTCCAAACTGCTGCCAAAGGCAATGTCTGTTTTTAATACTTGAAAAATAATCCAGATTTGCACTTTTAAGTGGCCACATTTTTACAGCTCCTTTTGGACTCCTGTGCAACATAGGAGTTTATCCCACCTTATATGCTTTCTCTTTGCCACCATGCTCAACTGATCTACGCTCCATGGCAATGCTGAAGATCAGAGTTCTGATAGAAAATATCTGCACTGTTTTGTGCACTTTGACTCATTATCTAAAAAGAAACACCATCACCTTGGGACTAAATAAGCTCATTTCAGTGTGAAGTGAGGACCAAAGCAGAATGGCAATCTAATAGAGTAGCAGAATGATGACATCTAATAAAGTTATTTCTCTTTATGATTTTCTATAACTCTAATCGGTCAAATGTGATTGGCTGGATACAGAGCTTGAAAGCCGTGCTAGCTGTATGCTTGTTGTGCTTGTTAAGAGCAATCAAGCTTTCAATCCTTTATAAATTATATTTATTCAAAATATACATAAAAGCATGATTTGGGAAGAAAAATGCAATATCTGTCCCTGACACATAACAATTGACTACTAGCATAACTTACTATACAGAAAAGATCTTGTGGTTAATTGTTATATAGTAGGGTTTTTTTTTTTTTTTTTTTTTGCTTCAACAATGACTTTGAAGATTAAGTGAACCCATTGATGCTATTCATTATTATTCACATTTTAGTCTGTATTTTAGCCCTTACCATCTGATAAAAAATAGATACTTGTATATAATTTTTACTGTATATTGAACAGCATTGAATGATAAATGTTCAGCATTATTGTAGCTATTAACATCTCAGGGCTCATTCATTCCATAAAACTGACAACCCTAGAAACCACTGTCAGCTCTTGTGAGACATCCTGAATTGTGGAAGAAAAGCTGAGGGGAGGTCCTGTCTTTGAAAAGGAAGTGATCAGACTATTGATGTCTTTACTGCAGAACCAATTATCTGTGCTCACTCCAGTTCAGTTTTCTTAAATGTTTCGTTCACTAACCAGGCAAGCCTCCCCCAGGCATCACCTATAACTACATTTTATTCTTCTCACAAGTTTACTTCCAACATATACAGCCGATGATACAGTTGAAGGTGCTGCTGTAACCCGTAGTCTGTGTGGAAGAGCCTGGCATGGCACTGCCACTGCCACTAGCCCAAGGACATAAACGGCACCTCCAATGTCATCACTGGTGGGCATTATCTCAAAAGGATCATGGTCCTGGACATTACAAAAATATAACACAAGTATTCTTTGCCTTCAGCACCTTGCAGCATCATGAAAGCACGCAAACTGGAGGTGCAGTGAGGATCCAGGCCCATGGTGCTTGCCGCATTCACAAAATGAGTGATGAGTTTGTGAGCACTTTCTCTCTGCAGGATAAAATCATTTCAAAGACGAATTAAGTTAAAGAAAATTCTAGATAAAACTAGAAACGCACACACACAAATAGATAAATGATTAGTCTAAATGTATTTTCTGCTGCTGAATTTTTTTCTCACCTTTGCTTTTCCCCAGTTGTTCCTAAGTGGAAATGAGCCAAATTATGCTTGTGTCTGTTTATGAAGATTATATATTTAGTAAGCTAAAATTCCGAACCAAGCCCAACTTTCCTTGCTCAGACTCAAAACTAGTTTAGAAGTTCTGTGTATTGCACATCACTGTGCCTATCCCTGCTCAGCATCAAGACCAGGGGAAACCACGTGGACAACAGCTAGGATTATTCCTGTGCTTAAAGCTGCTAAACAGATCCTGTAAAGCACAGTTTGATTCCTTATGGTTTACTTTCTTCTATAAGGTGAAATAACTATGTAACTATGTGTCAGTATGCAGAAATAAAATATTGCTGAATTACTGGATGCAAGTATGCAACTTTACAGAGTTACTAGAATTTGCTAAAATCATATGTCAATATAGGTAATTTTTCCTCCTTGGTCACTGTAGAATTTCATTAAGCCGAACTTTTCATCTGGAGGACAGACCGATTTTATGTTTATGTTGCAATGACACAGTAACAACTACCACATCTAGCCACTGTACGGTAGATATCACACAACCAATTCTGAATACCTACCATACATGATCATTTGAAGACCACTCACAGCTGTTCTATAACCTAAACCTAGATTATCTAAGTAAGTTTCTCACTGCTTCTGATTTTTAATATCTATGAAATGCTTGGAAGGAGGAAGTTCTTCATGAAAACATAACTCTACCTTGGATTCTGAATCTTAACAGGACTGTTTCTTCCCCTTCACAGAACAGCCTGTGAATGCTCCTTTGACTCAGATTTTCCTGTAGCTCTTTTTAGACTCCCCCTTACCACAACAAACTTAATAAAATTTGGATGCTTTGTCATGCTTTGGATGATTGTCAATGATCACATGTAATGAAAAACAAATCTATTTCCTCCATAAACCTTTCTTGGACCCAGAGCTTGCTGTGACTGTGGAGGGTCTGTGAATTGCAAAGCTGGATCAGGTTACTTCAAAGAAAAAGAAAACCTATCGTAAGAGCATGAAATGTTATAGAAGTACTGAAGAGACATCTACTTTAGATAAGGATGGAGGAAAGACAAAGCAATCTTAGAAAAAACAGAAAATTTTAGAAAAAGAATTTCATTACAGGTAAGAGGTAATAGAATGCAAGAGGAAAATGGTCTAAAAGTTTTAGACATGGATTTTCTTGACACACACAGTTTTCCAAATTATTCCATTTCCTTCTTTTCCTTTGGCCTTGCCGAATCCAAACCAAGATAGTTGTAACAATGCCTTCTTCTGCCATTCTGGCACTGTGGTAGAGCAATAAGGTAAAAACTCTCATGTGCTTCATTTGTGTTTTGAGTCAGAGCTTTTGGCACAGAACTGAAAGCCTCCAAGTTCTGCTCCACTCTTTGACTTTTTTTTTCATTTTGTACCATTAATTTCAGTTTTCTCCATATGTGAAATGTTACTTTGATTAATTCCCTGCCTCCCAATTATGCCTCACTAATATTTTTCATATAAATGTCTCCTGTCAGAAATCTTTTTTTTTTCTTTTTTTTTTTAAACTACATGAGGAGTCTTTGTAAATAACTGATCTCACAGTAATTTTCCATGAAGTTTTTCTTTAACTCGTGGCAACAAGTTCTACAGAAAGTTCAGGCCTGCATTTTTTTACGACAAAATACAAACAAAATACATTTTGTTCCTGAGTTTACAAAAAGAAACTGAAAATTTCTAATAGCATAAAACATTTTAAAAAATATTAAAAATTAACGTATCTCGACTTGTAACAAGGAAAATCCAACATTTACAGTGTGTTCTGAAATGTTTCTTCCATAAATAGCATTAACAGAGTTGCAGAGTAATTATATAATATCTCTAAACACTTTAAAAGTGAAAAAGAATCTTTAGAAATTGAAATGTAGCAGCTACTCATACGTTTTACAATAAATGCATAGCCTTGCCTCATGTATAATCATATAAAATAACTTATAATTCTGTTAACATGCAGACATTCCTTTCTTTTAGCAGAATAAATTTGTATGCATTTATTTAACTTGTCATTACATCATACTGTACATCAGTCACTATGCAATTACAAAGGTAATGGTTACCATGTAATACTGACAAAGCCACTGTTTGGCTCTTGTAATTGGTAGTCAGTAAAATGCATTTTCCACATGATGAATGAAGTAGCCAGCAAAGCAGTCAATGCTGCATGAGATTTACCAGAACAAAGATTAGTTTTAGAGTCTTGTATGAGTTTAAGGCACAATAGTGTGTCTGTTTCTGTTTTTTGCAGTTTTGATAAAAAACTCTCTAGAATAGGTGCAGCAGGGGAGAATAGTGAAGGAAAAGAGAGCATATGTATAGAGTGGAAAAAGAAACTCAAAAGTGTAAAATTTGCCATGTGTAAAGGTCATTCCAAGGTTCATGTTACTCCTAAATCACATAATTTTAATTTAAAAGCTTTCTTTTCTTCATCAACTCTGCCACTGATTCCTTGAAAGTGTCAGAGATGCTAGGATCACAGTGAGCCATTGAGTAGCTCGAGGTGATACAGCACACAATTAGGACATGTTTCTCCTGGGACATTTCTCTCTCTCCCAGACAGAAGAGAACAGACTACCTTTAACTAACAGTTAAACTTGGCTGCCTTACTCCCCTCTCTTCTTACATCTGCTCCTACAAACACATAAACCCTCCTGGAATCAGTCCTTTAAGTATTTGTGAAGGCCATGTTCATAAAATTTACAAATAGAGGTTGGTTTACAAATAGAGATTGGGGAAATATTGTCATGATGAAAAATCTATTGAAGGAAAAATGACAGGGAGGCATTGGGTCTTTTTTCTTGAATTAGATAGTGACATTTGAATCACTGCAATGTCAGGAGCTTTTACTCCTTAAACTGAGCAAAAGTTCTTGACACTGCAGTGACTTCCACGTTTTATACAGTAATCTTGATCAGATTTTATATATATTTAGGAATCTGATTCCTCATGCATGATATGTGTCACATGCCTAAAAATCTAGATAGAACCGTTTGTTTATTTCCTTTTAAAATGCATGCAAGTTGTTTGTGAAATACCTTTTGCCACCCTCCAAACCTTTGAGAGTCCTGGATCATTTAAGCTTGGTGTGCCATTCCCAGGCAGATATGGGGGATTTTCTACACTGTTTACTTCTGCTGTCCAAAGGAGAAGTTAGCCTTCACTGAGGGATCAGGATGCTGAAGTCTATAAAGTATCTGGAAGATAGAAAATAACAGTAGAAATTGGCAATCTAACCAGTGTGCTTCAGTTTTTGTGATGCAATGCTGTGAAATACTTCATATTTTTTTCCCAAAAAGCAAAAAACTCAGAAATTTCAACTGATTTAATTACTAATTTAATTTTAAAAATGAAACCAGCAACAGTTCATCTAGTTCAGCATCGTGTCTCTGACAAACATGAAAGCTCATTGCTGAAGGACAGTTCATAAGAAATGAGAGCTTATAGAAAAATCTTTCCTCTCAATTCTTCTGGCAAACAATGATTTAGGGAATCACAGTCATTTGCAGTCAACTCCTACTTTACCTCTAAGGCTAAACATTCAGAGCTTTGGAGTTCTGGGGAAAAACAGTCTTGCGGAAATTACTTGTCTATACAACCACTACAAGTACGAACAATTTTTCAAAATATCTTAAGCGAATTGTGTTA